>NW_028270157.1:11655538-12855538 GCF_037043375.1 Chiloscyllium plagiosum | reverse complement strand
AATTGACCCCTCCAGGCTGGGAAAAAGCCTCATGCTTTCCATTCTATCCATGCCATTCACAATCTTATTAACTTATATCAGGCTGCCACTCAACCTCCTGTGTTCCAATGAAAACAAACCCAGTCTATCCAACCTACCTGCATAGCTAGTATCTCCCATACCAGGCAACATGCTGATAAAACTTTTCTGTACCCTCTCCAAAGCACCCATTTCCTTATGGTAGTGTGTTGACCAGACTATTCAATATTCCAAATGTGGCCTAACTGAAGTTCTGTAAAGCTGCAGCATAACTTGCCTATCCTTATACACAACACCCCTTCCAATGAAGGTAAGCATGCCATAGGACTTTCTTTTACTACGTTATCTCCCTGTAACGTAGATCTGATTACTGAGTCAGGGAGGGTTTGGAAAGCTTCAGGAAGTCAGAGGAGCAGAGAAGTGACTGAGGTTTTTGGAACAGGTAATTGGAAAAGAAGGAGGCAGCGCTTTCTTCAGTCAGTTGAGCTTTCAACAACCTGACAATTTTGGACCCCACTCTGTATAAGGGGGTGAACTTGGGGACGGGTGGGAAAGAGATTGGCTAACCAACCTCCCTGTATTACATGTGTTTCCCCTGCCCCCAAATCCAAAACACATTCATGGGGGCACATAATTTCCAGCCCTGATCACTTAGGTTTTGTGTAGCTGAGAAGGTACACTTAGCTACAGCACTAAGCTTCAATTAATCTCAATCTTGCTAGGAATTAAAATGGATTTTGCACTATTGAATGGGTGGTATTCATTAATAAGGTAGGATGAGAGTGACAGAATTTGGAATCGATAAAGTGTGGCACTGGAAAAAGCACCAGGGTAGGCCTCCCCCCATCTTCATCTAAGGCCCCAAAGATCATTCCACATCCGGCAGAGATTCACTTGCACATCTTCCAATCTCATTTACTGCATCCATTGCTCTCTATGTGGCCTCCTGTATATTGGAGACACCGAGCACAAACTCACAGAATAGTTCAGGTAACATCTCTGGTCCATACACACCAACCAACCCCATCTTCCTGTAGCCATCCATTTCAACTCCTCCTCCCACTCCCCCATGGCATGTCTATTCTGGGCCTCCTTCACCACCTAAACAATGCCACCCGCCCACTGGAGGAGAATCATCTCATCTTCTGCCTCAGGAGCCCACAACCACATGGCCTCAATATTGAATACACCAGTTCTAAATCTCCCTTCCCCTACCCCATTCTCAGATCCAACCCTCTGTCTTGGCTCCTCCCCCTTGATCTGACCTACCTGTCCATCTTCCTTCCCACCTATCCGATCCACACTTCCCAATGACTTATCACTATCACCGCCTTAGGTTTTGTGTAGCTGAGAAGGTACACTTAGCTACAGCACTAAGCTTCAATTAATCTCAATCTTGCTAGGAATTAAAATGGATTTTGCACCACCTATCACCATCCCACCTGCCTTTCCCCAAGCCCCACCACCCCATTTATTTCTCAGCCCCATTCCCCAGTCCTATTGAAGGGTCCAGCCTGAAATGTCGACTCTCTTGCTCTTCAGAAGCTGCTTGACCTGCTGTGCTTTTTTCAGCGCCCTCTGACTCCTCCAGCATCTGCAGTCCTCACTATCTCCTAGTGACAGAACTTGACCAAGTGTGTTCCAGCAAAATTGATTTCAATGGGAATTGGGTGAAAAATACTCCTCTAGTTGGATTCCTGCCTACCACTGATTGGTTGAGTGGCCTGATTTGGTGTTGAATTTAGTCAGTTCAAATTGGTTGCTGCCTTACCTGCACGTTGACCATAGTGTCAGACCCTTGAATTCTGCAGCTGTAATACTTGGTTTAAAAATAACATACATTCTTGAGGGCTTACTGCGTCACATAACCCTGTTAAAGTGGACCTGCTTCTCAAAATATCTGGTAAGAAAGATAAAGTGACTGACACTTTCATATCATTGCAAAGCTCCAACCTGTCCATGAGTGTCCTTCAGGGGTACACCTGAAGCGTCGACTTCTGCACCACCTGATGCTGCCTGGCTTGCTGTGTTCTTCCAGCCTCCTGCCTGTCTAGTTTGGATTCCAGCATCTGCAGTTTTTTTGTCTCTTTAGGGGAGGAAGTCTGTTCTATTTCCAAGTCTATAAGTAACTTGTGTATCTCCACCAACATGCTTGATACCTAACTCTTATCAAAGGTTGACGAGAAAGCCTTGCAGCTGTAGCCAGAGGCCACCAGAGTTTCAAGAAGAGAAAACACTTTTTACGAGGGTATGGTAACAAATGCTGGCCTTGTCCAGTACATGTCCAAAGAAAGAATATTTCTTTAAAGATTTATGTCAAAACATTGTAAAACATGCTTTGTCCACAAAGCATCGTGTACAAGCAGCTTATTAGAACTGCAGTAATACAATATCCAACTACTATTGGATGGAACAAGAGTCAGAGAAGGTTTATGTGATGTTTACATAAACATTTAGTGTGACATGGCTGTTTCTGAGTGGTGAATGCAAAACAAATTATAATTCACTTTGCATTATTTAACATTTGCCACATTGATAAATTTATCACATTCTAACAATAAATTCTTCTAGTTATTTCAAGTGTCTAAACAAACTATAACTTTAACCTTGATTTTCAGGTTTACTTGCTCTGTCATAGTAATCAATTGGTTTTGTTATACCCAATTTCCATTGTTCTTATCCTGATTAATTTAATCTCTTCACAAAAACGTTTGTGTCCATCTTCCTATTTCCTTGAAGAAGAGCTGGTTCAGTCAAGTCCACCACAGTGAGAGATTTAGCAAAATGTTGCCTTCACATGAATCGGGTAGAAAAGATTTATCAGCTCATTGTGAAACTTGAAAAGGTTTCGAAAAGATTTACAAGGGTGTTGCCAGGGTGGGAGGATTTGAGCTATAAGGAGAGGCTGAATTGGTTGGGGCTGTTTTCCCTGGAGCATCAGAGGCTGAGGAGTGACCTTATAGATATTTATAAAAATCATGAGGGGCATGGATAGGATAAACAGACAAGATCTTTTCCCTGGGGTGAGGGAGACCAGAACTAGAGGACATAGTTTTATGGTGAGAGGGAAGAGATATAAAAGGGCCCTAAGAGGCAACATTTTCATGCAGAGGGTGGTGCATGTATGGAATGAGCTGTCGGAGGATGTGGTGGAGGCTGGTATAATTACAGCATTTAAAAGGCGTTTGGATGGGTTTATTAATAGGAAGGTTTTAGAGGGATATGGTTCAAGTGCTGACAAATGGATCTATGTTAGGTTAGGATATCTGGTCAGTGTGGACGAGTTGGACCAAAGGGTCTGTTTCCATGCTGTACATCTCTATGTTGGTTTAGACAATAGATTTGGATCGGCTCAGGTTTGGAGGGCCAAAGGGCCTGTTCCTAGGCTGTAACTTTTCTTTGTTCTTTGGTGTCAGATATTCATTCCATTGATATGAAAAGGATGGATTCCTTACAAAACATAGGAGAGGCCTGTAACCATGCTCCCCCAATCCAGTCTGACCTGCTGTTTGGTTTGATCATGATCGATCTGTATCTTAACCCCTGTATGTAAATTTGCTTGATGAGCTGGAAAGTTCATTTTCAGATGTTTCGTCACCATACTAGGTAACATTATTAGTGAGCCTCCGGTGAAGCACTGGTGATAATGACTTCTTCTCTATTTATTTGTTTAGGTTTCCTTGGGTTGGTGATATCATTTTCTGTGGTGATGTCATGTCCTATTCTTTTTCTTAGAGGGTCGTAAATGGGGTCCAAGTCAATGTGTTTGTTGATGGAGTTCCGGTTGGAATGCCGTCCTTCTAGGAATTCTTGTGCGTGTCTCTGTTTGACTTGTCCTAGGATGGATGTGTTCTCCCAGTCGAAGTGGTGTCCTCCTTCATCTGTATGTAAGGATACTAGTGAGAGTGGGTCATGTCTTTTTATGACTAGTTGATGTTCATGTATCCTGGTGGCTAGTTTTCTGCCTGTTTGTCTAGTATAGTGTTTGTTACAGTTCTTGCAAGGTATTTTGTAAATGACATTAGTTTTGCTTGTTATCTGTATAAGGTCTTTCAAGTTCATTTGTTGCTGTTTTAGTGTGTTGGCAGAAAACAATCTTCTGAGGGTGGAATTGAACTCTGGTCACTGGCACGATGTAGCAGCAGTGCTATCCACTGTGCCAATGTGCCGCCCAAAACTTTACTGGGTGATAGAATGAATTAGGTATAGCTTTAGGGTATGCTGTAGCAATTAACAGGAATGGGATGGCCCAGTGGTTTTGTGCACTGGCGTATCTCTTAGCCTCTTTCAGCAAGATCATTACAAGATCTCTGCTTTCCTTCAATTCCAATCTGTTATGCATCTTCAACTTCATTTGGCTGAATGAATGGCTACAAATTGTGAGACAATTAGTCTCGAAGTTATGAAATTCCCTCTCTATATCCCTCTCTCACCTTTTAAGATGATCCTTTAAACCTACCTCTTTGATCAAGCCTTTGATCAAGCCTTTGATCATCTGTCTTAAGTGGGTCAATGTCAGAATTTATTTTATCTTCATGCAGTGTCTTGGAATATTTATTCTGTTAAAGCTATTATATTACATGTTGTTGTGAATATGAAGGGAACTTATGCTATTGAAGTAATCTATAATTTGCATAGGACCAAATTCTTCAACAATCACTCACACATTCCACTCACATTATTGTGTAGCTCAAGAAGTGAATAAGTACACAAAGGGAAAAAGATGACAGGGGCTATGGGGAAAAATCAGGGGAATGGGTTAAAAAAAAAACCAAAGCGATAGCATGGTCATGATGGGTCAAATGGACTTCTTTTTTGTTAGTTTTACCTTAAAATGAGAATTTTGACCATGTGACCATTCCAGAAATTGAAATGCTTGCCAAGCAGCACAGACTGTTATTTGAAACACTGAAATTGAGTATCTCGACTTTTTTTTTAAATATAGGAATCAGAGGAGATTACATTTAACTACTGGGCACTGTTTGATGGACATGCGGGAGCTGGTGCTGCAGTGGTAGCCTCCAAGCTCCTCCACCACAAGATAGCAGAGCATCTTCAAGAGGTGGCTGGAATCCTGAGAAACTCAGCAGTGCTTCCCCCAACCTGCCTCAATGATGAGCCCGAAGTGGTGAGCACTACAAGGACGTTAACCAGAGCTGCCTCGCTGCGAGGCTCGATGGGGACTCCAGGGTCACCAAGCAGCCCTCCGACACGGTTCTTCATTGAGAAGAAAATTCCACATGAGAGTTTGGTTATTGGAGCAATAGAGAATGCTTTTAAAGAAATGGTAAGTGTTTTTGAGGCAATCATTTGAAATAGGCTTCAATGACTTGACAAAAGAGAAACTCATTGGTGCCTGTTGGCTGTTACAAAACTTATGGTGAATTTTAACATTCTTTGTGCCTTTCTTTTGGGTTTAATTTATTTTCCTCCTTAATCAAAAATATATCCTGTCACCTGCACCTGAAAAATAAAAGGATTTGCAATTTGTTTGTCACACCTTCAGGATGTCTCACATAGCTAATGAAAGTACCTTTTTGAATGTGGTTGCTGTCATAATGCAGGCAATCAATTTGTGTACATCTAAGTCCCAGAAAACAGCTATATAATAAATGGCCAGAGAACTATTAATTATATTAGGAACCAGAAAAGGGACTTCATTGCTGGGTATTTACTGTAAACCCCAAATAGTAAGAGGGGAATAGAGGAAATATTTTGCAGTAATTGGCAAAGACATATAAAGACAATGATTTTAGTTAATGAACAGTGAGGATGAGTTTCTTAAATTGTCTAAAGGATAATTTTTTAATTAGTTTGTTTCAAACCCAATGAGGAAGGCATATGTAGTTCAGAGATAAAAATAAAAAAGTTGGAGTTTGTTTCAGTGGGAAACATGTTGGTAATGGAGATCACAAAATAATAAGGTTTAAAGTAGAACATAGAACATAGAACAGTACAACACAGAACAGGCCCTTCAGCCCACGATGTTGTGCTGACCACTGATCCTCATGTATGCACCCTCAAATTTCTGTGACCATATACATGTCCAGGAGTCTCTTAAATGTCCCCAATGACCCTGCTTCCACAACTGCTGCTGGCAACGCATTCCATGCTCTCACAACTCTACAGTAGTTCTAGAAAGAGACAAAAATGAATAAATTCAAACGATGAGTTCTAATTAAGAAAGTCAGACAAAACTGTTTCCACTGCCATGTAAACTGATAATCAAAGGTCAATATTTAAAATAATACACTGAAGAAATAAGTAAGGAATGAAGAACATTTTGCACAAACATCTGGATTTTTCTGAAGGGCTGGTGGAAGCAGATTCCAAAGAGAATTTTAAAAAGACAATTAGACGTGAAGTTGAAAATGACAAATATGCAGGCTGATCAGGACCAAGCTGGGTTGTAAAAATAAATTGGGCATCAGAGATGAGTCCAGTATAGCAACAGGCTGTTTGGCCCACCAAGCCTACGCAGACATGTGACGCCTATCTAAACTAAGTACCTTTTGCCTCTGTGCAGTCCGTATCCCTCTATTTCTTGACTATTCATATATGTGTCAAGAAGATTCTTGAATGTTGCTGTTGTATCTGCTTTCTTCCTTTTACCTTAAAATTATGTCCCCTAGTAGTTGACATTTCTACCCTGGGAACTCTCCTACTATGCATTCTATTCATACCTTTCATAATTTTGTAAAATATTTCCTCAATTCCCTTCTTACTATTTGGAGTTTGCAGTAAATACCCAGCAATAAAGCAGTCCCTTTTCTTGTTCCTAATCCAATCAGTAGTTATCTGGCCATTTATCATATAGCTGTTTTGTAGGACTTAGATGTATAAATTGATTGCCTACATTATGACAGCAGTCACATTCAAAAAGATACTTCCATTAACTATATGGAAGTTAACTATATAACATCCTGAAAATATGACAAACAAGTTGCAAATCCTTTTATTTTCAAGTGGAGGTCACATAAATTCTTTTGATTAAGGAGGAAAATAAATTAAACTCAAAAGAAAGACACAAAGAATGTTAAAATTCACCACAAGTTTTGTAAACAGGTCTGACCTTCAAGATAAAACAAACAGAGTTTGTCCAATCTCTCCTCATAGTTAATACCCTCCAAACCAGGCAATATCCTGATAAGGCATGTTTGTATCCTCTCCAAAGCTTCTGCATCCTCTGGTAATGTGGCGACCAGAACTGTACACAGTATTCCAAATGTGGCCGAACCTTAAATGTCTATACAGCTTTCAAAGAGCTAACACTGACGCAAGTGGTCCCCTACACTGACACAAGATTCTATTACTTACAATCAACGTTTTATGATTTTGGTTGAGACATTAATATTGGTCTCCATTCATATTTGAAAAAGGAGGGTGGAGTATTTTATGCCCATGTGAAATGCATTTTTAATATCTCATCTGAAATACAGCAACTCTAACACTACAACACTTCCTCAGTACTCCATTGAGCTGTTAGCCTGGCTAAAGGAAGGGATGAGCATTTAAAAGAAAATCAATCAATATTAAGTAGCATTAAAGAGAATTATTAGGAATTTGTGCTCCAAATGCTTAACTCTTCTGATTTTACTCTCTATGTGTAGTCACTCTTGCTACAGTAACTGTAGCTATGTTTAGTTATTTGTTGCAAACATTAAACTACACTTACAAAACAATAGCAGTGGAACTGGGCACTAATTTTCAGTGGTATTGTATCATATAAGGTAATGGTATCAAAGGGGTTAATGTTCATGTTACATTATCTCCACCCATTCTACTGATGTTATTCATAATCTGTTGGTGGAGACTAAAAGTTCTATATTAACTCTCAGAGGAAGTGGGTGTACTTGTTCAAGCTCCTCGTAATTATGTGTGACCAAATGTAGTTGTACTTTATTGCCTTAATGCAATAGACTTTGTTATCTTAGAGCAGTGCCCCTTTGTACAAACAAACCAGAAAATGTTAGAGAAACTCAGCAGGTCAGGCAGCATCTGTGGAGAGAGAAAGAGTTAACATTTCAAGTCCGATATAACTCCTCTTCAGAAATGAAAGCAGCTAGAAAAAGATGATTTTTGTATGTTGGCAAAGGGGGAAATAGGGTGGGAAGGGGTGTGCACAGTACAATAGATGGTGAAGCTGCCCATAACACAAGGCAAAGGAAGTGCTGATGGGAGTGAAGGAGAGGTATAGATATAGAATGGGTATTAATAGTAGGTGTTAATTGAAGAATAATAGGTCAGCTCTTCTGAGAGCAAAGCTATGCAAACAAGATACTGGGATGGGGGAGAGGCATGTAATGAGAATGGAGGTCAGAGGTCTTGCTCTGAAGTTGTTAAACTCAATGTTGCGTCCTGAAGGCTGTAAAGTGTCTAAGCAAAAAATGAAGTACAATATCTCCAGTTTACTTCAAGTTTTGCTGGAGAAATCTGGTTAGCATCTACACTGGCATCTCCTCTATCAATAATGACTAGATCAGCCCAAGACAAAGAAGGATTGGTGACAGCAAACAACCTCAAAATACTTTTATCCAGTGTCACTTATTTGTAGAGGTGGCCAGTATCACAAAACGCTAGGCATGGTCATCTGGAAATATACTACAGAACTGCCTCCAGTTTCCCATTCATTTGGAACTGCAATATTTCTCTAAGTTTTCACTTTCCCCATCTTCTGGCCTTTGCTGATATGTACCACCTCTGAAGGCCACCTAGAAAATTGATGGATCATTCAAAAGAATACAAAAATGTTAGAATATTTAGCACTTCTTCCTGACCTGTTTACAGAGGATTCTCGATTATCCGAACATTGGATTATCTGAAGGAGATCTCGAGGTCCCGCTTAGAAACATTACATCAAAGAGGTGTTTCCAAACTGATCGCGTCTTTTGCTTACAATGATTAAGAGTGAACTTAGCTACTGAAATGCTGCCGAGATCAGTCCTGGACATTGATGGGAGCCCAGGCACCGTCTCCAAATGACTGACCTCTCGCCCTGTCTCTCTCTGTCTCCACACACTTTCCCTCAAGTGTACCCTAACCCCCCCTTCCCCAGAGAATCTCTCTGACATTGTCCTGTACGGGGCAAGGATGGTACGTGACAAAAAGTTGCAGCAAAAAGTTGTGAGAGCACGCGTGCGCGCTCACTATTGGAGACTCATCCCCAAAGGCAGCAGTAGCCTTACTGTTGGTGTCCAGTCTGGCTGCCCCAGAGAGGGGTGGGGGTGGATGGGGATGGAGTTGGGGGGCGGACAGGGGAGGCGGTGCAGATGGTGCATGGAGGTGCGGGTGGTCGGGGCGGGTTGAACGGGATTGGGGGCGGACAGGGAGTGGGGGTGCAGGGGGACGGGGTTTGCTGCTGTCTAGTCTCCCTGTGTCAATCCCATTGAACTGATTGGGTGGGGGAGATTGGTGGTGGTTGGGGATGGGGGGTATTGCGGGAGGCTTTGGCAATGCTGCAGGTCCCTTACACACAAGTGTGTCTCTGCCCAGAAACAAACCCTGAGACAGAGAGAGTGAGCAAGGCAAGTAAAGTGAGGAAAAACGAAACTTCCGAAAACTCTGAGCCCCAGAGGAGAGGCATTGAATCGATTAACCAAATAATTAATTATCCGAACGAAATGGTGCCCGCCCATCTCGTTCGGATAATCGAGGTTCCTCTGTATGTCATTGCAACATGTTTGGATTGTACTTCATATTTCCAGAGACTGCAGTGCTTTTCTTTTCATTAAAAATATAACCTGGGTTTAAAGCCAGATCATCAGAAAGTTGAATACAATTTAATTTTGTTCCAACTTGAGTTGACATTTCTCAAAGGATCTATTTTCAGCAGACCCTTTCTAAACCCATCCTGTTGCTCCAAGCATTGCTTCACCGTGACCTCAAAGCTTGCTGGCATCCCTTGTGACTTTGCAGGTAATAAATTACTCATTATCAATAGGAGCTCAAAAAGATGCATCTGGCATTCTACTCCAATGCTATTATGTGGCGAGATGCGGAGAATTGGTTTCTACCTGAGGCAGTCCTTTATATTCATAGAATTAACATAGCATAAAATCTTTCCCATCTTAAGAATTCAAATTATACGCATTTTAAATTGCCCAGTTGATTTGTGCATTGACCTGCATAGCCTCCAGTGTCCTTGGATGTGCTGAATTTATTTCTCAATGTACTCAAAGTGAGTGTCTTCCTGTGCCTTTTGCATCTCCAAAATTGAGAACCTTATGATCCAACACAAGGAGTATGCCATTCAACTGCTCCAGCCACCTCTATTATTCAATAAAATTATGACTAATCTGAGTGTGGCTTCAACTCCTCTTTTTGTGTCTGCCTGCCAATAACCCCTGACTCCCTCATCAATCAAAAATCTGCCTTAACTCAGTCTTGAATATTGTTGCTGATTCAGCCTACACTGCTCTTTGGAAACAAGAATTCCACAAACTAACTTCTCTGAGAGAAGAAATTTCTACTCATATTAATCATTATCTCCTGCCACTGAAAGTGTGACAGAGCAGGTATCCTGCTCACCCAACCAATCTTCAATGAGCGCATCCTAAATTTCAGTTGTCAAGTTTAAATATTGTCACAACACAGAAGCAGATGACCTTTCAACAATTGCCCAATCACAGTGGGAACTCCAGCATAATCGTGGGCTAAAATGAGGGGATGAAAATGAGGAGAGGAAATAGTTCTGCTATAATTAAAGGTGGGCTTCTAAATGTCCTTGCCCATCTCGTACCAGATTCTTCAGTCATGAAGGGACTCAGAGGATGATGAGTTCATTTGCACCTTGAGCATACTTAATTAACAGTAGTAACAATATGGAGTAATGTCAAAGCTGAGAATAAAAGGAAATTGAGAATAGGAAGGTCTGAGAGAGATCAAGTTATTATTGTGACTGAATTTAAGTATCGGGGTGTTTGTGGAATTGTATAATGAAAAGTGGGAAATGTGTCAATATAGCAATTAGCAACCTATGGACATAAATATGCAATGCTTTGGAATCCTCTCCAAAGCAAAACAGGGCTTAATGACCTTATTGTGTGTCATTGTATTGTCATTTTGCTCCTGACTGAAGCTTGGTTTGTGAGTGGTGATACCTCACCCCTCCATATCTGGCCATACCTTCCTCCACCTACTAAAATAGTGCTGTCTGCTATAATTCTTACCAAATCTTACTGTACTTTTCTGAATGGGAACTGAATATACAAGTTTTTCCCATCCAATACATAGTCTCTTCATTTGCAAGTCTTCAACTATGCATCTTGCAACAGCATATGGAAAATGGATCCTCACAGTCCCAGATTAAACCTTTAGAGACACTTTTGAAGTTTTTTAATTCATTCACAGGATATGAGTATCACTGACTACACCAGCATTTAGTGTCCACTCCTAATCACCCAGAGACAGTTAAGAGTCAACCACTTTGCTTTAGGTCTGGAGTCACTTGTGGGCTAGTTCAGGTAAAGAAAGCACTTTCCTTCCCTAAGGAACGTTAATGAACCAAAGAGGTTTTTCCAACAATTGCCAACAGTTTTATGGTTACCATTAGAATCTTAGTTGCACATTTTTATTGAATTCACATTCCACATTTGCCTTGGTAGACTCTGAACCTTCTTGGATTTCGAATTAACAGTTTAGCAATAATACAACTAGACCATTGCCTCCCACAACAAGTTTGGTCCTATACATGCAGAGTGCTGACCCACTTGCATGTGGACAAAGGTTGGCCTTCATGGAGTAAACTCCAGACTATGGACGTATCATTCCATTGCTGTTAGGATACCTCAGGAACATTGAAGGTAAAGGGTAAACCTTGACAAAGAATCTGAAGTGGAGTCCAAAGGATGCAGACTAATTGGTCATCTTGTCTTATCATTTGTCTCGATAAGTAATCTTTGCAGCAAGTCTAGTAACAAAACCAGTGCCAAATGTCTTGCTTTAATTCCTTTGCAGTCATCCAGGGAGATTGAGACGGACATTCTGATGTTTGGACAGTTCATATCCCCATAAATTTAGCCTGGGCTTGCACCCTGGGGAGTTCAGAGATGTGCAGGTTAGGTGGATTGGCCAAGCTATATTACCCCATAGAGTCCACGATTGTGTAGGCTCAGTGGATAGTAAATGAGGGGTGATAGGAATAGGGTGGGTATGGGTGGGATGCTCTTTGCAGGATGGGTACAGACTCAATAGGCCAAATGGCCTCTATTTGCACTGAAGAGATTCTATGACATTCCAGTTTCACTACAGAGCATAGCACAGCATGGAGACAGCAGTTCTGAGAGAGGTTCAACTCCATTGCCATGGTGAATAGGTTGCCATACTGTTTCTGGTTGGTTGGGGAGGCATGGTGTCCAGCCAGTCAGCTGTTGTGCACTTCAAGTTAAGCAGCTTCCAGCTAGGGACTGCTGGAAAACAGCAGAATCAAAAAGCTTATCTTGACCAATGAGGGAAAACAGAGGCCAATAGATTATCCTTTTTCTTAGCACATTGTCTTTCCTGCAACATATCGAAAACCTCCATAGCCATTTGGATACTAGAGTCTACCATGTCAGAGCTGATCCACTCCAGGCAATGGTTAACAAAGAGCCAACTGAAGCTACATCAACCATGATTTTACGAGTAAGAAGACTACCAATGCTGGGGGAAAAAGAAAATTAGTCCTTGATCACTCACATCAAGTCTTGGATGAGATTAAGCATTTTAGTGGTGAGATAGTGGAAAAGTGGTAACATCACTGGGCTAGTATTCCAGAGGTGGAAATGTGTTGCTGGAAAAGCGCAGCAGGTCAGGCAGCATCCAGCATCTGCAGACCTCACTTTCTCCTCATAGTATTCCAGAGGTCCAAGCATAGCTCTGAGAGCATAGATTCAAATCCCAGCATGGCAACTAATTTTCTTTTTAAATTTGAATATGAAATTTGTGTCACTCATAATGATAATCATCAATCAATTATTTCCTTTAGGAAAGGGAATCTGCCATCCTTCCCTGGTCCAGTCCAAGTGACTCAAATCTCTCAAATGTGGTTGACTCTTAACAGCCATCTGAAATCACCCAGCAAGCCACTCAACTTCAAGCAATTAGGGACAGGAAACAAATACAGTCATAGAATCTCTACAGTGTGGAAGAAGGCCATTCAGCCCACCAAGTCCACACTGACCTTTTGAAGAGTATCACATCCAGTTCCAACCCGTTATCCTATCCCTATAGCTCTGTATTTTCCAAGGCTAATCTACCTAGCTTGCACATCCCTGGACACCATGTGCAATTTAGCATGGCCAATCCATGTAACTTGCACACTTTTGGACTGTGGGAGGAAGCCCACGTAGACATGAGGAGAATGTGCAAACTCTACACAGACAGTTGCCTGAGGCTGGAATCAAACCTGGATCCCTGGTGTTATGTAGCAACAGTGCTAATTACTGAGCCACCGTGCCACCCAAGCCACATGTCCTCAGTGGAGCCCACATCCTAAACAAGAACAAACACAGTTTCATCACTAACACTGATCTCTCCATATTGATAGTACTACAATATCATAGCCAGAAAGGAACTGAAAAATTATCTCAATACCTTGCTTGCCTCTTTACCTTCATGCAACTTTAAGAATAATTTTGCTGGATTAGATTTAAGATGTGCTGTCTGTTCTATATCTCTTATTTCAAGCTTGTTTTGTTTCCCTACTCTCTCTTTCTCTGTTTCCTCTCTGTTTTGAAGTTGTTCCTGAAGTCTGAGTGGAATTGTATCCAAATTATAACCTATAATAATATGGTGGAGATCTTCATGTAGCTCAAAAGGAGGTACTGGTGAATATTTTCTACTTTGACAGGAATTCCAGCTTATGTGGGCAGTGCTGACTGGGCCAGTATTTATTCCTAGTTGGCCTCAAGAAGGTGGCAGTAGTGAGCTACCTTCTTGAGCAGCTGCAATCCATGTGCTGTAGGTAGACCAACAATACTGTTAGGGAGAGAATTATAGGATTTTGATCCAGCAACCTTGAAGGAGGTTTATATATTTCCAACTCAGGATGTTGAGTGGCTTAGTGGGAACTTGCTGGTGGTGGTGTTCCCATGTATGTGCTGCTGCTGCCCTTCTAGATGGAAGTGTTCACACATTTGGAAGGTGCTATCTAAGGGACCTGAGTGAATTTCTGCAGTTCATCTTGTAGATGGTACACACTGCTGCTACTAAGCGTTAGTGGTAGGGGGAATGGATGTTTTTGGATGGGGTGCCAATCCACCAGGCTGCTTTATCCTGATAGCTATTCTGGGAGAGATTCGATGGACCTATGGAGATTAAGACAGACACTAAGTTTTAAAATTTTCAATTCCCTCTATACTTTCATTCTTCCAGTTGTCTGTAACCTCTAACCCTGCAACTAATGCTTCCTCTAATCCACATGGTTTGAAAAACTGCATGCAGGCTGTGAAAACATGGGCACTTACAAAGTAAGCGTGACAACATAGAAAATGGGGAGGCAATGGCCTAGTGACATTGTTGCCAGACTAATTATCTAGTGAGGACTGCAGATGCTGGAGATCAGAGCTGAAAAAGGGCAACATTCCTGAAGAAGGGCTCATGCCCGAAAGGTCGATTCTCCTGCTCCTTGGATGCCGCTTAACCTGCTGCGCTTTTCCAGCAACACATTTTCAGCTAATTATCTAGTGACTCCAGTTAGAGGGTATTTCTGATCCTACTCCACTATTGACATAAGCTCACCATTTTGACCCACATCTTTGATTTTGTCTCCATAAATGGCTCGGTATTATATTCTGTCTGATAGTGCTGCTGTCAAGTTGCTTTGGAACGTTTCATTGACTAAAGTCACAACATTATTTGTACACAATAATTAAATATTAATAATGTAAAAAAAACAGGAAAGCACAATGATTATGAAGATTAGAAGGGTAGCATGAAAGAAGCTTGGGAACGAACAGTAAGTTGTGATTTTTTTAAAAAATGAAATGAAAGGAACTAAAACCAGAAAATGCTGGAGATATTCAGCAGGCCTATCACTATCAGTGAAAAGAGAAGCAGTGTTAACATTTCGAATCTAGTGTGGTGGTTCTTCAAAAGCAAAGCCTTCTCTAAATAGTAAAGTTCTTAGCCGAAGGAACAGAGATCCAGAACAGCTGCTGAAATGTGAATCTTTAAAGGTGGGAATGCAAATAGAGAAGCACATTTTAAGTAGAAAGTCAAACATTGGTCTTGGATTTTATGCAAAATGAATTTACATTGAATGAGGACAAAATATTGTTTGGACCATGCAAGGAGAATTGTATGCATGTATGTAGCACAAAACGCACAGCTACAATTCATATCACAATAGACAGTTATGATCGTGAAGATTGGCTTGGCATAAGAGGATATTGTTCTGGTAAAACAAAGTAGCAGACCAAGGTGGACTTGAGTGATGTTTTTCATGATCATAAAAGTTTCTGGAAGAAGACCAAGTGCAGGAATAGTTTGATTAGTTGATTTGGGGCCTGGTGTCACATCCTCCAGAATAAACTTGAGGAACTTGTACCATTCACTGGAAATTGGGAGAACATTTAGGAAGTGGAATACTGGGCTGCAATTGTCTGTTGAGGCAGAAACATTAATAAAAGATTAATAGTTCAAAGGAAATTGGATAATTATTTTCAAAAGAATATGAAATGAGGCAGTGGAAGAGAGGAGGAGAACTGAGATTAATAAAGTTCATGTTGAAGAACTAGCATTGAAATGGGCCTGATGGACAAATGGTCTCCTCCTACAGTATTATTTCATGTGAAATTGCATTTGCATCTCATTTTGTTTGTTGTGGACACAGAATGATCATGCCCTCCAAAAAAATGATTGCTCTGAAAACCAATTTCTTGTCTGTGAAGTACTTTTGAGAGGTTTCAGAGAGATGTGTGATATGGTGTCAACTAAAGTCTTTCTCTTTTTGCATGGCCAAGTGGCAGAGGTATTAATCAGATAAAATGTTCCCATTCTTCAAAGGCATTGAGTGTTAGAAAGTGGCATTGGTACACGACACTGTCACCTGAACATTGAGATTCTGCTAATGCAGTTCATTGAGTTCTAGCGGTTCTCGACAGAAAAAAATTTTTGAAACACAGAACCGTTGAAGGAGATCACAAATAATTTGCAATGAAGTTAATGAACTGTCTAAAAATTATATGCACTGCTAAGGACTGCTGCAATCAAATCAATGATCTTACATGTTTTGTGTGATTGCAGTTAGTAAACTGCAATTTGACACTTTTGCCCTCAACACCAAGAGCAGATTCAGGTCTGTAATTTGAACCGATTTCCTTAACTTTCTATTGTATAATTTAACATTTGTGTGTTAGTTCCATAATTTGGCAGTACTGAATCTATGGCTGTGGGGTTTCAGTTCATTCAGTGAGAGATGGTAAACACTGCACATGTTTGATGTCAAATTTTTGTAGCCCCTTTATCAATGGATAAGGAGGACTGAAAGTAGGTAAATGGAGCTATTGTACAGATCAGCCATGATCTAATTTAAACATGAGAAATAGGAATAGACCATTTGGCCCACAAGTCTGCTGTGCTATGCAAATTGACTATGGCCTGGATTGCCTTCTAGCCCACTCTCCATATCCCTGATTTTTTTCTAAAAGATCAAAAGTGTTATTGATCTCAGTCTTTAAGATACTCAGTGATTGAACATCCACTACACTCTATGTGGAGAAAAATCTCCTCATCCCAGATCAAAGTAGTTGACCTTTTACTTGGAGACTGTATTCATGTTCTAGATTTCCCAGAAAGGGGGACCAGCTTCAGTCTCTACCCTGTAAAGCATCTCCTTAACTTCCTTTGTTTCAAAAATATCACCTCTCCATCTTCTAAAAATTTTGCAAGTGTAGATCCAATTTACTTGGCCTGGAGCATTGCATGTAAATCTGGGCATTGCATTTTAAAAAGAGTGCAGAGGGTGATTAACTGGAACATGCATAGGAAGAGGAGTAAGCCACTCAAGCTATGAATTAAACCACCACACATCTGAGTTTTAATTCCATCTTTCTATCTTGGTTCCATCGAGTTACCTTTAGTAAAGAAAACTATAGGTCTCAGTTTTGAAATTTTTCATTCATCATTTTCCAAAACATTAATCTGTCTTTTCCCTTGGTAGACTCAGAGGCATGTACATTGTTATTATTTTCTGTATTTGATGTATTTACAACATTATGATTTCAATTTTATCAGAGATTTGAGGCTGTATCTTGAAAGGAAAAATTGTGAATCATGACCATATCTCTTTACCATTCAAAGTTTGTGATAAGTTGAAGCACAGGCAAGTGGTTCCTGAATAACAATGTGGTCTCCTTTGTCTCCTTGATGCTGCCATCTGCAGGACGTGCAAATTGAACGTGAGAGAACCACGTACAGTATCTCAGGTGGCTGCACTTCCTTGGTCGTGATGTTTCTGATGGGCAAGTTCTATGTAGCAAATGCTGGGGATAGCAGGTAAGACTGACTTTACAAGCATTATCTCCTCATCCTTTAACAGTAGCTGTGATATAGTGGTTTCATAGTGAAGACCATGTTAATCACTAAATGCTCCCTTTACAATCAAGAAGTGCTTTCCCATCTAAGCTCATGTTATGGCTGTAGTTTTAACCTAACCACTTGTCAGGAAGCTGGCAGGACTTCATGCTGTGCTGGCAAAATGAGGACAATATTGGCCAGATTATATAAAAGAAAGGTGTTCAAACATGGTCTTTCCATCTGATAGGAAAGGTTAAAATTACCCCCTTAAAATTGGACTGGCATTCTGTAACATTGTTTTCTGCTTACAACTTGCAAAGAAAAGGAAAACAATGATACTAGTGAAACCAATAAAAGGTTGAGATTATTTTTTGGCTGAACTCAAAATGTTCAAGTAAACACCAAGATGATGATATTTTATACAGAACATTTAGTGATGTTTTAATTATCCACATTCAAATTAGTTGATACATTGCTGTTGCAAACTGTGTAATTGAGGATTATAATTATGAATTATTCTGAAGTGTATATCACTTTCTTATTTCCTTCAGCTTTTATTTATCAGACTGGATTTATATAAGTGTGCAGATCCTGAATATAATTGAGATATTGTCCAATAGTGTTAAGTGAATGACAGCAATTTGGCAGCCCACTTCATGTCTTTCCTGAAATTTTTGTTTTTGTTTCCATTTAAGTCAAGGGGAGAGATGAGGTAAAACAGGGCTTTTGACTTGCTAGTATCCAGTTGATGCTTTCTCACAAAGTCAACATTACCCCCACTGAGTGCAGAAGCTCAATAAATCTCATTAATTTGTCGCCTAGATGAATTCTATTGAAATGTCAACTTCTTGACTTCAATATATGTTTCAGTAATGAATTGTGACTGTTTAGGAGGGGGTTGTAAGAAGCTCCTTTGCGTTCCATAATGAGGTCTTTATATTTGCGTGCACTGCGAGTACCTAAATGTATACTATATTGTGCTACCCTCCACTCCTCTTCCCTCCATATTTAATGCTAAATTAATATTATGCATTCATAAATTATTTGCTTAAGGAATAGTTCATACTGGAGAGTTTTTGAGCAGGTTGCATTCCAGAGACAGCAGATTATAAAAAAGCAATTCAGTGACTGTCAAGGGAGGTCTTGCCATGCGAACCCTTGGAATGCAGTGTGGATGTTAAATCATTCAAATACTGACTAGTAATACTAATAGTGTGGTCATATTTAATTGCTTCATTTATGGTCCACTTGGAGGTCTGACAAAGTGACTGTAAAATCTTGTAATGATTAGAGTCTATTTTAAACTCTCCTATCCTGTTGGAATTTCTGAAATAATTCAGAAATAGAAATCTGGAGTTTTAATGTGATACCATTAAAATGTGCAAGTGTTAAGTAGACAATTAAGTGATTTGCAGTTTATCTGTAAACTGCTGAGAACCATTCATTCTAGATATTCAGACGTAACAATTTACAATAGGAGATTTTAATGGATGAGAAACAAACCAGAGTTCAGTTGCCTGGATGGCATGGATTGGATTGCTGAGTACTAATTGTAATCTAAGCATACCAGTAATAAATCATGAAGGTTTGTAGTATCATTTGAACCCAATGATTAGAATATTGCCTGTTAATTCTCCTTGATACTGTACCTATGTTTCTACATATGTGTGTGTAAAATTCAAAATTTACTAGTTGTGATTTGTCCAGAGACATTTTCAGAAAAGTCCCAGAGTTTTGGTGCAGAGCCAAATGGTATTCAGCTGAGATTATTTAACCTCTTTATTATGTCATTCTGTAGAGTTATTGCAGAACACATGACATGTTTTACTGAAGATTTGCAGCAGAATATTTATTATTGGTAAAATTGTGCATAGGTGAGAGTAAACATTAACACTGAAATTTGAAGTTTCCCTGGCATTAGATTTTTAGGTAATGAGAGTAAAGCTGGCATATCTGAAATACTGATGCTAGCTGAAGCCAGATATTGAATGTTTATCAAAACCTGCATTCTGAAATTTAAATTATGTCTCTTTCTTAAAAAAAAAAATGGTGCCTGTCAAGTCTCTTGCAGGTTTAGTTCCTTCTGTATTGGCAAAAATATTGGCACATTAATCACACACAGTTTTAATTGATAATGGGGTACGTTTTACAATTTGTGTCCCCTGGAGCTACTGAATTAGTTGTATGCAACAAAGACCCACAAAATGACCAAGGAGAAACTTAGGCCCCTAAGTGGAGCCACACAATTTTCTGTTTCTCTACTTTAGTAGGTGAGAAAATTGGGCACACGCCCTTCCAGGTATGCTATTCTCTATCCAACTTTTCCATATTTACCATGTCTAAGCAAAGGGTGGCATGGTGGTTCAATGGTTAGCATTACTGCATCACATGCCAAGGACCCATTTCAATTCCATCCAAGTTATTGTGCAAATTCCACACAGACATTCTCCCTGTATCTATGTGAATTTCCGCCAGGTAATCCAGTTTACCCCCACTATCCAAATATGAGTAGGTTAAGACTGCGTAAGCTACCAAATAGAATTGATTTTTATATTATTATTCTTTCTGTTTTAGGGCTATTATTGTTCGAAATGGTGAAGTTATTCCAATGTCTTCAGAGTTCACACCAGAAACTGAACGTCAGAGGCTCCAATACTTGGTAAGTGAGACTTGAGATAATACAATGTACTTAGTAAAACATTGTCAGCAATAGGCAATGCAAGTTTGAGGGAATTCTAATTAATCTGGTCTTGAAGCTGTGATACTGAGTGACTTTGAAATTAATAGCCTCTTGATTTGGTCTGCCATGCATTCTGTTACATTTTGTTCAAGTTTCACGTTTTTCTTTGTAATGAAAAGCAGTCAGGCTACTACTTAGATTGCAGTGGGGGGAAAAAAATTGGTTTGCTGGACGTTTTGAATGACATATTAAACCAAGGCCCTGATTCAGTGCTATTTAAAGAAGAGTGGAGAATTCCTCAGCATCCTGGCTGAGCTTGCTGTCATCTAACACAACCAAAGACAGATTAATTAATTAATTGATTTTGTTAACTCTTTTTATGAAATTTTTCTGTTTTGCAAATTGGTCACTGTAAAAGCCTAGGTAACTATGTATAAGAGAATAATATGAAAATCTGCAGCACTTTGGATATAAGATACCGTACTATGACAATAGAACAATGTAAAATCAACTGATGTTCCCTTTAAGCTGTGCAACTGCTATGGGATTGCGCACATGCTGATCAGCAAGCCAACATGTTGACCTTTGGGTATGGAAGCCACTGCTGCACAAAACATAAGAGCACGTATTGGTGTCAACATTGGCTCAACTAGTAATACTCTTGCTTCTGAGTCATTTTTGAATAAGTTGTCGAGCTAAGGTCCTGACTGTATTCCTTGCTGGACATTAGAGATCTCACTGCATTATTTTTTAAAAATGCACTGGCGTTCTCCCTGGTGTGCTAACCAATATTTATCCCTCAAAAATAGGTTACCCCGTTAAAGATCACGTTGCTGCTCATGGGAGCTTGCTCTGCACAAAGTGGCTGTTGGAATTGTTAAATTTCAACACTGACTACCCTTCAAAAGTACTAAATTGGATGTTAAGTGTTTAGGGATGCTTGTGATCATTAAAGATGCTATACCAATGTAACTGTACAAAGTTAAAATACTAATTTTTATTGTCAGTAGTTTGTTTTTGGTGTACAAGTAAAATCACTAGACCTCACTAATGCTCTACTATTAATCATACTTAGCATCTCGTTAATTTTAGAGTGGGAAGGGACACTTGTTACAAATGACTTCTTTGCTTTTTATGAATATATGACTATCACCCAACAATGCTTGCTGATTTGAATGGGAAGGGTGGTGTTGATTTCGATTTAGGTTTTATTGTCATGTGTACTCAAGTACAGGAGTACAGTGAAAAATGCACAATGTCACCATTTCTAGCACCATCTTGGGTACAAAAATACCAAGGTATAAAATCCTGTATACAAAAATAGAAAAAATAAAGAAATAAATTAAAAGTTAAACATTACAATCCATTCTTAAGCCAACAGCCTGCAGACACTCCACGCTGGGCTTTCCCCACGAGGGGTCACTCTCCACCCATGCAGGGGGGTGCTTTCACCTGAGCTGGGCTAAGTCCCACCAGGGCTCACCAGGCTTTGCTGCCGACCACTGCTTCACCACTGACTGCCATCTGGGCTCATCAGGCTTCACTGCTGCTTCAATGTTGACCGCTGAAGTTGGTGTTGTTTTGAAATGCTCTGATATCAAAAGGGAATTTGCAGTAGTTCATTTGAACTGCGTTCCCGTCACTGAAATAGTGTTTAATAGTCAGTTCATGAAAAATGTTTCAGCTTGGTAAAGAGAGAAAAAAATGGTGAAAGTGGACCAAGAGAACAGAAGGAATGTTGCTGTTCCACTGAGACCATAACAGTGGTTAGCACTGCTGTCTCACAGCGCCAGAGATCCGGGTTCAATTCCCGACTCAGGCGACTGACTGTGTGGAGTTTGCACATTCTCCCCGTGTCTGCGTGGGTTTCCTCCGGGTGCTCCGGTTTCCTCCCACAGTCCAAAGATGTGCAGGTCAGGTGCATTGGCCATGCTAAATTGCCCGTAGTGTTAGGTTAAAGGGGTAAATGTAGGGGTATGGGTGGGTTGCGCTTCGGCGGGTCGGTGTGGACTTGTTGGGCCGAAGGGCCTGTTTCCACACTGTAAGTAATCTAATAATACTTTGAATGGAGCATTGAAGTATTCCACTGAAAAATATTCATTCATAGAATGTTGGCTTTCCTGGCAATATTTATTGCTCATCCTCATAGTCTTTGGAAAGATGACATAGGACCACTTTCTCAAATCAGTGTAGTCTGCCTAGTAGAGGTACACCCAAAGTATCAGCAAATTTCATGACTTTGACCCCATGACCATGAAGGAGCAGCAATGATATATTTCAAGTCAGGGAGTTAGGGAATTTGGAGGTACTGGTGTCACTTTATACCTGCTGTGTGTTGCTTTTGTTCTTGTGGGTGATGCATTTTGGGTTTGAGAGATATATCAAAAAGCATTGACAATTTATTGTAGTGTACATGTTGTAGCTTCCTAATCCAGCAATTGTGTCAGGCCTTGCTGGATCATGGCAGGAACTCTATTTGCTCCACTTTAAACTACCTTTACATCAACTAAATGCAGAAAATCTTCAGATAACTGGGAGCAGTGTGGGTTCTTTGGAAAACTGGTGGTATTGCAGGAGTCAGGCCACAGAGGTTGCCAAACCACAGTGTGCTGAATTAGAGAGGTACAGCCTGAATTAACATTACCAGCAATGACAGATTGAAGATTTAATGCAGAAAAGTGTGAGGTAGTTCAGTTTGGAAGAAATAACACGAATGCAGAGTACTGGGCTAATGGTAAAATTTTTAACAGTGTCGATGAACAGAGAGACCTCAGTGTCCAGGTGCATAAATCCCTGAAAGTTGTCACCAAGGTTGATAGGGTTGTTAAGAAGGCATATGGTGTGTTGGCGTTTATTGGTAGGGGGATTGAGTTTCAGAGCCACAAGGTCATGCTTCACCTGTACAAGACACTGTTAAGGCCGCAGCTGGAGTAATGCGTATAGTTCTGGTCATTGCATTATAGGAAGGAAGTGGAAGTTTTCGAAAGGGTTCAGAGGAAATTTAGTAGGATGTTGCCTGTTATGGAAGGAAGGCCTTATGAGGAAAGGAGAAAGTGAGGACTGCAGACTCTGGAGATCAGAGCTTAAAAATGTGTTGCTGGAAAAGCGCAGCAGGTCAGGCAGCATCAAAGGAACAGGAGAATCGACGTTTCGGAAATAAGCCCTTCTTCAGGAATGAGGAGGGTGTGCCAAGCAGGCTAAGATAAAAGGTAGGGAGGAGGGACTTGGTGGAGGAGTGCTAGGAATACGATAGGTGGAAGGAGGTTAAGGTGAGGGGGTGGGGGCGGAGAGGTCGGGAAGAAGATTGCAGGTCAAGAAGGCAGTGCTGCGTCTGAGGGTTGGGACCGAGAAAAGGTGGGGGGGGAGGGGAAATGAGAAAGCTGGAGAAATCTGCATTCATCCCTTGTGGTTGGAGGGTTCCTAGGCAGAAGATGAGACGCTCTTCCTCCAGGCGTCGTGTTGCCATGGTCTGGCAATGGAGGAGGCCAAGGACCTGCAAGTCCTTGGCGGAGTGGGAGTGGGAGGGGGAGTTGAAGTGTTCAGCCACGTGGCAGTTGGGTTGGTTGGTGCGGGTGTCACAGAGGTGTTCTCTGAAACGTTCCGCAAGTAGGCAACCTGTCTCCCCAATGTATAGGAGGCCACATCGGGTGCAGCGGATGCAGTAAATGATGTGTGTGGAGGTGCAGGTGAATTTCTGATGGATATGGAAGGATTCCTTTGGACCTTGGAGGGAAGTGAGGGGGGAGGTGTGGGCGCAAGTTTTGCATTTCTTACGGTTGCAGGGGAAGGTGCCAGGAGTGGAGGTTGGGTTGGTGGGGGGTGTGGATCTGACCACTCCCTCCGCGACTCCCTCGTCAGATCCACACTCCCCACCAACCCAGCCTCCACTCCCGGCACTTTTCCCTGCAATCGCAAGAAATGCAAAACTTGCGCCCACACCTCCCCCCTCACTTTCCTTCCAAGGCCCCAAGAGATCTTTCCATATCCATCAGAAATTCACCTGCACCTCCACACACATCATTTACTGCATCCGCTGCACCCGATGTGGCCTCCTATACATTGGGGAGACAGGCCGCCTACTTGCGGAACGTTTCAGAGAACACCTGTGGGACACCCGCACCAACCAACCCAACCGCCCCGTGGCTGAACAATTTAACTCCCCCTCCCACTCCGCCAGGGACATGCAGGTCCTTGGCCTCCTCCATCGCCAGGCCATGGCAACACGACGCCTGGAGAAAGAGCGCCTCATCTTCTGCCTAGGAACCCTCCAACCACAAGGGATGAATGTAGATTTCTCCAGCTTTCTCATTTCCCCTCCCCCCACCTTTTCTCGGTCCCAACCCTCAGACTCAGCATCGCCTTCTTGACCTGCAATCATCTTCCCAACCTCTCCGCCCCCCCCCCCCCCTCTCCGGCCTATCGCCCTCCCCCAAGTCCCTCCTCCCTACCTTTTATCTTAGCCTGCTTGGCACACCATCCTCATTCCTGAAGAAGGGCTTATTTCCGAAACGTCGATTCTCCTGTTCCTTTGATGCTGCCTGACCTGCTGCGCTTTTCCAGCAACACATTTTTAAGCTTATGAGGAAAGGCTCAGGGAACTGAGGCTGTTTTTGTTGTAGAGAAGAAGGTTGAGAGGTGACTTAATTGAGATGTATAAAATAATCAGAGGATTAGATAGGATGGACTGAGAGCCTTTTTCCTTGGATGGTGAAGGCTAACATGAGGGAACATAGCTTTAAATTGAGGGGTGATAGATTTAGGGCAGACATCGGAGTAGTTTCTTTACTCAGAGAGTAGTAGGGGCATGGAACAGCCTGCCTACAAGAGTGGTAGACTCGAAAACATTAATAAATGGGCATTGGACATACATATGGATAATAATGGAATGGTGTAAGTCAGATTAATTTCACAGTTTGGCGCAATATTGAGGGCCAAAGGACCTGTATTGCGCTGTAACGTTCTATGTTGTATTTGTGCCTCAGGCTAGTTTGAGATGAAACTTTGTGCCATAGTAAGGACATCCATTTTCTGATTGGAGAACATCATTTATTGAAGAGGAGGAGATCACGGTCTTACCTGAAGGAATCATGTGGCGATAAACATAAGTGGGAATGAAGATAATAGCAGAATGTTGAAATAAATATTACAAACTGCTGAACACAAATGCATTCCAGTTAGTGACTTCATTTGCTTTCACATTGACTAGATAAGGTTTAGTTGAACATTGTCCAATTGAATGCTCCAAGTTTGAATATAATGATGCCATAAAATAACAAAGTTGTGATCAGATAAAATTGCATTATACAGCCAACTCAACATTCACAGCAATAACCTAAACACAAAGTCAATGATGAAGGTATACCTCTTGACACTCGAACGATGTTTGTGCTTCATTCAAGCACAACTCCACATTTGGAAGGATACAAGTGACCATAAGATGGAAGAGTAGAAATAGGCCATTCAGCCCATCCAATTTGCTGGGTTCAATGACACCATGGCTAATCAAATAACCCACAACTCCACTTTCTTGTGTTTTCCCCATAACCCTTTATTTCCTTACGGATTAAAAACCTGTTTATCACCGCCTTGAACATATGTAATGACCCAGCCTCTATGATAAAGAATTCCACAGATTCACAATTCTCTGAGAGACAAATTCCCTCCTCATCTGTGTCTTAAACGGGTGACCCCTTATTCTGAGATTATGCCCTTTAATCCGAGACTCTCCCACAAGCGAAAATGACGTTTCTGCATCTACACTGTCAAATTCCCTAAGAATCTTCTATGTTTCAATAAGGTTGCCTGTCATTCTTCCAAATTCCCCAATGAGGGTCAATTTACTCAGCCGCTGTTCATAAGAGCTGTATTTATTCTTCTATGTCAGGATGAAGAATACATTTTGAGTTCATTTTGCTCTTAATTTAGCCAAAATGACAATCCATTCACTTAACAATTTTGACAGTCAGAGAAAGAAATGTCATGTGAGCAAGCTAGCAGGCCCATGCAATATTATTGCAATGCACAATTTCATCCTCATTGATATTTTTAACTAATTTGTTCTAATTTTAATGAAGGCAAGGCTAAAGCTAGGTGGCAGCACTTTCACTAAACTGATTGTTCTAACTGCTCAAAATGACAGAAAATAGCTGTCTGACAGAATCTCAATTCAATGTTGGATTTCCTCCTTCACTGTCAGATGAGAAACGTTTTTGCAATGCTTTGATTTTTATGTATTTTATGTAGGCTACCGTAGTGTGGTAATTATAGTTTTAATATAGCAACTAGGCAATTTTAACAATCTCATACTTGTTTACAAACCCTTTCATGGGCTCACATGTCCCCACTTTTAATTCTGTCGAACAATACAACTTTATGATATCTCTGTTACATTTCTGATTTTCTTCACTCTTCTATCAATGGCCTTGCTTTCAGCTGCTAAGGCCCGAACTTTGGGTATTTCTTCTCTAAACCTCTCCACTTCTCTTATCACTTCTTCCTCACTTTAAGGTATCCTGAAAGCTCATTTTGGTTTCACCACGTCTTTGGCAAATTGTTCTAATGCCTCCTTTTGCGAGCCAGGTATTAAGTTTTATTTCATGAAGTTGTAAGATGTTTTATTATGGTGAAGGAATTATACAAATGCAAATTGTTATTGATGTCATAATCCTACTTGTTCTTCAAAAGGGGGCCACCATGGCAAATTGTTAAACTGAATGGATAAATCTATAATATATGGGCTAATGCCAAATGATACGCAGTTCGATAGTACCACTATTAGAAAATAATTGCAACAAAGTTTTTTTTTAAAAAAATGAATAGTAATTGGATCTAGACAAAGACTGAGGTAATGTGTTAGATAAAGACCTCAACAACTGAAGCTCAGTAGATACTCACTAGCATCAGGTGTTATTGTTGGGAGAACTGCTTCAAGCTCGCTATGCAACAGCATGAGTCATATTCAGAAAGCCATATCTATCAATTCTGTCATTACCATCCCTGTCTACCAATCCTCTGACCCATTCCAGAAGCAGAGACTGACCAGAAAATGAAGAGCTATAGTCTCCACTTTTAATTCTGGAATCCATGAATCATCTAAGGTACAATATATGTTATTGTTACTTTGATGTTAGCGGCCCCGTATTCTGGAATTACCTATGTAACGTCAGTTTGGAAGCATCATCACCATGAAGACTGTAATTCGGGGAGAAATCAAATCAGGACCTTCAAGCAATTCAATGCGGACAATAATTGCTATTTTGATGCCTGCCTCTGTAATTCAAGAATCAATCATTTAAAGAAGCTGGAAAAGTTTAAATTGTTATTTGTAATATTAGAGTAATTAGATTGGCGTTGAGATGACATTTTATAACTTCTTGACTTTTATGCTATTGTGTCATCTTTGGATTAACCTTTAGATTAAGTTATTGACTTCTGGACACCACCTAGTACCGATTATATTGCATGTCATGACCCTAACTCACTGTTAAATATCATAATATATTTTGGATGGGTTAGATTTTTAGGACTTGAATAATAAAGAGGAATACAGTTAAAGTCTATACATATAATATATGTATACTTTTGTTGAGAAAACCCTTGATATATCAAAATATTTAGGGTAAATTCAGAAGCTCTGTGCATTTTATAAGGCACGGTTGTCCTGATTTATTAGCAAAATGCCTTTTTGAGATTGAAATTGATTTTTGATTATTATTCACACTATTCTTTTACATGTGCATGTATAGTGAATCAGGATGAACAATAACATTTGAAACAGTTTATTAAACCCCTTAACTCATCTCTTGGAGAAAGGTGGTAAGTGTGCACACCTATCCTGATAGGTTTTTTTGAGAGTTATTGGCTGAGTGAATATCCATCTCCTGTGTATGTGCTAATTTTAATATTTAATTTTCTTTCATTTTGTGACTAACTGTATGTTCTTCAGGCTGGGTAAAACAGTGATTAGACACATGCAGATTTTGACCACATTCTGTAGCATTAATCAAATGACTATTTAATCTGTACTGTGTGTATTTGCTATGCAATGGAATATATATGCTCAATGGGAGTCATCCCATTCTTAAATGCTTTTAGTTTCAACCAAATTTCCTATTGGTAAATTGGCAGGATTGGGTGTCAACCTTTCTGATTTTGCGCACTATTCAAGTCAAAACATAGAAAATAGGAGCAGGGGTAGGCCATTCAGCCTTTTGGGCCTACTACACCATTCAATATGATCATGGCTGATCATTCAACACCATACCTTTTTCCTACTTTCTCCCAAAATCCCTCTTTTAAATTCATTCTCCAGTTGAGTACAACAGTTATTGCCCACCCCCAACTGCCCATAGGGCAATTAAGAGTCAACCACAATGTTGTAGATCTGAAGTCACATGGAACAGGTAAGGATGGCAGTATCCTTCCCTAAAAGATATTAGTGAACCAGATGGGTTTTTCCGACAATCAACAATGGATTCATGATCATCATTAGACTCTTAATACTAAATTTTTAAAATTAAATTCAAATTGTATCCTCTGCTGTGGTGGGATTTGAATCCAGATCCCCAGAGCATTACCTGGGTCTTTGGATTAATAGTCTGGTGATATTGCCTCCCCTATGATTTCTTCAGCCCTAAGAACCATGTCCTTCATGAAAACATTCAATGTTTTGGCCTCAACCATAGGCTCACTATCCTCTGGGTAAAGAAATTCCATCTCAGCTCATTCCTACCCGATAACCTTGGACTGAGACACCTGGTTCTGGACTCCATGGTCATCAGGAACATCATTCCTGAGTTCATGCAGTCTGATCCTGTTAGAATTTTAAAGGTTTCTATGAGGACACTCCCTTATAAACTCCAGTGAATATAGTCTGAACCAATCAAGTCTGTCTTCACATATCAGTCTGCCAACCCAGGAATCAGTCTGGTAAACCTTTGTTGCACTCACTCCCTAATATCCCAGGTACAGTCGCAGCAAGATCCTGTACAAATGCAGCAAGATACCCCTGCTCCTTCTCACTATGAAGGCCAACAATCTGTTTGCCTTCTTCACCACCTGCTGTGGCTACATGCTTACTTTCAGCAACGTATACAAGGACAGCCAGGTCTCATTGTACCTCATTTTTCCCAACTATTTCCATTCAGATATTAACCTGCCTTTTTTTGGAACCAAAGTGGACAACTTCACATTTATCCACATTACACTTCTGAGTCATGCATTTGTCCACCTACTCAATTTGTCCAAATTGCAATGAAGAATCTGTTTCCTCTTCACAACTCACCCTACCATCCAGTTTTGTGTCATCTGCAAACTAGGAGATATTACATTTATTTCATTCATCTAAATCCTGAATATACATAGTAAATAGCTGAGGTCTAAGCATTGGTCTCTGCAATAGTCACTGGCTGCCACTCGGAAAATGACCCATTTATTCCTATTATTTGTTTCCTTTCTGCCAACCAGTTCTCTATTCATGTCAAAACACTGCCCCAAATCCCATTTAATTTTACAAGCTAATCTCTTACATGGAACCTTATCGAAAGCCTTCTGAAAGTCCAAGTAATCTACATCCACTGGCTCCCCCTTATCAATTCTACCAGTTAGATCCTTGAAAAACTTCATTAGATTTATCAAGCATGATTTCTCTTTCATAAATCCAAGACAACTCATCTGATCCTGTCACCGTTTTGCAACAGAAAGGATTATTGGGAAGCCTGTATAACCAGTACTCCTCTTGCTCCTGGGCTTTCTGCCTAGCAAATTTGGTTATAATGACCCACTTTATCCTTGACTTGTGACATGCTGGAGCTTTTTGCCCTGAACCATAGGAGCTGCAAATATTTCAAGATCAGAGTAGGCACAGCCTAGTGGTGAAAATTACAATGTAAATGCATGTTTCCTCTCCCATGTTACTTATGGTTTTTCCCACAGGCCTGTTTGCAGCCACATTTGTTAGGAAATGAATTCACTCACTTAGAATTTTCCAGAAGAGTACAACGCAAAGAACTTGGGAAGAAAATGCTCTTTCGCGATTTTAACATGACTGGCTGGTAAGAATTTGACCATAAAGAGATTTGAATGCCTTTTGTGAAGCCTTGCTATCTTGAATCTTTGATTATATAATTGTTATGTATTTAATATAATTCAAAAGCATTCAAATGTAGGATTTTTTTTCATAAATGTCTCTGGGTCAGAAACATAGCAGACAGCAAATCAGTTTATGTATGAGAGCAGTTATAATGCATAAATCAAACTAAGAATTCACATTATAGTAAAACATCAAGTGAGAGGAAGCCATTGAACAGAACAGCCAAAGTATCCAGAGTTCATATATGGTTGTTTTATATAGTTACCCTCTGGCCTTACCATCTGACACCCCCCCCCCCCCCCCCCACCCTGCCCACCTCCACTGTGAGCAACACCACAGGATAAATATTTATCTTCCAGTGGAGCTGTCATAGAGCTTTTTATAATTTAAATATGTATATACTGTAGTATTCAATATCTACCTTCTACAATTTGCAGTCTATTCATTTCAAAGGGAACACAATTGTGGGAAGCATGTACTGTACTTGAATTCTTGATATATGTGCTCTCAGGAGATAATGCTTTGTACTAGCAACACAAATTTGTAAAATTACTCCTTCCCCCTTTTCTGCTGTAAATGTTATGAGACAGTGATAGCCATTCCTTGCACCCAATGATTAAATATCCTTATTCCTTTCCTTAGCCATGATTCTATTTATCCTTTAAGAATACTATCAGACTCTCTTTACGTAAAGAGCTACAAGAGCTGTCCACATTGATGAGGTGTTTTAATGCAAATTATGATGTGACCCGTGTACAACCATCTACACTGCCAGCAGATTTAAATCTATCTTTCCATTTAAAATGTCCACTCACTTATACTTATTCTGTGAATCCCACTCAGCCTATTACACCCATGAATACATCTACCGAGAGGAGGAGTTACAATAAATGGGACTTCACTGGGAAATATAACCTGAATTGTGAATCAGATTGTTACATTCTGACTTTCTAATGGATTTAATTTTCTTCCCACTTCTAAGCAAATTGCACCATATTATGGGTGTTTTTGAACCAATTCATGTGTTATACCGCAAAATCCCTAATCATGCAATTTGACATCATTCTCAGTTCGAAAATTATTTTCCACAAGTTGTGCCGCAATTCAAACAAGAAGGTACAAATTTTCTTTGTTAATTTTATGCGCAAATGTGTTGTTTTATGCCACAAAGATGTGCAGACCATAAAAATTTTGATATTGATCAATCCAAGTTAGCTAACAGAGTCAGAGTACTACTATTCACGCTAGTGTCCTTCAGCTAAGTAAAGAGTTGACTGCTGTTCAGTGATGTTGCTGGAATGGTATATGCCAGATGGGGACATGAGTTGGTGTGTAGGTTCCTTTCAACTGTGATGGGCACAGCTTCAAGCAGCCTGTCAACAGTTGTTAACTGGACTCTGTGAGGAAGATTGGCATAAGATATTGGAGGGCAGTTGGTTTATATGGAGCCACATCTTGGCAAGAAAACTGTGCACAGTTCAGATCATCCAGTAAGCAGAAAAGTCCATACTTCCACTATAGTTTAGCACTTTGCATATACCAGCTTATTTCCTCTCACTTTCCACATCCTGACATTGGTCGGCATGGACGAGTTGGACCAAAGGGTCTGTTTCCGTGCTGTACGTCTCTATGATTATCTATCTATGACACCTAATACCAGAACATATAATTTTAATTTTATTGAGAGTGAGCTACATCAGTGGATATGATTACAGGTGTTGCATTACAATGCAGGAAGAGGTATAATTATCTCATACTCCAAATATCAAAAGGACTGCTGCACATGGTTTGTATTATTGCAGCATATCACACAAAGAGCTTTCACATCTGTGATCAGTACTGCTCAATGTGTACGAAGCCACTTTTATGTAGAGACTCTTTAAAAAAAGCCTTTCTATTTGCTTGTGGAACTGTGAAAAATTATGAGGCACATGTGAGGTGTACAAATGAAAGTTCAACGCATGTAACAAGAGTCTTTACATGTTGGAAGAGGTAGCAAATGATTACTAAAGCTGGAGCTGAACGTGGATCGTTAGCAGTAATGATAGATTATACTCTGCTGAATGCAAATGCTGAGTGTCTCGATGTATTGTACCGACTGTGAGGAACAGCAGGGGATCTGACCCAAGCTGTGTAGCATGTCTGACAGTGATAAATGACTGGGCTGCTGCTGAAGTGACTGTTGTGTGAGTGTGTAGGGAGTGAGTTGGGGGGAATAAAGAGTGATCATTCCAATAATAAAACATTCCCTAATCTTCTTTTACTCTTGCATTGAACTAAATTTTTATTCCGGTTCTGCAGCAGCAAAACAAAACAGATCTCTTTATGGACACTCCAACTGATTGCTTTGTAGCCTGTTACCAATGAGATCTAATTTTCTTTTGGTAGGGGGAACAGAAAGTCTTTATCAGAGTGTGTTCTTATCATTTGTGACAGGTGTTCCCAGGCCTTTGTGGGCACTGAAAGAAGAGCCTTACTTTAAGTTTACTATCTCACTCCATGCCCTTAAATCACAAACAAAAACCTAACCTGCAGTTTCCCGCTTTCACTTGAAGAAATAATTGCTCTGTCTCTCATACAATTAAGACAGGACTCATGACAAAATTAGGTTGACTCATACTGAACCTTGCACAGAACCACCCCCACCCCACCTAATACACCCAGGGGTGATGACATGGCTATAAATCAGGCCCTGTCATCTTATGCTGATGTGAAAAGATTGTTGTGGGGGTGGGGATTGTGGCGGTGGCCAATCAATTTACTATGCTAATGGAAACTCTTCTCTTGATTGCAGGGCATACAAAGTTATAGAAGAAGATGACCTAAAATTTCCCTTGGTATATGGGGAAGGAAAGAAGGTAGGTTATGATGTTGCAGAAAATTAAGTGTTTGTGTTTCCTTTGACCAAAAGGGTGCTCATTCAAATTGTTTCTTGCACTTTTAACAGTAAAATATATGCATCCTCATCCCCTCCACTTCAACCATCCTGAAAACACACTACTCCTTTCTCATAAAATTACATGCCAACCTATGGAAGGCAATTATTTACAAAAGTTGAACATCAGTGATGTACACAAGCATTGTCACAAACTAGAACTTGCTTTCAATTAAAGGATGTATTCAATGAATTAATTCTGCCGGAACCATTGCTGATTGTTGGGAAAAACCTATCTCGTTCAGTAACTTCCTTCAGGGAAGGAAATCGGTCATTATCTGGTCTGATGCACATGTGACTCCAGACCCACGAAAATGGTTGACTCTTAACTGTACTCTGGGCAATTAGGGATGGGCAATAAATGCTGGCAACCAAATATGCCCACATCCTGTGAAAAAGGGCAGATTTAAGATGATTGACAAAGAAACCCTGAGGCAACACAAGGGAATGTTTTGTGCAGTAAGTTGTTGTGACATAAAATGCACCATCTGAAAAGGCAGTATCAACACATTTATTTAATAGTTACTTTCAAAAGAGGAATGGATTAATAACCAAAGGGGAAAAGAAAGTACATGCCCATTTAAAAAAGAAAAACAATTGGGGAGTGAGACTAATGACTAATTTGATCAAAGAAGCAACACAGGCATAATGAGCTGAACTGGGGAAAATGCTGTGATTCTCCCACCCACCACCATTATCAAAAACTAGTCCAAGGGTTCATTTCTTCTAATTATTAACAGTGCTCTGACTCAGTTGCACCTTCTGAATTTTTTTGATTTTCTTGCTGGTGACACAAGAGGGGTTATCTGCTAGTCCTAGAAGTGGCAGGTCTGGAAGCAGTGGGAGTTGGTGGTGTAGTGGTAATGTCACTGGACTAATAATCTAGTTCTGGGACATGGATTTGATCATAGCAGATGGTGAAATTTAAAGTCAATAAATTCACACAATATTGACCACTGTTGATTGCCATAAAAACTCATATGGTTCACTAATGCCCTTTAGGGTAGGAAAGCTGCTATCCTTACCTTGCTTGACCTACATGCGACTGCAGAGCCAAAGCAATGTGGATGACTCTTAAAATCTGGGAGGCTTCAAAAGAGCATTAAATGGAAATCTAGCCAGTAACACCCACATCATATCAAATTAACTTTTGTAAGAAAGGAAGCTTACTTAGGTGGGAAAGGGGTCATCTGAACCATGCAAGCTTCCTGCCTTCAGTATAGAAGAGCTTTGGGTGGGAAGGCCCAAATTCAAGCTTCCTACCCTGCTGTCAATTGAAGCCCATATGAAATCAATTAAGGATAATATGTGAGCCAATTCCTGCCTGGTTCCGGTCTAGACAGAGAGTTATTGGTCCACCAAACTGGTAAACCAGTGTGGGCAATATGTCAATTTGAGAAGGGGGTGGCTCATTTTGATCTGTACTGTTTTGCACATGACCCAAGGAACTGTTTGTAGGTGTGGACCCTTCTCCACATGTCACCATCCCCACTGACAATCTACTCAATAATACTAGCAAGCACTAGAGAGCTGCACCTTCTTACTGGCCAGCCGCTCTTGATGGGAAGAGACTTCCTCAATTAGGGTCCAAATACCAGTAGAAAACAGACCAGTGACTAATTAAGTGCCTAATTACCTGAAGATAAGCAGGAGGCTGTTCTTCCAGCTTCCTGATTGTCTACTGTGGATTTCAGCATCTGTAAGATTTTTGTCTCCAAATACCTGAAGATCCAATGCGTTTTTGCATCCAAACAGACACTAGGTTCCCTTTGCTAATCTTTCCCACTTTTTGATTTAATCCAATATTGGGAAGGAACCATACCAGGACTGCTTTTCCTGTCCAGATCAGTTTCTTTTTATTATCCTCCTTGTGGTGTATCAAAAAACGCATTCAAAACAACTGGAATAAATGCTGCCAGTGATTAGTAAGTTGAGACCAGCTATTTAACTTCACTTCTGAAAATCAATGCTTTAACCAGCATTGAATGCATTTGCCATTAATCTAGTTTTTTTCAGAATAAGTTATTTCTTGGCTTTCAAAGGACTTGCCTACATTTTATATTGTAATTCCCAACTGACTTGTTCTATGTACATAACAAGCTATTGTATCATATAATAAACTTGAAGGTGAGAACAATATGCTTTGGAAATGCATATACTGCACTGATAATTATGAGTATGTAGACACTGTGTATGTACAAGCATTCTCAGAAGGATATTTCTACAAAGTGAGCATCCCAATGTTGAGTATTATTGTACGGGATTTGTAGATCTGAGAATAAGAAAAGTCAGTTATGAAAATTTTCAATTGATGTAGAAATGCCTGAACCTCCAATCCATGTTCCTGTTGAGTGAAGAGTCGAGAGTTTTCCATCCTTAACAGTGCAACTATATATTGTACAGATGTTATAGTTCAAAATTCTCTCTGAGAAATTGCCAATTTCTTGTTACTCATGAAGTAAGTTTGTAAAGTTAATTTTTTAAAGGAGACTCATTACGATGCATTTCCTCAGCATTCCTTGCCTTTCTGAAGGATGTTGATTAAGGAAGCGATTTCTTGTCAAGCTCTTATTAGTTCCTATGATGTTGTCGAGCAGGAGGCCTTGAAGAATGGCTTGGATTGAACTCAACATTTTTAAAAAGGTCATTCATGGGGTGTAGACATTGCTAGCAAGAACAGCATTCATTGCTTGAATTACTTTGGGAAGTGTTAATTACGTGTTTCTTGAACCACTTGCAATAGATGTGGTGAAAGTAACATCATGTTGTCAGGTAGAAAATTTCAGGGTTTTGACCCAGTGACAATGAGAAAACTGTATCATATTTCTAACTCCAGATTATGTGTAGTGGTTCTCCATGTGCCTGATGAATTTGGATTTCCTCAATCACTCTATCTTCCCCATCTCTCTCCTTTATACTTGTGCAATAAATGAATAGAATTTGAGTAAATTTTGACATGAGGTGCAACGTTCACCATTTGAAAACCTAAGCTCCACATTCTGTACTCCTGGTCTATCAGTGACATCTCTTTCACTTTTACAGGAGTGTAATGTGTTAAATATGATACTAGTATATTAATATATCAATACTACGAATATTTTTTAGTCTTTGTTGAAAAAGAAGCAGTGTCATTCTTTGTTAATGTGGATGATGTATGCACTGAAGTACAAGATGTAATTTGTTTAATAGGCACGTGTGATGGCGACCATAGGTGTCACCCGAGGACTTGGAGATCATGATCTGAAGGTTCACGATTCTAATATCCATATAAAGCCCTTTCTGTCATGCACTCCTGAGGTAAAGTATCAATTTTTAGCTGACGAAAGCTTGTGTATGTAGTTCCCATCTGGCTTTTTGTTCTAATCAATCCTTGGTAACTACTGTTAACTATAAGGCTGTTGTCATTCATATAACTATCTACTGACAGAAGTCCTGGATGAGCTCAGTTTTCCTGCCATTCAATGTTGCCACAAAAAAAAACCAACCTCTTTGTCACAATAAAACAAGATAGAATGATCTCTTTAAAAATGAAGATGATTTGAAACACATTGGCAAATCCCTCTTCCACCATTCCACTCAATCATACACAAGTTTGATGTGAAGTTGACATAATGAATGAGTCTCACGATTAATAATTTGTGCAATCTGAGCTTTACCAAAACTTACTAAGGAACAGCTGGCAATCTGAACAATTTCTATCCTGCCCTAGCCAACTAGACATGCCCAGGTCTGGGGTGATGGGGAAAGTGCTGAAAAGGCTGGGAGGAAATGAAGAGAGGAATTCATGGACTGACAGTGGGGTGCAGTATTTCTTTTGAAACAGGTGGTGCGCATGTGTTCTGAATGTCCCTATTCAAATAAATGGAAAGTAGTTAGGGCCTTTTTTGTGGACTTACCGACAGTGACTAGCCTCCTTGAGGGTCACTAACTGTCTGGCATACATTTGAGCATGAACAATCCATGCCAATCCCATTTGCCTCAGAAAGGTAACCAATATCATCAAAAAGATGTCTTCCACTCCAGTTATAATCTCTTCCAAACTCTTCCATCAAGCAGAAGATATAAAAGCTTAAACACATGTACCAATAGGTTGAAGAACAGCTTCTTTCTTACTGTTATTAGACTTCTGAACTGACCTCTCAAATTTCAAGTCTAATGTTGATCTTTTTGTGAACCTTCTTTGTAGCCGTAACCTGTCTTCCTCACTCTGTTCTATCATCCTATGACCTTTGTATGGTATGAACTGCCTGTGCTACACACAAAACAAAACATTTCACTGTACCTAGTTACACATGACAATAATAAAGCAAATCATTGGCCTTTCACAATCGAAACTAGAATCATACACAAGATACAAATGTGCATAAAATATCTGTCACCCAAAACAGACAAACATGCAGTTCTAATATTCAGGTCCATGAAACTGCATTAGATGCCCCATGGACATCTAAGATTCAGACTCCCTTCTTTAGCCACCCCCATTCCCCACTCTCCATTTTCTCCCCTCAATTTCCCCCTGTCTTCCTTTGCAGTCTGTGAATTTTTTCATGTGTTTATTTTGAATGAAGCTGTATACAATATTTAACCAACTATTGTTCTGAATTTTGACCCTAAATTCTGATTTTTTTTCTGTCTGAGATGGCTGATTTTATTCAGAACAGTCATTCAGCTCAATAAATTTTTGTTTTCTGAAAATGACATTTCAAAAAAAGTCCTAATTTGAAACTAGTTATTACTGATTCTGTGAAAAGAATTTCAAAGCAAATAATTGTAGAGTGTTTCTCAGCTTTAGAGCCATACAGGCCAACTGGTCCAACTGATCCATGACAGTACTTATGCATCATATAACCTCCTCCCACCATCCTTCATCTCATCCAATCCATCTTTTATATCCTTCTATTTCTCTCTCTCATGAGTTTAGCAAGCTCCTCTTTAAATAAATCTATGCTGTTTGCCTCAACCATCTCATGCAGTAGCAGGTTCCACAGTCTAGCTATTCTCTGGGTGAAATATTCCCTATCTGGTTCATTGTAATTGTCTTATTCCTTGGTGTCTCTCAGATCAAGTTTATTATCAATGTAAAATTTCCTGGAATCAGTACAACATAAATCAATAAGATGAATTTAGCAATTCAAATACAGGCATTTCTTTTTTGCTTCACTATCTCACCAGATACCAGTTGGCAGTGCAATTTTTAAAAAAAAATTCATTTAACAACTGTGGCAGTTTAAAATATATTTCACTGGTGATGTGTATCTATTAACAATATATGGCAGTTTATCGATGTGGTTATGCGTTTACCTAGCAACTTAATAGTTTACAATCCAGTCCTTCAGTTGGTTAATAGGGGAGGCAGTAGCATAGTCACTGAATTAGCAATCCAGAATCCCAGCCTAATGTTCTGGGGACACGGACGTGAATCCCACCATAGCAGATGGTGAAATTTTAATTCAGTAAATGTATGGAATAGAAAGCTGACTTATATAACTATTGTCAATTGTTGTAAAAACCCATCTAGTTCACTGATGTCCTTTAGGGAAAGAAAGCACTGCCATCCTTTTCTTGTCTGGCCTACATGTAACTCCACACCACAGCAATGTGGTTGACTTTTAACTGCACTCTGGGCATTTAGGGATAGACAATAAACGCTGGTCTAGACAGTAATGCCCAAATCCCATGAATGAATAAAAAGAAAATACATTCTCACCAAAACTGTTTTGAATTGAAAATTTGATTTACTGCATAGCATGCAAACTTATACTGTACACATATATGTAAATAAGCAGAAAATATTGTATACTTTGCAAACCTATACATAGCTATGTAAATGAGCAGCAAATATTCAATGAATTTATGTTCATGGTAATGAATGTTATAATTCAGTTCTGGCTAGTCTCACCTACAACACCCAGAGTTGTAAAGTCACGATGACTGAAAATCTAAAATTATTGAATGATTGATGTAAATGGCCCCACTATTTAATAATATATCATTTAGTTTTCCCTTTCTGGCTTGGAATAACCGTCTTGAAATTAGTATCTGCATTGAAAGTACAATGGACTAGAAGCTTACCTTCTTGAGATGGAACATTGCACTGTTTTATTTCTGTCTGCACAATGCACTTACTAAAATCCACAAAAAACAGTTGTTTGTGGTGTTGAAACCTAAATTTCACTAAAACAACAGTGCAAAATAAGGCATTTCATATTTTTTTAAAAGAGTCTTTTGAAGCAATAATGTTTCAAGCTTCTCAGTTTTTAAACAAATTTTCATGCCTTACAGTCCTCTTAGTAATCTTTTAAAATGCACATAATTTCCTGCACAACCCATACTCCTTGGCCATTGAGGGAGATAAATGGACTGGGAGTGTTGAAAGAATCTTATACAGTTAACAAAGATTTTATCATAAATGATTTTGTCTAATCAATAAATATACCTACTGTGCTGCTTGATTACAAACACTGTTAAATTTGGCTACAAATTTGCCATTCTACTGCACAAAAGTGGTAGGATCTGAGCTTCAGCAATAAGCATTTAAGAACTGTTTTTAAAAAAACCGCCAGTGTGTCACAGTGCAACTTTTACAGCTACTCTGACTTATATAGCACATTAATGCACAAGGATTTTTACAGTAGCTGGGTCAACTGTGGGCTCCATTTTATAGAATTTCCTATCTTGTCTGCTCAGACTAATTCAAATCAAGAGTGTAAATCTGCAAAGAGATGGACATGCACTGTATGGTTTATGACCTGTGCAGATGAGGCAAATAGAATGTCCTGTTGTTGCCATGGGAATGTTAACTGCCTGATTTCCATACTGAATATAGCAAAATGCTGTTGACCTCAAAGAATGTTAGTGGTTTCTGTCAATTCGAGGGAACCTAAATCAAAGCACTTCAATTTTACTGCCTCAAGTCTATTGCCTAACCCCTGGTCAGGGTTACTTGACAACATTTTTTGCGAGACAGAAATGAGAGGAATGTGTTTCCCCAAAAAAAGCATTTATATTTGCAATTTCAAAGGAAAGATAAAGTGTCTGTATACTACCACTGAAAGTGTACTTGCAATGTTTTTGTTGATTAACTTGTTTTTGTTTTGTCATTTTCATTTTATGTTCATGGAAATCTAAAATGACTTGTGAATAATTTATTGGGTTGTAAAGGAAAACTTTGTGTACTTCACAATTGTAAAAAAAATTCAGTTGCTTTTTAAAATATTTTTTGTTCACTTGAAAAGTTAATTTGATTGATCTGTGTATAGGTGCGAGTTTATGATATCTCAGAGCATGATCATGACGTAAATGATGTACTGGTTCTAGCTACTGATGGACTATGGGATGTCCTATCAAATAAAGAAGTGGCTGAGGCCATAACAAGCTTTCTGTCCAACTGTGATCCCGATGACCCACGCAGGTAAGTCATGAGTTTTACTTAATTTCTAATGCCATGAATTCTACTTGTTAATAATCCATGACGTGGACACAGACTGAAGTATTGAATTTTAATGGAGAATTCTACTGTCACTCAGCATGATAACATTTGAACAGCACAGAAAGGGAGACTATTTGACCCAGTGCTGGCAATGTACTAGCTCAATCCAAATTAAATTCCACGACTTGCTCTCGTATGAGATATACAAAGGAACCTCAATTATCTGGCATTCAATTAACTGATTTTTGGATTATCTGAACAAGATCGCAAGGTCCTGATGCATGGCTAACTATGTTATCTGCCATTGATTATCCAGTATTCGATTAACCTAACAAAATATTCCCCGCCTGTGTCCTTCGGATAATCGAGGAACATCTGTATGCATGTTAGGAGCATACTCAGGCCACTTAGCTCCTTTGATCTACCTCACGATTTGTCATGATCATGGCTGATCTGATTGTAGCCTGAATTACACTTTGTTGGTGAAATCTACTTGATGCATTTGTTATTTCTGGACTTAACTATTAAAATATGTGCATGCTGGCCTCGATTCTTCTATCTTGCACAAAGTTGAATTTATCTAGAACTCAACTAGTAGCACCCTAAACTTATTGAGTCTCATGTCCATCACCTCTGTGCTTGCCGAGTTCCATTAGTTTCTGACTTGACAGCACCTTAATTTTAACACACTCATCCTTGTTTTCAAACCATTCCTTTTTCTTGTGAAATCCTCCAGCCCTGGAAAACAGTACTCCTCCAATTTTGCCCTCCTCTGCATTTCTGATTTTAATTGTTGCACCATCAACAGCCGTGCCTTCAGCTACCTAGATCAAAAGTCTGGAATACACTAAATCTCTCTAACTCTTTACCTCACTTTCCTTTTTTAATATGCTCCTTAAAGCTTGGCTCTTTGACCAAGCTTTTGATTATCAGTTATATGATTTCTTTATGTGGATTAATGTTGGGTTTTGTTCAATAACAATAAAGTGAAGAATCTTAGGATGTTTTGGAACATCAAAGGTCCTGTGTAAATAATAGCTGTTGTTTATTGGAAGAGAATCCCATCCTCATTTGCATCAAGTTAGTGAGCTGCAGAATGACAATTTCTGATGACTTTAGTTTCAATCCAAATGATGCTGGACACATTGGACATTGTTCAACATTTCTTAATCTGGTATCAAGACAAACCGGTACCTGGACACCATCCAACATTGTTTCCTGAGATAAAGATTGAATATGAGTAGTAAAATAATCACAATCCAACCTTTGTGTTTTCATCTTTCTAAATCTGAAACATAACAAAAAATGTTTTATTTATGACAGTCAGACAGTCTATGTGTTACATTATGGTCAGAATTCTGACATAAATAGTGAAATCTGACTGTATCCCCGAGGAGTACTACTTGGTCGTGGGGGGATCTGGGAGCTTGGTTGGGGCAGACATCACTGATTTGATATTGAGTTGAGAGAACTTTATGTTGTACCCAGGTGCAAAGGAAAGACACAGTAAGAATATCAAATTCCACAGCTTGGACACAGATACAGACATTTCTTTTGTAGTGCGATAATTGCATTCCTGTGCAACCCCATGTTATATAAGAATCATGCAATACAAATAACACTTTAAAGTGCTGGCGATTCAATCGCGCTATAGCCAACACACGTTTTAAAAGTTTGTGCTTTAAAAATAACATCCTCTATTCATCAATAGTGTTACAGTGAATTCGCATTGACGAAACTTATGTTATAGCAGAACAACCTGTAGTCTATCTTGTTACCTTTCACACCCTAGCAATACACTTACATAGAAAGACAGAGATCAAACAGCACAGAAACATGCCATTCAGTCCAACCATCCCATGCCAGTGTTTCTGCTCCATATTGGTGATCTAAACTTTTGCCTTTTTTCTTCATATTTATCCAACTTCCCCATCAATGCATCTATGCGCTCACTTCAACAAGTTCCACATTATAGCCACACTCTCTGTAGAAATGTTTCTCTTCAATTCCTAATTGATTTAGTTAGTGACTATCTTGTATTTACGGCATCTAATTCTGATATCCCCACAAGTGGAAACATCATACTCTTGTTTATAAACCCACTTATAACCTTGAAGCCCTCGTTTAGGACTCTACAGCCTTAGCTTTTCTAAATTTAAACAAAAAGCTCGTTCAATATTTTTTAGTTGTTATAACACCCCCCCCCCCCCGCCCACCAAGTTCTGTTATCATCTTTATATTTTCTTAAGACCATCTACATCCATTTTCTATCATTTTTATAAAATAGATTAATATTTTATAAAGTATTCAAAGCAACAGCCCCTACACACTTGTCAACTTCGAGCTTGTGTAATTCAGTAAGGAAAACACGTAGAGACCAATGTTGCTAGGTCTCTATCCTACATACGTTGTTATGGGAATTCACATCAATTCTTTGAGAGTGGGCAGCATATCAATGCCTACAAAAGCCTCAAGCTGTAAACATTTGAAAATAAATGTGGGGATGGTAATGACATGCCTTTTGGCACTTCATAACGCATTCTTTTCTGGGAATGAGAGATAATAAGCCATGTGGAGGAACCTCTGACTTAAGGGTTCAGGCCTATGTTTTGGATTGTCTTTGCCAAAGACATATTGAGTGTATACTAACCAGAAGTGTTTTCTAATTTCTCTCCTAACTGTCTGGCTCTAATTGTTTTGAATGAACTCTCCAGTCCTAGGCTTCACAACCATCAGAAATATTTGCCCCTTTCTATCCTATCTATTCTCTCAATATTTTGAAACATTTGATTAAATCAATACTGCAGCTTCTAAATTCCAGGAAATATTTTAATTATGCAATCCCCATTTGTTTTTTAACCCTTGAAGTTCAGATATGTCTGGTAAATTTATCCAGCACTTCGTTTTTTCTGCACTGGTGTTCTCTGAATAAGCTTCACAATGGATCGTGTGCTATAAGACCTTATGATTTGTGACTAGCAAATCTTCCATTTTTTTAAAAAATGCACAAAATACAATAATAATTAAATTAAAATATAAATGGGCCCAATGTACTGGCACTTACTTTTTGAAGGCTTTCTGCCTTTTGTTCACCGTTCTTTTCAATTCATGAATGCTTTTATGGTTTCATGGTGCTGTAACAAATTATTAGAGTTGTACCAATATCTTCCTTTCCATTAAAAGTGAAGAGCACAGAGTTTTAAAGAATAACAATGTGATAGGGCACAGATTTAAGATGATGACGACACTGGGTAGACTTCTTTTCTTTCAAGTCCCAAAGACTTTGTACTTTCAAAAGGATGCAAGTTTGTCAACTCTATTATACATGAAAGCAGATCCATGTCCAGGATAATATTATGTTTTGAAGGAAATATATGATCTATTTTTCCTATTCACATGAGAATGTCTCATCATTTTTAATTTCATCCCATGATCACCATTCACCTGTAGTTTTTAATGACATTTATGATCACAATCTGTTTGCCTGTGAATAAAATTAATCTTAACAAACTTAATTTTGATCTATATAAATATATATGATAAAGTAGCAGATGGTTAGTGATCAACTATTGAAGTGCACATTCGAGAGTGGCTTAAAGTGTCAACCATTCTTTGTGCCAAATATTGTTTTTAAACATGTACTAATTTTTATATCTGTGCAATTAGTCCTGAGCAGATTTGCTCATTGAAGAACGCAGCAATAATTTGACTGGGGGAGGAAAAATATCTCCATGTGAAACAACTTAAATAAATTGAACAGAGAATTAAACAAAAAATGTCTGCTTCCCTTACCCTGAACCTTAATGGTGAACAGGTGAGAATATAACTTCATCCATGAGATGTTAAGAGGTGCCTTGATGTCACAACTTAAAATAAAGTGCTTGAGTTTACATTAAGGTCGTTCAGATATTTTAGCTAGTTTGTCTAAAATTGGGCAAAAAAGTGCAAAAGGTAAAGGAATTTTAAACTCAAATCATCTCCAGTACAAATTGAGTTTGCACTGGTTATAAAGCATCTTGAGAGAAGCAGGCCCTGACTTTGGAACATACCACAGCCCTAAATCAATTTAATCTGAATGACATATTTCTGCTAATTGTACTCATTTGCGGGCCTCCAAGGAAGCTCTTAATTTTTTTTTAGGCAATAGATATGTAAACATTTTATAATAGGCATCTTTGAAAGCTTTTACGTATAGAAGGATTGAATTTTATGGAGTCAGGAAGACTCTTTGGACTTGTTAAAATAGTGGATGAGACCTGGTTCTGTCCCTACTGTCAATTTTCTCCAGTGCAGAAGATAGTAGGGATCGTGAGCCTGTAATACTCTGTACTCACAATCTGGCCAGCTCAGTGTGGAGATGGATACTTCCTAGAATCCTGCAATTTTCATGCATTCAAGTACTTATCAAGACTCCTGAGGGTTGTTGCAAGTTGTGTCTGGATTCCTTCAAACGGTATTGCCACTGCTCCCTATGCCCCTCAACTCACCGCTTATGTCCCCTTGTATCCTGCATGTCAACTCATAGCACTTTTCCATGCTCATTCACTCAGTATAAACTTTGAACAGAATCAACAGACCCTATAATAATAATGAGGGGTATGGAAAAGTTCTTCATAAAAGAAGCCATAACTTTTTTTAAAAAATCCTGCTATTACAACACTAGAAATCATTATGAGCAGAATGTAAAACTACATACTCTTCCTCAGAACACAGAAGAAGAAGTCAAATTGGATTGCAATCCTTAATTCTGTCTGTCTTTCCACTGATGCCAGATCAGTTGAATTTTTAAAATTTAATATTAGAATTATGCACTGTACATTAAGTTGTTCTGCAAATTAACATGGCAATCCTTGTTTCTTGTCCCATTTTTTGGTTGGACTCCCATATTGCAATGGTCAGTGCCATCTTCGCACTAAAGCTACAGTTTACGCCTAAACTATAAAATGACAGTATGCCTGTCAGGGAAAATGTATTGATCTCAGATTTAAGATTGAAATAACATCTATTGATTTTTGAGGGAGAGAGCTTTTAGCATCTTCTGTGGTGATTTCTTTGTTCCCCTGAGTGCTATGTTCTAGTCCTGATTTTAAGCATGTTTCTATGTACTTTCAAAATTGTTCAAAAAACTCAATCAAATTATATTTTATCCTTGCATAGTCTTAGGAATTCATTGGATATGGTTCAGAGAAGGTTCACAAGGTTAATTGTAGGACGATTGGGATTTGTTTTAGGGCCAATGAAGTATTTTTGAAGTAATGTAGGAAACATGACAGATCTTGCGTAGCAAGATCTCACAATAGCAATGGAATAATGACCACACAGTCCGTTTGTTTGATGTTGGTTTGAAGAATAAAATTTCACCAAGACAACAGGAATAATTCCTGTTGTTTCAAGTTTAGAAGAAAGAGAGGTGACTTTATTGAAACGTATAAGCCTCTGAGGAGGCTTGATAGGTTAGTTGATGAAAGGATGTATACCTCTTAGGGGAATGTAGATCAAGGGGTCATCCTTTCAGAATAATGGATTGTATTGTGCACTAGGCCAGACCCCTCAAAACATTTTTAAGCTGGTAGCCCAGACCGTAACTTTGCTTTTTGTTTTAGTTAAGTAGGTAGTGGATATTCCTGGGGTAAATCAGCTAGTTCGGCTTCCAAGTTTTAAACAAACAAAATTTGCTTACAAAATGGCGGAATGAAACACAAAGAATAGAAAACTGAATACTGGATAACTTATCCTATCCAAACCTGACTTAATGATGCTGTTCCAAAAATACTTGCCTCCAATAACAAATCCCTTAGCACAAACAGTAAAAATGAAACAAACTAGAGCTTGCAGGCTTAAAGTTAGAGAGAGATCAGCAGCCTGTTTCATACATCCTCTGCTGCAACTAAACAGACTCAACTTCTGAACTGAATTAAAAAAAAAACTAATCCAAACTAAGGCTAGCTCCACAGTTAGCTGGCTACTGCCATTTGATTATTTTGGTATTTTTAAAGACGTGAAATCTTTTGGCCTGAAGCATATTATTTATTAGAGATAAACATAGGGCCCCAATAAAACTTTCAAACCCAGCCTAGTTGGAGCTTGGCCACTTAACCCCTCTCTGAAAAAAACTCAAGGGCATAGTAACCTTGTAAAAAGAACCAGTATTGTGACAATTGCATGTATCAGATGCAGATAAGGAAGCATTTATCTGAAGGTATTGAATCTTCAATTCATGACCCTCTTCTTCCCAAGAAAGCTGTGGAGACTGAGTCATTTCATATGTTCTAAACTGAGATTGACTGATTTTTAAACAAATGGGGAGTTGAGGATTTTGAGGAACAAATTGGAATGTAGAGTTGTGCAGTCAAGATCAAACCCACAATGATCTTATAGAATAACAGAAACTCGCAGCACCATATTGCCTATCCCTGCTCCAAGTTGTTATGGACTTGTTTCAGTTGGCCTTTGGAAAGATTGAAGAAACACAGAAGGACACATGCAAACAATGCAATATTTTGATTCAATTGCAACTACTAACAAACTATTGTTATATCCCTGAATTATACTATTGTACACTTAGATATTGAACAGAACACAAATTGAGAATCATTGTGTTCAAGAGAATATCGAAAAATTGGAACTATCAATTAAAGATAGTGAGAGTAAGTATGATTTTCTGTGATAATATAAAACATATGACAGCAAATCAGCCTGTTTAATATATCTCCAGTTTTTATTTCCACTTAAGTCAACAGGACAGATAGGGTAGGTTACCACGACTATCCATTTTATATTATGAGTTAAAGTCTACTCCAAAGGATGAATGAAGTTGTAGAAAATTAGATCGGCCTGTATAATGGTCACTGCACATATGCAACAACTTTTGGTTAAATTTACTGGGTAAATAATGTAGTGCTTAAGTAAATATTAGTTGTTTGTATAGTTATATGCTTCATGATTATATTATTTCTTCACAGATACACACTGGCAGCCCAGGACCTGGTGATGAGAGCTAGAGGTGTCTTGAAGGACCGAGGATGGAGGATATCAAATGATAGACTTGGTTCAGGTGATGACATCTCCATGTACATCATTCCTCTCCTGCATGGAAACAAGTTGACATGATAATGACTGCATCATGCCAAGTGACTTACTGGTTATTTGTTGCTGGCCCTGTAATGATACTGAAGGGAGGACGATTTCCTTTGTTTTTTTACTTGTAGCAAAAATCATCAGTTTCACTACAAATAAAAAACACGAGGAAATCCTATCCCAGTGGTGACCAGACAATAAGAAGCAGAAGTCCCAGAACTGATTCAAATATTCTTATGAAAAGAAGGGGGTTTAATAAAATCGTATATTGGCAGATTTTGCTTTCAGTTCAAAATTCACAAACTTTATCTTCTACTTTCATTGTTATAGTTGATGTAATTGTTTTTCCTGCAATCAAATAAATATATCCTGTATAAATCAAAAAGGAAGGATATTTATCAAAAATTGTAAAGTCTTTAAATATTAAAAATGTGTTATAACTTATAAATTTTGGAATTTTGATGTATATTTTGCAAGTGCTGTAATGCTAGTGAAGGAGAGAGAAATTCTTCATGCTGTGTTTTAGAGTTCTTCATATAATCAATATGGCAATCGTCTAACAGAATTATGCTGTCATAATGTAGTGAGTATTGTTTTGGTTTTTTTATGGCACTGTTTGAAGATTAAAACTGGTTACCACAGTTTGTTTAAAAAATGATACAAGCCTCCAACTGTTATACATACTGGCAACTGCAGGGCAAGATATGTGAATCTGCTGATTATTTTTGTAAAGTGATTTTCTTTGGCTATTGAGTAGACATTGCCTAAGATTATCTACAGGCTTTTGTTAGTCTTTCTCTTTGTCATGTTTGTCATATACTGCATTCAACATGAATAGATTTGTTGCACCTATCTGTTTTTTGGTTTTACCACTGATAGTATATGCTTGGCAAGTGTCAAAATGCTGCCAAAATCACCACACCATCCCCAGGCCAATCTCTCTCAGAAGCAGCAGTAACAGGCAAAAGTATTTATTCTACATCAGTGCTATTCATCTCATTGGAGTATTTAAGGTTTGAGATGAGCTTCACTGAAATATTTTGTAGATGCCAAGGAAAAAACTATTAAAAGATTTTTTAAATGTTTCATTCATTTCTGAAAGACTGAACTGTGGAACATATTTTTATTGAAAAGCAATGTTACATTCAGGCAGGTTTGAAATTTTCTTTGTGTTTGGAGTCTTAAAAGTAGTATGTAAGAAGGCTGGAATGAAGATGCAAATAACTAGTGTGATGTTGTATTTGACTGTTCATGAAGGTGATTTGTAAGAGGACAGTAATATTGCACTGTACAGTAATTAAATTTGCTTAATGTTTAAAGACTTTATTCCGTTATCTCTCTAATCACAAATTGTACTTGCAACAGACATTTTTATTGTAAATCTTTCTGAATGTTTCTACTTTGTAAGTTGCCTCTTTTATTTCCATACTGCATTTCATATGCCAAATTTGATGACGAGGAACATGACAGAAACGGTTTTGAAATGATTGGTAATAAACAGGTTAACATATGCATTAGGCAAACATTTCTTTAGTACAGGTATTTTTTAAATTTCGCATGGCAATAGTAAATACACAAGGTAATGCACTTTCCCCAACATGTAGATCAATGTGGCTCATCACCCCAAAAGAAATGAACCCTTTAACACACTCATGCAAATTTTAATTTGCTACATTTTTCACTCAAAGGTCTCTGCAAGATTAATTGGAATTTTCCAACTGTTTAAGAGTCTATGATATACTGTATTCATAATTTGGCATCCAAAGGTTAAGTGACAATTTTCTAATAGATTTCGCCATGCATTTCTATATTATTTTATATTAATTGTTCTGGTTGTGTAAAGCTAGTCTTTGAACAAGTGACATTTTATACCCTCAAGTTTAGTCTTTGCCCCTCAACCTTTTGAAGGTCATATAGAAAAGTTAAAACTGTCAGCAAAGTTTGGCTCATTACCATGTCAAAGGGCTAAATTAACTTTGTTTTGAATATAATCCAACTATTAATATTCATGCAGGTATGGTTTGGGAAATTATCAACAGTATTTTTTCACTGTTTGGTATAAGGTTATTATTGAGTGTATACTAAGTACATCTCTCTGACCTTCGAAGCTCCATTATTCATCTGACTGGTCACTTCCCTTGACATGTCATATCAATGGTTTTAGCCGCACCTAAATGAATATCTTCCAAAATATGTCTCACCTACATTTGTACTTGGCCTTCTAACTTTCAATCCCATTCCCTCTATGCTAAACATAATAAAATTATAACTTTACTCTTCAAAGACTTAAGGTGACGTACAATGCCAAAAGACAATTATCTTCCACCACCCACCTCACACTTCTTTATCCTCTTTTATAAGATGATTTATTAACATTAATTTTCATGAATATCTGTTCCACAAATCCACCACTCTGAGGAAATAATTTGTTATAATCTCCCAATGCCTTAACCTTTACAATCTAGAAAGATAATGGCTACATAACAATCCATCACCTCCAAGTCAGGTAGCATCCTGACTTGGAAACATTCTTACCATTCATTTAATGTTGCTAGATATGTCTTTTGATTTCCTATCCAGTGCAGGAAAATCTCCACTTTGGGGCCTTGGACAGAGGTGAGGGGGGGAGGTTTATGCGCAGGTTTTGCACCACGTGTGATGGCAGGGGAAGGTGCTGGGTATAAAGGGTGGGGTGCGTGGACCTAATGAGGGAGTCGTGGAAGGAATGGCCTCTGCAGAATACAAATAGGGATGAAGAGGGAAATATATTTTTGGTAGTGGGATCTGATGTAGGTGGCAGAAATGGCAGAGGATATTGCGCTGTATCCAGAGATTCCATGGGTGGAAGGTGAGGACCAGGGGGTTCTATCATTGTTGTGATTAGAGGGCGGAGGTGCAGGAAATGGAGTGTTTGGAAAGGCAAGAATTGATTAGGGATAGTCAATATGATGTTATGTGTGGGAAATCATGTCTCACTAACTTGATTCAGTTTTTTGAAGAAGTGACGAAGAGGATTGATGAGACGCGTGGTGGATGTGATCTATATGGACTTCAGTAAGGCATTCAACAAGGTTCCTCAAGGTAAACTGGTTAGCTTGTCAAGAGGATGAAGAAGGCTTATGTTAGAATGAGATGTGATGGCTCAGTTGGCCAGAAAAGACCTAAAGAAAGAGCCAAGAAGAACCAGGAGGGGACATGAGAAGTCAGTGGAGAATAAGATCAAGGAAAACCCTCAGGCTTTCTATAGCTATATCTGGAATAAAAGAATGACTAGAGTAAGATTGGGGGCCAATCAAGCATAGTAATGGGAAGTTGTGCGTGGAGATAGGGAACTGTTAAATAAATACTTTTCGTCAGTATTCGCACTGAAAAAAAAAGTGGTCGAGGAGAATACTGAGATACAGGCTACTTTACAAGATGGTATTGAGATGCATAAGGAGGAGGTGTTAGCAATTCTGGAAAGTGTAAAGACAGATAAATTCCCCATGGCTGGATGGAGTTTATCCTAGGATCCGCTGGGAAACCTTTGACTTTGATCTTTATGTCGTCATTGTCTACAGGAATAGTGCCAGAAGATTGCAGGATAGCAAAAATTGTTCCCTTGGTCAAGAAGGGGAATAGAGAAAACCCTGGAAATTATAGACCTGTGAGCGTTACATCAGTTGTGGGTAAAGTGTTGGACAGGGTTATAAGAGATAGGATTTATAATCATCTAGAGTGAATAAGTTGATTAGGGATAGTCAACACAATTTTGGGAAGAGTAGGTTGTGCCTCACAAACCTTATTGAGTTCTGTGAGAAGGTGACCAAATGGGGTGGATGAGGGAAAAGCGGTTGATGTGGTGTATCTGGATTTCAGTATGGTGTTTCATAAGGTTCCCCACAGTAGGCAGTTGCACAAAATACGGAGGCATGGGATTGAGGGTGATTTAGCAGTTTGATTAAGAAATTGGCTTGCTGAAAGAAGACAGAGAATGGTGGTTGATGGGAAATATTCATCATGGGGTTCAGTTATTAGTGGAGTACTGCAAGGATCTGTTTTGGGTCCACAGTTGTTTGTCATTTATATAAATGACCTGGATGAGGGCTTAGAAGGATGGGTTAGTAAATGCACAGGTGACACTAAGATCGGTAGAGCTGTGGATAGTGACAAAGGATGGTATGGAGACATTGATAAGCTGCAGAACTGGGCTGACAGGTGGCAAATGGAGTTTAATGCAGAAAAGTGTGAGGTGATTCACTTTGTAAGGAGTAACAGGAATGCAGATTATTGGATTAGTGGTGCTGGACCTCTCCATCTCCATTAATGACGACCGACTTGACACTGACATTTTTTTACAAACCCACCGACTCCCACAGCTACCTGGATTACAACTCTTCCCACCCTACCTCTTGCAATAATGCCATCCCGTATTCCCAATTCCTCCGCCTCCGCCGGATCTGCTCCCAGGAGGACCAGTTACACCACAGAACACACCAGATGGCGGCCTCCTGAAGAGACCGCAATTTCCCTTCCCACGTGGTTAAAGATGCCCTCCAATGCATCTCGTCTACATCCCGTACCTCCGCCCTCAGACCCCAACCGTAACAAGGACAGAACGCCCCTTGTGCTCACCTTCCACCCTACCAACCTTCGCATAAACCAAATCATCCGCCGACATTTCCGCTACCTCCAAACAGACCCCACCACCAGGGATATATTTCCTCCCCACCCCTTTCTGCCTTCCGCAAAGACCGGTTCCCTCCGTGACTACCTGGTCAGGTCCACGCCCGCCCCCCCCTACAACCCACCCTCCCATCCTGGCACTTTCCCCTGCCACCGCAGGAACTGTAAAACCTGCACCCACACCTCCTCCCTCACCTCTATCCAAGGCCCTAAAGGAGCCTTCCACATCCATCAAAGTTTTACTTGCACATCCACTAATATCATTTATTGTATCCGTTGCTCCCGATGCAGTCTCCTCTACATTGGGGAGACTGGGCGCCTCCTAGCAGAGCACTATAGGGAACATCTCCGGGACACCCGCACCAATCAACCACACTGCCCCGTGGCCCAACATTTCAACTCCCCCTCCCACTCTGCCGAGGACATGGAGGTCCTGGGCCTTCTTCACCACCGCTCCCTCACCACCAGACGCCTGGAGGAAGAATGCCTCATCTTCCACCTCGGAACACTTCAATCCCAGGGCATCAATGTGGACTTCAACAGTTTCCTCATTTCCCCTTCCCCCACCTCACCCTAGTTCTAAACTTCCAGCTCAGCACTGTCCCCATGACTTGTCCGGACTTGTCCTACCTGCCTATCTCCTTTCCCACCTATCCACTCCACATTCTCCTCACTGACCTATCACCTTCATCCCCTCCCCCACTCACCCATTGTACTCTATGCTACTTTCTCCCCACACCCACCCTCCTCTAGCTTATCTCTCCACGCTCCAGTCTCACTGCCTATATTCCTGATGAAGGGCTTTTGCCCGAAACGTTGATTTCGAAGCTTCTTGGATGCTGCCTGAACTGCTGTGCTCTTCCAGCACCACTAATCCAGAATCTGGTTTCCAGCATCTGCAGTCATTGTTTTTACCATGCAGATTACTGTAATAATGGTAAGATTCTTGGTAGTGTAGATGAGCAGAACGGTCTCGGTGTCCAAGTACATAGATCCTTGAAAGTTGCCACCCGGGTGGATAGGGTTGTTAAGCAGGCATACGGTGTGTTAGTGTTTATCGGTAAAGGCATTGAGTTTCGGAACCATGAGATAATGCTGCAGCTGTACAAAACATTGATGCGGCCACATTTGGAGTATTACATACAGTTTGGTCACTGCATGATAGGAAGGATGTGGAAGCTTTGGCGAGGGTTCAGAGGAGAATTACTAGGATGTTGCCTGGTATGGAGGGAAGGTCTTATGAGGAAAGGCTGAGGGACTTGAGGCTGTTTTCATTAGAGAGAAGGTTGAGAGGCGACTGAATTGACAATCAGTGTTAGATAGGTTGGACAGTGAGAATCTTTTTCCTTGGATGGCAATGGCTAGCACGAGGGGACATAGCTTTAAATTGAGAGGTGATATAGGACAAATGTCAGAAGTAGTTTCTTTATGCAATTCTGGTCGCCATCCTATCGGAAGGATGTTGTGAAACTTGAAAGGGTTCAGAAAAGATTTACAAGGATGTTGGCAGGGTTGGAGGTTTGAGCTATAGGAAGAGACTGAATAGGCTGGGGCTGTTTTCCCTGGAGCATTGGAGGCTATGGGGTAACCTTATGATTTTATAAACCTCTTATGAGAGGATGGATAGGGTAGCTAGACAAGGTCTTTTCCCTGGGGTAGGGGAGTCCAGAACTAGAGAGCATAGATTTAGGGCGAGAGGGGAAAGATTTAAAAGGGACCTAAGGGGCAACGTTTTCACGCAGAAGATGGTGCGTGAATGGAATGAGCTGCCAGAGGAAGTGCTGGAGGTGGGTACGATAACAATATTTAAAAGGCATCTGGATGGGTATATGAATAGGAAGGGTTTAGAGGGCTGTGGGCCAAATGCTGGCAAATGGGACTAGATTGGATTCGGATATCTGGTTGGCATGGATGAGTTGGACCGAAGGATCTGTTTCTGACTCTATAAATAGTTTGTGGGACTGTTTTTACCACCCAATTGTAGCAGGTGATTAATCTCACAAGCATTCTGGGGTCACTCATTCAAATCCCACAATGGTAGCTGGTGGAATTTGATTTTCACTTAATAAATCTGTAATGTAGACTTAAGTCTTAGTAATGAAGCTGTTGGTGATATTCTTGCCTAGTCTGACTTGCCCGTGACTCCAGACCCACAACAACATGGTTGATTCTTAACTGTCCTCTAGCCTAGCAAACCTCTGTAGGAAAATTAGAGATGAGAACAAATGTGGCCTTTCCAGCATTGCTCACATATGTAAGAATAAAATAATCATTGATAGACAATAAGGACCATATCCACACATTTAAACAAAAATAAGTTTCTGCACTTCATAGCTACCTAAGCTTGGTGGAATAGAATATGTCACCTCAATCTCTGTGTAAGTGTGGACGTTGCTGGCATGGTTTTATTGACCTTAACTGACTCTTGGTCCACGTAATTTTCCTATTTGGGTTCAGGATTGAGAGAATTCTGAATACCTGTTGGTTGATGGGATCTGGCATCATGCATTCTTCTGGAACAAAATGTACCTGTTGGATTAAAATGGTTGGTGTTCTGTGTCTAATTTTGCTTCTAAGCAAAACTTGTTTCCCAGTTCAGAAGAGCATATTATTACAATATAATTTAGGAAGATCATATGAACATATAAACTAGGAGCAAGGGAAAGCCATTCAGCATCTTTGAGCTTACTGTCCCATTCAATAAGATCATGGCTAGAACCCATATCTCTCACCTAATAACACTTCAACTACTTGCTGCACATGACTCTATCTACCTCTGCCTTTAAAATATCCATGGACGTTGATTTCACCACTCTGAAACATTTCTGCCTCATGTCTGTTTTTAAATAGATGACCTCTAGTTCTAGAATCTCTCACAAGAGGAAACATCCTCTTCACACTTATTGTGTCAAGACCCGTCAAGATTTTATTTTGCAATCAAATTAATTCCTACTATTCTAACTTCTGACTGATACAAGTCTAGTCTTTCCTCATAAAACAATCCACCCTTTCCAGGTATTTGCTAAGCTTTCTCTGAACTGTTTCCATTGCATTTACATCCTTCCTTAAATAAGGTGACCCACAATGTGGATAGTATTGTTGATCATAGTTTTTGTGCTTTTAACTCCACCTTCCTATCCATCCCCATAACCCTTGACCTGTATAGGTAATTCTGCTATAACACACATTTTGTCAATGCGAATTCGCTGTAAGGTGACTGATGAATAGGGGATGCTGTTTCTAAAGTGCAAACTTTTTAAACGGTTTGGCTATGATTACATTGCCATCACTTGAAGTGTTTTTGTATTGCGCGATCTTTATATACTGTATCACGGGTCACACAGGAATGTGACTATCACTTTACAGATGAAATGACTGTCCATCAAGTATATGTAACTCAACCATGAATCTATTCAATGACCTAGCTTTCACTGCTCCTTGGGGAAGATAATTCCAAACATTAGTGGTCCTCAGAGAAAAATGTTTCCTCATTTCAATGTTAACTGAAAGTCCCCTTATTTTTAAGCTGTTTAGACCCTTAGTTTCAATTCTCTCATGAAGAGAAACAATGAACATCTGCTGTGTTAAACCCACTCAAAATATTACATGTTTCAATAAGGCCACCTCTCATTCTTCTAAACTCGATAGGTTCAATCTCTCTGACTTTTCTTCATAAGATAACTCCATTTGTCCTTGGAATCAGCATAGTGATCCTACTCTGAACTTCCAGTACAAGTATATCCCTCAAGGGTAAGCAAAATGGTACACTGTATACTAAGTGTGGTTTCACTAGTGCCCTGTGCAATTGTATTAAGATGTCTTTAAATTTATACTGGCTCCATTTCACAATAAAGATCATCATTCAATTTGCCTTTTTGAAAAGCCTTTGGTAAATCATACGTGAACCCCTGAGTTACAGAATATCCAACTTCTGATCTGTTCTACAAATACCAGGTATTTGTCCATTTGGTCCAATTTGATTAACATAGAATAAAACAGTACAGTACAGTACAGGCCCTTTAGCCCTTGATGTTGTGCAGACCTCTTATCCTACTCTAAGATCAATCTAACCTACATGCCCCACATTTTACTACCATCCACGTGCCTATCCAAGAGTCACGTAAATGTCCCTAATGTATCTGACTCTACTACCACTGTTGGCAGTGCATTCCATGTACCCACACTCTCTGTGTAAAGAACCTACCACTGACATCTCTCCTAAACCTTTCTCTAACCACTTTAAAATTTTGCCCTCCTGTGATAGTCATTTCCATCCTGGTAAAAAGTCTCTGGCTAGCCAATCTACCTATATCTCTTTTTATCTTGTATACATCTATTAAGTCACCACACATCCTTCTTCGCTCCATTGAGAAAAGTCCTAGCTCCCTCAACCTTTCCTTATAAAACATGCCCTCCAGTGCAGATAGCATCCTGGTAAATCTCCTCTGCACCCTTTCTAAAGCTTCCACATTCTTCCTATAATGAGGCGATCCCAACTGATCACAATAATCCAAGTGTTGTCTAACCAGGGCTTTAGAGATCTGCAGCATAACCTCGTGGCTCTTAAACTTAATCCCCCTGCTAATGAAAGCCAATACACCATATGCTTTCATAACAACCCTATCAACTTGGGTGGCAACTTTGAGGGATCCATAGATGTGGACCCCAGGATCCCATTGTTCCTCCACACTATCAAGGGTCATGTGTGTAGCCCTGTATTCTGCATTTAAATTTGACTTTTCAAAATGAATCACTTCACACTTTTCCAGGTTGAACTCCATCTGCCACATCACAGCCCAGCTCTGCATCCTGTCACTGTCCCGTTACAATCTACAACAGCCCTCCACAACTCCACCAAACTTCATGTCATCGGCAAACTTACTAAACTGCCCTGTCACTTTCTCATCCAAGTCATTTATAAAAATCACAAAGAGCAGAGGTTCCAGCACAGATCCCTGTGGAACATCATTGGTCACCAAGCTCCAGGGTTTTAGAGGGATACAAGGTAGACAGGAAGGAAGGAACTTCTAGGGGCGAGCCAATTCTGTATTCAGTGTTTTGGACCATGCCAGACCACTCAAAACATTCTTAAGCAGGCAGCCCTAGATCTAACATTGCAATTTGTTTCAGTAAGTGTACAGTGAAGAGTAAATTAGTTAGGTTGACTACTAGATTTTAAAACAGGCAAAAAAATTATTCACAAAATTACAAAATGAAACACAAGAACAAAATAAAGAACCTCTACAGAATTCAGCCTATCTAATTAGATGTAATTATACTGTTCCAAATATACACAAACTCCCTTTAAAAAACAGTATAAATGAAACACATGCTTACAGTTTGAAGTTGAAGGGCATAAAGAGAGAGAGTTTCCACACAGTCCCCTGTTGAACTTCCCAGTTCAGACTGAACTAAAAACTGCTTTGTTCAGCTAAAGAGCTAACCACTCGCCTCTCTTTATACAGATCACTTCTAAAGCATGACCACTTTGGCCTGATTTCTGATGACTGGGTTTTTTGCCCGAAATGTCGATTTTGCTGATCCTTGGATGCTGCCTGACCTGCTGTGCTTTTCCAGCATCATTCTAACCTTGACTCACTTTGGCTTGAAGTCTCATCTGTTTACATATAAACAAAAGGCCTCTCAAAATCCTTTTCATCTCTGTACCAAACCAAACTGATTGGAATCCGGCCCGGTTTATTGCCCCTCTGAAAAAAATCAAGGACAGAGTCTCCTTGAGCCAAGGAACAGCTTTTAGAAAAAAAGGGACTAGCTTTGTGACACCAGACAGGCAAATGTTCCGGTATCCCACACCTCCTTATTTTCTGAATGAGCCGACCAAATGCCTTGCTAAAATCTATACATAGCTGGAAATGTGTTGCTGGAAAAGTGCAGCAGGTCAGGCAGCATCCAGGGAACAGGAGAATCGACGTTTCGGGCATAAGCCCTTCTTCAGGAATGAGGAAAGTTTGTCCAGCAGGCTAAGATAAAAGGTAGGGAGGAGGGACTTGGGGGAGGGGCGTCGGAAATGTGATAGGTGGAAAGAGGTCAAGGTGAGGGTGAAAGGTCAGACTGGGGTGGGGGCGGAGAGGTCGGGAAGAAGATTACAGGTTAGGAAGGCGGTGCTGAATTCGATGGATTTGACTGAGACAGGGTGGGGGGAGGGGAAATGAGGAAACTGGTGAAATCCGAGTTCATCCCTTGTGGTTGGAGGGTTCCTAGGCGGAAGATGAGGCGTTCTTCCTCCAACCGTCGTTTTGTTGTGGTCTGACGATGAAGGAGTCCAAAGACCTGCATATCCTTGGTGGAGTGGGAGGGGGAATTGAAATGTTGAGCTACAGGGTGGTTGGGTTGGTTGGTCCGGGTGTCCCAGAGGTGTTCTCTGAAACGCTCCGCAAGTAGCCGGCCTGTCTCCCCAATATAGAGGAGGCCACATTGGGTGCAGAGGATGCAATAGATGATGTGTGTGGAGGTGCAGGTGAATCTGTGGCGGATATGGAAGTTTCCTTTGGGGCCTTGGAGGGAGGTGAGGGGGGAGGTGTGGGCGCAAGTCTTGCACCTCCGGCGGTTGCAGGGGAAGGTGCCGGGAGTGGAGGTTGGGTTGGTGGGGGGTGTGGATCTGACGAGGGAGTCACGGAGGGAGTGGTCTTTACGGAATGCTGATAGGGGAGGGGAGGGAAATATATCCTTGGTGGTGGGGTCCGTTTGGAGGTAGCGGAAATGACGGCGGATGATGCGCTGTACATGAAGATTGGTGGGGTGGTAGGTGAGGACCAGTGGGGTTCTGTCCTGTTGGCGGTTGGAGGGGTGGGGCTCAAGGGCGGAGGAGCGGGAAGTGGAAGAGATGCGGTGGAGGGCATCGTCGACCACGTCAGGGGGGAAATTGCGGTCCTTGAAGAAGGAGACCATCTGGGTTGTGCGTTTTTGGAACTGGTCCTCCTGGGAGCAGATGCGGCGGAGTCGAAGGAATTGGGAGAATGGGATGGCGTTTTTACAGGGGCAGGATGGGAGGAGGTGTAGTCCAGGTAGCTGTGGGAGTCGGTCGGTTTGTAGTAGATGTCCAATTCCTTCGACTCCGCCGCAATCCCATTCTCCCAATTCCTTCGACTCCGCCGCATCTGCTCCCAGGAATCCCATTCTCCCAATTCCTTCGACTCCGCCGCATCTGCTCCCAGGATCCCATTCTCCCAATTCCTTCGACTCCGCCGCATCTATATTGATGTGGCCTCCTCTATATTGAGGAGACAGGCCGGCTACTTGCAGAGCGTTTCAGAGAACACCTCTGAGACACCCGGACCAACCAACCCAACCACCCTGTAGCTCAACATTTCAATTCCCCCTCCCACTCCACCAAGGATATTCAGGTTTTTGGACTCCTCCATCGTCAGACCACAACAAAACGACGGTTGGAGGAAGAACGCCTCATTTTCCGCCTAGGAATCCTCCAACCACAAGGGATGAACTCGGATTTCACCAGTTTCCTCATTTCCCCTCCCCCCACCCTGTCTCAGTCAAATCCATCGAATTCAGCACCGCCTTCCTAACCTGCAATCTTCTTCCCGACCTCTCCGCCCCCACCCCAGTCTGACCTTTCACCCTCACCTTGACCTCTTTCCACCTATCACATTTCTGACGCCCCTCCCCCAAGTCCCTCCTCCCTACCTTTTATCTTAGCCTGCTGGACAAACTTTCCTCATTCCTGAAGAAGGGCTTATGCCCGAAACGTCGATTCTCCTGTTCCCTGGATGCTGCCTGACCTGCTGCACTTTTCCAGCAACACATTTCCAGCTCTGATCTCCAGCATCTGCAGACCTCACTTTCTCCTAAAATCTATATATAACACATTCACTGCTCTACCTTCATCAACGTGTTTTTTCACATCCTTAAAGAATTCAATAAGGTTAGTGAGGCATGATCTGCCCCTCATGAAGCCATGTTGACTATTTCTAATCAAGCTATGTTTTTACGTAATGAAAAATCCTGTCTCTCAGAGTCCTCTCCAATAATTTGCCCATCATCAACATACAACTGACTGGTCTGTAATTCCCAGGGTTATCCCTATTCCCTTTCTTGAACAAGAGAATAACATTTGCCACCCTCCGATCATCTGGTACTACTCCAGTGGACCGTGAGGATGTAAGGATCATCACTAAAGGTGCAGCAATCTCTTTCCTCGCTTCCCAAAGTAACCTTGGGTATATCCCGTCTGGTCCAAGTGACTTATCTATCCTCATGTTTGTCAAAATTTCCAGCACAATCTCCTTCTTAATATCAACCTGTTTGAGTGTATCAGCCTGTTTCACGCCATCCTACAAATGACAAGGTCCCTCTCACTAGTGAGCACAGAAGCAAAGTATTTATTAAGGACCTCCTCCAATGCCAAGCAAGTTCACTCCACTATCCCTGATCAGCCCAAACCCTCATGCTGGCCATGCTCTTGTTCTTCACATAAGTGTAGCATGCCTTGGGTTTTCCTTAATTCTACCCGCCAAGGCTCTTTCATGCTCCCCTTCTAGCTCTCCTAAGTCCATTCTTCAGTTCCTTCCTGTCTACCTGTATCCCTCTAAAACCCTGTCTGATCCTTGCTTCCTCAACTTTAAGTAAACTTGCTTCTTTCTCTTGACTAGATGTTCTACATCTCTTGTTATCCAAGGTTCTTTCACCCTACCATCCCTTTCTTGCCTCAGTAGGGCAAACCTAACAAGCACTCGCAGCAAGTGCTCCCCAAACAACCTCCACATTTCCATTATGCATTTCCCTGAGAATATCTTCTCCCAATTTATGCTGCACAGTTCCTGTCTAATAGCATTGTAATTCCCCCTCCCACAATTAAATACTTTCCTATACCATCTGCTCCTATCCCTCTCCATGACTATAGTAAAGATCAGGGAGTTGTGATCACTGTCACCAAAATGCTTTCCCACTGAGAGATCTGACACCTGACCTGGTTAATTGCCAAACACCAAATCCAATATGGCCTTCTCTCTAGATGGCCTACCTACCAGGAATCCTTCTTGGACATACCTGACAAAATCTGCTCCATACAAACTATTTGCACTAAGGAGGTTCTAATCAATATTAGGAAAGTTGAAGTCACCCATGACAACAAGACTTACTTCTGCACCTTTCCAAAGTCTGTCTCCCAATCTGCTCCACCTAGTCTCTGTTGTTATTAGTGGGGGGGGCTATAGAAAACTCCCAACAAAAGTGACTGCTTCTTTCTGTTTCTGACTTTCACCCATAATGAACCCTCCTCATCGACCTCCCTTCCTGCAGCTGTTATACTATCCCTGTTTAGCAATGCCACTCCCTCCCTATTCCTTTTCAAACATCTAAACCCTGGAACATCCAACAACCATTCCTGCCCCTGTGATATCCAAGTCTCCGTAATGGCCACAACATTGTAGTTCCAAGTACTGATCCATGCTCTAAATTCATCAACATTATTCCTGACACTTTTTGTGTTAAAATAAACACACTCCAACCCATTACACTGATTGCAACTTTGCCCTATCAACTGTCTATCCTTCTTCAGACTCTGTGCAACTGTATCTGCCTGCTCACCAGCTACCCCATCCTCTGATCTGTAACTCCAATTTCCATCCCCCTGAAGAGCTCTCGCAAATCTCCCACCCAGGATATTGGTACCCCTCCAGTTCAGGAGCAACCTGTCCTCTTTGTACAGCTCCCACCTTCCCCAGAAGGTATCCTAATGATCCACATAACTGAAGCTTTCCCTCCGACACCAGCTCTGCAGCTGCATGTTCAGTTGCACTTGCTCTCTGTTCCCAGCCTTACTAGCCTGTGGCACTGTAGCAATCCTGAGATTACTACACAGCTCGTCATGCCTTTTAGTGGAGATGGATGATGAACAACAGATGATTCTCCAGTGACTTGGAGGACAGATTCAGTCTGTGACTAGGTTTCACACTAATATGAGAAAACTTATTAAATAAACCAGAAGGATCAACACCAGTGTGTGGAACAGTGGTGGGAATGATAAGATAGTTGAGAATTCGAGGGGCATATACTTGAAGGAACATAGTCCTAACAGGCAAAGGAACAAGGCCCCATAGTGATGCATTTAAAAAATGGTACAGCAATTATCATGGGGCATTTTAATCAACATATTTATTAGTCAAGACAACATTGAGAATGCAAGTTCGACAGTTTCATCGAACAGAATGTAGTGGAACCTATAAGGAGCAACTTATTCTAGATCTGGTCCTGTATAAACAGACAGGAATAACTAACGATCTTACATTTAGGGATTTTAAAAACATATGGAAGATGAGAAGGTAAAATCCAAAACCAGTGTTTGTGCTTAAACAAAAGAGACTACAATGGGATGAGGGAAGAGTTGGCTAAGGTAGACTGTGAGCAAAGTCCATATGGTTGGACAATTGCAGAACAGTGGAGGAATTTCAAAGTGATTCTTTTATAGTACTCAGCAAAAGTATATCCCGGTGAAAAGGAAGGACTGTTAAAAAAGGGATAATCAGCCATGGATACTAAGGAATAAGGGAGCCTATCAAATTGAAAGCTATACAGAACATAGAACATTAGTGAATAACCTCACACTTTTCTGCAATAAACTCCATTTATCACTTCTCAGCCCAGCTCTGCAGCTTATCTATGAAGATTAGATTAGATTACTTACAGTGTGGAAACAGGCCCTTCGGCCCAACAAGTCCACACCGAGCCGCCGAAGCGCAACCCACCCATACCCCTACATTTACCCCTTACCTAACACTACGGGCAATTTAGCATGGCCAATTCACCTGACCTGCACATCTTTGGACTGTGGGAGGAAACCGGAGCACCCGGAGGAAACCCACGCAGACACGGGGAGAACATGCAAACTCCACACAGTCAGTCGCCTGAGGCGGGAATTGAACCCGGGTCTCTAGCGCTGTGAGGCAGCAGTGCTAACCACTGTGCCACCGTGCCGCCCTATGTCCCTCTGTAACCTGCAACATCCTTCCGCACTGTCCTCAACTCCACAGACTTTAGTGTCATCTGCAAATTTACTAACCCATCCTTCTACATCCTCATCCAGGTCATTTATAAAAATGATAAACAGCAGTGGCCCCAAAACAGATCCTTGCAGTATACCACTAGTAACTGAACTCCAGGATGAACATTTCCCATCAACCACCACTCTCTGTCTTCTTACAGCTAGCCAATTTCTGATCCAAACTGCTAAATCACCCTCAATGCCTCCGTATTTTCTGCAATAGCCTACTGTGGGGAACCATGAGGCAACACAGTGCCTCAGTGGTTAGTACTGCTGCCTCACAGCACCAGGGTCCCGGGTTCAATCCCAGCCTTGGGCGACTGTCTGTGTGGAGTTTTCACATTCTCCCAGTGTCTGTGTGGGTTTCCTCCGGGTGCTTCGATTTCCTCCCACAGTCCAAAGATGTGCAGGTCAGGTGAATTGGCCAAGGTAAATTGTCCATAGTGTTAGGTGCATTAGCGAGAGGGAAATGGGTCTGGGTGGGTTACTCATCGGAGTAACTGGTTGGGCCGAAGAGCTTGTTTCCACATTGTAGGGAATCTAATCTAATCTAAATGCTTTACTGAAATCCATATACTCCACATGAATGTTAAAGATTAGTGAGAAATTAGAGAACTGGGAAATATTTAAAGGTCAACAGAAAGCCACGAGAAAGCTATAAAGATAGATTATGAGAGTAAATTAGCTCAGAATATAAAAACAGATAGCAAACATTTCTACAAATATACAAAATGAAGACTGGCTAAGGTAAACATTGATCCTTTAGAGGACAAGAAGGAAGATTTAATAGTGGGAAATGAGGAAATGACCAAGGCATTGAACAAGTATTTTGTGTCAGTCTTCACAGTGGAAGACTCAAATAACATGCCAATAATTGTTGATAAGGAGGCTATGGCAGGTGAGGAACTAGAAGTGATCATTATCACTAAAGAGGTAGTGTTGGGCAAGCTAATGGGGCTAAAGGCAGTCAAACCTCTTGGCCCTGATGGAATGCATCCCAGAGTACTAAAAGAGATAGCGGGGGTAATAGCAAATGCACTCGTGGTGATTTACTAAAGTTTGCTAGACTCTCTGGAGGTTCCAGATTGGAAAACAGCAAATGTGATGCCACGGTCTAAAAAAAGGAGGTAGACAAAAGCCAGATATCTATAGGCCTGTTAACTTAACTTCTGTAGTGGGGAAAATGCTTAAGTCTATAGCAAGATACCTAGATCGAAATTTTTCCAACGGGCTTACGCAGCAGATCATATTTAACTAATTTACTGGAATTCTTTGAGGATATTATGAATGGTGGATAATGGTGAACAGGTAGATGTGGTATATCTGGATTTCCAGAAAGCATTTGAAATGGTGTCGCACAGACTATTGCATAAGATAAAGGTGTATGGAATTATCGTACTGCATCAGCAAGGATAGAGAATTTGTTCACTGACAGAAAACAAAGAGTGGGGATAAATGTGTGTTTTTCTCATTGGTGATCAGTGGCTAGGTGTGTGCCTCAAGAACCAGCGTTGGGACTGTAATTGTTTACAATTTACATGGATGATTTGGAGTTGGGGACCAAGTTTAGTGTGTCAAAGTTCGCAGATGACACTAAGATGAGTGGTAGAGGACGCTGAAAGTCTGCAGAAGGGTGTAGATAGATTAAGTGAGTGGGCAAGGGCCTGACAAATGGAGTGCAATGTCGGTAAATGTGAGACAATCCAATTTGAAGGAATAACAGCAAAATGGATAATTATTTAAATGGTGAGAAATTGCAGCATGCCACCATGCAGAGGGACCTGGGTGTCCTTGTGCATGAATCACAAAAAGTTGATTTGCAAGTGCAGCAGGTAATTAAGAAAGCAAATGGAATATTGTCTTTAATTGTTAGAGGGATGGATTTTGAAAGTTGGGAGAATATGCTGCAACTGTATAAGGTACTGTTGATGCCACTCTTAGAGTACTATGTACAGTTTTGGTCTCCTTACTTGAGAAAGGATGTACTCGCACTGGGAGGGATGCAGAGGAGGTTCATTAGGTTGATTCTGGAGTTGAGAGGATTGATCTATGAGAAGAGATTGAGTAGACTAGGAGTATACTCATTTGCATTTAGAAGAATGAGAGGGAATTTTATAGAAACATATAAAATTATGAAGGGAATAGATAAGATAGAAGCAAGGAGATTGTTTCCACTGGCGGGTGAAAGTAAACCTAGAGGACAGAGCCTAAAAATACGGGAGAACTGATTTAGGACTGAGTTGAGGAGGAACGTCTTCACCCAAGGGGTTGTGAGTCTCTGGAATTCCCTGCCCAGTAAAGCAGTTGAGGCTATCTCATTGAATGTTTTTCAGGCAAAGATAGATTTTTGAACAGTAAAGGAATTAAGGGTTACGGTGGGAGGGCAGATTGGTGGAGCTGAGTCCACAAAAAGACTAGCCATAATCTTATATGGCCCACTCCTGCTCAAATCTTTTATGTTTTTACATTCTCAACCCGAGGTAAACATGATTAAATATAAACAACTATCCACTGGGATGAGTAGTTGGGGCTATACGTTATATAATAATGTAGGATCTGCAAACTATAAATTCATTTTTTTATTTCACATGATAAAATGAAATTGACTAACTGACTTCAATTTTGAAGAATGAAACCAATAGAAAACATTCCTTAGTTTGTGCAAAACCAAAATTATTCTGGATAATAATTTACAGTTTTGATACAGAGATTGGATGGAAGAGAATTTATTCCAAAATTACTACTGTCTGATTCAGTCCAGGTTAACCTTTTTTTGTATATTTGAAATGGGACCAATGAACATTTTTTTTCATTCATTCATAGGATGATGGCATCACTGACCAGCATTTATTGTCCATCCCCAGTTGCCCAGTGAGCAGTTAAGATTGTTGCAGGTCTGGAGTAACATGTTGGCCAGACCAGGTAAGGATGGCAGTTTCTTTCTTAGCGAACCAGATGGGTTATTCCCTAATAATTGACAATGGATTCATCATCTAATCATTAGTCTTTTAATTCCAGATTTTTACTGAACTCAAATTCCATGACCTGCCAATGGCAGGATTCAAATCTGAGTCACCAGAACATTACCTGGGTCTCTTGATTAACAGCCCAGTGATAATACCTCTGTGATGCTAGAGGTATTTTTAAATACTTTTAAATGACATACCTTTGGGGCAGATGGGATTTAAACATGGATCTTCTGGCCCAGAGGTACAGACAATACCACTGCACCACTAAAGCCCTACTTAAGTCTACTTCATCTGATATTCCCAGGTGGTCTCCTATCTAAGTGCTAACCATATCATACAAAGTACATAAGAGTAACAGAACAGAGTGAGGAATACAATGTACAAATATAATAAGAGCAAGATCAATGTTAAAATTTGAAAGGTCCATTCAGAAGTCTAATTACAGCAGGGAAGAAGCTGTTCTTGAATCTATTGATATGTGTGTTTAAGCTTTTGTATCTTCTGCCCAACGGAAGAGTTTGGAAGAGATTATAACCGGGTTGGGAGATATTTTTGATTATGTTATCTGCCTTCCTGAGGCAGTGAGAAGTATAGATGGAGTCAATGGCTGAAAGGTTGGCTTGCGTGATGGACTGGGCTGTGTTTACAATTCTCTGTAGTTAATTATGATCCTGGGCAGAGCAGTTCCCATACCAAGCAATGATGGATCCTGATAGCTTACTTTCTATGATACACTTATTAAAATTGGTAAGATTTTTTCTGGACTTGCTGAATTTCCTTAGCCTTCTGAGGAAGTAGAGGCGCTGTTGTACTTTCTTAACTGTAGGTGGACCAGGACAGATTGTTGGTATCACTCCCAGGTACTTGATGTTATCGACCATCTCCATCTCAGCACAATTGATGAAGACGGGGATGTGCCGTCTGCCTTGCTTCCTGAAGTCAGTGACCAGCTGTTTTGTTTTGCTGACTTTGAGGGAGAATTTGTTATCTTTACACCCCGCCCCCAAGCACGCTCTCTCTTTTGTGTATTCTGTCTCATCATTGTCTGAGATTTGGCCTACAACAGTGCTTCGTCAGTGAAGCTGTAGATGGAGTTAGGATGAAATTTGGCCACACAGTCGTGAGTTTATGGGAAGTATAGTAACGGGTTGAGTACGCAACCTTGTGGGGAGCTGGTATTGAGGATTACTGTGGAGGAGGTGTTGTCACCTATTCTCACTGATTGCGGGTCTGTGGGTCAGGAAGTCAAGGATCCAATTGCAGAGGGCAGAGCAGAAACCTAGGTCTCAGACTTTGGAGATTAGTTTGGTTGGATTAGTTTTGTTGGTAAGTCGCATAGCCATGGTTACTTGTCAATGGTAAGAGAAGTTTCTTAGTTTCATCTGAATAACTGAAAACCAGTTGCATACTTTTCTCATATCCACAGAAACAGCACATTCATATTCAATTGCAACACATTGCACAGTAAGCATTATCTTCAATGAGTATAACTGATAAATTCCTGTCTAACAGTATCAACTAATGTACTGCTTGTTCAAGCATTAGCTGATGCCTTTGAATGGAATGTTAGAACTGTCATCTTTCGTGTTCAATGGTACTACAGCACTGTAATTCCAAAATCACAATAAGTCACTAGCGACATTATTTTTCAACCTAAAGTCCTCCTTAGGCATTAGTAAGTGATCTTGTATTGTTTAAAGCAATTTGATAGGTAAAAGAAAACACTGGTGTATGTTTAATTGAGGCCAATTAGCTCAGATAGTTTGTGTATGGTTCAGAATAACACCGGGAGAATGGGTTGAATTCCTGTTCTGGCTTAGTTAGATTAGGGATCTATTCCATGCATGATGTTCCTCAAGCTATATAACCAGTTGTGTCTTTCTAATTGTGTACTGTGGCTAATTAACCACTTAACACAGTGGTATGCTTTCAGTTTTAAATATTGCTATCTTGACTATATTTTAAAATAATCTTAGATGTGGAAGGGCTTGGCATGTAACAAAAACTGCAGAATAGAATAATGAAAAACATTTTATATCTTGGAGTTGTCTGCTTGGTTAGTATAGGTTTGCTCGGTAAATTTACTTTCCTCAAGTTCGCTAAAGTATATTGTATTTTCTCTATTGCGGTTTCCCTGTCCTTCAGATATTGTGTAGTGTTATAGAGTCATAGAGTCATACAGTATGGAAACAGACCCTTCGGTCCAACCAGTCCATGCCAAACATAAGCCCAAACTAAACTAGTCTCATCTGCTTGCTCCTGGCCCATATCCCTCCATTTTATCTTATTATTGTATCTATCCAAATATTTTTTAAGCATTGTAATTGTGTCTGCATCCACAACTTCCTCAGGAAGTTCATTTGACATGTAAACCACCCTCTGTGTAAAAGATTTGCATGTCTTTTTAAAACCTAGCCTTGAAATGCCCCATCATAGGGAAAAGACGCTTACCATTAACTCTATCCATATCTTTCATTATTTTATAAACTTCTATCAGATCACCTCACAACTTCCTACACTCCAGTGAAAGAAGTCCTAGCCTATTCACCATTTCTTTATAACTCAAACTTTACATACCTAGCAACATCCTGGTAAATCTCTTCTGAACGCTCTCCAGCTTGATAATATCCTTCATATAACTGGTCGACCAGAACTAGACATAGTATTCCAGAAGAGGCCCCACCAATCTCCCGTACAACCGCAACATGACTTCCCAACTCTTAAACACAAACAATTGAGCAATGAACACAAGCGTGCTAAACACCTTTTTAACCATCCTGTCTACATGTGACGCGAACTTCAAATAACTATGTACCTGCACCCAGAGGTCCCTCTGTTCTACAACACTACCCAAGACTGTACCATTAATTGTATAACCTCTACCCTTGTTTGTTGTACCAAAATACAATATCTCGCATTTATCCAGATTGAACTCACCTGCCATTTTTCAACCCATTGACCCATTTCATCAAGATCCCTTTGTAATCTTAGAAAACCTTCCTTGTCTACTATGCCACCAATTTTGTTGAGTCTGCTTTGTGTTGTACCATCTTATATGGAGTGCAGAACAAGGCAAAGACCTTCTGTACCAATGTGATGCAGTTCTACAATTCACCAGCCATCATGTATGTTAAACTACTCTGCCACATTCCCCATAAACATATGTTACACCTTGGCTGTAGATTCCTGACTTCCAGTCTGCAGCATCCTTTCCCTAGATCTTCTACACCTGTTGTGGTTCTGTTCGCCGAGCTGGGAATTTGTGTTGCAGATGTTTCATCCCCTGTCTAGGTGACATGCTCAGTGCTTGGGAGCCTCCTGTGAAGCACTTCTGTGATGTTTCCTCTGATATTTATAGTGGTTTGTTTCTGCCGCTTCCAGTTGTCAGTTCCAGCGTCCGCTGCAGTGGCCGGTATATTGGGTCCAGGTCGATGTGTTTGTTGATAGAATCTGTGGATGAGTGCCATGCCTCTAGAAATTCCATGGCTGTTCTCTGTTTGGCTTGTCCTATAATTGTAGTGTTGTCCCAGTCGAACGCATGTTGCTTGTCATCCGCGTGTATGGTTACTAAGGATAGCTGGTCGTGTCGTTTCGTGGCTAGTTGGTGTTCATGGATACGGATCGTTAGCTGTCTTCCTGTTTGTCCTATGTAATGTTTTGTGCAGTCTTTGCATGGGATTTTGTACACTACATTGGTTTGCTCATGCTGGGTATGGGGTCCTTTGTCCTGGTGAGTTGTTGTCTGAGAGTAGTTGTTGGTTTGTGTGCTGTTATGAGTCCTAGTGGTCATAGTAGTCTGGCTGTCAGTTCAGAAATGTTCTTGATGTATGGTAACGTGGCTAGTCCTTTGGGTTGTGGTATGTCCTCATTCCGTTGTCTTTCCCTTAGGTATCTGTTGATGAAATTGTGGGGGTATCCGTTTTTGGCAAATATATTTTTTGCAGTTCTGGTGTGCTGCAGTGTGTTGTGGCTCTTTTGAACAGTGTCTTGATGCAACTTCTTTTGTGTGTGTTGGAGTGGTTGCTTTGTGTGTGTAGCTTTCCTGTATACCTTTGGTGAATTCTCCGTTCAGTATTCTCTGTACCATCACGTCGAGGAATGGGAGTTGGTTGTCCTTTTCTTCCTCTCTAGTGAATCTGATTCCTGTGAGTGTGGCATTGATGATCCGGTGTGTGTTTTCTATTTCTGTGTTTTTAATGATTACAAAAGTGTCATCTACATATCTGACCCAGAGTTTGGGTTGAATTTGCGGTATGACTGTTTGTTCTAATCTTTGCATTACAGCTTCTGCTATGAGTCCAGAGATAGGTGAGCCCATGGGTGTGCCATTGATTTGTTCATATATTTGGTTGTTGAATGTGAAGTGTGTTGTGAGGCACAGGTCCAGTAAGTTTGAGTATGCAGTCTTTGTTGATAGGTTCCCCGTTTTGTTGTCTGTTCTGTATGTCCAGCAGGTTGGCTATTGTTTCTCTGGCTAAGGTTTTGTCGATAGAGGTGAACAGTGCCGTTACATCGAATGAGACCATAGTTTCTTCCTTGTCTATATGTATATTTCTGATGATGTCCAAGAATTCCTGTGTTGACTGTATAGAGTGTCTGGATCCGCTGATCAGGTATTTCAATTTCTGTTGTAGTTCTTTAGCCAGTTTGTGTGATGATGTCCCTGGTAGCGATACGATGGGTCTGAGTGGGTTGTCAGGTTTGTGCACTTTAGGTAGTCCATAGAATCTGGGAGTGGTGTTGCTTTCAGGTTTCATTCTCTGTAGGTCAAACCTGGTTATCTGTCCGTTTTTTTGCAGGTTCCTCAGTGTGTTGTTTATCCTATTGGTGAGCTGTGGGGTGGGGTCAAACTCCCTCTTTTGGTAGGTGTTGGTATCTGCACCCTCACCCTCACCACTGCAAACCACAGGTAGTCAGCTATTTAGAAGTAATGTTTAGCCCTATTAAAGGTGGAAAAGTTTGCCTCTCTAGGCCAATCAACTTCAAGGGGCCTCTTTAAATAGAAGGCCCTCTTAAATCCCTTAAGGCCTCTTTAAGGGTTCAGAAAAATTCTACAAGGATGCTGCCAGGGTTGGAGGGTTGAGCTTTAAGGAGAGGCTAAATAGACAGGGGCTATTTTCCTGGAGCGTCGGAGGCTGAGGGGTAACCTTACAGAAGTTTATAAAATCATGAAGGACATGGATACAGTAAATAGCCAAGGTCTTTTCCCTGGGCTAGGGGAGTCCAAAGGTGAGAGGGGAAAGATTTAAAAGGGATCTCAGGGGCAACTTTTTCATGCAGAGGGTGGTGCTTATATCGAATGAGCTGCCAGAGAAAGTGGTGAAGCTAGTATAATTACTACATTTAAAAGGCATCTGGCTGAGTATATGAATAGGAAGGGTTTAGAGGGATATGAGCCAAATGCTGGAAAAAGGGATTATGTTCATTTAGGATATCTGGTTAGCATGGATGAATTGGATCGAAGGGTTGTTTCCCTGCTGTATAAGTCTATGACTATAACTCTATAAATGTGTGCAATATCTATCCCGACCTCTCCATTAGAATGCTCCCTGCACTTGGGTCAGAATGAATGTTTGATCATCTAAATGATCTTGTGAACTTGTTGGGGTAGAATACAATCAGCAAACATGCATAAAGTATAGTGCTGAGACTACAGAAATAGACCCGCAACACCAGGTACAAGAAAGAAAGGGTGTGTAATTTTAAACTGTATTTCCATTATTTTTGTCTGTGTTTCCAAAGACAGAAATCTGTTTAACTGTGCTTCATAACCACATGCATTGAAGAACTTATTTAAAGTTGGAGGCACTTTTCACATCAGGCAACATCAGAGTTTGGGGAATATCCCTGGCTAGATCAGCACCATGGTCTGAGAAGAGGGACAGACATTCCTGGAGATAGGGAAGGATTAAAAAACAAAATAAAATCCTGTGAATATGATAAACAGTATACATTGATATCCTACATGCCAATGATATTTTAATTTGATTTTATAATTGAGAATTAGCATCAGTTAGTGATTGAAGTAGGGTCAACTAGTTTTGGAATGAGTGACTATGCTGGTCCAATGCCTGATTAAATGGACAAGCATTGTTAATCCACGAATATAAGTAAGTTTTCAGAAACTCATGAAGAGAATTAATTCATTTTAAGGTAGTCAAAGTTGTATGACAACGGAGATAATCTGTTTTTAATTGAACCAATAACTGGCAACTAAACTCGTTTTCCTTGTAAGGAGCATCAGAGAGGTTATCAGTTGGAGTATTATGTCTTATTTATGGCAGAATTGAGATCAATTTTTAGTCGCTGAAAATGTGTTGCTGGAAAAGCGCAGCAGGTCAGGCAGCATCCAAGGAACAGGAGAATCGACGTTTCGAGCATAAGCCCTTCTTCAGGAATTTTTAGTCAACCATTAAATTTGATTAATCATTTGAAAATAATTTTAATATCAACAGACAAGTTTAAAAGTGTAACAGAAATATATGGAAACATATAAGTACCTATTTCCGAAACAGGATTATCATGGTGGAAATGATAAGGAAGCAGTTAATTAGCAGTAAAACCAAGTGAATATTTTAAGAAAAATATATCTGCTTAGTTGTGGCAAATGCAAAAAATGGTCTTAGCTTTATTCCTTTCAACAGGTATATCGGTATTTGAAGAAGAAACAAATGTTGGCAATTGTTTGACCTTGGCAAGAATTAATATTCTAATTGTACCTAACTATAAGTGACAGTCAAACCTATGGCTATTCAGCTTTGTAAACAATACTTGAATGAAATACGTTCACAATCACAACAAATTACTATCTCTTCTGTTGTGTTGCAAGGTGGCCTTAAATGACAGCAGCCTGCAACTGTTATACCACTAGTTCAGTCAAAATTAATCTGATTAGGCAATGGCCCAAGTGTGGTACATAATTCACAGCTGAATTAAAACATGAAATGTGACATATCAAACAGAAGCATGATTCTTGCTGCAAAAATTTTATCAATTTCAAAACTAATTACAATCAAAATTTAGAACATTTAACTTTAAATGGAGATATAAAATAACATGATTAGAGCTACTGTTTTATTTCGAAATGTGAAGTTAATGTGAACTCATCCGATGTCTGATTGTTTTAAGCACATTTAAATTTTGAACTCAAACTATGGATGCAGAGTTCAGTGCCAATAGCTAATGGACTGAAGCAACTTCAATTATTCCTGCAACATATTTCAGATGTTGATGAGGCGCTGTCATTGAGAATGGCAGGAAGAATATGAGGTGTCTTATTTCTGCTGAGTTTTTGTTTTTTTTCAGTACAGCTCACCCAAAATCTAAAGAAATTGCGTAATTTTAAATTCAAATTATATTCAGAGCAACAAAGGCAGAATGAATTAACCGGCAATTGGATCATGGCTAACTGCTGATTTGTTGGCTTTGGAGGAGTTGCAAAAATATTAAACCTGATGTTTTGGGTACAAAGATACAAATAAGCTTTACTAATTAGCTCATTATTAAATAATTAGCTTCATAAGCTTTTGAGTTTTGTTTTATAATTTAGTGACCAATTTACTATTGTAGTTTAATATAAAGAGGAAATGATTCTATATACTGTGCTGACTCATTAAGTTGTGGGGCTTGATTTCCAGTGTACTCTTCCCATAAGACTTGGGACAGTGGTTATAAACCTTTTGCCTTAAATGTTACATAATTCTTTAATCACACGCTAAAATTGAAGACAAAACAGGTTAATGACTCTCTCCTCCACAATTGACACTTTTTGTGTTGCAAAACCTTGCAGCTCCATGACATGAATGAAGACATATACTCTCACTAAGTTATTGTTATGGTTCTGTTCGCCGAGCTGGGAATTTGTGTTGCAGACGTTTCGTCCCCTGTCTAGGTGACATCTTCAGTGCTTGGGAGCCTCCTGTGAAGCGCTTCTGTGATGTTTCCTCTGGCATTTATAGTGGTTTGTCTCTGCCGCTTCCGGTTGTCAGTTCCAGCTGTCCGATGCAATGGCCGGTATATTGGGTCCAGGTCGATGTGCTTATTGATTGAATCTGTGGATGAGTGCCATGCCTCCACGAATTCCCTGGCTGTTCTCTGTTTGGCTTGTCCTATAATAGTAGTGTTGTCCCAGTCGAACTCATGTTGCTTGTCATCTGCGTGTGTGGTTACTAAGGATAGCTGGTCGTGTCGTTTCGTGGCTAGTTGGTGTTCATGGATGCGGATCGTTAGCTGTCTTCCTGTTTGTCCTATGTAGTGTTTTGTGCAGTCCTTGCATGGGATTTTCTTCTCACAAATCTTCTCACAAACTCTCACTAAGTTAATTAAAAATGGGAAATCTTGGAAGTATATAATGGATCTGGCAATACATGTATAGAAGCTGTAGTATGAATGAGCAGCTATCATCTGAAAGCCAAGAAAGAGAGCAAAGGCAAAATAATCAAAGACAAAAGAAAACAAAATGAGGGTAGAAGTTATGTACTAAATTCGAGGCATGAACCCATGTTACGTTCAGAAGACAGTAAAGTGTCAAATCACTGTTCTTGGATCTTGTGTTGAGCTTCACTGCTACACTACAGGAAACTAAGGATAGAGAACTCAGTGTGTCAGCAAGATCAAAAATAACTGGAAGTTTAGGATTATATAGACAATAGACAATAGGTGCAGGGGTAGGCCATTCAGCCCTTCGAGCCTGCACCGCCATTCAATATGATCATGGCTGATCATTCCTAATCAGCATCCTCTTCCTGCCTTATCTCCATAACCCTTGATTTCACTATCTTTGAGAGCTCTATCCGACTCTTTCTTAAATGAATCCAGAGACTGAGCCTCCACTGCCCTCTGGGGCAGAGCATTCTGCATAGCCACCACTCTCTGGGTGGAGAAGTTTCTCTTCATCTCTGTCCTAAATGGTCTACCCCGTATTTTTAAGCTGTGTCCTCTGGTTCGGCACTCATCCATTAGCGGAAACATGTTTCCTGCTGCCAGAGTGTCCAATCCTTTCATAACCTTATATGCCTCAATCAGATCCCCTCTCAGTCTTCTAAACTCAAGGGTATAAAAGCCCAGTCGCTTCAGTCTTTCAGTGTAAGGTAATCCCGCCATTCCAGGAATTGACCTCGTGAACCTACGCTGCACTCCCTCAATAGCCAGAATGTCTTTCCTCAAATTTGGAGACCAGAAACTGCACACAGTACTCCAGGTGTGGTCTCACCAGGGCTCTGTACAGCTGCAGAAGCACCTCTTTGCTTCTATACTCAATTCCTCTTGTTATGAAGGCCAGTATGCTATTAGCCTTCTTCACTACCTGCTGTACCTGCATGCTTGCCTTCATTGACTGGTGTACAAGAACACCCAGATCTCTCTGTACTGCCCCTTTACCTAAATTGATTCCATTGAGGTCGTAATCTGCCTTCCTGTTCTTGCCACCAAAGTGGATAACCATACATTTATCCACATTAAACTGCATCTGCCATGCATCTGCCCACTCACCTAACTTGTCCAGGTCACCCTGTAATCTCCTAACATCCTCATCACATTTCACCCTGCCACCCAACTTTCTATCATCAGCAAATTTGCTAATGTTATTGCTGATACCATCTTCTATATCATTAACATATATTGTAAAAAGCTGTGGTCCCAGCACGGATCCCTCCGGTACCCCACTGGTCACTGCCTGCCATTCCGAAATGGAGCCGTTTATCACTACCCTTTGTTTCCTATCAGCCAACCAATTTTCAATCCAATCTAGTACTTTGCCCCCAATACCATGCGCCCTAATTTTACTCACTAACCTCCTGTGTGGGACTTTATCAAAAGTTTTCTGGAAGTCCAGGTACACTACATCTACTGGATCTCCCTCATCCATCTTCAGAGTTACACCCTCAAAAAATTCAAGAAGATTAGTCAAGCATGATTTCCCCTTCATAAATCCATGCTGACTCTGTCCTATCCTGTTACTACTATCCAGATGTGCCGTAATTTCATCCTTTATAATAGACTCCAGCATCTTTCCCACCACTGAGGTCAGACCAACTGGTCTATAATTTCCTGCTTTCTCTCTCCCACCTTTCTTAAAAAGTGGTATAACATTAGCCACCCTCCAATCCTCAGGAACCGACCCCGAATCTATCGAACTCTGGAAAATAATCACCAACGCATCCACAATTTCCCGAGCCACCTCCTTCGGTATCCTGGGATGTAGACCATCAGGCCCCGGAGACTTATCAACCTTCAGACCTAACAGTCTCTCCAACACCAAATCCTGGCAAATATAAACTCCCTTAAGTTCAGGTCCTTCAGCCACTGTTACCTCAGGGAGATTGCTTGTGTCTTCCCCAGTGAACACAGATCTGAAGTACCCATTTAATTCTTCTGCCATTTCTTTGTTCCCCATAATATATTCTCCTGTTTCTGTCTTCCAGGGCCCAATTTTAGTCCTAACGATTATACCTACAGACTGAATAGAGGTGATCTACAAAGTCACCACACAATCTGTGTTTGGTCTCCTCACTGAAGTCTGCATTCTAAGCAGCAAATACAAGCTAAATCTAGAATGCACTTGCTTAACATTCAAGACTATGAACTAAGTGTTGGAAGGTGTGACTAATTTAGATTGAGTGGCTTCTTTGTCGGTGCAGACTCAATACTGTCTGAGCATTCACCTATCAACTAAATCAGAAAATCAGGCGCATATTTTCATTTATTTACCTTAGCATTTTTGTTTTGGCCATGAGAAGGAGGTTTCAACTTTGGAGACAGGAGATATGAATGCATGCATGCATCTGTCAATATATCATATTTCAAGTGACCTCAGTTGAGGTGGAGTCTGAGAACCTAAATACCCTCAGGTTACATAAATAGTTAGACAACTGGGCAATGTCATTCGCACTTGCCTTCTGAACTTAAGTCATGCTGGGGTTGGTAGCCCCTTCTCCATTGATGCTGCATAAACCACAGCAATGCTACGTTAAAATCTTTTGTTGCTTGACATTTGATCATTGATTTGACAGTACATATCGCACATTCTGCTAGACCATTTACGAAAGAATAGTGGAGTGATAATATGAATCACTCCCCACTTAGCAGGCATGTCTTGAAACAGTCCTTTGTTACTATCCATTCTGAGCCACAAACTAAATCAATCTTTGCAGACAGGTAAGATTGGTTAGTTTATAAAACTACTTTTCAGTTTTAAAAACTACTTATTATGGAAAAGCTTTGCATCTATTCTCAAGAATTTTGACTGCTATTTTAAAATGTTTAAATCAGAAAGCAATCTGTAAGTACAGGGCTTCAAGCTTGATAGAACTTATGTTTTCAATAGAAACAATGTAGCTCTGCCTTCAGGCTGTTCACTTTACATGTCTCTACTCTCAGACATTCATCCTCCTCATTTCCTGAATGCTTTGAAGTTCAGAGCTGTCAGCTAACGGTTCACCGAGGTGTATCATGAGGGAGACTTGGGAATTTCTCAACTGTGACCCTCACAGCAGACAGTTTCACCTACTTGAACGAAGAGACAGGGTGGAAATTAGCTTTTAATCTTCACTCTTGTGTATTCTTGAGTGGGGAAAATTCAAATATGTCTGAAGTTTGTGACATAATTCACAGGAAATGCCATTTTGCCAAAAGCAGTCAACCCCTTTTTACTATAGCCACAGGGAATTCATAGTTCAGTTTTGTTTGATTTGCCTCTCTCCCTTTGAAGCTTTGTTGCTTGAAGTGCCCTAGGTATGACATTCCAGTGTTCCCCTTCTATCAGTAAGTGAATTTACACCTGCATTCATCTTTTGGTTGTATGTCATTTAATAAGTACTTTTGGGTTCTGATCTGTTGTCATGAAATTATGAGACATACCACAATAGTCAGGACATCATGTAACTGTTTTAAAGGTACAGGGCTAGTAGACAAGTAGGAGGCTGGAAGAACATAGCAAGCCAGGCAGCAACAGGAGGTGGAGAAGTCGATGTTTTGGGTTCATCGACTGATGAAGGGTCTTGACCCGAAACATTGACTTCTCCACCTCCTGATGCTGCCTGGCTTGCTTTGTGCTCCTAGTTTCCTGTTTGTCTATTTTGGGTTCCAGCATCTGTCTCTAAAGGTACAGGGCTGATTGGTCTGAAAACTGTGCAGTAATACAGCATTCCCCATTTTCCTTCCAAAGAATGGGAACCCTTTTCTGATAAAATGTAAGAGGATGCACGTAAACATTTTGCCTCTATTCATTCAGATAATGCTTTAGTGCAATTACAATATGACCAGATCAGGATGTTGTACTGTTAGCACAAATTGGCAATGTAGCTTCACTCTGTGTTGTGCTATTTGACTTTGCAGATGGATATGCATCATTTGTCATAGGTATGTGGTTGCTGTCGGGCACAATATCTTCAGTGTCTGAGTCATCAGGCGGTATGATGCAGGACTTGACCTTGCTCATTACAATGTCATATGTCCATCTAGGCCGAACACAATAGCATAGTATCTTCCTACAAATCCATGTGTACATATGAAAAACTCAATTTCTGTATGCTTTGTCCTGATTCATGATAGGAAACTGTTTGCATGCTCATTGATCATGCCCTTGAACAATTCTGTCCCTTCCTTCCAACAATCCAACCATTTGTACATGGTGTATAGTCAAATTGTGAAAGAGAACAACTGTGTGGATCTGTCTCCAAAACATGAGCACTACTGCTAAGAGTAAACCATTGCCTCGAGGAATAGCATGCAGATGTAACAGAGTTATCTGAAAACCTTGGCAAGTCACGTTAACTTAATGATCATGGATTTTCTCGCACAAACAGTATGTTCTGCAAAGATAGTGAGAAGAGGTAATACAGTAAATATCCCATAAGAGTATTTTCTTGCATATATCTTGGATGGGTGCACTGGTGTAATGTTTAGCATTGTCATATACAACTTGTGAGGTCACCAAAGAAACTGAATATGTGGTCAATGTATCAATAGCCATTGCACTCATGATTTATCTTACAAAAGGGAAATTGATTTTGTGAAATGTCCTTGGACATGGGAAAATATTAGTATGGCTCAGAGAAATCGTACATAGAAGGAGAGTCATACAATTGTACAGCACAGAAATAGACTCTTCATTCATGCTGAGCAGGTATCCTAAATTCATCTTAGTCGTGTTTACCTGCATTTGGCCCATATCCTTCTAAACCTTTCCTATTCATGGACATGCCAGATGCCATGATTAGGGGTTTAGATAGGGTTGACCATGAGAACCTTTTTCGTATGGAGTCAGCTTTATGAGGGGGCATAGCTTTAAATTAAGGGATGATAGGTATAGGACAGATGTTAGGGGTAGATTCTTTACTCAGCGAGTCGTGAGTTCATGGAATGCCCTGCCAGTAGCAGTGGTGGACTCTCCCTCTTAACGGCCATTTAAACAAGCAATGGATAGGCATATGGAGGATAGTGGGCTAGTGTAGGTTAGGTGGGCTTGGATCGGCGCAACATCGAGGGCCAAAGGGCCTGTACTGTGCTGTATTTTTCTATGTTCTATGTTCTATGTTCTAAATATTGTTTTGTACTAGCCTTCAACATCTCCTCTAGCAGCTCATTCCATTCACACCCTCTGTATGAAAAAGTTGCCCTTCAGGTCCCTTTTAAATCTTTCCCCTCTCATCTTAAGCCTAAGCCTTCTAATTTGGACTCCCACACCCCAGGGAAAAGACCTTGGCTATTTACCACATGCATACCCCTCATGATTTTATAAACCTCTATAAGGTCATCCCTCATCCTCTGACACTCCAGAGAAAATAATCCCAACCTATTCAGCCTCTGTCTATAACTCAAACCCTCCAACCCCAGCAACATCCTTGTAAATCTTTTCTGACTCTTTCAAGTTTAACACAACCTTCCTATAGAATGGTGACCAGAACCCGAATGCAGCATTCCAAAAGTGGCCTAACCAATGGTGTATACAACTGCAACATGACATCACAACTCCTATACTCAATGCATGGCCAAATAAAGGCAAGTGTACCAAATGTGTTCTTCACTACCCTATCCACCTGAGACTCCACTTTCAAGGAACTGTGAACTTGCACCCAAGGTTCCTTTGTTCAGAGAGAGATGGGCGAGATGGGGATCTATGTTTGGGGAAGTGGAGGGATGTCCGGGGGAGGGAGGTTTGGATTTTGGTGCAGAGGAGAATTGGTTAAATGTCCATGCCAACTGTTTGTTTGGGGGTAGGGGTGGTGAGAAAGAAGGTGGAGAGAGGTAGCTGCCCATAGGCAGACATCCTTGGCCATATTTTTGGCCAAGTGTCAATTTCAGGGAGTTTCATGGCCTTTGCAATGTGTGTTCAAATAGAAATTCCCAAGACCTACATCGTTTGTACTGCAGACATCATATGCATTATTTCAGACATTGTTGCCTGGTCCGTACTAGCCATCTGGTCTGTACAGTGCCCATGGTCTGGAGGAACATGTAACTATGCCACAAGAAAGTAATGATCTTCTGCAATCTGCAATTGTGGGTAGAACCATATTCTGCCTGCTACTTCACACTCACTCTTACTCTGCCATTGCACTCACATCCAGCAAAGCTCAATGCCTATCACTTGCAATATTGTATGGAGCATCTTTCCTCAGTGGCTCTCACCCACCTTATTCCTTCAAACTACAAATCCTCTCTTGCCTCTATATTTCCTTTGCACTCACTGGGGACACTTCAATTCCTTTCCTGACTGAGGTTGGACCAGCCACCTGTGATATTAAGACAATAAGAAATAAGAACAGGAGTAGGCTGTTTGGTCTCTCAAACTTGCTCCACCATTCATTGGATCATGTCCATTTTCCTGCCCTTTCCCCATAACTCATGATTGCCCTATTGATCTATCTATCTCAGCCATAAACATACACAAGGTCTCTACCTCCACAGATCTCTAGGGCGTTCTAAAGACTCAGCAACCATTGAAAGAAGAAATTCCTTCTCGTCTTAATATTAAATTGGTGTCCATTGATATGGCATAGTTCTGCGCAGTAAAATGCCCATACTACTTTCCACCCCTCACCCCCAACATTCTGACTTTGCTAAAAATCCAAGTTCTAAACAAAGTGGCAACCTGTGAAAAGACAAGGAAGAGTTACTGTCAACATCCTAGTAAGTGAAAAATGAGTGAGCACTTAGAAAATGAGCTAACAGCCTTAATGTCCACCCAGCTCTCTTGCTGAAGATGGATGTCTAGATTAAAATGGTGCTGGGAAAGCACATTCCTGATGAAGGGCTTTTGCCCAAAACATTGATTTTCCTGCTTCTCAGATGCTGCCTGACATGCTGTACTTTTCCAGCACCACTCTCATCCAGATTCTGATTTCCAGCATCTGCAGTCCTCACTTTTGCTCAAGATAGATGTCTATCCCTGTGTATAGAGTGCTTGGTCTTAACATGCAAGGTGCCAGTGAGTTCTGTGCAAAACATGAAGTACTGAAGTATAGCATACGTTAGTCTATGATGTGGAATGATGATTTGGTGAAGACTTTCCATTGCTGAAACAAACCACGGTGGATGGAAAGTGCAAGTACTTGCTACCCTCGAACGTACCCGAAGATGCTGAGGAATGCTGGCCAAGGTAGATGCATGGAGAAGACGCCAGGCAGCTGCTGCTGTCAGGTAATATTCTGGCTTTTAAAGGTGGGAATTGGCAACATCTAATACCTGGGGAAATTGCAACTTGCATATAAAAGAGACAAGATCAGGCAATAATGAAATGTCAATACATGCAAACTGAAGAAGGGCCTGTGCCCGAAACGTCGAATCTCCTGTTCCCTGGATGCTGCCTGACCTGCTGTGCTGTTCCAGCAATAAAGTTTCAACATGCAAACTGGCCCCTCACTTCACAAACAAAATTCTCATCTCGCTGGTAAAACATTGCAGAAAATCTGACTTTTTTTCTTGATGTTAGGAATCTCTGTTTCATTTCTCACCATATTTCCCTTTCTTGCTGTTGCCCATATTGTTCAGGGCTGAAAATTTCTGCCCTTGGCTCTGCTCCTTTAACAAGGTTATGGTGTCTTTGTGATTTTTTTCAGAGAGGCCACAAAAGACATAGGCTCCAAAAAGTCAAAGTTTGAAGAGTTTTAGGGCCAATTTAATTACAGATATCAGATACTGCCTCAGGCAAAAGGCTTTTAAATAAAAAAAACACTTGTACAATGAAAGGGGAGTGGCCAGTTCTCCCAGCTCAGTTTTATTCTGGTTTGATTTGGTTTTTGGCAGTCTGTTCACTGAAAGCAGGGAGGCAGTCGGGAAGCTGCTGGAACCAAGAGAAGCAGGTCCATGGTGATCCTCTCTCTGACTTCTCTCCTGTAAGAACCTGTATTTGATTTTTTTTCCTTTTGTGCCAAGGGGTGTTTATGGGGATTGTTGCAAGTATTTGGAACAGCATCATTAAGTTGGTATAATCTGTTGGATTTTCAGATAGCTTAAGTTATTCTGAATTCTGTTCTCTTTTCTTTGCATTTCATGCGGTAATCTTGTAAATAGATTCTGTTTTGTTTAAAATGAGGTGGTTTGACCAGCTGTATCCTTCCTGGAATATCTGCGCTACACCTGCTTAAAACAACTATCAAAGTTAGGGTCTGGGCTACTTTCTTGAAATGTTTGAGGGGGTCTGGCCTGGTCCATAACAAGCTGACAATGAGATTACCTGTTGTCACGATATACACCATCACTGAAGTTTAGACGAATAAGGGGGATTTCATAAAAACCTATAAAATTCTAAAAAGATGAGACAGCTTAGGTGGAGGTAGCAGGTTCACAATGGTGGGAAAGTCCAGAACCAGGGATCATAGTTTAAGGATAAGGGATAGGACTTTCAGGATTGAGATGAGGAGAAATTTCTTCATCCAGACAATGGTGAAGCCAGTTGAATTTATTGGCACAAAAGTTGTTGAGGCCAAAACGTTGTGTTTTCAAGAAGGAAGTAGATATACTCTTGCAGCTAAAGATCAAGGGATATTGAGGGGTGCGGGGGGGGGGGGGGAGGGGGGCAGCATTAGAGTATTGAGCTCGCTGATCAGCCATGATCATATTGAGCAAACTCAAGGGATTGAATATCCTACTTCTGCTCCTACCCTTTTTGTTTCTATGTTTCTATCACTGGTATGACATATAGTAACAATTCACTATCATTCTCTTCTGTTATAGAATCATAAAGCACAGAAACAGGCCCTTTGGCCTAACTCTTCCATGCTGACCAGGATTCCTAAACTGAACTAGTCCCATTTACTTACACTTGACTCATATCCCTCTAAATCCTTCCCATCAACGCACTTGTCCAAATGTCTTTTAAATGTTGCAATCGTATCCGCTTCTACCACTTCCTCTGGAGGTTCGTTCCATCTATGAACCACCCCCTGTGTGGAAAACCTTGCCCTTCAGGTCCCTTTTAAATCTTTTCCTTCTCACCTTACAACCTATTTCCTCTAGTTATGAATTCCCCACCTTACCTATTCAACTTATCTAATGCCTTTCATAATATGTATAAAATCATGAGATCACCTCTCAATCTCCTACACTCCAGAGAAACAAAATCCCAGCCTATCCAGCCTCTCCTCATAATTCAAACCGTCAAGACTCGGTAACATGCTTGCAAATCTTTTTTGCACCCTTTCCAGTTTCATAGCATCCTCCCTATAGCAGGAACAGAATTCTACACAGTACTCCAAATGTAGTCTTACTAATGTCTTGTATAGCTATAACATGGCATCCCAACTCCTATACTCACTGCTCTGACTGATGAAGTTAAAAATCACACAACACCAGGTTATAGTCCAATACGTTTATTTGGAAGTACAAGCTTTCAGAGCACTGCTCCTTCATCCACATTTACTATAGCCTTGGAGAGGGAAAGGAGCAGTTACCAAGGGAAGATATTAAATTTGGGAAAAGGAATTATGACACTATCAGACTGGAGTTGGGAAGTACAGACTGGGAGCAATTGTTCCACAGAAAGGGCACAGCAAACATGTGGAGACTGTTTAAGTAATAATTGTTGCGAGCTTTGCATGAATTTGTTCCTCTGAGACAGTTAAGAAGGGATAAGATTAAGGAATCTTGGATGACGAGAACAGAGGAGCTTCTCATCAAAAGGAAGAAGGCAGCTTACATAAGGTGGAGGAAGCATGGATCTAGCACAGCTTTAGAGAATTACAGGCTTGCTAGAAAGGAGCTCAGAAATGGACTGAGGAGAGCCAGGAGGGGGCACGAAAAAGGCTTGGCAAGAAGGAATAGGGAGAACTAAAGGCATTTTACTCACTCATGAGGAATAAGAGAATGATCAGGGAGAAGGTAGGACCAATCAGGGATAGCGTAGGGAACTTGTGCGTGGAGTCTGAGCAGATAGGGGAAGCCCTAAATGAGTTTTTTGCTTCGGTTTTCACTAAGGAAAGGGACCTTGTCATGAATGCAATAGCCCTCGATACTATCAACGGCACTTCCAACGTTTTGCAGCGCGACATAGACAGGATGCAGAGCTGGGCTGAGAAATGGCACATGGAGTTCACCCTGGATAAATGCGAAGTGATGCATTTTGGAAGGTTGAACTCAAATGCTGAATATAGGATTAAAGACAGGATTCTAGGCAGTGTGGAGGAACAGAGGAATCTTGGTGTTCACGTACATAGATCCCTCAAAGTTGCCACCCAACTGAATAAGGGCTGAAAATATTTGGCTGGAAAAGCGCAGCAGATCAGGCAGCATCCAAGGAGCAGGAGAATCGACGTTTCGGGCATGAGCCCTTCTTCAGGAATGAGGAAAGTCTTCAAGCAACACATTTTCAGCTCTGATCTCCAGCATCTGCAGTCCTCACTTTCACCCAAGTGAATAAGATTGTTAAGAAAGCATATGGTGTTTTAACTTTCATTAACAGGGGGATCGAGTTAAAGAGCCGTGAGGTTTTGCTACAGCTCTACAAGTCCCTGGTGAGACCGTACTTGGAATATTGTGTCCAGTATTGATCGCCCTACTATCAGAAAGATGCATAGGCTTTGGAGAGGGTGCAAAGAAGGTTTACCAGGATGCTGCCTAGACTGGAGGACTTGCCTTATGAAGAGAGGTTGACTAAACTCGGACTTTTCTCTCGGGAGAGAAGGAGGAAGAGAGGTGACCTGATCGAGGTATACAAGATAATGAGAGGCATGGATAGTGTCAATAGCCAGAGACTTTTCCCTAGGGCAGGATTGACTGGCACGATGGGTCATAGTTTTAAGATATTAGGAGAAAGGTATAGAGGGGACATCAGAGGAAGGTTATTTGCGCAGAGAGTTGTGAATGCATGAAATGCATTGCCAGCGGTGGTGATAGAAGCAGAGTCATTAGGGACATTTAAGCAACTGCTGGACATGCACATGGATATCAGTGAGTTGAGGGGTGTGTAGGTTAAGTTATTTTATTTTACATTAGGATTAATCCTTGGCACAACATCATGGGCCAAAGGGCCTGTTCTGTGCTGTACTTTTCTATGTTCTATGTTCTAAACCTGTTGGATTATAACCTGGTGTTGTGTGATTTTTAACTTTGTCCACCCCAGTGCAACACCAGCACCTCCACATCCTGACTGATAAAGGCAAATACATTCTTCATCACTCTGTCAATCTATGAGGCCACTTTCAAGGAACTATGTACCTGCACCCCTAGGTCTCTGTTTGACAACTCTCCCCAGGCCTGTACCATTAACTGTGGAAGTCCTGCCCTGGTTTGTCTGAACTAAATGCAACACCTCATATTTATTTGCATTAAGCTCCATCTGCCATTCCTCAGTCCACTGGCCAAACTGACCAAGATCCTGTTATACTCTTCGAGAACCATCATCCCTGTCTGCTATATCATCAATTTTGATGTCATTTACAAACTTACTAACCATGTCTCATATATTCTCATCCAAATCATTTATATAAATGATAAACAACAATGGAAATTGCATTCATCCTTGTGGCATACCACAGGTCACAGTGCCTCCAGTCTGAACAACAATTTTCTACCACTACTCTCTGTCTTCTACCTTCAAGCCAATTTTGCAATCAAATCCCATGTGATTTAACATTACTATCAGTCTACCATGTTACAAAAACAGAAGTTGCTAGAAAAGCTCGGCAGGTCTGGCAGCATCTGTAAAGAGAAATCAAAGTTAATGTTTCAGGTCTGTCTTTATCAATCTTCTTTATCACCTCTTTAAAAACTCAAATTGGTGAGACATAATTTTCTACGCACAAAGCCATGCTGACTATCTCTAGTCAGTCCTTGCCTTTTCAAATGCATTTATATCCTGTCTCTCAGAATCCTCTCCAACAACTTACCCACTATTGACGTTAGGCTGACTAGTCTGTAGTTCCTTTGATTTTCCTTGCAGCCTTTCTTAGATAATGGCACAACATTAGGCACCGTCCAATCTTCCAGCTACTCACCTATGGCTGTTGATACCTCTGCGAGGGCTTTGCAATTTCTTCCCTGGCTTTCCACAATATCCTGGGATACACTTGATCAGGTCCCAGGGATTTATCTACCTTTATGCATTTTAAGACCTCTAGCACCTCCTCTTAAGTAACGTGAATTCTTTTCAATACTTCACTATTTATTTCCCCAAGTCACTGGTCCATAAGAACATAAGACATAGGAGTGGAAGTAAGGCCATTCGGCCCATCGAGTCCACTCCACCATTCAATTATGGCTGATGGGCATTTCAATGCCATTTTCCCGCACTCTCCCAGTATCCCTTAATTCCTTGCGAGATTAAGAATTTATCAGTCTCTGCCTTGAAGACATTTAATGTCCCGGCCTCCACTGCACTCCTTGGCAATGAATTCCACAGGCCCACCACTCTCTGGCTGAAGAAATGTCTTCGCATTTCTGTTTTAAATTGACCGCCTCCAATTCTACGGCTGTGCCCATGGGACCTAGTATCCCCGCCTGATGGAAACAAATTCCCAGCGTCCATCCTTCCTAAGCCATGCATTATCTTGTAAGTTTCTATTAGATCTCCCCTCACCTTGCTAAACTCTAATGAATACAACCCCAGGATCCTCAGCCGTTCATCGTATGTTAGGCCTGCTATTTCAGGGATCATCCGTGTGAATCTCTGCTGAACACGCTCCAGTGCTAATCTGTCCTTCCTGAGGTATGGGGCCCAAAACTGGACAGTATTCTAAATGGGGCCTAACTAGTGCTTTATAAAGTCTCAGTAGCACATTGCTGCTTTTACATTCCAACCCTCTTGAGATAAAGGACAACGTAACATTGCTTTCTTAACCACGGACTCAACTGCAAGTCAACCTTTAGAGAATCCTGGACTAGCACTCCCAGATCCCTTTGTACTTTGACTTTATGAATTTTCTCAGAGTTTAGAAAATAGTCCATGCTTGTATTCTTTTTTCCAAAGTGCAAGACCTTGCATTTGCTCACATTGAATTTCATCAGCCATTTCTTAGATCACTCTCTTAAAGTGTCTAAATCTTTCTGCAGCCTCCCCACCTCCTCAGAACTACCTGCCTGTCCGCCTAACTTTGTATCATCGGCGAACTTCGCCAGAATGACCCCAGTCCCTTCATCCAGATCATTAACATATAAAGTGAACAGATGCGGTCCCAAAACTGAACCCTGCGAGACACCACTTGTCACGAGCTGCCATTCCGAAAAAGAAGCTTTTATCCCAACTCGCTGCCTTTTGTCAGACAGCCAATCCTCAATCCATGCCAGTATCTCACCTTGAACACCATGGACCTTCACTTTACTTATCAGCCTCCCGTGAGTTCCAAAAGTGCTGTGCTACTAACACCTCAGTCACTTGCCCTGCCTTATTTCCAAAGAGGAGGTTGAGTTTTGCTCCTTCTCTAGTAGAGTTATCCATATTGGTTGAGAAAGTTTTCCTGAATACATTTAAATTCCTCCCCATCAAAGCCCTTAACATTATAGCAGTCCCTATCTTTATTTGGAAAGTTAAAATCCCCTATGATTACAACTCTACTATTCTTATAACTATCTGTGATCTCCCTACATATTTGCTCTTCAGTTCCTGCTGACTATTGCAGGGGTGGTGGCCTATAGTACAATTCCATCAAAGTGATCATCTCCTTCTTATTTCTGAGTTCCCCCCATACAGCTTCACTGGATGATCTCTGAGGAATATCCTCTCTAAGTACTGCTTTGATGTTTTCCCGATCAAAAATGCCAAACACTCCCCACCTTTTATCCTACTATGATATCTGTACCCCGGAACATTGAGCTGCAGTCTTTACCCTCCCTCAACCATGTTTCTATAATGATATTCCAGCCCCATATTCCCATTGTAAGCTCGTAGTTAGCCAAATCAGGTGACCATGTGCTAAGAGGTAACAGGAAGTTTCATTCTGGATATGGATAAAATGTAGCAAGCATCCATAGTATTTTGTTTTTGTTTTGAATCTTTGCCTGACTTGATAGTATGTCATAAATAAAAACAGAAAATGCTATAATTACTCAGCAGTAAAAGATCCTATGGCATTATTTTGAAGAAAAATCTGTTGCTTCCAATGAACTGGCCAATATTTATGCCTCAGTCAACATCATAAAATCACTACAGTATCTGGTCATTATCACACTAATTTGCTGTGTGCAAATTGGTTGCTGTGCTTCCTGCATTTTTACAGTGACAATACTTCACAATTATTTAACTGGCTGTAAAGTACTTTGAGATATTGAATGATTGTGAAAAATGCTGAAGAAAAGTAAAGTCAGAATTTTCCCAGATCTGGAATGACATACAGGTAGTTCTCCTATAATGCAATCGTTGCATTCGTGTGCAATCTCATATTTTAGAAAAATCATACTTTAGGAACAGCATTTAAAGCGTTGGCCAACATGTTTTAAAAGTTCTCACTTTAGAAGCAGTGTCCCCAATTCATCAATCTCGTTACAGCGAATTCACGTTAATGAAATGTGTTATAGCAGAATGATCTGTATCCAGTGGCAAGTAAGTTGGTAAATTATAGAGGCAGATCAATAAAATAAGATTCTCCAAGTCAAGAAAAAAAAGTACAATTTTGCACTCAAGGTTCAATAGCAAGATAAATATCTCGTGAGTAAATATTCAGGAGTGATTGTGCATGCATTAACATGTATTATTATCTTTTCTCACCTCATTTGTATGCAATTTACTGTTCTCCCATGTGGCAGAAAGAAATGAGATGGCAACAGTTGTTGAAAGAGAAAAACTGAATGGATACCTGGCAGCTCCTATGAGCTTACATCTTGGCCAATTATCCCTAGCCTGCATGCTTTGTCCATGAAAATTGGCATTCTCTAATTCTGGTCTCCAACTTTCTAATCTTTCTTCCATTTAGATGCTGCTTGGCCAAGTTTATTTGTCATCTATTGCAATATCTCCTTATATAACTCTGCCAAGTTTGGGTTTATATTGGTCCTTATATTTATTACTTGAAGTTGATATAAATACAAATTGCCATTGTTCACTATATGCTTGTTTACTGTGCTTTTAAAAAGTTGGATTAAGTGTATGTGACACAAATAATCAAGTTCAGATCTTAAGGTCTTAAGAAGGGTCCGCTTGATGTACAATGGTAGTGTCTCTACCCTGGACCAGGGTTTCAAGTACCACCTGCTTCTGAGGTGTGTACTAACATCTCTGAGCATGTTGATTAGATATATAGGTTAATACAATAAAAACTTAAGATCTTAAGACATTACATGCTTGGTTTATCCTATTGCATAAGTCAATACTGAGCAGTAGGAAATATCGCCTATAAAAATGTTTAGTCCTCCACAGGAGCCAACGATCCACATTTTTAAACGCTTCACCCCCACCTAAAGAGTACAATAACAGGAAAATCTTTGTAAATTAAATGAAAAACAAACATAATTTTTATTTTGATGCTTTAATGTTTAAGTATCAACAAATAGGAAGGTATATGTGACTCCCACGTACCAATTTTGAACAATTATTGATCAATTTTAATTAAATTAATCCTATATTCAAAGTCATTGTGACAGTAAATGTATCACAATGTTGTTTTTCATGGTTTTTCAATATGTTGATTTTCAAAAGAAATTTAGATGCTAATTTAAAAGAGAAAATCCAGTGGAAGTAAGCTATAACAATGGTTCAATTTATTGACTCAAACAAACTGCATGTGTGGTTTTCATTATGAGCTCTCTATAAATCATTTCTTAGTTTGGCCAAAATTCAATGACAGGGTTTACAAACAGATGAAAAATACTAAAACAAATAGTTTTTCCAACACACAAAAAACAAAATTAGTGCTTTTGTACTAGATGTTTGATTATTTGGTCTCCATGTAGTACTTATAATATGGAACAATAATAAAATTGGTCTCACTGGCTAATCAGAAACAGAAGAATAATTTTAATGCCTCTAAAGACATACCTTTAGTGCAGCTTCCTTCAAATGAAAACAAGTGGTAGTCTAGTGGGTAAATATTGTCTCTAAAATTACTACACAGCATTATATGACCAGCATTGGAAAAGAATTGTGCAGAAAATTAACTTACATACTGATATCAACCATTTTGTATTTGCACAAGTATGGTTATGTAACAAGTCAGGAAACCATGTGACTAAAGTAAGCTCTGGGTAGCCAAAATCATGACTGAAAATTGCATGTCCATTTTAGGTCTTACTTAATATGTGAAAGGTAAATATATACACCTTTAAAAAGTCATCTAATTATGGAGACTAGCATTCTGATTATTATGCCAGAATTTAAATCCTATCCACATCTCTTGTGATTTATCATTTGGTAGTGCTTATGCTTCTGAATTTGATGGAATTCTGATCTAAACTTGTAGAGGCAATTTTGTCTAAAACAATAACTGGATTTGTTAAAAAAAACAAGTATGTTTAAAACTGTACATAATGTTTGATCAATTTCAGTGGCATCATTGATCATTTCCTTTCCCACTCTTACCCTACGCACCCCTAACACTGCCACTCCAACAGCCCTTTAGGAATTGTCACATTTTCTTTCTCATACATATAGGTGAAAGGTTACAATGAAAACATCCATCTGTCACCAACACTAATTTTTGTTGTCTGGCAGAGATCCAGGACCTCATTGCAATCCCCAACATGAGTGAAGGGATATTTAATATCAGGTGAATAAAAGCCAGGCGAGAAATTAGTTTTCCATCCCAGCAATCACTGGCCTATCCATTTTCTGTAAATAGTCTCTCAGACTAGTGCAGATGGAGAAGCTGTACCTGGGGACCAAAGCAATCAATGCAGCAGAATTTAAGCAGCTGTGTGCAATTTATACAAGAATGGGCGTGATGGTGTGGAGCTATAGTATGTATTATGCTTGATGTAAAACTACATTGACAGGGTTGTTTTTAAAACAAGGATTAAATATATTTTCATCACAACTAGCTTAATCGGTCAAGCTGAACTTTTATGCAGCTGCGATAAAAATGGTAGCCAGTGAATTTTTCACAAGGGGCTATAAAAGCAACACTCTGATTTATTACCATGGATTTAATAGCATGAGACTGATTTATTTTGCCTCAGTTGAAACATTGGTGCCATCTGAAGAGCAAGCAGTCTGTAAGACCCAGATGTAAGCATAATCAGTCAATAGTTACTCTGATGACTTTCTGCTTGAATTATATTTGCATTTGTGAAATATTTTCAGCTTAATGCTTCAGCATGGAACAACTTTCTGCAATTGCAATTGAAATAACGAGACACTAGATTACAAAATAAATCACAAACTTTTTTTTTTAAAAATTAACAATTTTGTCATCAGTTAATGAAGTACTGTACAATCCTTAATTTGAAAATGTACATAGAACAATATTGTATCAGAGCAGACCCTTTGGCCCACGATGTTGTGCCGAACGTGACACCAAATTAAACTAATCTCTTCTGCTTGCCCTCGGTCCATATCCCTCCATTCCTTGCATATTCATGTGCTTATCTAAAAGTCTCTTAAACGCCCCTATCGTATCTGCCTCCATCACCACCACCAGTAGTGGACTCCACACTCCTATCACTCTCTACGTAAAAGTCTTGGGCCTCACATCTCCTTTGAACTTTCCTCCTCTCACCTTAAATGCATGCCCCCTAGTTTTATACATTTCAGCACTGGGAAAAACATTCTGACTGTCAACCCTATCTATGCATCTCATAATTTTATAGACTTCTATCAAGTCTCCCCTTTGCCTCCACTGCTCCAGAGAAAACAACACAAATTTTTCTAGTCTCTCCTTATAGTTCATACCCTCCAATCTAGGCAGCATCCTAGTAAACCATTTCTGCACTCTCTCCAAAGCCTTCACATCCTTCCCGTAATCCCATAATGTGGCAGCCAGAATTGAATGCAATATGCTAAGTGTGGCCTAACCAAAGCTGCAATATGACATCCTGACTTTTGTACTCAATTCCCCAAACAATAACAGAAAGCATGCCATTGCCTTCTTTATCTATTTGTGTGGCCACTTTCAGGGAGCTGTGGACTTAAACCCCAAGATCCCTTTGTACGTTAATTATGTTCAGGATCCTGCTGTTAACTGTATAGTGTTCCTCAACATTTGATCTTCCCAAGTGCAGCATCTCACACTTACCTGGATTAAACTCCATTTCTCCATCCATACCTGCAACTGATCTATATCCCGTTATATCCTTTGACAACCTTCTACACTATCCACAATTCCACTGATCTTTGTATCATCTGCAAACTTCCTAACCCATCCATCTATATTTTCATAGAAATTAATTATATATGTCACAAACAGCAGAGGTCCCAGTCTGGATCCCTGCAGAACACTACAAGTCATGGACCTCCAGCCTGAAAAACAACCTTCCACCACTATCCTCTGCCTTCTATGGGCAAGCCAATTCTGAATCCACACAACAAGTCACTGTGGATCCCGTGTATCTTAATCCTTTGGATGAGCCTACAATGAGAGATCTTGTTGAAAGCATTACTCAAATCCATTATCCGAACATTCGATTATCAAACACTTCAGGCGGGGAGTATTTTGTTCAGATAATCGAATGTTTGGATAATCAAATGCCAGATAACACAGTTTAGCCAAGCATCAGGACCTTAAGATTTTGTACGGATAATCCAAAATTCAGATAATCGAATGCCGGATAATCGAGGTTCCTCTGTGGACAACATCCACTGTTCTACCCTCATCGATCACCATTTTGTTACTTCCTTGAAAAATTCAATCAAATTAGTAAGACATAACCTGCCCCGCACAAAGCCATGCTGACTGTCCCTAACTAGGCCATACTTTTCCAAATGCACATAAATCCTATCTCTAAAAATTTTCTCCGATAACTTCCCAACCACTGAGGTGAGACTCACCAGTCTACAGTTTCCTGGATTATCCCCATTTCTCTTCTTGAGAAAAGGAACGATATTAGCTCCTCGCCAGTCCTCTGGGACCTCTGCGGTGGCTAATGAAGATACAACGATCTTGGTCAAGGCTTCAGTGATCTCCTCTCTTGCCTTTCTCAATAACCTGGGGTAGATACCATCAGGCCCTGGGGACTTACCCACCTTAATGTTCTTCAAGAGACCCAACACCAATTCTTTCTTGATCTCAAAATGCCGTAATATATTAGCATGCTCCACACAAATCTCACTATCCTCCCATATCCTTCTCCTGGACAAATACTGACACAAAGTACTCAGATATGATTTCACCCACATTCTCTGCCTCCAAGCACAAGTTCCCTCCTTTATCCTTGAGTGGTCCTATCTTCTCCCTGGTTATCCTCCTGTTCATAATGTATTTATAGAATGCATAGCTTAGGATTTTCTTTAACCCTACTTACCAAGGTCTTTTAGTAGTCCTCTATAAGAGGTTAGTTATACCACATACATTACATCAATGCAAAGTCATTGACACAAAGACATTTTGATTTCAAGATATACTGCATAACTATTTCGCAAAGTTATTGAATCAGAGTCATATTGCATTTTCAAGTAACATGAGGCATCTCAAAGAGATAGGAGAAAGTGAGGACTGCAGATGCTGGAGATCAGAGTTGAGATTGATGAAGGGCACTTGCCCAAAACGTCGATCCTCCTGCTCCTCGGATGATGCCTGACCTGCTGTGCCTTTCCAGCACCACACTCTTGATCTCAAAGAGATAGCCTCAGATTATATTCACTGCTACTAAAACTGCAGCCAATACGAAACAACATTCAAAGATCTCAAGTAATTTCTAGATTCTCTGGGAGGTTTAAAACCTCCTAATTATTCAGGAAGAGTTTAGTATTCCGTCCTTTTTTAAAATCACAAAAATACAACTTCTCCAGGCAAAGTAGTAGCATAGTCATATTGTCCCTGAACCACTCGAAAAATTGGCAGGTGGAGCTTTGAAACTGATCAGAAGTCCCAGTATTAAATTAAGACAGTGGTAAATGTGGACTATCCAGTTTTAACTACTATCATTTGATTGTAATACCCTAGTACTTTCATGGTCTAAAATGGTTTAAAAATGACACATATTGAACTAAATTGGCTCTTATCACCTGACCACAAATTGAGATATGTCCATGACACTCATGTGAAATAAACATCTTGACTGAAATTACCATTTTATGTAAAGTAATTTATATGAAGACCTTAGTCTCGGCTCCGCCCTCTACAACTGGATCCTCAGCTTTCTGATCCACAGACTGCAATCTGTGAAGATAGGTAACTGCACCTCCTCCACAATAACACTCAAAACTGGAGCCACCCAAGGTTGCATCTCCAGCCTCCCACTGTACTCCCTATGCAGCCACGACTGTGTTGCCAAATTCCATATGAATGCCATCTATATATCCAACAACGAGTCAAAATACAGAATCCAACAACAGGTCAAATTACAGAAGGGAGATAGAGAGTTTGGTGTCATGTTGCAATGAGAACAACCTCTCTCTTAACGTCAGGAAAACGAAAGAACTGATTATTGACTTTACTAAGAAAGGAGGAGAACACGTCCTCATCTATATCAACTAAGTGGAGGTTGAGAGATTTGACAGCATCAAGTTCTTTGGAGTGACAATAATTGACAACCTGTCCTATGTATTTGTGACAGTCAAGAAGGCACAACAGAATAGAGTAGAATCCTTACAGTATGGAAACAGGCCCTTCAGCCCAACAAGTCCACACCGACCCTCCGAAGAGTATCCTGCCCAGACCCATTCCCCTACATTTAACTCCTGACTAATGCATATAACTTACACATCCCTGTACACTATGGACAATTTAGCACTGCCAATTCACTTAACCTATACATCTTTGGATTGTGGGAGGAAACCGAAGCACCTGGAGGAAGCCCACGCAGACCCGGGGAGAATGTGCAAACTCCACATGGACAATCGCCCAAGGCTGGAATCGAACCAGGGTTCCTGGCATTTTGAGACAGCAGGGCTAACCACTGAGCCACTGTGCTGCCCACAACACCTCTTCTTCCTCAGATAGCTCAGCAAATTCAACATGTCCATAAAGACCCTCACCAACTTCTGCAGATCACAATTGAAAGCATACTATCTGGATGCATAACATCTTGGTATAGCAACTGCTCTGCCCAGGATCGCAGGATACTACAGAGGGTGGAGTGCACAGCCCAGGCCATCACAGGAGCAACCATGGACTCCGTGGAAAGGCTGCCCAACACCATCAAAGACCCTTCTCACCCAATAATGATCTCCTACAATCTCTTTCATCGGGCAGAAGGTACAGAAGCCTGAATACATGTACCAATAGGTTCAGGGACAGCTTCTTCCCAGCTGTTGCTAGACTATTGAATGGATTCTCTCGCCTCAAATAATGCTGTTCTTGCATGCCTGTACAATGTTACCTGTATGCCTCCGTTTAAATCTTTTGTTCTGTATGTCCTTGCTTACTATGATCTGCCTGTACTAACATAAACAAAGCTTTTCACTGTACAAGTAGTTCCTTTATAATGCATTAGTTGTGTTCTTGTGCAACCCCACATTATAGAAAAATTGTGTTTTAGAAACAGCACTGAAGTGTTGGTGATGTAAGCGCATTAAAGCCAGCACACGTTTTAAAAGTTTGTGCTTTAGAAAGTATCCTCAATTTATCAATCACATCATAGTGAATTTTCATTAACAAAATGTGTGTTATCGCAGAACAACCTATAGTTCGGTACAAGTGACAATAAATAAATCAAGCAAAACCAGGAAACAAGCATCAAGAAATTTGCATCTCCTGTTTTAATTCATACATGTATGATAATTTCATACATTGTGAAATTAAAGGCTCATCAGCAGATTATCCAGTTTTAGAACATAGAACTGTGTAGCACAGGTATGGGCCTCTTGGCCCATGATGTTATGCTGAACGATAACAATAATAGTATTAAAAGACAATGAAGGCAGGCTCAGAGATACATGCAAAATTATATTTCAAGAGCTTCTGAGTAGAGCAGCAAAAATATGGAAAATGGATTTGTAAGCAAGAACTGAAAGGCATTGTCTCTTTTACTGCCCCATTTCCTCATCATTTCGGAAGGTAGTAGCCGGGGGGAGAAAGCAAAAGTGGGTGATAAACATTCCCTGAGAGCACAAAGATATCTAGAACACTTTGCTGCTGCCAAGGATACAAGTGAACAAGTAAACAACTGTAGTGTATTGCTAAAGATTTAACACCTCAATGTCTATGAACCTTTCTTCTTCATATTTGTATCAAAAATCTATATCTTTTTAAAACTAATAACCTGTGTTTCTGCCTGCGAGGGTTAGCAGTGAATAAAATTATTCTCACTCCAGAAATCCTTGAAATTGGTTCCTTCATTTTGATCTTGTTAAGTACATTTTTAATTGATGTGTGGTAGCTGTGAGCTAAAAACAAATTAAAATATTTGTTGCAACCAATGGCAATGGGATTAAAAAGCAGAGAGCCAAATTACCCTACCTCATCAAGTGATAACAAGCAGTATGTTTCTTCCAAAGTAACAAACAACTGAAAGTTTATTCTTAAATCTGCGCATTTATATCTGCAATATATTGAAACAATGTCCAAATTTGTATTATTCAGAGTTCCCTAGAACGTAGAACAGTACAGCATATACAGGGCCTTTGGCCCATGATGTTGTGCCGAGCATTTATCTTAATCTAAGATCAATCTAACGTATACACTCCTCAATGTACTGCCATCCATGTGCTTGTCCAGCAATCACTTAAATGTCCCTAATATCTCGGGCTCTATTACCACCACTCTCGGCGTAAAGAACCTACCTCTGACATCTGCCCTATACCTTCCTCCAATCATTTTACAGTTATGAGCCCTCGTGACAGCCAACTCTGTCCTGGGAAAGGTCTCTGGATATCTAATCTATCTGTGCCTCTCATTACCTTGTACACCTCTATCAAGTCACTTCTCTTCCATCTTCTCTCCAGTGTGAAAAGCCCTAGCTCACTCAAACTCTCTTCCTAAGAGAAGCCCCCTAATCCAGGCAACATTCTGGTAAATCTCCTCTGCACCCTCTCCAAAGCATCTACATCCTTCTTATAATGAGGCGACCAGAACTGGACATAATACTCCAAGTGTGGTCTAACCAGGGTTTTATGGAACTGCAGCAAAACCTCGCGGCTCTTAAACTCAATCCCCCATTAATGAAAGCCAAAGCATCATACACCTTCTTAACAGCCCTATCAACTTGGGTGGCAACTTTGAGGGATCTATGTACATGGACCCCAAGATCCTGCTGTTCCCCCACACTGCCAAGAATCCTAAATTTAACCCTGTATTCAGCATTCAAATCGACCTTCCAAAAATAATCACTTCGCATTTACCCAGGTTGAACTCCATCTGCCACTTCTGCATTCTATCAATGTTATGTTTTAGCCTGCAAAAGCCCTCAACACTATCTACATCACCACTGACCTTTGTGTCGTCAGAAAACATACTAACCCACCCTTCTCTTTCTTCATCCAAGTCATTATGAAAACCAAAGAGCAGAGGCCCAACATCAGATCCCTGCAGGACACCACTGGTCACCAACCTCCAGTAGGAATACTTTCCATCTACTACCACTCGCTGTCTTCTTTAGCCAGCCAATTCTGTATCCATACAGCCAAATCTCCCTATATCCCATACCTCCTAACTATCTGAATGAGCTTAGCATGGGGAACCTTATCAAATGCCTTACTGAAATCCATATACATCACATCCACTGCTTGACCTTCATCAACTTGTCTTGTCACATCCTCAAAGAACTCAATCAGGTTGTAAGGCATGACTAGCCCTCACAAAGCGATGCTGACTATCTATAATCAAACCATGTTTTTCCAAATAGTCATAAATCCTATCTCTCAGAATAATTTCCAGTACCTTGCTTACCACAGAGTAAGACTGACTGGTCTGTAATTCCCAGGGATTTCCCTATTCTCTTTCTTGAACAGAGGAACAACATTCACCACCCTCCAATCAGCCAGTACTACTCCCGTGGAGAGTAAGGATGCAGAGATCATCACCAGAGATGCAGCAATCTCATTCCTCACTTCCTGTAGTAACCAAGGATATGTCTGATACTGCTCTGGGGACTTATCTACCTTAACGCTTCCCAAAATTTCCAGCACATCTACGACCTTAATACATGTGAGCAGATTTATATTGACCTGGTCCAAGGTGTTCTCATTATCAACAAGGTCCCTCTCTCTAGTGAATACTGAAGCAAAAACTCTTTTAGGGCCTCCGCTACATTTTCAGATTCCAGGCACAAGTTCCCTCTACTATTCCTGATCATCTCTATCCTCTCTCTGATCATTCTCTTATTCCTTACATATGTATAGAACATCTTTGTGTTTTCCTTAATCTTTCTGCCAAGGTTTTTTCATGCTCCCTCCATGCTCTCCTCAGTCCATTTTTGAGTTTTTTTCTCGCTACCCTGTAATCTTCTAAAGTTGTGTCACATGTTTGCTTCCTCAACCTTAAATAAGCTTCCTCTTCTTTTTGATCAGAATCTGCTCTGCTCTTGTCATTCAAGGCTCCTTCACATTACCATTTCTTGCTTGTCTCAGTGGACAAAGTTATCCAACACTCGCAACAAATGCTCCTTAAACAGCCTCCACATTTCTGTTATGCCTTCCCTGTAGAACAATTGCTCTCAATTTATACTCCACAGCTCCTAGCTAATAGTAGTATAATTTCCCCTCCACCAATTAAATACCTTCCCATACTGTCTGCTCCTATCCCTCTCCTTGGCTATGGAGGCAGTGGGGGTCACTGTCACTGAAATGCTCTCCCACTGAGAGATCTGACAGCTGGTCTGGCTCGTTGCCTCGCACCAAATCCAGTATAGCCCCCCCCCCCCCCCCCAGTCATCCTATCTACACATTGTGTCAGGAATCTCTCCTGGACACATCTGTCAAAATCAGCTCCAACTAGACCCTCTGCAATAAGGAGGTTCCAATCAATATTGGGAGCATTGGGCCCATTGACTCCATACCGACCATAAGAGTATCCCACTCAGATCTAGCCCTTGACCCTAACCCCATAATTCTGTATTTATCATGGCTCATCCATCTATCCTGCATATCCCTGGACACTAAAGACCATGCTACTATTTAGCATGAGCATCTTTGGATATGGGATGAAATCTGAGCACCTAGAGGAAACTCAAGCACCCAGAGGAAACCTATGCAGACATGGGAGAAGGTACAAACTCCATACAGAGAGTTGCCCAAGGCTGGAATCAAACCCTGGTTCCTGGCGCTGGAAAGCAGCTATGCTAATGACTGAGCCACCGAGTTGCCCATATAGCTCCTCGAATATGATCATTAATGCTTAGTTGCTTCAGAGAGGGTTCCAATTTGTTATGAATTCAAAAGTGAGATCATATATTTACGGTACTTCATGAAGAGAGATGAACTGACTCTCCTTTGTAACTCAGCCTCTCCCTCTGTTGGTTGCAAGGTTAATAAGGTGATAACTTCCCCCATTGACACCTTATGCCAGCTCAAATGCATTTTCAAAGGAACCAATTCAGCAAAGATTTTTTGATTTAAAGAGAGAGAGAGCTAGCTACTAAAACACCAGTAAAGATAATAAGACGCAACACATACAAACAGTTTAAAAATTGGATGCAAGTCAAATAAGTAAAAGAAAATAGAAACAAATTTGCCTTTGGCTTATCAGTGATGAACAGATTGTGAAGTATGGCACCGTTAAGGTGAATGCTTTTGGTTGCACTGACTTTGGCAGTTGAGTAATTATTTGGAAATTCTTAGTTCTGCAGTAGCTGAAAGGAATTTGTCCAGTTTCCTTTACCAGTGGCTTTTCTGACTTAGCTTGTTTTTAGCAGAAACAGTGTATTTCTTTCTACCTGTACAGGCAGAAGTGTCTATTGGAGGTTTTCAGCTTCACAGCACACTTTAGTGTAGTGGAACTTGTACCCCCCCATTGTAGAACAGTGGCATGCCAGCAGTATAGCAGAGATAAGGCAGTTGGCTTTAACCACCTTTTAAGAGTCACTGAAAAATGCTAAAACACAAAAATTACTTTTGTCCAGCATTGCCCTTCTTTCCATTCACCACATCCATAATCTGCAACACAATTCCCAGGAGATCATATTTCATCTTTTTGAAAGGAACTTCAAAGAGAGAGTAACCAATGGCACTCTTCAGTAAATGACATTCAATGGTTCCTCTCAGGACTGTGTAATCTATACAGGGATTCTCCCAGAAAGTTAGAGGATTTAAATTCTCAGCCATCTTTTAGTTTTATGTACTCTTGCATAAAAAAAGAAACATGCAGTATACTTCAACTTTCAATGTCTGTAAATAATTCGGAGTTACAATCCATTGTTATGACAACTTACAGGGTTATTTTCTTTGGATTGCAGTTCTGCAGGCTGAAATCTACTGACAATGTTTTTGACACTTGATCATATGATGATGATCATCTCGCCATAGATGTGCTGTATCTTTTTTTTTAAAGAGTTATTTAATGATGTTTTGTCAGGAAAGCTGGAGTTCAAGCTGTGGACACAGACACTGGGAGGGCAACTGTTACCTGCTCATTGCTTCAGGAGACAATCACATTGCTAAAATTAATTATATTGAATTGGGTGCATGGTTGGGGATGGGAGAATGTGACTACTAATGAAGCAGTCTGGGACCCAGAATTTAGCTTTGGAGAAATCTTACCCAGCTCTCTTATCCATTGGTATGAGGTTCTTGCTCCCAATTTGAACAAGAGTACAGATTACTGGAAGGAGGAGCGAATTGACAAAAGTGCGATTGTACAGAATACCATTGAAATGGGGGCAAGAAAAGAGAAATGAAGTAGTATTAGGCAATAGCGTAGTTAGGGGAGTAGATGCTGTTCCAACGGCTATGCTACCTGCCTGGTGCCATAGTTAAAGACATGTCTCCTCTGCTCAAGAAGAACTTGGAGTGAAAGAGGAGGATTTTGTTGTTGCAGTCCATGTAAGTCCCAATGACATTGGTAGAACTAGGGAAAAAGTTCTGTTGAGGGATTGTGAGCAGCCTGGTTCTAAACGGAAAAAGGCGAAAGTGAGTACTGCAGATGCTAGAGATTAGAGTCAAGAGTGTGGTGCTGAAAAAGCTCAGCAGGTCAGGATACATCCGAGGAGCAGGTAAATCGACATTTCGGGCAAAAACCCTTCATCAGGAATGACGTTGGGACACTCAGGGGTGGAGAGATAAATGGAAGGGGGTGGGGATGGGGGAAGGTAGCTGAGAGTGCAATAGGTGGATGGTGGTGGGGGTAATGGTGATAGGTCGGAGGGGAGGGTGGAGCGGATAGGTGGGAAGAAAGATTGACAGATGGGACAGGTCATGAGGATGGTGCTGAGCTGCAAGGTTGGAACTGGGGTAAGGTGGGGGGAGGGGAAATGAGGAAACAGGTGAAATCCACATTGATGCCATTGGGTTGAAGGGTCCTGAGGCGGTTCTTCCTCCAGGCGTCAGGTGGTAAGGGAGTGGCAATGGAGGAGGCCCAGGACCTGCATGTCCTCAGCAGAGTGGGAGGGACAGTTGAAGTGTTCAGGCCAAGGACTTTGATTAGATTAGATTAGATTACTTACAGTGTGGAAACAGGCCCTTCGGCCCAACAAGTCCACACCGAGCCGCCGAAGCGCAACCCACCCATACCCCTACATTTACCCCTTATTACCTAACACTAAGGGCAATTTAGCATGGCCAATTCACCTAACCTGCACATCTTTGGACTGTGGGAGGAAACCGGAGCACCCGGAGGAAACCCACGCAGACACGGGGAGAACGTGCAAACTCCACATAGTCAGTCGCCTGAGTCGGGAATTGAACCCAGGTCTCTGGCGCTGTGAGGCAGCAGTGCTAACCACTGTGCCACCGTGCCACCGTGCCGCCCACGAACGGTAGGGTTGATTGGTGCAGGTGTCCCGGAGATGTTCTCTGAAGCGCACTGACATCCACACCGCTGAAGCCAGGCACCATCTTGAAGACACCTCGTCCTAATGCCCTCTCAACCATGACCTCACCCCCATCACCAAACCATCATCTCCCACATCGTACACAACCTCATCACAAACTCCCACTCATAGTTTCCAACCTCATAGTTCAGGAACCCTACACTGCTTGATTCTACCTCCTACCCAAGATCCACAAGCCTGACTACCCCGGCCAACTATTGTCTCAGCCTGCTCCTGCCCCACCGAATTCATCTCCTCATACCTTGATACTATCCAATCCCCCAGTCGAGAATCTCCCCACATACGTTTAGGACACCACTGACGCCCTCCACCTCCTCCAAGACTTCTTGTTTCCCTGGCCCCCAACGCCTCATCTTCACCATGGACATCCACTCCCTATACACCTCCATCCACCATGACCAGGGGCTCCAACCCCTCCGTTTCTTCCTCTCCCGACATCCCCACCACCTTCCACTGTGCCCTTCCACTGACACTCTTATTCATTAGGCTGAACTGGTCCTCACCCTCAAAAATTTCTTCTTTGAACCCTCCCACTTCCTCCAGATGAAAGGGATAGCCATGGGCACCCGCATGGGCCCCAGCTACGCCTGTCTCTTTGTCGGCTGCATGGAACGGTCTATCTTCCGCAGTAACACCGGCACCACTCCCCATCTTTTCCTCCACTACACTGATGACTGCATTGGCGCCACCTCGTGTTCCCATGAGGAGGTTGAACAGTTCATCAACTTCTCCAACACATTCCACCCTGACCTTAAATTCACATGGACCATCTCTGATACCTCTCCCCCCTTCCTGGACCTCTCCATCTCCTTCAACGGTGACCGACTCAACACTGACATTTTCGACAAACCCACCGACTCCCCCAGCTACCTGGATTACACCTCCTCCCACCCTGCCTCCTGCAAAAATGCTATCCCTTATTCCCAATTCCTCCGCCTCCGCCACATCTGCTCCCAGGAGGACCAGTTCCACCATAGAAACACACCGGATGGCCTCCTTCTTTATAGACCATAAATTCTCCTCCCACGTAGTTGATGATGCCCTCCAGCACATCTCATCCATGTCCCGCACCTCTACCCTCGAACCCCATCCCTCCAACCACAACAAAGTCAGAACCCCCGGTCCTCACCTTCCACTCACCAATCTCCGCATACACATCATCCTCTGCAATTTCCACCACCTATAAACAGATCCCACCACCAGAGATATATTTCCCTCCACACCCCTAACACTTTCCGTAAAGACCATTCCCTCCGTGACTACCTCGTCAGATCCACACCCCCTAACAATCCACGGCACCTTCCCCTGCCACTGCAGGAACTGCAAAACCTGCCTTCCCCCTCATCTCCATACAAGGTCCCAAAGGAGCCTTCCACACATGTCATTTACTGTATCCAATGCTCCCAATGCGATCTCCTCTACTTTGGGGAGACAGGATGCCTACTCGCAGAATGCTTCAGAGATTATCTCTGAGACCCACACCAATCAACCCCACTATGCCGTGGCCGAACACCTCAACTCCCCCTCCCACTCTGCCAAGGACATGCAGGTGCTGGGTCTCTTACCACCCAACACCTGGAGGAAGAATGCCTTATCTTCCATCTTGGGATCCTTCAACACTATGGCATTAATGTGGATTTCACCAGTTTCCTCATTTCCCCTCCCCCTACCTTACCCCAGCTCAGCACCATCCTCATGGGCTGTCCCATCTGTAAATCTTCTTTCCCATCTATCCACTCCATCCTCCCCTCCAACCTATGACCTTTACACCTACCTCCATCCACCTATTGCACGCTCAGCAACCTTCCCCCCCCCCCCCGCCCCACCACATCCCCCGCCCCAATTTATCACTTCACCCCTGAGGCTCTCAGCCTCATTCCTGATGAAGGGCTTTTGCCCGAAACGTCGATTTTCCTGCTCCTTGGATGCTGCCTGGACTGCTTTGCTTTTCCAGCACCACACTCTTGACCCTAAATGGAAAAAGCAGAATCACAAAGGTAATATTCTCCGATTACTACCCAAGTCATGTGCAAATTGGTGTGAAGTAAATAAAGTTAGAGGGGTAACTGTGTGGCTATAGAATGGATTCTGATAAATAGGACACTGGCAACTGTATTGGTGAAAGGGAGAGCTGGTGCATTAGGATGGACCTCAAGTGAACCAATCCGATACCAGTGTGCTGACAAATGACATAACTTGGGTTGTAGATAGAGCTTTAAAGTAATTGGGTGGTAGGGTAATGGGGAGGAGGATTGGGGGGACAGTGTCTTAAATTGGATGGATGGTTAAAAAAATGAAAAAGCAGATATATAGTGTAGTGAAGAGGCGAACAATATTTAAAACGTGGCAGCAAGTGGCAGAAAATAAGTAGATAAGTGCTGGCAAATGAACCACACACACCCTCCTCTCACTTATCTCTCCACCCTTCAGGCTCTCTGCCTGTATTCCTGATGAAGGGCTTTTGCCCGAAACGTCAATTTTACTGCTCCTCGGATGCTGCCTGAACTGCTGTGCTTTTCCAGCACCACTCTAATCTAGACTCTGGTTTCCATCATCTGCAGTCACTGTTTTTACATAATGGCAAATAAGTCCAAGTTTAAGGCTCATTACCTGAATGAATGAATGCAGTGTAAAGGGAATAGAGTATAAAAATAGGAATGTGTTGCTAAAAGTATGCAAGGCACTAATTAGACTATGGCTGTGATACTACGAACAGTTTTGGGCCCCTGATCCAAGGAAGGGTATTCTGGCATTGGAGGCAGTCCAGAGAAAGTTCTCTCAGCTGATACCAGGTATGGAGTGAGGTATGAGGAGAAGCTAAGTAGGTTGGATCTGTATTCAATATAATTTAGAAGAAAGACCATATAGAATTGTGGAGGAGCTGAATGGCTTATTCCTACTCCTATTTGTTATGTAGGCAAATCTGCTGATTTTAAGAAGGCAGAAGAAGGGAAATTCCCTTCTGTGTCTGCATGTCAAGATAATCAATATTACGTGCTCTTAGGAAATTAGCTGCAAGAGATCCTCCAACTGAATTTGCGACATAACTGATTAGAGATTGAGGTTAACAGTACAACAGTCACAGAATCTGTCACCCTGCATTTCCTATGGCTAAAGCACCTAACCTGCACATCTTTGGACAGTGGGAGAAAACTAGACACGAAACCCACACAGACACAGGAAGAAAATGCAAACTCCACACAGATAGTTGTCCGAGGGTCCCTGACACTATGAGGCAGCAATACTAATCACTGAGCCCCAACCATATCCTGTTGGATTTATAATATAGGCCAAATATCAATTGTGTGTACATTTCATTCCTGTAAGTTATGCTTTTCTATTAAGATCTCTAAAGATTTAATGCCAGTGGAGAAAAACATTCCTCTTTTATAAATCTTTGAGCAATGAGAGAATTTAAATTTACTGTGCCTCACTTCACTGGGATGGCACACTGGAATAAAGCCTCCTGGAGTCACCAAGAAACTAATTTTTTTGATAGGATCCCTACAGTGTGGAAGCAGGCCATTCAGCCCAACAAGTCCACATTGAACCTCTGAAGAGCATCCCACCCATTACCCTAGTGCTGCAACTCTGTATTTCCCATGGCTAACACACCTAACCTGCAGGTTCCTGGGCAACTTAGCATGGTAAATCCATCTAACTTGCACATCTTTGGACTGTGGGGGAAAACTAGAGCATCTGGCAAAAATCCATGTAGACACAGGGAGAATGTGCAAACTTTACACAGATAGTTGCCTGAGGCTGGAATTGAACCTGGGTCCCTGACACTGTGTGACAACAGTGCTAACCACTAAGCCACTATACCACATCATTGTGTGTGCAAAATGCCTCAATTCAACAGTCTTTTAGACCCAAGTTACCAAAGCATGGAGTAGCAGTTTCTGTGCTGAATAAGAGTTAATTATTTATTACAAATAAATTGTTTTGAGCTTGTTTACAGGAGGCAATGAGTTCATAAGTATAAAGTCCCTGTCATATTCCTTAATAGCAAAAGCCTACTGCAATTTTAAGGAAAATAAACTGGCTTTCTTCAGACTTTAGATATTGTTTTACTGAGAGCAACTGAAACCACCTATTGTTGTGGAGGTCTGAAGGCTTCTAGCTATCTCATTCACAAGCTGTTCAGCTACCTGGGAGCCAAACACAGTTGTTGGCAGACAGAAGGCATCATCAGCTTTCATCACTCCACAATCAGTTAATTGTTGCCAAACAAATCTCATTTTGTACATAATCCCTGGTGCCAATTCACCTGAAACTAAATTTTCCTCACTGGTTGCTCAAACAACAATGTAAATGGCAGTTACAATAAGTACTGGGAGCTTGTTCTTTTTATATAAAAAGTGCAGCAATCCCTTCCATAATCCCAGCTTTTAAAAAAAAATCCTTTCCCCATTTCATTTCAGTCATAACCTGGCTATGATTAGATAAATAAGAATGTAACAATTGGCAGCAGTTCCACCAGCTGTATATCAGTGAAAAAGTGTTAGAGAATGGTATGGTCAATTTTGTCAATGACTGCAGACAAGTTAAGGAGGATGAAGAAAGAAAGTTTTCTTTCACAGTCACGCTGGATACCATTGGTGACTTGATAAAAATTGTTTTGGTACTATGGAAGTGATGGAAATGTAGGGAGATTGACACATAGAGTTCTATGGCAGCTCAGAAGAAATTTCAAATGTAACAACAAGCTCAAGGACTTTGAAGAAAAAAGGGAAATCAGCAATCGGATGCTTGTTTACAGGGATGATGAGATCAAAAGCTGTTTACTTTTTGAGGGATATTTCAGCAGATTGAAAGAAGAGCAACAACCACAAAGTAAGAACTATAACAATATCACCTAACATGGGGACTGGGGAAGTGAAGTTAAGTTGTCAATGATTTAATAGGAATAGGATTGAAAATTCAAAAGATCACAAACAAATTAAACTCAAAGAGGGCATGAAGGCAGATAGGACAGAGAGCAGAGAAAGGTGAGTGTTCAAGTCAGGTGGGAACATGAGAAATTTTACTAAATGGGCTAGTGGAAGAGCAGAGTCAGCTGATCAAATGGTCTCAATCAGTGACAAAGATGTTCATTACCGTCTTGCACTTACTTTGGAGTTTCTTTTGGTGGTGATGTTTATCAGCATCCTGGGATCTGAAGCTTTTAATTTTAAGTAATATTTAGGCCTGTTTGTAATAGACAATGCCAGCTGACTAGTTACTTATCTAACCATTATGATCAAACAAAAAGCTGCTGAAATTGCCTCTACATTTCAGATTGAAAGACAATTACTACTATTCTTCCTGCTAAAATGTTTTGCAGCTTTAAACAAGACTTTAAAATGTGGTGCCTGAAATGTGAGATGCATAGTAGAATTAAGACTATTTTGATAAATTATGGGTAAGTAAAAAAGTCATGAAAGTTGTTCATGAAAGATATTTGTAATTTAGAAACTGATTCCATCACATCAGCTAATGATTACTAAATCGCAATTGCCATTTACCTTAATATAGTGTACACCCATATTTTATTAAGAAAGCAAATGATGTTTTATTCAGGTGCAGTGTAAATTAACCATGTAAATGGACAAATTATCATTTTAGTGAAACACAATTAATGTCAGACTCTGCATGCAGAGAAAAGTGTGTTGAGGGTGGGGAGACAACTGCAAATGACTTTTGCACAGCCTTCAATTAAAAAGCTGGAAATATTACTACAAATTTGAGATAAGTGGGTTTTGTCATATGTAGTGATACATTTGAAGTTGAAGGCATAAAAAAGGACGGATCACAATAATTGTCAAAGAATCAGTTACAGCTATGAGGTGTGAAAGTCTGCTTGGAGGATCGTCAAGTGAGGCTAAATAGGTTGAACTGAAGAATAGAAAGAAGGGCAATCAGATCAAAAGGGATACACTAGCTGTCCCAAAATAGTCAAAGGGAAATAGGAGAATAAATATTTGGCAAAGTATAGAGAAGTGCAAAAATATAGGCAAATATTAGTAAAGGACTATAGCTGCCTTAACATTAAATAGGATAAACCAGTGTAGATGCTGTAAAGTTTTTAAATTACAAAGAGAAAATTTTAGCTAATATGGAGCTTTCCAGAGGAGGGCTGTTCTGGAAAAAAGTCCGAACATTTGACAGGGGGATTATATATCAGTTAAGGCTATAGTGGCAGTGATCACAATGGAGTTTTTAGTGCATTGTTAAGAACATCCCTTTTTTTAATTTTTCTCATTTTTGGTTTGGAATTGTGAGCTGCAGTGGAGAATCAAACTTTGAACTACTAATGTTGGAATGAAGGAGAGAGAAAATAACTGACGTGATTTACAGGGACTGGTCTGGAAAGATAATTGCAGGCTAATTATTGTTCCAAGAACACTGCAGACATTTTGGAATTGTACTTGTATATTATCCTCCAGGACTGGCAGTGGATTGGATGTTGCATTGGTCAATAATGTGGAGGCTGATGCTGGCCATCCAACCAGAGAGAATGTGGGAAGAAAGAAAAGCATAGATTGAACTACTTTGACTGTTTTTTTGTGCAGATTACAATATTAATAATCAATTGGGCAATTGAGGGTCATTGAATGTTTTAACTTCACTGTGTTGCAAATCCAATGTTAGTGAGTCTGATTTGGTCTGGCTTGCTATCCCTATGTGGTAACAGTATTTATGGAAAAGGACTGCGGTTGATAAGGAATAAAAAGTTCCTTAATTGTGGAAAGATCGATTTTATTAAGCAGAGATGTAACTCTCAAAAGTGGACTGGAAACAGATACTCAAATGTAACCCACTGTTGGAACAGTGGGATGTGTTCAAGGAAGGGTTAATGAGGATTTCAAACAAGTACAGACCCATAGAGAAAACATGTGGAACTCAAATGTAGAGTCTTTTGGATGTCAAAGACAATATTGGATAGAATTTTTAAAAATTTTTCTTTAAAATTTATATTCCATACATAGAGCTAGATACAGGAGAATCGACGTTTTGGGCATAAGCCCTTCTTCAGGAATGAGGAAAGTTTGTCCAGCAGGCTAAGATAAAAGATAGGGAGGAGGGACTTGGGGGAGGGGCGTCGGAAATGCGATAGGTGGAAAGAGGTCAAGGTGAGGGTGATAGGTCAGACTGGGGTGGGGGCGGAGAGGTCAGGAAGAAGATTGCAGGTTAGGAAGGCGGTGCTGAGTTCGATGGATTTGACTGATGATGTGTTGCATCCTCTGCAACCTCCTCTATATTGGGGATGTGGCCTCCTCTATATTGGGGAGACAGGCCGCCTACTTGCGGAGCGTTTCAGAGAACACCTCTGGGACACCCGGACCAACCAACCCATCCATCCTGTGGCTCAACACTTCAACTCCCCCTCCCACTCCACCAAGGACATGCAGGTCTTTGGACTCCTCCATCGCCAGACCACAACAACACGACGGTTGGAGGAAGAGCGCCTCATCTTCCGCCTAGGAACCCTCCAACCACAAGGAATGAACTCAGATTTCACCAGTTTCCTCATTTCCCCTCCCCCCACCTTCTCTCAGTCAAATCCATCGAACTCAGCACTGCCTTCCTAACCTGCAATCTTCTTCCTGACCTCTCCGCCCCCACCCCAGTCTGACCTATCACCCTCACCTTGACCTCTTTCCACCTATCGCATTTCCGACGCCCCTCCCCCAAGTCCCTCCTCCCTACCTTTTATCTTAGCCTGCTGGACAAACTTTCCTCATTCCTGAAGAAGGGCTTATGCCCGAAACGTCGATTCTCCTGTTCCCTGGATGCTGCCTGACCTGCTGCGCTTTTCCAGCAACACATTTTCAGCTCTGATCTCCAGCATCTGCAGACCTCACTTTCTCCTCCATAGAGCTAGATACTACAAACAAAACTTGATGATAGGGTAAGGCTTAAACTTAAAGTTAAGGTGGCAGAGAAAGAGTCTGAAAAATTATTGCCAAGTAAAACTAAGGATAATGCAAAGACTTTTTATAAATTCATAAAGAGAAAGAGGACAAGTGAGAAAGGTGAAGGACCTATTAGAGACAAAAGGTTAACATTTGTGTCAAGATGGAAAATGTGGGCATATTTCTTCATAAATTCTTCAGGTCCTTCTTGACAGAATAGGGTGATGATGCAGACATTGAAGCTAGGGATTTAAAATAAATTTGCTAAAAAAAAAAACTCAACAGATCAGGCATCATCTGTTGGGGAAATAAAAAGTTATATTTCAGATTGTTGGCCTATCATCATCAACATCACTTTCAAGGGCAGATAGTATGGAAAATAAATGCTGGCCTTGCCAACAATGGACAAAAAGGAAGAAATATTTTTATCTCAAATTTCTGGAATCCCCAATCTTGTGTTTCTATATTTATGTTAAGAAGGAGAATTGTGAACATTGAAGACAAAAGCACAAGAATAGGTGCAGATGTTGAAAATATAATAGTTCATTTGAGTCTGCTCCACCACTCAAAGTGGTCATGGCTGATCTTGGGCTTCAACTCCACTTTCCTCCAGCGCTTCTCATAAATTGATTCTGAGAGACCAGAAATCTGACTCCCACTGCCTTAAAATTTTCCAAATATTGGGATAAAGAATTCCAATGATTCACACTGCAGACATTTTGGAATTGTACTTGTATATTATGCTCCAGGACTGGCAGTGGATTGGATGTTGCATTGGTCAATAAAGTGGAGGCCGATGCTGGCCATCCAACCAGAGAGAATGTGGGAAGGCTGCAAGTGAATAGATTTCTCCTCTTCAGCCCTAAATTATCATTCCCTTATTCTGGGACTGTGTCCATGTTCTGGTTTTCTATTCAAACAAAATAAATAACCTCATGGTCCTCCACATTATATCCTATTTGTTATCTTAATACCAACTCATTTAGTCTGTTTTAGAGATCAGTACTGAGTCTTCTTTTGTTTCTCATTAAAATAAATTATTTGGATGAGACCATAGTAATTAAGTTTGCGGATGACACCAAAATTATAGTGGTATACTGGACAACAAAGAAAGTTATCTAAGATTACAAAGAGATCAATGGACTGAGTGACAGTTGGAGATTAATTTGATAAATGCGAGATATTGTCTGTTTTACCAAAATACAAGAGCAGGGCATATACAATTAATGGTAGGGCCCTGGGTAGTTTTGTACAACAGAGTGACCTAGGGGTTCAGGTACATAATTATTTCAAACTTGCATCACAGGGTGGTTAAGAAGGTATTTAGCATGCTTGCCTTCATTACCCAGACCTTTGAGTATATGAATTGGGACATCATGTTTAGGTTGTACAGGATGTTGGTGAGGCCTCTCCCAGAGTACTGCGTGCAGTTCTGGTCGCCCTGCTATAGGAAGGATATTATTAAATTGGAGAGGATTCAGAAAAGATTTACCAGAATGTTGCCAGGAATGGAGGTTTTGAATTATAAGGAGAGGCTGGGACTTTTTTTTCACTGAAGCATAAGAGTTTGTGGGGTGACCTTATAGAGGCTTATAAAATCATGATGGGCATAAATAAGGTGAATAAGCAGAGTTCTCAGAGGGTGGTCCGTATGTGGCATGAACCGCCACAGAAAGTGATGGATGCAGGCACAGTTACATTTAAGAGATACGTGGTTAAGCGAATAGGAAAGGTTTGGAGAGATATGGGCCAAATGTAGACAAATGGGACTAATTTACTTTGGGAACATGGTCGACGTGGACCAGTTGGACCAAAGGATCTGTTTCCATGCCATATGACTCTATGATCATGGCTTATTGGTGCCCTAACTCCAGATACCTGACTTTGGCCTATATTTCTTCATACCTATGTTTACCTTTTAGGTAAACCCTTAATAAAAATCTTAACTTTGCCAAAAACAATTTCCCTTTTGTAAAATTGTTAACTTGAGATAAACATAATGAATGGGAAACTATGAAAGATTTAGCAGCTTTGAATATTGATAAACCACCAGGTCCAGAGAAAGTACATTCCAGATTGTTAAAGAGAAAAAAGATAGGATATAGAGAGACATAGAACATAGAACGAGTCAGCACAGTACAGGCCCTTCGGTCCTTGATGTTGCGCCAACCTGTGAAAATAATCTGATGCCCATCTAACCTACACCATTTCATTATTATCCAAATGTATGTCCAATGCCCATTTAAATGTCCTTAACATCGGTGAGTCTACTACTTGCAGGCATGCCATTCCACGCCCCTCCTACTCCCTGAATGATGAAACTACCCTTAATATGTGTCCTAAATCTATCACCCCTCAATTTAAAGCTATGTCCCCTCGTGTTAGCCTTCACCAAGGAAAAAGCCTTTGTCTACCCTATCTAACCCTCTGATTATCTTATACGTCTCAATTAAGTCACCTCTCAACCTTCTTCTCTCCAACTAAAACAGCCTCAGTTCCCTCAGCCTTTCCTCGTAAGACCTCCCTTCCATACCAGGCAACATCCTAGTAATTCTCCTCTGAACCCTTTCCAAAGCTTCCACATCCTTCCTATAATGCAGTGACCAGAACTGTATGCAATACTCCAGGTGCGGCCTTACCAGTGTCTTGTACAGTTGAAGCATGACCTCGTGGTTCTGAAACTCAATCCCCCTACCAATAAATGCCAACACACCTTATGCCTTCTTAACAACCTTATCAACCTGGGTGGTAACTTTCAGGGATTTATACACCTGGACACTAAGATCTCTCTGTTCATCTACACTTCCAAGAATCTTTTTTTAGTAAATATTTTTATTGAAAATCTTTTTAAATCTTTTACAAAACATTTATATACAAAGAAAAAGAATAACACCATCAAAACAGAAAACAAAGAACAAAAAAGGCCATAACACAGTACCATTGTTAATAAACGACCTACTATTTGACCAAAACAAACATATCTACTTAAACTAAACTACAAACATATTAAATAAATATTAACTTAAACTAAATTCAAATAACTTAAATTAAATAATATCTCATTACTTTATTCTATCTCACTTGTCACACCTCCACTGAGGCTCCCATCCCTGGCAGCACCATCTACAGTACCCATATTCTCTTCCCCCAGTCTCCTTCTCACAGGGCCCCACAGGCACCCATACTGATTCCCACAGTTAAACCACAGCCCTGATTAATATTGCCGATAAGTCAGCGTCAATATAATTTAAAAAGGCTGCCACCTCTTGTCAAACTATTCCATTTTGTGGTGCACCATATTTGTAATGTAGTCTTGGGGGAGATGCTCCATCACCAGCCTACGCCACTCCATAAGACCTGGTGTTTTTTCTGACGTCCAGTTCACCAAAATGTTCTTCCTCGCACAGTGGATGAGAATATTACACAATCTCTTCCCATGTTCCCCCAGAGAGGGCAAATTTGGTAGCCCCAAAAGAAGAAATACCGGATCCACGTTAATTTCAATCCCCAGGATAACCTTTAGCTCCCTTACTATAGCATTCCAGTATCTCTGGATCCTTACAACAGGACTAATAACAGTGTGTATGAGTGCCTATACTAATTTTACATTGGGGACACCCTGATGATACTCCTTTCTTGAACTTAGCTAGCCTCTCTGGCGCCATATGAGCCTTGTATAAGATCTTCAATTGCATGGCCTGCGCTCTGTTACATACTAAGATTTTTCTTACATTCCCCCAGATGTCTTCCCATACCTCCAATGGGATATCCTCTCCTAACTCTTGATTCCACGTCCTACAGAGTCCTTCCATATCCCCAAGGCACGACCTTTCTGTAAATGATATAAAGCACTGAGTGAAAGAGGACCCATACACCGGAGTATTCTTTTCTCCACGTCTGATTTGTAATACTGAGCGTGGTCTTCCTCTGCATATAGTCCCTTATCTTAAAATATCGGAAAAGGTCGCTAGTAGACAATCCAAATCTCTGACTTACCTGACTAAATGAAATCAGGACCTCCCCTTCAAATAAGTCATCCAGACAGAAGATTCCCTTATTCTCCCATACCTTAAAGCCTGAGTCCATTGTCCCAGATTTAAATCCTTGGGCTCCCACCAACGGGGTATATGGCGAAGTCTGAGACTAATTGCCCTCGTCTTGCCTCATTATCCTATTTAAAATAGTTGGACTTTTACACTGCTGGGTCATGGATTTCATCTTATCCATGAATAATGAATTAATTAAAGGACATCTCGACTGCGACGCTTCAATATCAAGCCAAATTGATTCCGAATTCCCCCGTACCCAGTCACCAACATATTTTTTTTGTAAATATATTTATTAGCAAATTTTTTAAACTTTATACACATATAAAATTATTGAAAAGTACAATCAATAACAAATATCAGTATAATAAGAAAAAAAACACAAATTACAATACAACTACTGTCTACTAACTACTAACCAACCCTATAATACAAAACAAACCCTAACACTGCGCAAAGCAACACCAATAAATAAGTAAATAACTAATAGATCAAAAAAGAAAGAAAGAAAATCAAAAATCCAAAAAACCCCACAAAATATAGAACAGCTATGCCTGGTGCAAAGCTCCCAAACAAAGGAACAGGAGCATTGTATATATATCTATATTAATTCAGGAGACCCCCTCCAGGGCCCAGAGTTTGACAAACCTAACCATCCTGGTTAAACAAATGCTCTACTTCAGATAACTGACAAATCTATATCCAAATAACTCAAATAAGGCTGTCATGTCTTATAAAAATGGTCTGTTGCGTGCTGCACCATGTTTGTAAAAAAAAGTCTAAGGGAATGGGCTCCATAATTAATTTCTGCCATCCCAGCAAGCCCGGTGGGTTCTCAGACACCCAGTTCATCAGAATATTCGTCTGTGCACAGTATGCAAGAATATTAAACAGTTTCTTCCCATGCATGTCTAAAGATGGTAAATTTGGTAGACCTAAGAGGAGAGATATCGGGTCTACTTTGACTTCAGTCCTCAATACCCTCCCTATCTCTCCCGCCACAGTGTTCCAATAAACACAAAGCCTGTGGCATGTCCAGAAGCAATGGATAAGAGTACCTATACTTATTTTACATTTGGGGCACACTGAAGATGCCCCTTTTTTAAACTTTGCCAGACAGTCTGGTGCCAGATGAGCCCTGTGCAGAACTTTTAACTGTGTAGCGCATTTCCTATTACAGATTGAAATCTTTCGAGCATTCTCCCATATGTTCTTCCATGTTTCAGAAGAGATCTCCACTCTACCTCTTGCTCCTAGACCTCACATAACTGGTTAATATCCTGCCAGGCCCTGCCACCTAGCAGACAATAGAGGGCACTACTGAAAGGGTGCTTGTGGAATGTAGCACAACCTCTCTGTATCAGGCTTATAGGGCTTAGTGAGAAGCGTGGTCTTCTTCTGGATGAAATCCCTAATCTGAAAAAAAACGGAAAAGATCTCTGCTGGGCAACCCATATTTGCAGATAAGTTACTCAAAAGAGATCATAACCTCCCCCTCAAACAAATCTCCCAAACTAGGAACTCCTCTCGCTGCCCATAGTTTGAACCCTGAGTCCATCATCCCTGGTCGGAACCCTGGTATGCCAACTATAGTCGTAAGTGGCAAAGTCTTGGATAAGCAACCTTCACTCTGACGCATCGCCCTCCATGTCTTGACTGTACTAATGACAATGGGGTTCCAGCAGTGGTCCATAACTGTCCTCATGTTATCCATGAACAACAGGTTAATAAGAGGGCACTTTGCCTGGGAGGCCTCAATATCCAGCCATATTGAGTTTGGATCATTACCTACCCAATCGCAGACAAAGGACAGTAGGGAACTCAATTAATACCTCCTGATGTCTGGGAAATCAACTCCTCCCCCTCCTTGAGGCAACTGCAATTTAGTAAGTTTGATGAGGGGCCATCCACGATACCAGACAAAGGAACCAAACCATCCCATAAGCTTCCACAGCGTTGACCTGAGAAACATTATAGGGAGCATACACATGGAATAAAGAAACGAGGAAGAACATTCATCTTAATGAGAGATATTCGGCCCAGCCATGAAATTGGAAGAGCCTCCCATCTCTGGAGATCTCGCCTAATATTGTCGAGCAAGTGAGCAAAGTTAGTCCGAAATAACAGATCAAACTTGAGGGCAATAAAAATGCCTAGGTATTGGAACCTTACCCGCGACCACTTAAAAGGGAACTTAGGGCTACCTTCAGCTTCTGGCATATCCTTAAGGTTCCCCAAAGGCATGGCCTCCGATTGTGCAAAGTTAATCTGATATCCTGAAATAGCCCCAAATGAATTGATACATTGTATCAAATAGGGTACGGAGGTCATCGGGTTCGATAAAAACAGAAGGACATCATCAGCATACAGTGTAATCTTGTGTGCCCTCGATCCCACTTCTGGAGCGGTTATGTGGACGTTCTGACAAATGGCCTCTGCCAGTGGCTCTATCACCAAAGTAAACAACAACAGTGAGAGGGGCCAACCTTGTCGACTACCCCTACCAATCTTAAAATTCCCATACTTCACCCTGTTGGTGATGACCGTGGCCAGAGGGTGGCGATATAAATCCTGAAGAAGGGCTAATGCCCGAAACGTCGATTCTCCTGTTCCCTAGATGCTGCCTGACCTGCTGCGCTTTTCCAGCAACACATTTCCATCTATAAATCCTCCACCCACCTAGCAAAGACCCGACCCAACCCTGTTCTAAGACATAAAAAAGATATGTCTGTTCCACCTTTCTCTGCATCTAAGGAAATCACCAACCCCTGAATAAATCGTTGCTGACAAACTTGGACCATATTCAGCAACCTTCTAATATTATAAAGCCTGTTTGGTCCTCTTTAACAATATGGGGCAACACCTTTTCCAATCTCAGCGCCAGGAGTTTGGACAAAATCTTGAAATCTGAATTTAATAGAGAGATGGGCCTCTATGAGGCACAATCCTCAGGAACCTTCCCTTTCTTAAGAAATATTAGCTTCTCTCAAAGATGGTGATAGGCATTCATGCATATAGGAGTGATTGTACATCTCCAACATCAGCCCTGACTGAATCCCTATAAATTCCTTATAAAACCCACCCAGGAGACCATCAGGGGTCAGGCGCTTTCCCATTCTGAAGTTGCCCAGCTGCCTCCTGTATTTCCTGAACTGTCAATGCGGCATTAAGGAGAGAGGCATTTTCTAAGGTTACCCTGGGAGGTCCAAGTTCTTAAAAAAGGTCTCCATTTTAGCCCTCCTGTCCTCGCAACCTTCAGTCCGATACAATTCAGAGTAAAAGCTCCAAAAAGCCTCATTAATCTTTTTAGCATCGTATGTAAGGACTCCGGCGCTGTCTCTGATTGCAGTAATGGACTGGGGAGCACGCTTTTTCCTAGTCAGGTACGCTAAATACTTCCCTGGCCTATCCCCATATTTGAACAGCCTTTGTCTAGCAAAAGCACGTTCTTTCTTTGCATATTGTGTCAGTATTGAATTCAAGGCAGCCCGGAGGCCGTGATCCACTGTATAGCTTAGTCACTGAAGGCCGTGCAAAATGTGCCACTTCGGCAGCTTTCAACCACGCCTCAAGTCGACGCTGCTGTTCCTCCTTCTGTTGTTTCCGGCTAGCTGAATAGGAAATAGCTAATCCCTTAGCAAAGGCCTTAGCACTCTCCCATAGCATAGGCAGACTACTAGCCGTGCCTGAGTTGATAGTCAAGAATTCCTGAAACTCCTTCAAAAGGTATTCCACAAATTTGGAATCCTTAAGGAGAAAGGGGTCTGAACTCCAATCCCGCAAACCTAGCCCTTCACTCTTGGCCTTAACCTCCAAATATACCGCTGCATGATCAGAGATAGCTATATTCCCAATTTTACAACCTATAATAGAATCCAGAAGGGCCGAGGGAGCCAGAAAGAGGTCAATCCTCATGTGACATTTATGTGGATTTGAAAAAATGGTGAAGTCCCTGCCGTTAGGGTGAAGACATCTCCAAATATCCACCAGCTCCAACTCCTTGCATAAGTCAACCACCTGCTTGGTCTGCAAAGAAATAGTTGGAAGCCCACAAGGCATCCTGTCCACTGTCGGATCCAAAAGACAATTAAAATCCCCCCCTATAAATAATGTGCCATGTTCCAAAAGCATTCAACTTAGAGAAAGCACTAATCAAAAATTTGAGGGGATGTGCCGGAGGACAGTAGACATTTAAAATGCCATATCCCTCCCCATGTATCAGGGCTTTAGGTAGCACAAACCATCCCTGCTCATCTTTCACCTGCTCTAATAATGTGAATGGAAGATTTTTCTGAATAAGTACCGTCTCTCCCCTACTTTTAGTAGTAAAAGATGAAAAGAATACTCAGTCATAACCCCCCAGTTGTAATTTCAGGTGTTCCCCATCATCAAGATGGGTTTCCTGCAACAAAGCAATATCAACCCTTTCCCTCTTAAGGCTAGAAAGCACTTTTTCCTTTTAACAGGCGAATGACTTCCCTTAATGTTCCAGGTGCCCCATTTAATAAGACACTTAACCATATCCCATTTCAGACATCCTTGAACCCCTCGGAGGGAAAGCCCTGCTTACAAAGCGCTGAGCACAAGTAAATAAACACTCATAGAGTTGAAGAACTATATATACAAAAACTACTCTATCATAACTATAAACAACTATTACCACCAAAAAACTACAAAGAAAACCAACTATAAAACCCTGAATGGAAGACTCTTTCCCCAGCCCATAGGGGCACTCACCCTACCCATTCCCTCCTTCACAGCTCCTTCAAATCCGGACTATGTCCCAGCCTTAGGCCAGGAAAAAAAGCAAGGAGATGATCCTTAAATCAACAGAAAAAAGACAAAGTCAGGATGAGCACTCCACCCATCCCTGGCTTCATGTCACCCCTATTTGTGACTAAAAGAGAAATAGAACAAACAAAAAAGAAAGGGGAGACAACAAAGAACATCCACAAAATTTCCCATCAGAAAATCCATTCTTAAAAACAAAAGAAACAACTTATTCCAAGGCTTTTTCTCCCCTTTCTAAAAAAGAAATTATTAGGGAGAAAGAAATAAATTTTAAAAAGAAGGGAAATCATGGGGAAAGAAGGAAAAGAGAACAAACATTAACCATATTCTTCAGGCCAATCCATCTAATTTAAAGTGTCTACAAAGTTTTTAGCTTTATCCGCTCAGTCAAATGTATAAACTGAGTCTTCTTGGCTGAAACGGAGCACTGCGGGGTACCTCATGGAGTACTGAATGCCCAGGTTCCGCAGCCTCTTTTTAACTTCATTGAAGGACTTCCTCATCTGAATTAAAGCTGCAGAGAAATCCTGGAAAAAAATGATTTTTGACCCCTTGTACAGCAGTGCCTGCGGATCATTTCCCAGTAGTCTAGAAGCTTCTATCACTTTTTGCTTGTCCTTAAGTGAGTGGAAGTGCACTAGGACCCAGTGGGGGTACTGCACTAGCCCTGACCTATGCACTGTAACCCGATAAACCCTTTCAGTCTGCAACCTGCTGGACTGATGCGAAGGCCCAAAAGCTTCGGCAGCCAGCTTTCAAAGAAGCTGACTGGCCGCTCACCTTCCTCGCCTTCAGGGTGCCCAACAATTCGAAGATTTATCCTCCAACCTTGATTTTCGGAGGATCTCCTGCTCATGCTTCTGCAGCATGGGTGCGATCGGTTGGACCTGGGCATGAATCTTTCCACGGATCTCCTCAATCATAGCCCCAACTTTCAAGGTATATCTCTCCATCACTGCAGCAAATTCCTGTGAGTCTGTCAGGTCCCCGGGGGGGTTCAGTAGAGGCTGCTATTGCTGCTGTCTCTGGTATGCCTGGTGCTGCTGTTTACTCGCTCCTTTTCCCTCTGGCATCCTTCCCACACCCAAATATTAACAAAAATGTGTTCTGTAAGGTTTTAAAGTAATAATTCCACTACATAAGTTGGCCAGGGATGGCAAAAAGCAGCAGTTCTACAGAATCGCTGCCATCTTGCTGAGGCTTCACCAACATATGTTAACAGAGCACTTACTTGGCATTTTTTCAAATCCAAAAGATCCACCCCTCCCTCAGCCTGCGAATTCCCAAATACAAAAAACCTTTTGGCGACCATCTAAACGGGAATTGCGTTCCGTCCTTCAGGTTAGGCACCTCCACTAATCCCCCTACAGGCATGGCTTCCAATTTTGTAAAATTGATCCTGTAACCCGAGAAACCACCATATGAATTAATTGTTTGGAACAGTACATGTACAGACTTCTCCAGATTGGCCAAAAATAAAAGGATGTTGTCAGCATATAGGGTGATCTTATGCTACCCCATTCCCATCTTTGGCGCTACTGATCCCTCCTGATAGTTTCGGCTAACAGTTCAATTGCCAAGGTATATAACAGCGGTGATAAAGGACACCCCTATCGACTATCTCTTCCAATATTAAAGTTATTTGACTTAATACTGTTTGTAATGACTACCGCCTTAGGATCATTATACAGTACTGCTACCCATCTGGCAAAGGATCCCCCAAACCAAAACGTTCTAGAACCTCAAATAGATACGGTCATGCTATCCGATCAATTGCCTTTTCTGCATCGAACGAGACCACCAAACCCAAAATCAATCTTTGCTGACATGCATGTATTGTGTTCAGTACTCTCCTAATATTTTTGGAGGTGCTACAGCCCTTAACAAAACTATCTGGTCTCCTTTTATAATATGGGCAGGACCTTCTCCAACCTCAGAGCCAGCATCTTGGATAAAAGTTTGAAATCTACATTCAACTGCGAAATTGTGAAGTACATTCTTCGGGGTTGTTTCCTTTCTTTAAAATAAGAAAGATATTAGCCTCCCTAAGGAGGCTAATGGGAATCCATCTGGCCCTGATACTTTGCCACCCTGGAGATGTCTTATTGCTTCCTGCACTTCCTGTACCATTAAAGGCACATTCAAAAGGGAAGCCTGCTCCTTACTTATATTGGGGAGATCCAGATTTTCAAAAATGGATTGCATTCCCATTGTACTGTGTTCACCCCCATCCGACCGATATAGCTCTTCAAAGTATTCCCTAAACCTAAAATTGATCATTTTCAATTTGCGAATCATACCAGCCTTCTCCCTTACAGAAGTAATAGACTGGGAAGATTTTTTCCTCCTAGTCAAATATGCAGATATTTACCAGGTTTATCTCTGAATTCAAACAGTCTTTGTTTGGCAAAGGAGACCCCTTTTTCAGTCATTTGTGTGTGCATTGAGTCGAGAGCAGCCCGGAGAGTTGTGACCTGCTGAAGCTTAACCAATGACAGTCTATTATAATATGTTTAACACTGCCAAGAATATTACCATTAGCCCAGTATTCTGCATTCCTGTTATTTCTTCCAAAGTGAACTACCTCACATTTTTCAGCATTAAACTCCATTTGCCACTTCTCAGCCCAGTTCTGCAGCTTATCTACATCCCTCGGTAACCTACAACATCCTTTGGCACTATTCATAACTCTGCCTACCTTAATGTCATCCACAAATTTACTAACCCATCCTTCTACGCCCACATCCAGATCATTTTTAAAAATGACAAACAGCAATGGCCCCAAAACAGATCCTTGCAGCATACCACCGGAAACTGAGCTCCAGGATGAACATTTGCCATCAACCACTATCCTCTGTCTTCTTTCAGCTAGCCAATTTCTGATCCAAACCACTAAATCGCCTTCAATGCGAAACTCCTCATTTTATGCAATAGCCTACTGTGTGGAACCTTATCAAATGCCTTACTGAAGTCCATATACACCACATTACCTGCTTCACCTTCATCCACCTGTTTTGTTTCCTTCTCAAAGAACTCAATAAGGTTATTGAGGCACGACCTACCCTTCACAAAACCATGTTGACTACCCTAATCAAATTATTCCTTTCCAGATGATTATAAATCCTATCTCTTATAACCTTTTCCAACACCTTACCCACAACCGAAGTAAGACTCACTGGCCTATAATTACCAGGGTTGTCCTGATTCCTCTTCTTAAACAAGGGAATCATATTTGCTTTCCTCCAGTCTTCTGGCACTACTCCTACTGACAAATGACAACATAGCGATCGAAGCCAAAGGCTGTGCAATCTCCTCCCTGGCTTCCCAGAGAATCAGAGGATTAATCCCATCTGGCCCAGGAGTCTTATCTAATTTCAAATCTTCCAAAATTGCTAAAACTTCCTCTTTGTCAACCTCAATCGCATCTAATCTTATAGCCTGTATCCCCGTATTTAAACTAACATTGCCCTTTTCCAATATGAATACTGAAGAAAAGTAGTCATTAAGTGCTTCCCCTATGTCCTCAGATTTCACACATAACTTTCCACGGCTATCTTACTCTAGTCATTCTTTTATTCCTGATATACCTAAAGAAGACCTTAGCGTTTACCTTGATCCTACTCTAACCATCATTTCCCAATTCTCTCTGGCTACATATACAGTTTCAGAGGACTGAAAGACTGATGTTATACATTGTTTTTTAAAAAAAGAGAAATATTTAATAATTCCAAATCAGTCAGCCCCATGTCAGTGGTGAAAATTTTGGTATTTCTGAAAATATGTGAAAGTTCATTACAAATGATCACTTAGCGGGGGATCCAAGATGGCGGCGAGCCAGTAAGACTGAGTCTATAGTGCTCCTCCCAAGACTTGGGCACAGTGGGTCACCTACCCCCTACCAAGCTCACCAAATCAATTATAATAGTTTTGTAATTTAATTAGTTGTGTAGTATTACATTTAAACAATTTAATCCTAAGTTAAAATGACTAAAGGGAAGGGAGTCCGCAGCTCTCAGCAAGCAGGAACCCCTCCCCCACCCTCTCCAGCTGCAGCAGAGGCGTCCACAGCCGCCCCGGGGGACTTACCAACAATAGCAAGCCTTGCAGAAATGCTTTCCAAGCTTGACTCGAAGATCGATGCCTTTATTGTCGAATCCAGAAATCGTTGGGAGTCGCTCTCGGCCGCGCTGCAGAAGCACGACCGAGAGATTGAAGAAATTCAACGCCGAGTCGGAGGGGCGGAGCTAAAGGCCGCGACCTCCGAGACAACCGCTCAATCGGCCGTGGATCAGGTCCGGACTCTCGAGCAGCGAGTCCGGACCTTCGAAAATCATATTGACGACCTCGATAATCGAGGTCGCCGAAAAAATATTCGTTTGCTGGGCCTTCCCGAACGGGAAGAGGAAGGCCAGCTTACAGCATTCCTGGAGCAGTGGCTGCCACAACTTTTAAATCTGCAAGCTGGATCAGGCCAGGTAAGGGTGGAATGGGCCTACCGGGTCGCAATACGCGAGCCCGGCTCGAACCAGCGCCCGCGCCCGGTCCTGTTCCGGCTGCAGAGCTACAGGGAAAGGCAGATACTCCTAGAAGGCTCTAGAAATCTCGGAAAAGACCCCCAAGCTATGATCTACAAAGGATCCAAGATCATGCTATTTCAGGACTTCTCCCCGGCTCTGGTTCGAAAGAGGAAGGCATTCGACGAGGTGAAGAAGCGTTTAAGGGACTTAAATGTTCAGTACTCCTTACGCTACCCAGCGATGTTACGCTTTAACCATGAAGGATCCGTATATAACTTTGAATCACCAGAAAAGGCTAAGGAATTCTTGGACTCTCTTAGATAAACTGTAGGACATAATGGATGTTGCTCTGCCTTTCCCCCCCGCTTTGGTTTATATCCCCTCCTTTTTTTTCTTCTTTCTCTTACCTTACTGCTTAATATTATCATGGGGGGTGGGGAGAGGGATTTGATTTTCTCCCCCCCCCCCTTGGAGTTGTTTTCTGTTATTATTTTATGTATATATGAGGGATGTATGTATATGTGTGTGTATGTGTATATATATATGTATGTGTATGTATATATATATATATAAGCTGGGGGATTTGGTTAATGTTGGTGGGGGGAGGTGGTTACCTTATTCAATTTTACCTCTGTCTTTAGGAGCGGGGTTGTTTTCCCTTTGTTATTTTGTATTATCATATTTAATTATTATTTGTTGAAGTGGTAATTTTATAGTTATATGTTTATATATGGTATTAACATTACCAAATATACCCAGGTGTTGGTATGGGTGGGGGTGGGGTGCTCACTGTTAACTCTAGCTTTGTATTATATTTGAATTCTCCTCATTTTATTGAGGAGTGCCTGTGTCAAGGGTGGGGCATTGGTTGGGAGAGGATATGAGGGACTTTTGGAGAGGAAGTGACGCCCCCTGGGAACAAGGGGGAAAAGTCTCCACTTAGATACGTTTTATATTTTTTTTATTTAGAAATAGTTTTTTACTGTATTGTTGTGGGTGTATTAAAGAGGCTTTATTTTTGTAAATTTTACATGTTCCACGCTCGGGATGTTCTGGATAGGGTTCCTCCTCCCGAGGGGTCTCGGATTGGCCCAGAGGATTATGGTTGATCAGTCGGTTAAGTAGTGCACCTGGAATGTCAAGGGGAGTAATTCGCCACTCAAAAGGAAGAAAATATTATCAAATCTTAAGAAGGAAAGAGTTGATATAGCTCTCCTACAGGAGACACACCTGTCAGATAAAGAACACTTGAAATTACGACAGGGCGGATTTGATCAGGCCTTTTTTTCTTCTTTTAGCTCAAAAAGCAGGGGAGTTGTTATTCTTGTTCGGAAGAATTTCCCTTTCAAAATCCTAAAGCAGATAAAAGACGAATCTGGACGATATATCTTGATTAAAGCCCTCATAAATGGAGAGGAATATGGGATTTTAAATTTGTACTGCCCCCCGGCACATCCCTTTAAATTTATAACGGAAGCCTTTTCAAAATTGATGGCTTTTGATGCCCCTCATATAATTATAGGGGGAGACTTTAATTGTATTATGGATCCAGAAATAGATAGGATTCCCAAGAGTACTGCAGGAGTATCTCCCAGATCTAGACAATTGATGGATCTGAACAAAGAATTAGGATTAGTAGATGTATGGAGATGTCTTCATCCACAGGGTAGAGATTTTTCTTTCTACTCTAATCCACATAAATGTCATACCAGAATTGATATGTTTTTTGCCCCCTCGATTTTTTTAAATTCCATATCATCCTGTAAAATAGGTAATATAGCAATTTCTGACCACGCTGCTGTATATATGGAAACTAAGGCAAGGAACAGTGGGACACCCCCTCAGCATTGGCGTATGGACCCCTTCCTAATAAAAGATAGTAAATTTGTAAAGTACTTCTCTCAAGAATTTAAAACTTTTTTAGAAATTAATTCAGGTACAGCTAGCAACCCGTCAATGATGTGGGAGACCATCAAAGCTTACACGCGAGGCTTGATCATCTCCTACTCAGCGACCCAGAAGAAATTAAAGGGAGAACAACAGCGTCTGCTTGAAGCCCGCTTAAAAGCGGCTGAAACAGCATACACTGATAGACCTTCTATTATTAAATTGCAAAGGATTACAGCTCTTAGGACAGCTCTAAACACTACACTTACTCAAACGGCTAAGAGGGAAATATTATTTGCAAAGCAAAGGTTATATGAATATGGCAACAAACCGGGTAGATATTTAGCATTTCTTGCAAAGAAAAAAAAGGCCCCTCAGACTATTATGTCTATCAAGGAAAGTACGGGTATTTTGACTCATGATCATAAAAAGATTAATGCGACCTTTAGAGAATTCTATTCTGAGTTATATAAATCACAGGATTGTGAAGATAGGACGAAGAGGATGCAGTCATTTTTTAAAAATTTGACTTTTCCAGACCTAACTCCGGAACAAGTATCGGTCCTAAATGCTCCTCTTACACCCCAAGAAATAGTTGATGCAATTAGGCACCTTCAAAATGGTAAGGCGCCGGGCCCAGATGGCTTTCAAGCTGAATTCTATAAAGAATTTACAGAAATACTGGCTGGTCCACTTATGGACATGTATAACTATGCATATAGTCAGGGCTGTCTCCCGCCTTCGCTGAAAGAGGCAAATATCTCTCTTATCCTTAAAAAAGGAAAGGACCCAGAAGATTGTACATCATACAGACCAATATCCTTGCTAAATGTAGATTTTAAAATCCTCTCTAAAACATTAGCACTGAGACTAGAAAGGATACTGCCACATATTATAAAGGAGGATCAGACGGGGTTTATTAAGGGCCGTAGATCATCCAATAATGTTAGAAGGGCTCTGAATATGATTCAAGCTTGTCATCAGGGAAAGATACCAGGAGTAGTGGTTTCATTAGACGCGGAAAAGGCATTTGATAGGGTCGAATGGTCATATTTGTTTTACACATTGGAGAGGTTTGGCGTTGGACAGGTGTTTACCAAATGGGTCTCAACATTGTATAGTGATCCCAAAGCAGTTGTGGTTACCAATGGATTAGGCTCGGATAGCTTCAGTGTGGGTAGGGGCTGCCGTCAGGGATGTCCCCTCTTGCCATTGTTATTCACGCTAATAATTGAACCACTAGCAGAAGCTATACGAGCTGATCCTAATATAGTGGCCCCAAGGATTGGTACAGGTAAACATAAAATTACCCTTTATGCAGATGATGTTCTTCTATTCCTCTGTAACCCTTTGATGTCCATACCTCGCTTAATCCAAGTTATTAATACATTTAGTGCATTCTCAGGCTATAAAATTAATTTTTCAAAATCGGAGGCTATGCCAATGGGTGGCCTTGCTGTGATACCCCGCTTAGCGGACAGTTCCCTTTTTCCCTTTCGCTGGTCCCTGGAGGGTTTCTTATATTTAGGCATTTTTATTACTCCAGTATTTGGTCAGTTGTATAAGGCTAATTTTGTGTATTTATTGGAAAGGATAAGGCAGGACCTCCAGCGATGGGGAGACCTACCAATTTCCTGGTTGGGTAGAATAGCATTAATCAAAATGAATATCCTGCCCCGTCTCCTATATCCTATGAGAATGCTTCCGGTGATGCTGCCGAGGACGGCTTTATGTAAATTATACGGCTGGCTGAGTTCCTTTATCTGGAATCATAGGCGGCCCCTCATTAAGCTGAAGAAGCTACAGCTTCCACAGGCAAGGGGTGGATTGGACTTCCCAGACTTTAGGAAATATCAGTTAAGTTCCCTATTAAGTTACATAGCTGATTGGGTCTTGTCTGATCCACAATCAATCTGGTTGGACATCGAGGCTTCTCAAGTAAAATACCCACTTATTAACCTTTTATTCTCAGACAAGAGGAAAATCATTACAGATCACTGTAAAAACCCTATAATACCCTAAATACAATCAAGGCTTGGAATATAATGCGGCAAAATGAGGGTAATATTAACCTTTTATTAACCTTTTATTCTCAGACAAGAGGAAAATCATTACAGATCACTGTAAAAACCCTATAATACTAAATACAATCAAGGCTTGGAATATAATGCGGCAAAATGAGGGTTTCACATAAAACATTCCCCTATGCACCGATAGTGGGAGCATGGGGATTCCAACCGGGGTTAACAGATGCCACTTTTAAACTCTGGAGATCCAGGGGTATCTCATGTCTAGGAGATTTATTTAAAGATGGGGTCCTGTTGTCTTTCGGACAGCTGCGTCAGAAATTCGGATTACCCAATGGAGACCTCTTTCGATACTTCCAAATTCGAGATTATATACAGAAGAAGACTACGTTATTAGATAGTCTTTATAAATCCGATAGAGAATGTAGTGTCCTACGACCAGTGGGGGTATCTTCCGTCAGTAATATTTATCATTTACTACATGATGAAGTATCGGGAGATATGGATAATCTGCTTAAAACATGGGATCAGGATCTGGGACTAGAAATCTCCACAGAAACGTGGAATGATATCTGGGAAAATGCTAGAAGAATTACTATTTGTAACAGAACCCAGGCTATCCAGCTGAAGATACTTCATAGGGCCAATATAGCACCGGTTCGATTGGCAAAATTTAAGGCAGGAGCATCTCCAATGTGTCCTAAATGCAAAATAGAGGTGGGCACTCTTGTACATTGCTTATGGACCTGTCATAAGATCCGTAGATATTGGACTAAAGTAGCAAGTACCCTGACAGAAATTTTAGGAACGGAAATAAAAGTGAACCCTGTATCTCTCCTCTTGGGCTTTTCGAACTTTCCCTCCCTGGACACGTACGGGAAGAGACTATTTTCTATTCTTTCTTTCTGTGCAAGGAAAAATATTTTGGTGAACTGGGCGGCGGAGGGCCCCCCTGGACTTTCAAATTGGCACAGACTAATTATGGAATGTATTCCCCTTGACTTCCTTACAAATATGGTGCACCGAAAGACCGAATTATTTTATAAAATATGGCAGCCCTTTTTGAATTACATAAATACAGATATTTCGGCTATCCTAACAAGGGCTTTTATTTAATTGAGATTACAAACCTGGCTGGTCCGCGGCCCCTCGGGGGAGGAATCCCGCACGAATACGGGTTTTATTATATCTGATGCTAACACATCCCGAGCATGTAAGAGACTTAAATATACACCCTGGTTAGTTGTAGGTTAGATTAGTAGATAGTTGAGTTTTGTTTGTTTGTTTTTTTTCTTTTCGGTTTTTTTTGTTGTTTTGTTTTTTTTTGTCAAATTTTGGCTATTGTATATTTGAGCTAATTGTATATCAATATTTATATCTGAGAGTTTTGTTTATTTTTGTAAACTTGCAAAAATGTTAAATTTCTAATAAAAATATCTATTAAAAAAAAAGAAATGCACAGCATAAATGAAGGACAGTCAGCACCAATTTGTTAGCAAAACGTCATGACTGGCTAATTTAATAGGGTCATCTGAGAAACTAGCTGAGTTGATAACAATTACACAATTGATAAAGGTGACACAGATTTTAATAATTCTTTTTAGAAATGTTCTGCATAGCAGTTGGTTAGAAAGGTTTAAGCCCGTGAGATCCATTGGCAAGTTGAACCAAAATCCAAAATTAGACAATTATTACATTTAGTGGCTGTAGCTGTTAACCAGAAAAGAGTCATGTAATCTGTTCTGGAGTCCGCCTGAAAATACATTTGGGTGGTTTGATTGTTAGAGACAAAAAAAAAATTCAGATTTTCCATTATTGGAAGTGCAAGGAAGTGCAAGCACTGAGAATGTCACCTAGACAGGGAACGAAACATCTGCAACACAAATTCCCAGCTCGACAAACAGAACCACAACAACGAGCACCCAAGCTACAAATCTTCTCAGAAACTTTGAACACCTACGGGCGAGAGATGCTAAGACAAGCCAGGAAATGGGAATCCTGTGCCAACCGGATAAGCGCCACATAGGAGCAACTCCAGTTCCTGCATGGATGCCGAAAGAATCGAATCCTTCCATCATGTGTCAGATACAGACCACCAGTCAACAATCCACAAGCCAGAGCCAGACAGAACGGATTCAGGATGATCCAGGTAATGATTACAGACACACACACACAAATACAGACAAGAAATTCTGCGCCAAAAATCATTAATTTCAAAAACCATCAATCAGGAATGGACCCAGACCATAGAACGGGCCGTCACCATAGGACAGAACAGGACCACACACCGCAAAAAAAAGTCACTAAAAGAAAAAATGGCCAAACTAACACACAACAGAGAGGACACCACAACACATACCTGGGTTAGAAACCTCTCCCACAGACAGCTCACAGACACGAAAGGAACAATACTGGCCAAGGGACTCAACGACAACCACAGGGACGCCAAGACAGCAGACTTCCTAGCAGCACGAGAATGCACACTCAGAAACAATGGACTGACAGAAGAGACACAACAAACAGTGAGACAAAGTATCGTACCCCTGATAACAAGGAAAAGACAAACACACAACCTCAACACCAAGGAGAGGGAAGCACTAAAAACACTGAGAAAGGATAAGAACATAATCATACTAGCAGACAAAGGCAGAATGACAGTTATCCTGGACAAAGCAGAGTACATCCAGAAAGCGCAGCAACTATTTGCAGATACCAACACCTACCAAAAGAGAGAGTTTGACCCCACCCCACAGCTCACCAATAGGATAAACAACACACTGAGGAACCTGCAAAAAAACGGACAGATAACCAGGTTTGACCTACAGAGAATGAAACCTGAAAGCAACACGACCCCCAGATTCTATGGACTACCTAAGGTGCACAAACCAGACATCCCACTCAGACCCATAGTATCACTACCAGGGACATCATCACACAAACTGGCTAAAGAACTACAACAGAAACTGAAACACCTGATCAGCAGATCCAGACACTCTATACAGTCAACACAGGAATTCTTGGACATCATCAGAAATATACATAGAGACAAGGAAGAAACTATGGTCTCATTCGATGTAACGGCACTGTTCACCTCTTTCAACAAAACCTTAGCCAGAGAAACAATAGCCAACCTGCTGGACATACAGAACAGACAACAAGACGGGGAACCTATCAACAAAGACTGCATACTCAAACTACTGGACCTGTGCCTCACAACATACTTCACATTCAACAACCAAATATATGAACAAATCAAAGGCACACCTATGGGCTCACCCATCTCTGGACTCATAGCAGAAGCTGTAATGCAAAGATTAGAACAAACGTTCTTACTGAAAATTCACCTCAAACTCTGGGTCAGATATGTAGATGACACCTTTGTAATCATTAAAAACACAGAAATAGAAAACACACACCGGATCATCAATGCCACACTCACAGGAATCAGATTCACTAGAGAGGAAGAAAAGGACAACCAACTCCCATTCCTAGGCGTGATGGTACAGAGAATACCGAACGGTGAATTCACCACAAAGGTATACAGGAAAGCCACATACACAGACCAAGTCCTGAACTACGAAAGCAACCACTCCAACACACACAAAAGAAGTTGCGTCAAGACACGGTTCAAAAGGGCCACAACACACTGCAGCACACCAGAACTGCAAAAAGAAGAAGAATAACACTTCTACAATGTATTCGCCAAAAACGGATACTCCCGCAATTTCATCAACAGATGCCTAAGGGAAAGACAACGGAATGAGGACATGCCACAACCCAAAGGACTAGCCACATTACCATACATCAAGAACATTTCTGAACTGACAGCCAGACTACTACGACCACTAGGACTCATAACAGTACACAAACCAACAGCCACTCTCAGATAACAACTCACCAGGACAAATGACCCGATACCCAGCATGAGCAAAACCAACGTAGTGTACAAAATCCCATGCAAGGACTGCACAAAACACTACATAGGACAAACAGGAAAACAGCTAACGATCCGTATCTATGAACTCCACCTAGCCACGAAACGACACGACCAGCTATCCTTAGTAGCCATACACGCAGATGACAAACGACTTGAGTTCGGCTGGGACAACACTACTATTATAGGACAAGCCAAACAGAGAACAGCCAGGGAATTCCTAGAGGCATGGCACTCATCCACAGATTCTATCAACAAACACATCGACCTGGACCCAATATACCGGCCACTGCAGCAGACAGCTGGAACTGACAACTGGAAGCGGCAGAGACAAACCACTATAAATGCCGGAGGAAACATCACAGAAGCGCTTCATAGGAGACTTCCAAGCACTGAGCATGTCACCTAGAGCGGGGACGAAATGTCTGCAACACAAATTCCCAGCTCGGCGAACAGAACCACAACAAGTGTAAGGTATCCATGCAAGGAGTCTGAGTGCAGTCTGAGTATACCATGATATGGTCTTGAAACTCTCAGAAAAAAGTGTATTGGCATAAATGTTCCAAGAAATACTGTTGTAAACTATCTATTTAGCTTTAAAGATGAAAGAGTTCAGATCAAAAGATAATTAGCATTTCTATTTAAAAATAGGAAACTAATGTTTCCTGTTCCATAAGAAGTGGTAGAGGAAGTCATTGTTGAGGTCAGGTTATAGGCTTCCCTATCAATCCATGAATATCAGAGAGAATATCATGTTATGCTGCCATCCAAAAGGTATGCTGCGAGTGTTACCAGGGCTGTAGCTGAACTAGACTTTATTGTTCAGAAAACAGGAGGGAGCTCTTGCTGAAATTGAAATTTGATCTCATGAGGATTTAGAGGAGGCTGGGAGATTTATCTAACTTGGAACTCCTGAGTTCTCAAGAGTGAGGTCAAAGATTAGACAAAAGGATGGATATAACTGATAATAGGGACAAGTGGTAGGTGACAATCAGTTGGTTATGTTGAAAGCACCCCATGTCATGATAGACCAGAAGAATAGGGGTGGGTATAGGAGAGGGAAGGTGGTGTTCAGGCCCTAAAATTAGTGAACTCAACATTACGTCCTGAGGCTGCAAAGGCCCCAAGTGAAAAATGAGTTATTGTTCTTCCAGTTTGCCCTGAGCCTCGCAGCAGGCCATAAGACCATGAAAAATAGGAACAGGAGTAGGCCATTTGGCCCCTCAAGCCTGTTCACCAATTCCTCAGGATCATGGCTGGTCTGATACTCCTTATGTATAGTTTGCTGCCCATTCCCCATAACCCTTGATACCCTTTCTGATCAAGAATCTATCTCAGCCTTAAATATACAAAAGGATTCTACCCCCACTTCTCTGTGACAGAAGTCCCAAAGACACTCAATCTTCAGAGAAGAAATTCCTCCTGTATTTTAAATTGGCACTCCTTTCTTCAGAGATTATGCCCTCTGATCCTAGATACTCCCATGAGGAAGAATATCCTCTCAGCATTTACTCTGTCAAGCCCCTTAGGAATTTTACATGTCTCAATGAGATTACTTCTCATTCTTCTGAACTCTGGTGAATAGAGTTTAGTCTTTGTTGATAAGACAATCCCTCCATACTGGGGATCATCCTTGTGCATGTCCTCTGAATGGCCTGCAATGAAACAAATTTTTCTTTAAATAACAGGATCCAAATTGCTCACAGTGCTCTGGTGTGGTCTCATCAACACCTTATAGAGTTGTAGGAAGACTTCTCTACTCTTTTACTCCAAACCCCTTGAAATAAGGCCAACATTCCATTTGCCTTCCTGATTACCTGCTGCACCTGTGTGCTAGCTTCCTCAAGTACCCCAACTCCCTTTGTGTGCAGCTTTCTGCAGATTTTTCTCCATTTAAATAATATCCCATTCTTTTGTTTTCCCTTTCAAAATGAACAACTTCATATTTTCTCACATTACACTCCATTTGACAACTTTTTGTCCACTTACTTAATCCATCAATCTCTACAGTTTGTATCTCTCTCACAACCAGCCTTCCCATTCATTTTTGCGTAGTCTGCAAATTTGGCTACAATATATTAACATAATCTTCTGGCAAGATCATGGTGCAGTAGTACTTGTGAGTTTGGCACTCATCCACTTTGTTTGTGGTTTTTCCCTTTTCTCCCCACTTATTTTTACTACCTCTTGTTGCCGGTCGCAACAGCATTGGTAGTGGTGAGTATGCAAGCATTGTGCAGACTCAAGTGGGCCCAGATTGGAGTCGGTCCAGCAGTGTGGAATTGTGGCGGCAGCAAGTTTGCAGTCCCGGCAGCTTCTGCATCGACAATGTAGTCCTAGTGGTAAAAACAATGACTGCCCGAAACGTCGATTTCGAAGCTCCTTGGATGCTGCCTGAACTGCTGTGCTCTTCCAGCACCACTAATCCAGAATGTAGTCCTAGTGCTGACTCATGACTGCTGCGGCAGAGAAGAGTTTGGGTTACTGGTAGTGTCTGTATCTGCATCCAGCGCAGATTAATGGAAGTGGTGGCAGAAGTACGTTTGGGCCCAAAATGAGACTGCATTGGTGAGGTGGGCATGAAGTGGACTCATGGCAGTGGTAGAGTCAAGTTCAGGCAGCCAGTGGCATCTGCATTGGCAAAGTCCATTGAGGACTTATAGCGAGGAGGGTGTCAGTGTGGTAAGATGGAAAAATGGCGACTTTTGTTCTAGCAGTGACAATGCAGCGAAGGGCACTTATATCTTGCTATCAGGCCTATGGTGGAGCACTTAACAAGAACTGTAAAGCTGAACATTTTTCTTCATTTTTCTGCCTTTATATTCTACACTTAGGCTTTTTTTTATTAGATTCTCTACAGTATGGAAACAGGTCCTTTGGTGCAACAACTCCACGCTGATCCTCCAAAGAGTAACCCACCCAGACCCATTATCCTACCCTATATTTACCCCTAACTAATGCACCTAACAGTATGGGCAATTTAGCATGGCCAATTCACCTGACCTGCACATCTTTGGATTGTGGGAGGAAACTGGAGCACCCGGAGGGAACCCTTGTAGACACAGGGAGAACATGCAAACTCACACGGACAGTTCGCCCAAAGTGGAACCATATCGTGCAACCTGAAAAAGGACCCCTTATCCCATTCATTGATTCCTATCAATCAGATCTCTATCCATGCCAATAAACTACCTTCAACACCACGGGCTCTTATCTTATTACTCAATGTTTTGTGAGGTATCTTGTCAAATGCCTTCTGGAAGTCCAACTACAATACGTCTATTTATTCTCTCTATTGACTCTGGTTGAGACTTCCTCGAAAATCTCTAATAATTAGTCAGACATGATTTCCTTTTCATAAGACAAGCTGACTATTTGATTAAATTATGATTTTCCAAATATTCTATTACTTTCTCAATAGTCTATTGCAATACTTTACCAAAAATAGACGTTAGGCTAGTCAGCCTTTAGTTACCCACTTTTTCCTTCCATTCTGTTTTGAATAGGGGAGCTCACATTAGTAGTATTTCAATCTTCTCTGGAATGGAGCGATTATTGAAAATTTCAACCAATGCATTCCCTACCTCTGTAGCTCCCTCTTTTAGAATCCTAAGAAGAATGGCAGTGCAGGGAAAGGAACGTTTCTCCTGTATCATGTCTGAAGTGAGGGACGCCATTAATGTCCCATCCAAGTACATATGCAGGAAGTGCACCCAACTTTCGCTCCTCCAAGACTGCGTTAAGGAACTCGAGTGGGAGCTGGATGAACGATTTACCGGGGCAAGCAGTAGGGTCCAGGTCTCTGGCACAGAATCTGTCCCTGTTGCACAGAATGGAAGGAGGGAAAGGAGGAGAGTATTAGTCATTGGGGACTCAATAGTTAGAGGGTCAGATAGGTTTGTTGGGAACAAATGAGACTCACGGTTGGTGTGTTGCCTCCCAGGTGCCAGGGTCCATGATGTCTTGAATCGTGTCTTTGGGGTCCTGAAGGGAGAGGGTGACCAACCCCAAGTTGTGGTCCATGTAGGTACCAACTACATAGGTAGAAAGAGGGATAGGGATGTAAGGCAGGATTTCAGGGAGCTAGGGTGGAAGCTGAGAGCTAGAAAAAAAGAGTTGTTATCTCTGGTTTGTTATCCATGCCACGTGATAGTGAGGCAAGGAATAGGGAGAGATATCAGCTGACCACATGGCTGCAGGGATGGTGCAGGAGGATGGCTTCAGGTACATGAATAATTGGGGCTCATTCTGGGGAAGGTGGGACCTCAACAAACAGGTCGGTCTTCACTTGAACCAGAGAGGTACTAATATCCTAGGTGGGAAATTTGCGGTGCTATTCGGGTGGGTTTAAACGAGCTCAGCAGAGGGACGGGAACTGAGGTGTAGCTCCAGTGCACAGGAAGATTAGAATAGGGAGGGGATGGACAGGATTTCACAGTCATAGGAATGTGTTGGCAGATAGCAAGCTGGTTTGAAGTGTGTCTACTTCAACGCTAGAAGTATTCAAAATAAAGTAGGTGAGCTTGTAGCATGGATAGGTGCATGTGATTTTGATGTTGTGGCCATTTCAGAGACATGGATAGATCAGCATCAGGAATGGATGTTGCAAGTTCCAGGGTTTAGATCTTTCATTAATAACAGGGAAGGCGGTAAAAGAGGGGGAGGTGTGGTTAGTCAAGGACAGTATAACGGTGGCTGAAAGAACTTTTGATGAGGACTCATCTACTGAGGTAATATGGGCTGAAGTTAGAAACAGGAGAGGAGGTCACACTGCTGGGGGTTTTTGATAGGCCTCTGCAGAGTTCCAGGGGTGTGGAGGAGAGGATCAGCAAAACGATTCTGCACAGGAGCAAAAAGGAACAGGGTGAACACTATGGGGGACTTAGCATTTCCAGTCAATGTTGGGGAAGGTAATCAGGCAAAAGTGAGGACCGCAGATGCTGGAGATTAGAGTCTAGATTAGAGTGGTGCTGGAAAAGCACAGCAGGTCAGGCAGCATCCGAGGTAGCTTCACCAGGGCTTTTGCCCGAAACGTTGATCTTCCTGATACCTCGGATGCTGCCTGACCTGCTGTGCTTTTCCAGCACCACTCTAATCTAGACTGGAAATGCTATAACTCTAGTTTGTCAAATGGATCAGTTTTTGTCCAATGTGTGCAGGAGGGTTTCCTGACACAGTATGTTGAAGTGCTGACAAGAAGGAAGGCCACACTGGATCTGGTGCTTGGTAATGAACCAAGCCAGTATTTGATTTAGTGGTAGGTGAACTCTTTGGAGAGAGTAACAATAATTCGGTTACGTTTAGTTTAGCAATGGGAAGAGACAGATATATGCCACAGGGCAAGAATTATAGATGGGGGAAGGGCAATTATAATGCAATTAGGCAAGACTTAGGATGCATAGAATGGGGTAGCAAAATGCAGGGAAGGGGATAATCGAAATGTGGAGCTGATTGAAGGAACAGATGTTGCATGTCCTTGATAGGTATGTCCCTATCAAGCAGGGAGGAAGTGATAAGGTAAAGGAACCTTGGTTTACTACAGGAATTGCATCTCTTGTTAAGTGGAAGGAGGCTTATGTGACGTTGGAACAAGATGGTTCAGATGAGGCAGTGGAGAGTTACAGATTAGCTAAAGAGAGAGTTAAGAAGAGCAAAGAGAGGACATGAGCAGTGTTTAGCAGGTAGAATAAAGGAGAACTGTAAAGGTTTCTATAGGTATGTGAGGAATAAAAGGATGACTAGAGTAGGAATTGGGCCAGTCAAAGACAGAAGTGGGAAGTTGTGTATGGACCCCGCGGAGATCAGAGAGGTGCTAAATGAATATTTCTAATTGGTTTTCACTCAGGAAAAGTAGAATATTGTAGAGGAGAAGAATCAGATTCGAGGTATTAGACTAGAAAGGATCAAGGCTAGTAAGGAACAGGTGTTATCAATTCTAGGAGGAGTGAAGGTAGACAAGTCCCCTGGGCAGGATGAGATTTATCTGAGGATTCTCTGGGAAGCTAGACAGGAGGTGTTGGAGTCTTTGTCTTTCATCTTTGAATTGTCATTGTCCACAGGTTTACTACCACAGGACTGGAGGATTGCAAATGTTGTGCCCTTGTTCAAGAAGGGCAATAGAGATGACCCAGGCAATTATAGACCAGTGAGCCTTATGTCTGTTGTAGGAAAGGTTTTGGAAGGAATTATAACAGATAGGATTTATAATAATCTTGCAAGCAACAATTTGATTGCAGATAGTCAACTTGGTTTCATCAAGGGCAGGTCATGTCTCACAAACCTCATTGAGTTATCTGAGAAGGTGATCAAGCATGTGGATGAGGGTAGGGCAGTTGACATGGTGTACATGGACTTCAGTGAAGCCTTTGATAAGGTTCCACATGGTAGGCTGTTGGAGATCAGAGCTGGAAATGTGTTGCTGGAAAAGCGCAGCAGGTCAGGCAGCATCCAGGGAACAGGAGAATCGACGTTTCGGGCATAAGCCCTTCTTCAGGAATTCCTGAAGAAGGGCTTATGCCCGAAACGTCGATTCTCCTGTTCCCTGGATGCTGCCTGACGTGCTGCGCTTTTCCAGCAACACATTTCCAGCTCTGATCTCCAGCATCTGCAGACCTCACTTTCTCCTGTTGGAGAAAATGCAGAGGCATGGGATTGAGGGTGAAATAGCAGTTTGGATTATAAACTGGCTTTCTGTAAGACGGCAGCGAGTGGTGGTTGATGGAAAATATTCAGCCTGGGGTCCGGTTACTCATAGTGCACTACAATGATCTGTTTTGGGACCATGCTGTTTTATAAATGACTTAGACACAGGCATAGGTGGATGGGTTAGTCAGTTTGCAGATGACACTAAGGTTGGTGGAGTAATGGACAGTTTGGAAGAATGTTGCAGGTTGCAGGGGGACTTGGATAAACTGCAGAATTGGGCTGAGAGGTGGCAAATGGAGTTCATTACAGATGCGAGGTGATTCACTTTGGGAAGAATAACAGGAAGACAGAATACTGGGTCAGTGGAAAGATTCTTGGTAGTGTGAATGTGCAGAGGGATCTTGGAGTCCATGTCCATAGATCCCTGAAAGTTGCCACCCAGGTTAATAGTGCTGTTAAGAAGGCATACGGTGTGTTCGGTTTTATTAGTAGAAGGATTGAGTTCCGGAGCAGTAATGTCATGCTGCAACTATACAAAACGCTAGTGCAGCTGAACTTGGAATATTGTGTACAGTTCTGGTCGTCCCATTACAGGAAGGATGTGGAAGCATTGGAAAAGGTGCAGAGGAGATTTACTAGGATGTTGCCTGGTCTGAAGTGAAGGTCTTATGAGGAAAGGCTGAGGAACTTGGGTCTGTTCTCATTGGAGTGAAGAAGGCTAAGAGGGGATTTAATAGAGACATACAAGATGATCAGAGGATTAGATAGAGTGGACAGTGAGATCCTTTTTCCTAGGATGATGACATCAGCTTGTACGAGGGGGCATAGCTACAAATTGAGGGGTGATAGATTTAAGACAGATGTCAGGGCGTGGAATGCCTTGCCTGTCAATGTAGTTAACTCAGCCACATTATGGAGATTTAAACAATCCTTGGATAAGCACATGGATGATGATGGGATAGTGTAGGGGGATGGGCTTCCATTAGTTCACAGATCGGTGCAACATCGAGGGCCAAAGGGCCTATTCTGTATTGTTCTATGTTCTAAGGAAGCCATCAAGACCAGGGGACTTATTTGCCTTTAGCCCCATTAGTTTGTGTAATATATCTTCTTTGGTGATGCTACTTAATCCCTCCTCCATATTTGTTAGTATTAATGGAATGTTCAAAGTATCTTCAACCATAAAACTTGATGCAAAAGCTATTTAACTCCTCTGCCATTTCCTTATTCCCCAAAACTGTCTCCTCAGATTCATTTTCTAGGGATCTATTTTCACTTTGACCTCTCTCTCTTTAAATATGTAAAGAACTCATATTGTCAGTTTTTATATCCCTCACTGGTTTGCCTGGTAGTGCATTTTCTCTGTCTTTATTATCTTTTTAGTTCTCCTTTTCTGGATTCTGAATTTAACCCAGTCTTCAGGACTATCACAGACTTTAGTCTCCTTATATACATGCTTTCTTTCAACTTAACTCTCCTTAACTTCCTGGATTAGCTGTGGTTGGTTTGTCACTCAGAATCTTTCCTCCTTACTGGATGTATTTTTGCAGACTGTCATGAATTACCTCCTGAAATGTCACTGCTTGCTTATTGTCATTCCTGCTCATCTACCCATTCAGTCCACTTTAGCTAACTCTATCCTCATTTTATTATAATTCCCTTTAAGTACAGTTGTTTCTAACCCAAGATTTTCACTCTTAAACTAAACATTAAATTCTCTCATGTTATGATTACTACTTCCCAGGGGATCTTTTACTGTAAAGTAATTTATTAAACCTGCCTCATTACCTATTACCAGAACCAAGACAGCGTGCTCCCTAGTTGGGTCCAGACATATTGCTCAAGAAAACTAGCCCTAATGTACTCTATGAATTGACTGTCATGGATAACCTTTGCAATTTGATTAACTCAATAAATATGAAGATTAAAGTCACACATGATTATTGCTCTATTGTTTTTCAATACTCTTATTATTTGTTGATTTATCGCCTTTCCCCATAGAGTGACAAGCATTTGTGGGAAGTCTGTATTTTTACCAATGTCTTCTTTCCTTGTTTTTTTTAACCTCTGCCCAGACTTTATACCAGGCCTCACAAGCATCCTCATTTCTTTTAGGAATAGTACAACACTACCATTTCCATCCATCCTGTCTCTCCAAAAGGTTGTGTTTCCCTGCATGCCAAGTTCTCAGTTTTGATTTCCTTGTAATCATGTTTCTGTAATGGCTATGAAATCATATTAATTTACCTCTGGCCTGAGCAAGAAATGTTGGCCAGGGAACACAGTGGTGTGTTGAACTGAGAGGCAACCAGAAACTTTCATTGTTGTAGACAAAATGTAGGTGTTGCACAAAGTGATCTCACAGTCTGCATTTTGTCTCCCCAGTGTAGATACCAATTGTAAATAGTGTAGACTAGGTTGAGTGAAATGCGAAGGTGTGTCTGCATCCTTGGATAGCTAGGAGGGAGGACATAAACAGGCCCAGTGCTACATGGAGGTTTGGGGTGGTCTTGGGTGTGAGAAAGTATTGGCCTGGTGGCATTATTAGTACACTATTCATTGAAACCATTGAAGGATCCAGGTTCAAATCTCACCATGCAAATGGTGACATTTGAATTTTTAAAAAAATGAATCCAATGATAACCACAAATTCATTGTTGCTTGTCAGGAAAATCCCATTTGGTTCACTAATGACCTAAGGGGAAGGAAACTGTCATCTTTATCTTGTCTGGCCAACATGTGACTTCAGATGCACAGTTGTGATTACTTCTTAACTGCTCTCTGGGTAATTAGGAATGGTGATGAATGCTGGCCTAGTCAATGATGCCCACATCTCATGATAAGTTGTTTTTAAGAAGTGGATCAGGTTTGCTGGAACCATCCCTGCAGAATGCTGACAAAGGAAGGGAAGTGAACATGTACTGGTGGTGGCATTCTGCTGGAGGTGGTGAAAAAAGCAGCTTATGATCCTTTTGATGTGGATATTGGTAGGGTGGAAAGTGAGGACAGGGGGATCCATTGGTGTTGTGGGAAGGAAGAGAAGGGCTGAGGACAGAAGTTCAGGAAATGGGTCAGACACAGCTAAGGACCTATCAATCATGGCGGCAGGGAATCATTGGGTGAAGAAAAAGATGAACATTTGAGGCCTCCCCACCCCCAATGAAGATGGCATCATCTGAGCCAATGCGACAGAGACTGAGAAACTAGGAGAAAGGAACATAGTTTTTACAGAAAGCAGGATGTGAGGATGTATTGCCCAGGCAATTAAAGGAGTCGGTTAGCTTGAAGTAGAGATGGCCAGTCTATTCCCAGAGATGGAAAGAGATGTTGAGGAAGGGAGAGTCAGCAATTGCTCAAATACAATTTAGAATTAAGTCTTTGTTACAACAAATTTTATAATATGAAAACTCAACATGGCATTTCTGTAAATTTGAAACGGTCTCTCGGGGAATTGTAGCAGTTGATTCCATTATAATCTGTTCTTAGCCCCTAACTGCATCACATTTCCTGACACTTGAAGCTACACCACAGTTTGCAAACACCTGGCCAATTATCTGTAAAATCACTGAACTAAAATTGTTTATTTCCATCTCCGTGACATCGCCCAAAACTACACCTTCCTCAGCTCCTTATGCTCAAATTATTATTGTTTTATTTCTACAACTTGTTATTCCATTGTTTCCAGTTATTATAACATATTCTACTTTGCATAAACTAAGTGCAGTCAAATGCTGCAAATACTTAGTTAGACTTAGTTGCAGCAAGTCTTGTTCTCGTCACCTTCTGTTCATTGCCTTACCACTGGTACTCAATTAAACAACATCTTGTTTTAAAAAATCATTTTCAAATACCTCTCCATTTTAATCTCAACCAACCCAAATATTTGCATGTATTTTCAACATCCCCAATTGCATGTTCTCTAATAGTAGTGGCCAAGTCTTCTGCTACCCAGTTCTTAAACTCTTTAAGGCAGGGCTCAGGGAGAGAATTACAAAGAGTAACAATCCTTAAAACATATCACTTTGACCAAGCTTTTAGCCATCTGTCCTAATATTGTCCCAATGTGGCTGAACTTCATGTGTTTGATTCATAAAACTGAGAACATCTCTGGATACTTCCGTTATGTAAAGGAGGCTACGTAGTATCAGTTAGAGAATTAGAGAGTAGCATCTGACCCAGAAGGTCCAGATTCAAATCTCATTCCAGGACTTGATGGCTAAGGAAGGCCCACTTGTAATGAAGTCAAAACAGATGGAGCATCAATTTGTAAATTATTTGAACATATACACATAACAGGTAGTAAAAGTGGGAGAAATTCTTCGTCAGCCGCGAGATGGAAATAAAATAGCACCTCTAACCATTTCCAGAGCTTTATGCTATTAATGAAGTGTAGCAAAGCTTATCCTGCCACAGCTACTTGGACTTCTTGAGGAATTCAGATGGTTAAATTGGTGGTATGGATCAGATTGTGGGGTTAAATCCCTGCTCTGGATGCAGTTGATTCAGAATCTGCTTTGTTACAGACCATGGAGCCATGTGTCAGATCAGATAGAATTCATGAAGAACATGCAAAGGTATCGTAAGTAATTACTGTCATTTAAAAATAACCATTTGCAATATACAAAAAAAATGTTGCGTCTCTTAAATAGAGCTTTTAATGATGCTACTCTCATTGCTATCTGCACTGCAATTAACCTTTTTGATAAGCAGTGAGACTGTTGTTTAAGGGATATGCCGCCTTCATTAGGAATAGTAATTCTTATAAAAAGGAACAGCAAGGGTAATGGACTTGCCCCAACTTATACAAAACACATAGCAAATTCAGTGAAACACAGAACTTTCAAGATACATCACTTTACTATTAGTTTCCTGAAAAGAGCACATTGCTATTTGCTTCACTGTTCAATTACATTAAAAATTATCGTGTAAAAGGATAAATAAGACTAAACAGGCTAAAATTCTTTGTAAGGGAAAAAACGTGACTTGATAGAAGATTTTAAAATAAGTTTAAAAAAAGATTCACCAAGGTAGACAAAGGTGTTCTCACTTGTAGGAAATCCAAAGCTAGGAGACATTAATAAAATTCTAAGCAAATCAGCAGCTACTTCACTGTAGAGAAGGTCTTTAGGTATCCAATTGTCATTCATCCAATGAAAGAACTAAGTCAACGCATAGTAGTGAGTTGGTGTAGTTAGAGGTCCAGCACCTCAGTCAATAACTTATCCTGCCAAGAAATATAATCAATACCTATCATAATAAAAGCTGTACAAGCTTTTCTCCTGCTCAGCATATTGTCCAGGATTCTCCACTGTTGATGAATATACTGAAAACAGGCTTTGTAGAATCATTTTGGTGTTCTGGGCAGATTGAGAAATTCCTCGTTTGAACACAATTCAGCTATTCCACAGCAAGTGCTGATTTTACTATCAAATGAAAACATTATCAGGAATTTGCAAGGCCGAGATATATGAAACTGTCTGCAACCTCCAGACTCACAAGATCAATACCGATAGACTTCGGTGGTATGAATATTCAGGGCCAAGATGCTATTGATCAAACCAAAAATCAGCATAGAGTAGCTACGTTGTACCCAGTCTCTGTAAACCTGTGATTTTGACACATGCATGAATTAAACTCACCCAAATTTCACTAAGTACACTTATAATATGTATCAATTACTACAAAATACTGTGTCACTGAACACTTTTCGTGGAGTACTAACTCTTCAACTTTTGATGAATTAGAACATAGAACATTACAGCACAGTAAAGGCCCTTCAGCCCTTAATGTTGCACCAACCCGTGAAAACAATCTGAAGCCCATCTAACCTACAGTCTTCCATTATTATCCATATGTTTATCCAATGACCATTTAAATGCCCTTAAAGTTGGTGAGTCTACTACTGTTGCAGGCTCTCACTTTCCACTCTATCTAATCCTCTGATCATCTTATATGTCTCTACTAAGTCATCTCTCAACCTTCTTCTTTTTAACAAAAACAGCCTAAAAGTCCCTCAGCCTTTCCTCATAAGACCTTCCCTCCATACCAGGCAACATCCTGGTAAGTCTCCTCTGCACCCTTTCCAATGCTTCCACATTGGGCAGCACAGTGGCTCAGTGGTTAGAACTGCTGCTTCATAGCACCAGGGTCCCAGGTTTGATTCCAGCCTTGGGCGACTGTCTGTGTGGAGTTTGCACATTCTCCCCATGTCTGTGTGTGTTTCCTCCGGGTGCTCCAGTTTCCTCCCACAGTCCAAAGATGTGCTAAATTGCCCATAGTGCTAGGTGCATTAGTCAGAGGGAAATGGGTCTGGGTGGGTTACTCTTCAGAGGGTCAGTGTGGACTGGTTGGCCCGAACTGTACGCAATACTTCAAGTGCAGCCACACCAGAGATTTGTACAGCTGCAACATGACTCTGAAACTCAATCCCTCTACCAATAAAAGCTAAAACACCGTGTACCTTCTTAACAACCCTATCAATCTGGATGGCAACTTTCAGGGATTTAAGTACATGGACACTGAGATCTCTCTGCTCATCCACACTGCCAAAAATCTTACCAGTACTCTGTATTCCTGTTACTCCTTCAAAAGTGAATCACCTCACGTTTCCACATTAAACTCCATTTGCCACTGCAGCTCAACTCTGTAGTTTATCCATGTCTCTTTGTAACCTGCAACATACTTCCACAGTGTCCACAATTCCACCAATCTTATTGTCATCCGCAAATTTATTAACCCATTCTTCCATGCCTCATCCAGGTCATTTATAAAAATGACAAGCAGCAGTCGCCTTAAAACAGATCCCTGTGGTACACCGCTAGTAACTGAACTCCAGGATGAACATCTCCCATCAACCACCATGTTGCCTTCTTTCAGCTAGCCAATTCCTAATCTAAACTGCTAAATCACCCTCAATCCCATACCTCCGTATTTTCTGCAATAGCCTACTGTGGGGTACCTTATCAAATGCTTTACTGAAATCCAGAAACACACATCAACTGCTGTACCCTCATCCAGCTGTTTGGTCACCTTCTCTAAGAACTCAATAACGTTTGTGAGGCATGATCTACCCTTCACAAAACCATGTTGACTATCCCTAATCAAGTTATTCCTTTCTAGATGATTATAAATCCCATCCCTTACAATCTTTTGCAACACTTCACCCATGATCGCAGTAGGGCTCACTGGTCTATAATTACCAGGGTTGTCCCTACTCCCCTTCTTGTATAAGGGGACATTTGCTATCCTCCAGTCTTCTGACATTATTCCTGTCGGCAAGGATGACAAAAAGGTCAAAGCGAAAGGTTCTGCAATCTCCTCCCTAGCTTCCCAAAGAATCCTAGGATAAATCCCATTCAGCCCAGGGGACTTCTCTATTTTCACATTCTCCAGATTTGCTAACACATCCTCATGAACCTCAATCCTGTCTAGTCTAATAGCCTGTATCTCAGTATTCTCAATAACATTTGCCTTTTTCTAGTGTGAATACTGACGAAAAATATTCATTTTGCGCCCTCACCTATTTCCTAAGATGCCACGCACAACTCCTCTCCACTGTCCTGACTGGCTCTAATCTTACTCTAGTCATTCTTTTATTTCTTACATACCTATAGAAAGTTTTAGACTCCTTGATCCTACTTGCCAAAGAGTTCTCATGTCCTCTCCTGGCTCTTCTCAGTTCTCTCTTTAGGTCTGTCCTGACTAACTTGTAGCTCTCAAGCACCCTAACTGATTCTTCATGTCTCATCCTCACATAAGCCTCCTTCTTTCTCGAGAAGAGATTCAACTTATTTAGTAATCCACGGCTCCTGCGCTCCATCACTTCCTCCCTGTCTAACAGGTACATACTTGTCAAGGACACATAGTAGCTGTTCCTTGAACAAGTTCTACATTTCAATCTCATCCCTTGCAGCTTCCTTCCCCATCCTAAGCATCCTAAATCTTGCCTAATCACATCATAATTAGTTTTCCCCCCAGCTATAACTCTTGCCCTGCAGGACATACCAATCCCTTCCCATCGCTGAAGTAAACTTAACCAAATTTTGATCACTATCATCAAAGTGCTCATCTACTTCCAAATTTAACACTTGGCCTGGTTCATTACCCAGTACCAAATCCAATGTGGCCTCGCCTCTTATTGGCCTATTGACATACTGTGTCAGGAAACCATCCTGCACACACTGGACAAAAACTGACCCATCTGAAGTACTCGAACTACAGTGTTTCCAGTCAATATTTGGAGACTCAGAGCCCCCATAACAACTACCCAGTTACTTCCTCTCTTATCCAGAATCATCTTTGCAATCACTGGAACTTTTTGAAGGCCGATAGAAAACTACCAACAGGGTGACCTCTCCTTTCCTGTTTCTAACCTCAGCCCACACTGCATCAGTAGACGAGTCCTCAGCAAATGTCCTTTCTGCCAACATAATAGTCCTTGACTAACAATGCCACACCTCCCCCTCTTTTACCACTTTCCCTGTTCTTACTGAAACAGCTGAACCCCACAACCTGCAACAATCATTTCTGTCCCTGTTTTATCTGTGTCTGAAATGGCCACAACTCCAAAAGAAAGTGCTCAATTTAACATTGAAGTTGCCCTTCTAACTTGTAACTGTTAGGTTCAGTGTGTGCTTTTATAAATAACTATTCAACATTAATTAAGGAGATACTCAGCTGATTACCTGTTCATAAGGATACCCTACAGAATATAACAAACCGTTAATTTTCCTCAACATTAGACTCATAATATGTACCAAATTTTAGAAAACAGGATTGCTGTAGATATGTCAATACAGACCTGATGGACTGAAAGACCTCTTATGCTGTGTGAAGTTAATTATGGTTCTCGAGACTTCACAAACCAGTTCTGACATTTTAACACCATGAGACAATGTAGCAGAAACAGGTCATTTCAAATAACATTTAAAAAAAAAACACTAATAGCATACATCCAAGATCAATCAAGTTTGATTCATTTATTATTCTTTCTTGCTCCTGATCATCTCTTCCAATGTCCCATCCACATTAGTTACTTTTCTTTATATTGAGAAGACTAATATTGAGTTTGTTACTTAGTCAACACTCCTATGCCTAATTGCATGTTTGGCATAAAACTACTTTTCATATTCCTTGATTTGATTTTTTTTTCTTTTCCTAAATTAGAAAGAGTTCACCATTGTTCTGTAAAGAAATGCATTATAATATTATCTTTACATATGGAAATTCAAAAGTCTCCCTCCCAGCCACATTACCCCAATGGAAATCTTTTACTGATTATGTATATGAAAACTGGTGTGGTGCTAAGTAGTGTTGAGGATAGCCTGAAATTACAGGAAGGTCAGTAGTAAAGTCCATTCAATCTAGATTAATTGAGATGATTAGAATTGTCCCATCAGGCAAACACAGCATGGGTTCATGAAAGGCAGGTCATGTTTAATTATTTTACTGGAACTCTTTGAGGAAGTTATGAGTATGGTTGACAATGGGGAATTGGTGGATGTGGTGTATCTGGATTTCCAGAAGATGTAAAAGGCTGCTGCACAAGATAAAGGTACATTGCCTTACAGATAATATATTAGCATAGACAGAAGATTGGTTAACTAACCAAAAAAAAAGTAGGGATAAATGGGTGTTTTTCTGGTTGGCGATTAGTAGCTTGTCTTAGGACTACAATTGCTTATAATTTACATGTGATTTAGAGTTGGGGACCAAGTGTAGTATATCTAAGTTCACAGGTGACACTAAGATGAATGATAGAACAATGTGAGCTGATGACAGAAAGTCTGCAGAGGGATATAGATTGGTTAAGTAAGTAGGTAAGGGCCTGGAAGATGGTAGTACAATGTTGGTAAATGTGAGGTTATTCATTTTGGTAGAAATAACAGCAAAATGGACTATTGTTTAACATAAAATATAGGAGCAGGGGTTGGCCATCTGGGCCTTCAAACCCACTCTGCCATTCAATAAGATTATGGCTGATCTGTTCATTGCCTCAGCTCCATTCATAACCCTTACTCCTTCACTGTCAAAAAAATCTTGGCTTTAAAAATGGTGAAAATTTTCAGCATGCTTCTGTGTAGAGGTTCCTGTGTCCTTATGTATGAATCATAAAAAAAATGGTTTACAGGTGCAGGTAATTAAGGCAAATAGAATATTGTCCTTGATTACTAGAGGGATGGGTGTTTAAAAATAGAAATCACACAACACCAGGTTATAGTCCAACAGGTTTATTGGGAAGCACTGACTTTCATAGCACTGCTCCTTCATCAGGTGGTTGTCAAGGAGCAGTGCTCTGAAACTTACTGCTTCCAAATAAACCTGTTGGTCTATAAACTGGTGCTATGATTGCTAACTTTCTCCACCCCAGTCGAACATCAGCTCTTCTGCATTACGTTTAAAAATAGAGAGATTATGCTGCAGCTGTACAAGATGCTGATGAGGCTACACTTGGGAGTAATGTGCACAGTTTTGGTCTCCTTATTTGAGAAAGGATGTTCCGATAATGGAGGGGGTATAGAGGCTCACGAAGTTGATGCCAGAATTTAGAGGGCTGCCTTGTGAGGAGAGATTAAGTAGACTGGGACTACATTCATTTGTATTCTGATCCGTCTGCGTTGCTCGCAAGGCAAAGCTTTCCACTGTGCCTCAGTACACATGACAATAAATTCAATTATACAAAAGATAAAATTATCAGGGGAATAGAAAGAAGCAGGGAGGTTATTTCCACTGGCAGGTGAAGCTTGAATTAGAAGCATAGCCTCAAAATAAGGGAAAGCACATTTAGGACTGAGTTGAGGAGGACCTTCTTCACCCAAATGGTTGTGAATTTCTGAAATTCCCTGCCCAGTGAAGCAATTAAGATAGATAGATTTTAACAGTAAAGGAATGAAGGGTTATGGTGAGCAGGTGGATAGTTACGCTGAGCTTTTCCTGAATTCAGCTCAAAATCTTAATGAAGGGCCAAATGGCCTACTCATGCTTCTAGTCTTAAGTTATGATGCTTTGTTTGTCCTACGCAAGTGTAAAGAAATGAATGATGAGCAATACGATCTTGGGAAGAACTGAGAATCAGCAGGACGTTGGTGTTCATGACTACTGGTCCCTCAAGAATGCAGGACAAGTAGGAATACTTGTCTTTATTAGCAGAGGCAGAGAGTTCAAGACCAGTAAGTAATGTTGGAACTGTGTAAAAGACTGGTTAGACCACAGCTAGAGTATTGTGCACGGTTAGAATCATAAAGATGCCTACAGCGTGGAAACAGGCCCTTTGGCCCAGCAAGTCCACACCGACCTTCCAAACAGTATCGCACCCAGACCCATTCCCCTATTATTCAACATTTATCCCTGACTAATGCACCTAACCTACACATCCCTGAACACTATGGGCAATTTAGTATGGCCAATTCATTTAGCCAGCACATCTCTGGATTATGAGGGGAACCAGAGCAGCGGAGAAAACCCACACAGACGCAGGGAGGAAGTACAAACTTCACACAGTTGCCCAAGGCTGGAATCGAACCTGGGTCCCCGAGGCAGCAGTACTAACTGCTGAGCCACCCTTGTTATTAGGGTTTTGAAGTTGGCTACGGAAGTTGCCCATACGTTTCTCCCTGCAACAGCAAAAAACTTCAGTTCTCTTCTAGAACCCAAGTTATAGAAGGAATTTTGTTGGACCAGAGACTGCACAGAGATTTGCTAGGACACTATCTGGTCTCGAGAGTTTTACTCAAAATTGGATTTGTTTTTCTTTGAGCATTGGAGATGACCTGAGTGGGGTGTGTGTGTAAATACATGAGTAGGATGTATAAAATTATGGGCATAGACAAGGTAGGCAGGAAGAAACCCTTTAGAGAAATGACCCAAGGGCACAGATTTAAGCTAAGAGCAAGAGATTTGGAGGATATGCAAGGAAACATTTAAAAACAAATCAGCAATGCTAAGGCATATAAGGACATGTATGAAGGAGGGCTCTTGCCCAAAACACCGATTCTCCTGCTCCTCGGATGCTGCCTGACCTGCTGTGCTTTTGCAACACCACAGTGACTCTGATTGCCAGCATCTGCAGTCCTCACATTTTCCTACACAAGGATATGAACCAAGCGCTGCAAAGTGGAATCAGAATTCATAGGTAGCTGATTGACCAGTTGGGACTCAGGGGCTGGAGGACCTTTTTTTCTGTGCTGTTAAGACCTGACTTGAGAGCTCGAGCAGATTGTCTCATGGTGACCTATTGAAACATATAAGATTCTTAGAGGGACTTGGAAGGGTAGATACAGAAAAATGGTTTTCCCTTGTGGAAAGTGAGAACAGAGGGCATAACCTCAAAAGATCACAAATTTTGTGGAAGGTAGCAAATCTTAAATTCTTTACTGCAGAGAGCTGTTGAGGCTGAGTTTTTTTTCCACCTTCAGTAAGGAAATCAAGGCATGTGATAGGAGAGAAGGCAGATACCTGAAGTTAAGGATTATAGGATCAACATTATCTTTTTGAATGAAAGCAAACTTGATGGGTTTAATAGCCTGCATCAGCTCTGATGTCTTATATAGCTGGTCTTAATGGCATTCCTTTAAGAACAAACTTTTGCCTGCTTTAGCCATCAGCTCATTGAATGGTAATGTACTTTGTTTACACCACTCCTACCAATAATATTGATATAAAATATAGATTTTTTTTCTAATCAATGTTTGGATATTTTATGACACTTTGAGAACACAGACTTTAATGCAGATCTTCTGATCCAAGGTAGAACACAAAAGAACAGTAGAACACTGTGGTGCAGTAGTAGGGACTTATGCAGATCCTGTGATATTTCACTTTACGTTCTCAATATGCTGAGTCATTTATCACTATTCTGTTTCCTATGAGCTAACCAATCCTCATGCTGTTACCCCATATGTCCCTTACCTTGATGCTGCACCTCACCAAAACCCTCTTCAATCCAAAACATTTTCTATCCAGAGCACGTTGCAGGAGTCTTAATTTCAAACAGGGTGGTAATTTAAATTAAAACCACTAGTTATTTTACATTCAAACGATTGAATATAATCAAATCTTCAAGCAGCTATCATACTTCCAAATAACCAGATTGAAAGGTCAAACATGAGTATTTCCCACATTTATTTATATTTTACCACTAGTATTTTGGTTTTAGTTAAATCAACACTTTTCAAAAGCAAGCTGTTACAATATCCTCCATTCATCACCTCACATAAAACAGCACACTTGATACATATTGCAGATGAATTAACTTCATTTTCATGAAACTTTCCCAAAAAGTACTGATCCTATCATAAAAGGGAAATGCATGTTTAAATGTGGATGCTTGCAACTATTTCACAATAGTGTTGCAAGCTACAGCCAGTTTTTAAATCCAACATAGTCAGATATATTCTTCGAATCAGAATCCCTACAGTAAGGAAGCAGGCCATTCAGTATTGAGTCAGAGTCCACACCAACCCTGCAAAGAGCATCCCACTCAGACCCAGCCCCCACACCATCCCTGTAACCCTACACTTCCCACGGCTAATTTACTAGCCTACACCAAGACACTATGGGCAATTTAGTATGGTCAATCCACCTAACATGCACATCTTTGGACTGAGAAACTCAAGACATCAGGACAACATGCAAACTCCAGATTCATAGACTGGAATTGAACCAGGGTCCCTGGCACGGTGAGGCAGCAGTGCTCACTGAGCCACCAGGCTCCAAGGGTCTGCAGGTGAACTGCAGTTATTTGTAATTTGACTTATATGAAAGGACATCAGCCTCATACAATACAGTGAACTTCAGCTACCTACAAAATAGTAAGCACTGACCCTAAGTCCAATTTAATACTGAATTTTCATGGCTTTATTTCAGCAAAGAAGTTGCTTTAATACACTTGGCAGATAAAAACAAAGTCTTCCAACATGAAAAGAGATTCTTCATAAGCTATGATGCAGAGGTTTGTTTGGGTATACAGGCATGTGGGGGTCAAGAGCGTGGTACTGGAAAAGCACAGGTCAGACAGCATCCAAGGAGCAGGGGAAAACAAAAACAAAAAAAAAAAGACATTTTCGGGCATAAGCTCCATCAGGGAAGTCCTCACTTTCCCCTATACAGGAATATGTAGCAATCAAACCAAGCGATTTATTGAAATGACATACAAACTTATGCATGTGTTCATAATCAACATTCACTAAAGCAAGTTTGAAAAAAAAACTTGTGGCATAGTGACAGGATCCCTACCTATTTCAGGTGTGTAAAACCTCTGATTAGAAGATATCAAAAAGACTTGAAGCCAGTTAGCACATCCCTTGCAGTGTTAAAAGTCCCTCATCTATTTTGGTTTACACTATGAAAATCATTGTCAGAGTTGAAACATTGTATCTGCACTTCAAGATTAGATAATGAAATCAGTAGATGGAATTTATAAACAAGCTACGTCAAAGCAGCTCTTTGGCAGAACCAGGGTGAGAGATTTTAGACTGAAGAAACAAGTTTGCTTGGATAGAGAAGCACGCACTTACAGCCAAATGCAAACATAAAAGTCAAAACAAGAACTAAAACAATGGATACTTCTAACTGTTGATCACACCCAAGCAGTCAAAAACCCAACTGTGTTTCAACGTTAGACCTTATGCTTCAGGACCTTTCGAAGTCCTCTTACTGTACACTAAGCCCTTTTAACTATGCACGTGGGCCCTCTGATGTATCCATAGATGCAAAGGGCACAACACTGACACTACTTTCAGGTTAGGTAAACAAGCTTACTCTAAGCGGGACCAGATCCTCACTATAATAAAAAATATATTCAGGTTGGAGAAAGGCAAAACTGGATGCTGTTTGTTGTGACCAACTGGAAAGGTTTAAGAGTTGTCAGTCTACCTGTGCCATTCAAGTGTGTGCACCTGCCAAAGTAGGTCTGTACCACGAGTCAACAAACAGAAGCGTCAATGTTATTGAGGTGCTGTTTCAGTGCAATTATTTTCAGCAATCAATCATTCTCCACAAAAAAAACACTGCAACATTTAAGCCACTTTAATTAGAAAGCGAAATTTGTAACAGTTGATAGATACAAGCTTTTCTTGTGAAAACAAAAACAGATCAGGATGAGCATACAATAGAAAGAGATCATTTGATCCAACTCATCTGCACCAGATGGCCCAATCTGATCTCGATACAGAGAACGCTAAACAGACCAATGCATAAAAAGGCAGCATGTTATACTGTAACTGACTTTATAGTTTGGTTCCTTCCTTGCTCTGAAGTGCAGTTGATTTTGTCACCGCATTGAGACTAAAACAAATCAGAGACAAATATCTAGTGGAGGGACGAGGAAACAACCCAACTACGAAAAACACTAACATGATTGAACTTGCTCCTCTCTTCCAAAAATCTACCTGCACGAAACTAATTCTTGATAGTGTTCGCTCTTGTTTCGCAAAAGATAAAGGCAACTGCATAAATGTAATAGATTAGAAAAAGTTGTCAAAAGAGACTTTCGGGCATTAAAGAGTTTAAACGTCAGTGGCGTTCTGTCCGTATGTTCCAGGATTGAGTCTAGGCGTGCTCAAACTGAACCACAAACATTAATTCCACATTTGTTAAAACATGCATAAACTTTATTGTTTTTATTCTAAAGACCAACTAGATCGGGTACAGTCCCAGAACAGTTGAAATACTGCAGTCTCGATTTTCATTCGAAATACTTTTGCAGATTTTTCTTTAAAAACTGCAAGAACTCACGTTGGAGATGGTGTCCGCCGATTTATCACCAGCACTAGCAAGGCAGTAGCTTGCGCAGTTATCTCCATACTGGGCAGTGTCACAGACCCTTCCAACAACACAAACTACTACCTCAGCCAGTGAACTGATCAGAAAAAAATCCAGAGGCGGCGTGGAAAAATCCTGAACGCAATAAATACACATTAAAAAGACACCAGGGCAGGTCCATCTCTTAACAGCGGACAATGGACTTCCCCCTCCAACAACTGCAAGCCCCCGCCCAGTTTTCACTGATCCGTCTGCGACCTGGGGAGAAGGTGCATTCGATTCAAAGACGACTCGATTGGATCAATCATTCACGTAACAAAAAAAGCTCGATAGACAACAAATGCAATTACCGCAGCGAACACAGGCCCAGCTTCTGACTCCTCGAAAGAAAGCCTCGACATAATAAATCAACTTTCATTCATCACTAACGATAAGGATTGGGGGGGGGGGGGGGGGAGAAAGAGCGGAAAAAGGGCGAGAGAAATTATTTTTAAAAGCATTATTTGGGCGGTTCAGCTCCGGCCACCGTTAAGTTTTAAAGCCGTTTTAAAGAAAGATCGATTAATTCTGAGCCCGTACATACCTCAAATGGAAGGGAAAGCGACGCCGGAGAATAAGCGACTAATCTTTCGCTGGGAATCTGGCAGTAATTATGGATAATAAGGATTTCGAAAGGGATCGGTGGCGTTGTTATCTTGGATGGAGGGAGTTTCCCCTCCCTCCTCTCAACAGCCAACGGTCGCCCTAACGGATGCCGCTCGAGCGCCGGGGAGTGGGAAGAAAAAGGAGGCGCGAGCTCAGCCCCTGCGAAACACGTGCCCCGGGCCGCGAGCTCAGTCCCCTCACCCAACACACCGCCCGGGGAGGGAGGGAGGGGAGAGGCACAGGGATGGTGGCTAGCGCGGGGAAGACAGCCGCCGCGTGGAAAAAAAAATACAGCGGCCATCGCGGCAAGGAACAAGGCGGGACCGAAACCGTGAGGTAAGAAGAAATCAGAAATCACACGCCAAAGAAAATCCCCTTCCCGCTCCACCGGTACCAGTATCTGGGGGGGGTGAGAGAAAAATAAGAAAGCGAGTTTTCCCATCTCTACTATCTTTTTAAAAAAAAATCAACTCACCCTCACTACAATAAATGGAAAAAAAAGAAACATTTTTTTCTGTTACCCTCCAGTTCGATTTCCGCCAATGTTTATTTTTAAATTAATCTGGGTATGAGGCGGGGAAGAAAGAAAGGCGGCTTAACCCCCCCCACACTCGCTTCCTCGATACCCTGCCGGCTCTTCTCCGCTGTCCTCACGTCTGGCCGAGCCAGCCTAGGCCTCTCCTCTCCACCCTATTCCCGCAACCGCCCCTCGGACGTGAGCCAATCGGAACGCCGTCATGGTGCGGCCCCACCCACTTCATCTGCATGCGGCTTCTCCGCCCCGCCCCCACTGAAACCGCGCGGCACGTGACCAGCCTCAGAATGCGCGCCATTCTTGCAGTAGTAAATTGTGTCCCGGACGTAAGGTAGTAGCAGTAAATGCAAAAGCTTTCATCGTATTAATATTGAACGTTAATATTCGAAAGAATTGAGAGCTGTGAAGCCATACAAAGCTTTCGTCCTGAGAGCAGCATTGATTAACGGTATAAAAAATAGAGCATATATTATGGTATTTCTTTTAAATTCCACATTTTTCCTCTTGAGAATTGACTATTGTCAGGACGTATTCCACTTTGTGCTATCCTACTGGTTAGTACTGAGCTATGGCCTGCCTATTTATTTATACCATTAAGTAGTGTTGTACCATTCGTGCAATTTTGATGCAGGTCAGTAGATCCCAAACAGAAGTCCACCATCCCACACGGGCTGCTGCTAATTGTAATCCCATTCTGGCTGTGACTATTCAACCTTACTTCGAAAGAAATCATTTTGGTGCCTTATGGTGTTTATGACCCCCTTGTAAAACTACTATTTACAAGCGGAGGTAAGAGGATATTGTAAGCGTTATATAACAGTTTGATCTTTTAAATAATCCAAAAAAACAAAGCTGTTTCACTTCGCACGGTAGATGTGTACAATATGCTAAATGCTTCAGACATTGCAGTATTGGGAAGCTGCTTTACTTTTTAATTTTCTCGTAGTAATCCATGCATTTGAAGTTATAAGAAACCCCACAGGCTTACGCTTCTAAATCCACGTTACCAAAAAGAATATTTAGCACTTCTCAAGATCACTGGATGTCTCAAATTACTTTCCAGAAAATTAAATGCTTCTTAAATGCGGTTACTGCTGTGATATTGTAAAAGTGGTAACTGATTTACGCTCACAAACACCAATATAGTCCAGATAACTTGCACGTAGTCTAATTTTTTTTATTTGTTCGTGGGATGTGTGACCATCCGATTGTCCTGGAGAAAGTGATTGTGATTTGCTATTGAACTGCTGTACTCCTCAGATATCGGGACACCTATTGTGTTATTAGGTAGGAAATTGACCTAATGACAATGAAGCAGCAGTGATATAGTTTCAAGACCATATCTGTGTGTCCTGGAGGGTAACCCGCAGGTGTTTGTGTACTCATGCATCTGCTGTCAGTGCTATTGGAGGAACCAGTGCATCTTGTAGATAGGACGCGCAGTGATGGGGAAGGAAGTGAAGGGTGCCAATCAAGGAGGCTGCTTTGTGTTGGCTTGTATCAAGCTTGTTGAATGCACCCATCCAGGCAAGTGGAGAATATTCTTTTACATTTCTGACTTGTGCCTTGTAGATGGTAAGGATTGGGGAGGTGAAGTGTGTTAATTGCCAAAGAATTTTTTAGCTTCTGATCTGCTGTTCTAACACAGTATTTATATGAGTTGCCCAATTCATTTCTTGGTCAATGGTATTACGGTGTTCATATTGGGAGATTCAGCGGTGGTAATTCTATTGAACATAAAAGGATGATGATTAGATTTTCTTTTGTTGGAGATGGTCATTTCCTGGCACTTGTGAGGTGCCAATGTTACTTGGCACAAAACAGCCCATGCTAGGTCTTGCAGTAAATTGATATGATTGCTTCAGTATCTGAGCTATCACAAATATTGCTGCATATTGTAAAATCGTACAGGAACAGCTATACATCTGACCATATTATGGGGAGAAATAACTGATGGAGGATGATAGACTCTAGGACACAGCTGTGCAGTGATGTCCTGAGACTGATATAATTGGCTCCAACAATCAGAACCATCTTCTCTTGTGACTTCAACTAGTAGAGCATCCCCCCACCTCCAGTGATTCCCAGTGACTCAAAATTTACTCGGAAAGTGGAGTCTCAAGTAGATAGAATAGTGAAGAAGGAGTTTAGTATGTTTTCCTTTATTGGTCAGAGCACTGAGTATAGGAGTTGGCAGGTCATGTTGTGGCTTTACAGGACATTGGTTAGGCCACTTTTGAAATACTGCATTCATTCTGGTCTCCCTGCAATAGAAAAGATTTTATGAAACTTGAAAGGTTTCAGAAAAAAATTACAAAGATGTTGCCAAGGTTGGAGGGTTTGAGCGATAGGGAGAAACTGAATAGGCTGGGGCTGTTTTCCCTTGAGTGTTGGAGGCTAAGGAATGACCTTACAGAGGTTTTACAAAATCATCAGGAGCATGGATTGGGTAAATAGACAAGGTCCTTTCCCTGGGTTGGGGGAGTCTTGAATTAGAGGGCATAGGTTTAGGGTGAGAGGAGAAAGATTTAAAAGGGACTTCGGACAACTTATTCACGTGAACTGTGGTGCATTTATGGAATGAGCTGCCAAAGGAAATGGTGGAGGCTGGTACAATTGCAACATTTAACAGGCATCTGGACGGGTATATAAATAGGAAGGGTTTAGAGGGATATGGACCAAATGTTGGCAAATGGAACTAGATTAATTTAGGAAATCTGGTCAGCATGGACAAGTTGGACTGACCAGTCTATTTCCGTGCTGTACATCTCTATGACTCGGACTGTTCAATACCATAATCACATGTTGCCTTGATGTCAAGGACAATCATTGAGGTATACAGCACAGAAACAGACCCTTTGGTCCAATTCGTCCATGCTGACCAGATATCCTAAATTAATCTAGTCCCATTTGGCCCATATCCCTCTCAACTCTTCATATTCATATACCCATCCAGATGTCTGTTAAATGTTGTAATTGTACCATCCTCCACCACTTCCTCTGGCAGCTCATTCCATACATGCACCACCCTCTATGTGAAAAAGTTGCCCCGTAGGTCCCTTTTAAATCTTTCTTCTCTCACCCTTAACCTATGATCTCTAGTTTTGGTCTAGCTCGGGGGAAAAGACCTTGTTTATCTACCTTACCCATGCTTCTCATTACTTTATAAACCTCTAAAAAGTCACCCCTCAGCCTCTGACACTCCAGGGAAGACAGCCCCAGCCTATTCAAATTCTCCCTGTTGCTCAAACCCTCCAATCCTGGCAACATCCTTGTAAATCTTTTCTGAATCCTTTCAAGTTTTAAAACATCTTTCCAATAGGAAGGAGATCAGAATTGCACTCAGTATTCAAAAAGTGGCCTAACCAATGTCCTGTATAGCTACAACATGACCTCCCAACTGCTATACTCCATGCTCTGACCAATAAAGGCAAGCGTATCAAACGCCTTCTTCACTATCCTACCTACCTGCGACTCCACTTTTGAGGAACTATGAACTTGCACTGCAAGGTCTCTTTGTTCAGCAACATTCCCCAGGAATGTTGCATCAGAGAGCGGCGGGAGCTGGGTGGAAGTGAAGGCAGAGCGCAAAGCCAGTCGGGAAGGTAAGTGATTGTTATTAGAGTGGGTGTGTTCTAGACCCCAGGTCCTACAAAGTAGGGCCTCCCTCCCTCCCTCCTCCTCTAACCTAAATTAAGAGTCCACAGACTTGCCCCAAAAAGAAGGTCCAAGGAAGTTCCTGTGGATTGAAGAATGAGGCTTTAGCTCAGGAGTCTTTGACAAGGAGGTTGAGTGAAGTGATTACGCCACAGTTGAAGAGGGTGAAGACATGACTGCCAAGCTGGTTCAGTGTGCTACATGCTTGATGTGGGAGGTCAACGACTCTGGTGTGTCTGGCTCGTATAAGTGTGGAAAGTGTGTGCACGTTCAGCTACTGACAGAGCATATTGCAGCACTGATGAAAGAACTCGAGGACCTTAGGGTCATCCGAGAGAACGAGATCTTTCTGGACAAGATCTTCAGCGAGGTTATTACACCAATCATACCAGAAGAGAGCAGACAATGAGGAAGGCAGAGAGGAGACAGGTGCAAGAGACCCCGGGGGAAGTACCTGTCAGGAACAAGTTGAATCTTTTGGAAACAGTAGAGACAGATGACACTGCCAGTCCGTGAGGTGGCCAGGTCTGTCAATCAAAAGTTGGCGCACAGGCAGAGCGGAAGAGTCAGACATCGCACAGAGCCATGGTAATAGGGGATTCCATAGTGAGAGGAACTGACCGGGGTTTTTGTGGCAGCAGACGGGACTTAAGGATGGTGTGTTGCCTTACTGGTGCCAGTGTTAAAGACATCACAGACAGAGTGCAGGAAATCCTCAAGGACGAAGGTGAAGAGCCAGAGGTGGTGGTACATGTCGGCACAAATGATGTCGGGAAGAGGAGGAGGAACATACTACAGCGGGACTTCAGAGAACTAGGAAGAAGGTTGAAAAGCAGGATGTCCAAGGTGGTTATCTCCGGTTTGCTTCCAGTTCCTCGGGCTGGTGAGGCCAGAAACATGGAGATAATCGACTTGAACGTGTGGCTGGGGAACTGGTGCAGGAAGCAAGGATTTAAATTCTTGGATCACTGGGGTATGTTTTGTGGTAAGCATGAATTCTACAAGAGAGACGGTTTGCACCTTAATAGGTTAGGGACCAGCATTCTGGCAGGCAGGTTTGCTACTGCAACACAGCTACGTTTAAACTAAGTAGCGGGGGGGAGTGGACAAACTGGATGTTTAAGAAGGAAATTGAAGGGGAAGTTAGAACAAGGGAAGTCAAGAAAGACAACTGTATCAATGAGGCAGAAAACTCAGAAAGGGATCATGCTGTAAGGTTGAGTGAAATAGGAGTTGATGGGAAGGGTGAGGGCAGTAACAAATTAAAAATACTATACATGAATGCACGAAGCATTAGAAATAAGATGGATGAGCTTGAGGCTCTTTTGGAAATTGGCAGATACGATATTGTGGGGATAGCTGAGACGTGGCTTCAAGTGGACAGGGCCTGGGAAATGAATATTCAAGGCTACACGTGCTATCGTAAGGACAGACTGACGGGCAGAGGGGGTAGGGTGGCCATGTTGGTAAGGGAAGGTATTCAGTCCCTTGCGCGGGGGGGACCTAGAATCAGGGGATGTAGAGTCAGTGTGGATAGAGCTGAGAAATACTAAGGGTAAAAAGACCTTCTTGGGAGTCATCTACAGGCCCCCAAACAGTAGTCTGGGTGTCGGATGTAAGTTGAATCAGGAGCTGAAATTGGCCTGTCGCAAAGATGTTACTACAGTTGTTATGAGGGATTTCAACATGCAGGTAGACTGGGAGAATCAGGATGGTATTGGACCTCAAGAAAGAGACTTTGTGGAGTGCCTCAGAGATGGATTCTTAGAACAGCTGGTGCTGGAGTCGACCAGGGAGAAGGCAATTCTGGATCTGGTGTTGTGCAACGAACCAGAATTGGTTAGGGACCTCGAAGTGAAGGAGCTATTGGGAAGTAGTGACCATAATACAATAAGCTTCAATCTGCAATTTGAGAGGGAGAGGGTATAATTGGAAGTGACAATATTTCTGTTGAATAAAGGGAACTGTGGAGCTATGAGGGAGGAGCTGGCCAAAGTTCAATGGTGCAATACCTTAGCAGGGATGACAGTGGAGGAACAATGGCGGATATTTCTGTATATAATGCAGAAGTTGCAGGATCAGTTCATTCCAAAAAGGAAGAAAGATCCTAGGAGGAGGCATGGGTGGCCGTGGCTGACGAGGGAAGTTAAGAAACATATAAAGTTAAAAGAGAAAAAGTATAACATAGCAAAGGTAAGTGGGAAAATGGAAGACTGGGAAGCTTTTAAAGAACAACAGAGGATTACTAAGAAGGAAATACTCAGAGAAAAAATGAGGTACGAAGGTAAACTGGCCAATAATATAAAGGAGGATAGTAAAGGCTTTTTTAGGTATGTGAAAAGCAAAAAAATGGTGAAGACTAAAATTGGGCCCTTGAAGATAGAAACAGGGGAATATATATTAGAGGGAACAAAGAAATGGCAGAAGAATTGAATTGGTACTTCAGATCTGTGTTCACTGGGGAAGACACAAGCAATCTCCCTGAGGTAACAGTGGCTGAAGGACCTGAACTTAAGGGAATTTATATTTGCCAGGAATTGGTGTTGGAGAGACTGTTAGATCTGAAGGTTGATAATTCCCCATGGCCTGATGGTCTGCATCCCAGGGTACTGAAGGAGGTGGCTCGAGAAATCCTGGATGCTTTGGTGATTATTTTCCAGAGTTCGATAGATTTGGGATCAGTTCCTGCGGATTGGAGGGTGGCTTTTAAGAAAGGTGGGAGAGAGAAAGCAGGAAATTATAGACCAGTTAGTCTGACCTCAGTGGTGGGAAAGATGCTGGAGTCTATTATAAAGGATGAAATTACGACACATCTGGATAGTAGTAACAGGATAGGTCAGAGTCAGCATGGATTTATGAAGGGGAAATTATGCTTGACTAATCTTCTCGAATTTTTTGAGTATGTAACTCTGAAGATGGACGAGGGAGATCCAGTAGATGTGGTGTTTCTGAACTTTCAGAAAGCTTTTGATAAAGTCCCACATAGGAGGTTAGTGAGCAAAATTAGGGTGCATGGTATTTAGGCAAAGTACTAACTTGGATTGAAAGTTGGTTGGCTGATAGGAAACAAAGAGTAGTGATAAACGGTTCCATTTCAGAATGGCAGGCAGTGACCAGTGGGGTACCGCAGGGATCAGTACTAGGACCGCAGTTTTTTACAATATATGTTAATGATATAGAAGATGGTGTTAGCAATAACATTAGCAAATTTGCTGATGATACTAAGCTGGGTGGCAGGGTGAAATGTAATGAGGATGTTAGGGGATTACAAGGTGACCTGGACAAGTTAGGTGAGTGGTCAGATGCATGGTAGATGCAGTTTAATGTGGATAAATGTATGGTTATTCACTTTGGTGGCAAGAACAGGAAGGCAGATTACTACCTAAATGGAATCAATTTAGGTAAAGGGGCAGTACAGAGAGATCTGGATGTTCTTGTACACCAGTCAATGAAGGTAAGCATGCAGGTATAGCAGGTAGTGAAGAAGGCTAATAGCATACTGGCCTTCATAACAAGAGGGTTTGAGTATAGAAGCAAAGAGGTTCTTCTGCAGCTGTACAGGGCCCTGGTGAGACCACACCTGGAGTACTGTGTGCAGTTCTGGTCTCCAAATTTGAGGAAAGACATTCTGGCTATTGAGGGAGTGCAGCGTAGGTTCATGAGGTCAATTCCTGGAATGGTAGGATTACCTTACACTGAAAGACTGGAGCGACTGGGCTTGTATACCCTTGAGCTTAGAAGACTGAGAGGGGATCTGATTGAGACATATAAGATTATTAAAGGTTTGGACACACTGGTGGCAGGAAACATGTTTCCGCTGATGGGTGAGTGCCGAACCAGAGGATACAGCTTAAAAATACGGGGTAGACCATTTAGGCCAGAGATGAGGAGAAACTTCTTCACCCAGAGAGTGGTGGCTGTATGGAATGCTCTTCCCCAGAGGGCAGTGGAGGCCCAGTCTCTGGATTCATTTAAGAAAGAGTTGGATAGAGCTCTCAAGGATAGTGGAATCAAGGGTTATGGAGATAAGGCAGGAACAGGATACTGATTAAGGATGATCAGCCATGATCATATTGAATGGTGGTGCAGGCTCGAAGGGCAGAATGGCCTACTCCTGCACCTATTGTCTATTGTCTTTTTAAGTGATTCGGTCCTCTCCTGATTTGCCTTTCTATGCTGATGGTACAGAACATATATCTAGATAATGTATATGTTCCTGATGAAGGACGTATGCCCAAAATGTCAATTCTCCTGCCCCTCAGATGCTGCCTGACCTGATGTGCTTTTCCAGTGCCACACTTTTCGACATATATCCAGATATGGCTATGGTGCTTTGTGGGACATTGCTGTAACATACAATTATAACAGGTTGTTGCCTAACTAGTTTATGGGTCAACATTCCCAGTCTAATTTTGGTACATATCTCCAGTCGTTGATAAGGAGAACTTTGCAAGATTGATAGGGTTGTGTTTATTGTTGTCCTTTCCAGTGCACAGGTTGATTGCAAGTGATCTGTTAGATTTCCATCCTTTCTTTAGATTTCCTAGCAGTTTGATACAACTGAGTGACTTGCTAGGGCATTTCAGATGGCAGTTAAGAATCAATGACGTTGTTGAGGGTCTGGAGTCACATGCAGGGTGGACCAGGTCAGGACAGCAGATTTCCTTTCTCTGAAGGACAATAGTGAACAGATGTTTTTTTTTCTGTCATTTAATATTAGACTAACTAATGGTCACCATTAAGGGAAGTGTTTTAAATCCAGATTTTTTTACTGTATATCTGCCACAGTGGAACTTGAACCAATGTCCCTAGAACACTAGTCTGGGGTTCTGGATTACTAGTCTTGTGACATTGCCACTGCACCATCACCTCCCTCAGGAATTATGAATAGTAGTAGGCCATGTGGCTCCTTTAATCTGTTCTGCCATTTGATAGGATTGTGGCTGATGTGATTGTGGCCTCAACTCCATTTTCCTCTCTTAAGTTTAGTACTCTCTGATTTCTTTATCATCAATGCAGCCTTAAAAATATTTAATGACCATTGATTTCTGGAGAACTGATTTCTACAGATCAATGACCCTTTGAAAGATAAAGAAATCCCCTCATCTCCATCTTAAGTGGGAGATCTTTAATTTTTAACCTTTGTCTCCTAATTCTTCCCTTTCCCACAAGGGGAAATCATTTTCTCAGCAGCTGGTCTGTCAGTTCCACTCAGAATCTCTTATGTTTAATTAGGATCAGCTCATTCTCCAAAACTGGAATGGATGGATATCCATACTGGCCAGCATCTTGACCCTCTTCATATTCCTTTCGGAATATGATGCTCTGTATCAAGGCATGGGGTTTAGATGGGCTAGTAGCGATGAGGGAAGGTTGTGCCAGGACAAGGCTGTGAATGGCACCACAAAAGTACTGAAGATTTACAAGGTATTGCAATGCATCTGGTCTTGCTGTGAAGCTGAGCACTGAACAACTCAGTATGTGATTGTGTGCAATGTAGTGAGGCAAGAGGTGAGGGCAGTGGAGGAGTGGTAAGGCAAGCTATGTACGAGAAAATAAAACAATACTCAATGTTTATTTCAATCTGTGAAAATAAATGTGATTGTCTGGTGGGCTCAATTCATTACCCAATGAATGTATTAATATATACTTGCCAAGATTCGTGAGTATGTCAGTTTAAAAGTTGAACTAATCAGGAAATTAATTGGACTCTTGAGATGAAGCGTTGTCTAACTACTTGATTTTGATGACTTAACATCAACCAAGGCAATTCTGTTGGTGACTCAGCATGAATTCCATATCCAAAACCAACAACTGATTCAGGAATATGTAAAGTTTCAAAGCAGGGGTGTGGCTGTGCAAATTCAGGAGAGGCAGGGACAGTGTGCATCAACCATCCTAACTAGCCTATTGGGTTGCAGGAGAAAGAAAGGCCAAACATTATCCTGATAAAGAATCCAAATGCCATTTCTGTGAGAACAGTCACTTTCAAGCAGTGTTGCAGCAAGAAGGCTGTACAAAATAAACAAAACTAAAAACATCCAAAAGATAACAACATCCACAAAATAAAAGATACGATGATGTTGACAATGCCTTTCCTGAGACAAATCATAGAATCTACAGTGTGGAAGCAGGCCATTCAGCCCATCAAGTCTACATTGACCCTCGGAACAGCATCTCACCAGGCCCACCGTGCTACCCTATTAACCTGCATTTCCCATGGCTGGTTCACCCACCCTGCACACTATGGGCAATTTAACATGGCAAATCCACCTAACCTGCACATCTTTGGAATGAGAAGAATCCAGTGCCCGCCTTCTCAGACGCAGACAGAAAATGCAAACTCCACACAGCCAGTTGCCCAAGGGTGGAATCAAACCCAGGTCCATGGTGCTGTGATGTTTTGTGGATGGTTTTGTGGATGTTGTTATCTTTTGGAGGTTTTTAGTTTTGTTTATTTTGTACAGCCTTCTTGCTGCAACACTGCTTGAAAGTGACTGTTCTCACAGACCCTCTTCGTAGGGTAAGTGGAACAATCCATCTTCCGCAACTACACTGGCCCCACCCTCCATCTTTTCCTTCGCTACATTGATGACTGTATCGGCCCTACCTCGTGCTCCCACGAGGAGGTTGAACAGTTCATCCACTACACTAACACCTTCCACCCCGACCTCAAATTCACCTGGACAGTCTCGGACTCCTCCCTCCCCTTCCTAGACCTTTCTGTTTCTATCTCAGGCGACCGAATCAACACGGACATCTACTACAAACCAACCGACTCCCACAGCTACCTGGACTACACCTCCTCCCATCCTGCCCCCTGTAAAAACGCCATCCCATTCTCCCAATTCCTTCGTCTCCGCCGCATCTGCTCCCAGGAGGACCAGTTCAAAATACGTACAACACAGATGGCCTCCTTCTTCAAGGACCGCAAATTCCCCCCCGACGTGGTCGACGGTGCCCTCCACCGCATCTCCTCCACTTCCCGCTCCTCCGCCCTTGAACCCTGCCCCTCCAACCGCCACCAGGACAGAACCCCACTGGTCCTCACCAACCACCCCACAAATCTCCATGTACAGCGCATCATCCGCCATCACTTCCGCCACCTCCAAACAGACCCCAGCACCAAGGATATATTTCCCTCCCCTCCCCTATCAGCTTTCCGTAGAGACCACTCCCTCCGCGACTCCCTTGTCAGATCCACACCCCCCCACCGACCCAACCCCCACTCCCGGCACCTTCCCTTGCAACCGCAGGAGGTGCAACACTTGCGCCCACACCTCCCCCCTCACTTCTCTCCAAGGCCCCAAAGGAAACTTCCATATCCGCCACAGATTCACCTGCACCTCCACCCACATCATCTACTGCATCCGCTGCAGCCGGTGTGGCCTCCTCTATATTGGGGAGACAGGCCGCCTACTTGCGGAGCGATTCAGAGAGCACCTCTGGGCCACCCGGACGAACCAACCCAACCACCCTGTAGCACAGCATTTCAACTCCCCCTCCCACTCCACCGAGGATATGCAGGTCATTGGACTCATCCACCGCCAAACCACAACAACGCGACGGTCGGAGGAGGAGCGTCTTATCTTCCGACTGGGAACCCTCCAACCACAGGGGATGAACTTGGACTTCACCAGTTTCTTCATCCCCCCTCCCCCCACCTTGTCTCAGCCGAATCCCTCCAGCCCGGCACCGCCTTCCTGACCTGCAGTCTTCTTCTTGACCTCTCCGCCTCCATCCTACTCCGACCTATCACCCTCACCTTGACCTTTTTCCACCTATCACATTTCCAACGCCCCTCCTCCAAGTCCCTCCTCCCTACCTTTTATCTTCTCCTGCTGAACACTCTCTGCTCATTCCTGAAGAAGGGCCTGTGCCCGAAACGTCGAATCTCCTGTTCCCTGGATGCTGCCTGACCTGCTGTGCTGTTCCAGCAATAAAGTTTCAACCATGGTGCTGTGAGGCAGCAATGCTAACCACTGAGCCCATGTGCCAAATCTAGACAAATGGAAGCTACTAAAACACTGCTCTGTTTTAAATTAGATACAGGTGTTGTAGATTTAGTTCATTCATATACTGAAATGTTGTGGGGGGACCCCTATTGTGGCACTCATGGTAGTGTCCCTACCCCTTTGCTTAAAAGCCTGGGTTCAAGTCCAACCTGCTCCAGAGTTTTGTAGTAATAGCTGAACAGGTTGATTAGGAAAGATAAGTTAAATTAAAAGTAACTGTAGTGAAGGTTCTTGTGCAATGGTAGTGTCCCTGCCTTTGAGCAGGAGGCCTGAGTTCAAGTTGCACCTATGTCAGAGGTGTATAATAACACCTATGAATATTTTGATTGGAAAATATCTACTGAAGTTGGTGAAAAGATCTCTTCGACCATCACACACAATACTACATGGATCAGGAAGTAAGAAACTGATGGTCATGAGACAAGTGAATGCAAACCCTTTTAAAATAAAGAGAGAAAATCATTGAAACCTCATATGTGATCTTAAAAGAAAATTGTTCATTTTTAAGGAGAGCTGTACTGACTGATTTGCATCTATCATCTGATTTGCAGAATAAAGGAACATAGTTCAAAAATTAGAGAGCTGAATTTCCACAGTTGTTCACAGGACCAGGGAAAACTGAAGATAGTATACCATCTCAGTCTAGTTCCCAAAACAAGGCTAGTGTGTCTGTTAACACCCAGAAAATTCCTCATCCACTCTTGCCAAATCTAAAAATGGAAATTGACAGCAGAACAAAGCAGTTGAAAGGGCTTCCCACATTATCTGTAGATAAGAGTTTAGAAAAATTGGGGGAAAGTTCAAAGTTCATGAAGGTATGTGCAAATTATATTTTTTGGCAACTACCCTTTGATGAAGAGCCTTAAGTTGCTCACAATATTCATTACAATGTTTGGCAGATTTTGTTTCAACAGATTACCCTTTGATATCACATCAACATCAAATTCATCCAAGGACAATATAAAACATCCAGAAGGACTGATGGAATTATATGTCTCACAGCTGATTCATGGATCCTCTCAGGCAGAGCATGACATGAGGATCTGTGCAGCAATACCTACAAGAAGCAGGACTTGCAGTCAATGACAAATATAAATTCTTGTATCTGACCATCAGATTCCTAGGGTGTATTGTAGATGAACTTAGTGCCAGAGTTGATCCATAGAAGACAAGAGTAATCAAGCAGTTTGCAATTCCTCAAAATGTGACTGACTTCTAGAGAGCATTCATACAGCAGTTTACTAACAGATGATAGAACAAGAAACATTAGCTGCTACGTGGGCTAGTGAAAAGTTTGCAGGTAGAGACAAACCAAAACTCCTAATAACCTTTCTAAATTCTGAGTTAGCAAGTTTGCCTCCATGAGTACAGTGATTCATACTGTGGATGTTGAGGTCTGAATCATAAACAGAGTATGTGTTAGGAAAGTAGAGCCTACAACACAGAGTTTGAGCTATATGCCTGTGACAAGGCTTGAGCAAGAGTGTAGCTTTTGTTGATGGGTCGAAACTTTTATATCAATAACAACATCTCTACCTGCAACTACTTAAGAGACTGAATGAAATTGGAGATGCACAGAAATCTAACAAGATTGTACTCAGGTCAGAGAATATTGTTTCAAAGGATGACCATTATACATGGTCCACAACCACAATCTTAGTACTGTGAACAAAGAGAACATTTTAGTTATTTACTCATTTTTTATTTAATTAAGGCATATGGATGTTGTGTTCAAACCTACGTGTTCTTGAGAAGGTAGTGGTGATCTGCCTTCTTGAACTGTTGCAGTCCATTTGTAGTAGATACACCCACAATGCTGTTAGGGAGGGACTTTTAAAATTTTGATCCAGTGATAAGAGATTGGCCATTCTGGGAATTCCGAGACTCTGTGCTACAACAGTTGTATCAAGGGCATCTGGATATCACAAATATCAAGTTACAGCAAAATATTCTGTTTGGTCAGGTGTCTCAAAATCATTGGAAGCAAGCTGTACTACTGTGCTATTAATGGTGATAACAGAACAATTGATGTAATCTTCCTTTACATCAAAACCATGTGAATATCTTGTGATGGATCTCATCGAACAAAGGTAAAATGTTCTGGATAGTAATAAACTAGTACTCCATTTGGATAGCAGTCAAGTACCTGCAGGGTCAAACATCTAAGATGGTGATTTTATCACTGAATCAAAATGGTTTAGCTCCATGTGAACTCTTCATACGAACAAGAATGAGAATTCTCCCTATTCTACCAGCTATACCCTTGATATGTGTACAACATGAACTTGAAAAAACTGAGAGGAAAAAGAAGTGAGTACTGTTCCAGTCGGATGTGAAACTATGTCAAATCTTAGAGGAGAAAGTGAGGTCTGCAGACGCTGGAGATCAAAGCTGAAACTTTATTGCTGGAACAGCACAGCAGGTCAGGCAGCATCCAGGGAACAGGAGATTCGACGTTTCGGGCACATGCCCTTCTTCAGGAATGAGCAGAGAGTGTTCAGCAGGAGAAGATAAAAGGTAGGGAGGAGGGACTTGGAGGAGGGGCGTTGGAAATGTGATAGGTGGAAAGAGGTCAAGGTGAGGGTGCTATCACCCTCACCTTGACCTCTTTCCACCTATCACATTTCCAACGCCCCTCCTCCAAGTCCCTCCTCCCTACCTTTTATCTTCTCCTGCTGAACACTCTCTGCTCATTCCTGAAGAAGGGCATGTGCCCGAAACGTCGAATCTCCTGTTCCCTGGATGCTGCCTGACCTGCTGTGCTGTTCCAGCAATAAAGTTTCAGCTATGTCAAATCTTACTATACCTCCAACCAGGACAGCCAGTTTGCATTCAAGATGAAACTCATTCTGGACAACTGATAGAACAGACACCACATTCAAGGTCCTTCCTTATTCACACTGAAAAGGTATGGTGATAACAGATGTACACAGAAGGAATCTTCTACAGAATCAAAGCAGCCATCGCTATCGTCAAACAGACCTGAGATTCCGGATTCATAGAGAGATCCACATGAAACTCTGATTGCTTAATTACAGTCATCTGTCAATTCTTCCTCTGCATAGTAGAGTTGTAGAGACTACATTGGAGGACTCAACTTTACAATTTCTTCCAAAGTAGCTGAGAACGTTTGGATGAACTATTGAAGGTTGTCCCTGCAAAATTAACAAGTGGGAGAGATGTACTTTAATGGGGAGAATTGGGGAGAGGTAGTATAAGGATTTAATTCTTACTTAGAAAGATGGTGAAATATCACGTGATCTTACTATCTCTTGCAGCCTTGTGGCAAGATGAAGTAACAGCAAAACGTTTCTTAAATAATGTTAATGTTTTCCTTATTCTACTGATCCTGTAACTACCTTTTAATTTGACGATACCTAACTCTTTACTGATACACTGGATAAATAAATTGCCTGGTTTGTCATTGAACTATACAATCTATAAAGTTTCAGATTTCATTCCCACCCTGTGCTGAGTTTATTGATCCAATTTGAACTGGGATTAGAGATGGTGCTATGATTTGCTCCAAATTTTCTGAGTTAAAGAAATTAAAATGAATAAGGGATTGAATCTGAGTAAGGTGAGGGCAGATGGTGTTCAAGGTGAGCCACTGGCATGGATTGAGGATTGGCTGTCTGACAGAAGGCAGAGAGATGAGTTAAAAAGTTCTTTTTCGGAATGGCAGTCGATAAAGTGCAAAGGGATCTGAGAGTGCAAGTCTAGGATTCTCTAAAGATTAACTTGCAGGTTGAGTCCGTGATTAAAAAGGCAAATGTAATGTCATTTATCAAGAGGGTTGGAATATAAAAATAGCGATGTACCTCTGAGACTTTATAAAGCTCTAGTTAGGCCCCATTTGGAATTTTGGGCCCCATGCCTCAGGAAGGACATACTGGCACTGGAGCGTGTCCTGCAGAGATTCACACGGATGATCCCTGGAATGGTAGGCCTAACATACGATGAATGGCTGAGGATCCTGGGAGTGTATTCAGTAGAGTTTAGAAGGTTGAGGGGAGATCTAATAGAAACTTACAAGATAATGCATGGCTTAGAGAGGGTGGATGCTGGGAGACTAGGACCTTAGAATTAGAGGGGGTCAACTTAGAATGGAAATGAGGAGACATGTCTTCAAGGCAGAGATTGATAAATTCTTGATCTCGCAAGGAATTGAGGGCTATGGAGAGTGTGCAGGTAAGTGGAGTTGAAATGCCCATCAGCCAGCATTAAATGGCAGAGTGGACTTGATGGGCCAAGTGGCCTTACTTCCACTCCTGTGTCTTATGGAATCATTATTTGCTGGTCATTGCTGAAAATTTCATGTATATAGCATCAACTGAAGAAAGAATCAGGTGTGAACATAATTAAATAAACACAAATGTTCATTGTGTAACTCCACACGAAAAATGTTTCTTGTGTGAGTTCTGTAGATTTCTTCTTGGTGCATTTTCAACTCTAAGAGTAAAATGTCTGAAAATTAGTAGAAAAATTGTTTTACAACCCCTTTCGCATGCTTTTTTTTGTCCTATTTCCATTCCTGACTTACACTTGTGGAAAATACTGCATGAGAAATCTAGATCCACTTGGTAACAGAAATGTATTCAATGTGCCTATTTAAAAGCATCTTTTTTGCCAAATTAAACTGATTGTCTTTTCTTTTATACTTGATTTGTATATGTATGTCTTTAAATGAACATAACTCATCTCAATGTTCTATTGTAATTACTAGCAAATCAAAAATTGTTTGAATAAGCATAGCCTAAACAAGTTATAGTAATGAGACAATGGGAAAAGTAAAATATGGGTTCTGGACCAACCTTGCAAGTATGTAGTTCTATTGGGTAGCAAATTAACAGATCACCACTGTCAACAACCTGGGGGTTATCATTACCATAAACTCACTTGGACTTACCACAAGCATAGCAGGACTTACCTGCAACAGCAGGTCAGAAGTTGGGAATAATGTGGTGAGTAACTCACTTTCTGACTCGCCAAAGCCTATCTGCCATCTACAAGTCATAAGACAGAAGTGTGATGGAATACTCTACACTTGCCTGGATGAGTGCATCCCTAGTAACACTCAAGAAGCTTGACATCATCTAGGACAATGCAGCTCGCTTGATTGGCACTACCTCCACTAGTAGCAACTCCCTCTAACACCGATGATCAGTAACAGCAGTGTGTACTACCTACAAGATGCACTGTAGAAATTCACCAAAGATCCTCAATAGCCCCTTCCAAACCCATGATCACTTCCTTCTAGGACAAGAACATCATCACCTTTAAGTTCCCCTCTAAGCCATTCACCACCCTGACTTGGAAATGGATATCGGGGTTCCTTCACTGTCAAAATGCTGGACTTCCCTCCCTAATTGCATCATGTGTCAATCCATGACAGGTGGTCTGCAGTGGTTCAAGAAGGCAGCTTACCACACCTCTCAAGGGAAACTTTGGACAGTCAATAAATGCTGGCCAGTCAGTGATGCCCATGTCCACAAATTAATATTAAAAACAGGATACTGAGAACTGCATGTAGTTTATACAACAGAGCTGAAAATCATGAGATCTATTTAACAATTTGACCATTCTACACATTCAAAGTGAGGTACGTAATATCAAATTTCCTGAAGCCAGGAAATTGCCAGGGATCAGAATCCTGAAAATAATTTCCAGCAGCATATTCAATTGCAAAGCTCCTGGTTTTGCTTTCATCCAAAATCTACAGATCTACAAATGTTCATTTCTGGTTAGTTATTAATAGTGGAAATGTCAAATTGATTTCTTCTTCCTGACTCAGGTACAAGATCAGGTATTACTGCACAAATTAGGAATCAAACTGGAATTTTTTTTTTGCAATACAAGTTTAACAAAGTCTCATCCTACATTAGTTAACATTTAGGTTTGTTATTTGAAGGCCACAATGAATTGAAGATTGAGAGCTCGCAAAAGTAGAGGTTTTTAAAATGCTGAAAGAATATATGTGCTAGGGCTCGCAGGTTATATGACTTACATTACAAATGCTTCATAAGATAATGGTCCTGAAAGGGTCAGTACTAGAGATTGCATTAAATTTTAACCATACCGATGATGTTATGCAAGCCTGGATAGGGAACTTGGGATTTTGAAGAAGGCAGATGTGTCAACAGTGTCTTCCTAGTTTTAGTAGTAATGGCTAACTAGCAAATGTAACTGTACATATTTGCTATCATGCAATTAAATACATATTGTTAAAACAAAAACCTCTTCTTGTTAATACTCAGCGGTACTGTCCCTCTATCACTGTACAACACTGGGCCCTGAGAAAGAGTCAAGAAAATATCACATGGTGTTCAGCAGTGGGCTTGTTGCTTATTATGACAAGATACAATAGTGAAAAAAATCATTGAACACATAGAACAGTACCGCACAGTACAGGCCCTTCAGCCCACGATGATGGGCTGAGCATTTATCTTAATCTAAGATCAACCTAACCAACACATCCCTCAATTTACTGCTATCCATTTGCTTGTCAAGCAGTCGCTTAAATGTCCCTCATGTCTCTGACTCTACCACCACCACTGGCAGTGCATTCCATGCACCCATAAAGAACGTACCTCTGACATCTCCCCTATACTTTCCTCCAATCACCTTAAAATTATTACCCCTCGTGACAGCCATTTCTGTGCTGGGGAAAAGTCTGGCTATCTGCTCTATCTGTGCCTCTCATTACCTTGTACACCTCTATCAAGTCATCTCTCTTCCATCTTCTCTCCAGTGTGAAATGCCCAAGCTCACTCAACCTCTCTTCATAAGACAAGTCCTCCAATCCAGGCAGCATTCTGGTAAATCTCCTCTGCACCCTCTCAAAAGCATTGACATTCTTCCTATAATGAAGCAACCTGAACTGGACACAGTATTCCAAGTGTGGTCTAACCAGGGTTTTATAGAGCTGCAGCAAAACCTCACAGCTCTTAAACTCAATCCCCCTGTTAATGAAAGCCAAAACACCAAACGCCTCCTTAACAACCCTGTTAACTTGGGTGGCAATTTTGACGGATCTATGTACGTGGACCCCAAGATCCTGCTGTTTCTCCACACTGCCAAGCATCCTGTCTTTAACCCTGTATTCAGCATTCAAATTTGACCTTCCACAATTAATCACTTCACATTTATCCAGGTTGAACTCTATCTGCGACTTCTCAGCCTAGCTCTGCAGCCTGTCAATGTCATGTTGTAGCTTATAACAGCCCTCGACACTTATCTACAATACCACTGACCTTTGTGTCATTGGCAAATGTACTAACCCATCCTTCCACTTCTTCATCCAAGTCATTTATAAAAACTACAAACAGCAGAGGACGAAGAACAGATCCTTGCAGGACACCACTGGTCACCGACCCTCCAGGTGGAAAACTTTCCATCCACTACCGCTTGTTGTCTTCTTTCAGCCAGCCAATTCTGTATCCAGACAGTCAAATTTCCCTGTATCCTATACCTCCTAACTTTCTGAATGAGCCTACTGTGGAGAACTGTATCAAATGCCTTACTGAAATCCATATACATCACATCCACTGCTCGACCTTCGTCAACTTGTCAGGTCCTCAAAGAACTCAATAAGGCTTGTGAGGTATGACCAGCCCCTCACAAAGCCATGCTAACTATCTTTAATCAAACCATGTTTTTCCAAATAGTCATAAATCCTATCTCTCAGAATCCTTTCCAGTACCTTGCTTACCACAGATGTAAGACTGACTGGTCTGTAATTCCCAGGGATTTCCCTATTCCCTTTCTTGAACAGAGGAACAACATTCACCTCCCTCCAATCAGCCGGTACTACTCCAGTGAAGAGTGAGGATGCAAACTTCATTGCCAGAGGTGCAGCAATCTCATTCCTCACTTTTTATAGTAATCCTGGATCTATCTGGTCCAGCCCTGGGGACTTATCTATCGTGATGCTTCCCAGAATTTCCAGCACATCTTTTTCCTTAATAGGCTTGAGCAGATTGATATTAACCTGGTCCAAGGTGTTCTCACTATCAATAAGATCCCTCTCTCTAGTGAATACGGAAGCAAAAACCTCTCATGGCCTCCCTTATCTCTTTAAAGCCTAGGCACAAATTCCCTCCACTATCCTTGGTTGGCCCTACCCTCTTAAGATCATTCTCTTATTCCTCATGTACGTGTAGAATGGCTTTGGGTTTTCCTAATCCTTCTCACCAAGGCTTTTTCATGCCCCCTCCTAGCTCTCGTCAGTCCATTTTTGAGTTCTTTCCTGGCTACCCTGTAATCCTCTAAAGCTGTGCCAGCTGTAATCCTTGCTTCCTCACCTTAAATAAAATTCCTCCTTCCTTTTGATGAAAAGCTGCTCGGCTCTCGTCATTCACGGCTCCTTTGCCTGTCTCATTGGACAAAATTATCCAACACTCGCAACAAATGCTCCTTAAACAGCCTCCACATTGCTGTTGTGTGTTTTGTTCTCCACAGCAATTTATACTCTAATAGCAGTATAATTTCCCCTCCCCCAATTAAGTGCCTTCCCATACTGTCTGCTGCTATCCCTCTCCATGGCTATGGTATAGGTGAGGAAGTTGTAGTCACTGTCAATGATATGTTCTCCCACTGAGAGATCTGATACCTGGCCTGGCTCATTGCCTAGCACCAAATCCAATATGGCCTCCCCCTAGTCAGCCTATCTACATATTGAATCAGAATCCCTCCTGGACACACCTGACAAAGTCAGCTCCATCCAGACCATCTGCAATAAGGAGGTTCCAATCAGTATTGGGATCATGCGGCCTTTTGAGTCTACACCGACCTTAAGAGCATCCTACCAAATCTAGCCCTTGACCCTAACCCCATAACCCTATATTTATCATGGCTAATCCATCTATCCTGCATATCCATGGACACTACAGACCAATTTAACATGGCCATCTTTGGACTGTGGGAGGAAACCTGAGCACCCAGAGGAAAACCATGCAGACGTAGAGAGAACCCATGGAGAGAAGATGTAAACTCCACCCAGACAGTTGCCCAAAGTTGGAATCAAACCCAGGTCCCTGGCACTGGAAAACAGCTGTGATGATAACACAGCCACAGAGCTGCACATATAGCTCCTTCAATGTGATCATTAACACTAAGTTGCTTCAGAGAAGTATTGGAAATGACAATGGCCCACAAATGATCAGAGTTTTAAAGAGTATCGTAAAGGAGGTAAGTGAGATCGAGAGGCAGAGAGGTAGTGAAAAGGTGTTCCTTAAGGCCTAGATGACTGAGAATGGTAAGTGCTGTGATCGAGATCACAGATGTTCAAAAGGGCAGAATTACAGAAGATTGTGAGGGCTACAGAAGACTACAGAGCTGGGAGGGATGAGCATTTGTGTAGATGTTTGGATCCAAATTCAATTATTTAGTCAACTAACATGATGCATACTCCTAGTTCTACTGAGCAGCGATAACTGAGGGTTCCAATTTGTTATGATACCGAAATACATTTATGGTCCTTTAAGAAGGGAGATGAACTGACTCTCCTTTGGAACTCAGCCTCTGCCTCTGTTGGTTGCAAGGTTAATAGGGGATTCCTTCCCTCATTGGCACCTTATGCCAGCTCAAATGTATTTTCAAAGGAACCAATTTAGCAAGGATTTTTTGATTTAAAGAGAGAGTGAATTCAGTAGCTAGTAAAACACAAGTTAAGATAACAAGACGCAGCACATATACACAGTTTAAAAATGGGAAGCAAGTCTAATAAGTAAAAGAAAATAAAAACAAATCAGCCTTTGGCTTATCGGTGACGAACAGATTGTGAAGTATGGCACCATTAAGGTGGATGCTTTTGGTTGCACTGACTTTGGCAGTTGAGTAATTATTTGGAAATTCTTAGTTCTGCCGTAGCTGAAAGGAATTTGTCCAGTTTCCTTCACCAGTGGCTTTTCTGACTTGATTTGTTTTCAGCAGAAAACAATCTGGGAAGTAGACAAGAAGGGGAGTAGAGATAACCCTGGTAACTATAGACCAGTGAGCCTTACTTCGGTTGTGGGTAAAGTGTTGAAAAAGGTGAGAAGAGGTAGGATTTATAATAATCTAGAAAGGAATAAGCTGATTAGGAATAGACAGCACAGTTTTGTGAAGGGTAGGTTGTGCCTCACAAAACTTATTGAGTTCTTTGAGAAGGTGACCAAATGGGTGGATGAGGATAAAGCGGTTGATATGGTGTATATAGATTTCAGTAAGGTTTCCCATGGTAGACTATTGCACAAAATACGGAGGCATGGCATTGAGATTGATTTAGCGGTTTGGATTAGAAATTGGCTAGCTCAAAGGAGATGGAAGGTGGTGGTTAATGGGAAATGTTCATGCTGGAGTTCCGTTCCTAGTGGTGTACTGCAATGATCTGTTTTGGGTCCACTGCTGTTTGTCATTTTTATAAATGACCTGGAAGAGGACATTGAATTTGCGGGTGACACAAAGGTTAGTGGAGTTGTGGACAGTGCCAAAGGATGTTGCAGGTTACAGACGGACATAGATAAACTGCAGAGTTGGGCTGAGAGGTGGCAAATGGAGTTTAATGTGGAAAGGTGTGAGGTGATTACTTTGGAAGGAGCAACAGGAATAGAGTACTGAGTTGATGGTAAAATGAGCAGAGAGATCTCCGTGACCATGTATATAGATCCCTGAAAGTTGCCACCGAGGTTGATAGGCTTGTTAAGAAGGCATAAGATGTGTTAGCTTTGATTGGTAGAGGGATTGAGTTTCAGAGCGATTAAATCATGTTGCAGCTGTACAAAATTCTGGTGCGGCCGCACTTGGAGTATTGTGTACAGTTCTGGTCGCCGCATTATAGGAAGGATGTGGAAGCTTTGGAAAGGGTTCAGAGGCGATTTACTAGGATGTTGCTTGGTATGGAGGGAAGGCCTTATGAGGAAAGGCTGAGGGAATTGAGGCTGTTTTCATTTGAGAGAAGAAGGTTGAGAGGTGATTTAGTTGAGACATATCAGATCATCAGAGAGTTAGATAGGGTGGACAGTGAGAGCCTTTTTCCTCGGATGATGATGGCTAGCATGAGAGGACATAGCTTTAAATTGAGGGGTGATAGATATAGGACAGATGTCAGAGGTAGTTTCTTTACACAGAGTAGTAGGAATGTGGAATGCCCTGCCTGCAACAGTAGTAGATTCACCAACTTTAAGGGCATTTTAATGGTCATTGGATAAACATACGGATGAATATGGAATAGTGTAGGCTAGATAGCCTCCAGATTGGTTCCACAGGTCGGCGCAACATCGAGGCCAGAAGGCCCTATGCTGTGTTGTAATGTTCTATGTATTGTATTTATTTCTACCTGTACAGGCAGAATTATCTAGTGGAGGTTTTCAGCTTCACAGCACACTTTAGTACAGTGAAATGTGTACCGTCCATCGTAGTATGCTTGCATGCCAGCACTATAGCAGAGAGACAAAACAATTGGTTTTAACTACCTTTTTGAGAGTCACTGAAAAACATAAAACAAAAAATGCCTTTGTCCAGAACTGCCCTTCTTTCCATTCACCATATCTATAATCTGTGAAACAACCTGCAGGAGATCATATTTCATCTTTTTAAATGGGTTAACCTCTCTTTAAAGTTCCTATGATACTCTTCAGTTAATGACACTCAATGGTTCCTCTTGGGACTGTGTAATCCATACAGGGATTCTCCCAGAAAGCTACAGGACTTACATTCCCAGCCATCTTTTAGTTTTATGTACTTTTGTGTTAAAAAAACATGCAGTGTACTTTAACTTTCAATGTCTGTAAGTAATTCGGAGTTGCAATCCATTGTTATGACAACTTACAGGGTTATTTTATTCCTTGGATTGCAGTTCTGCAGGCTGAAATCTGCTGACAGTGTTTTTGACACTTGATCATATGATGATGGTTGTCTTGCTATAGATGTGCTGTATCTTTTTTTTGAAGAGCTTATGTAATGATATTTTGTCAGAAAGCTGGAGTACAAGCTGTGGACATAGAAACTGGGAGGGCAAGTGTTATCTGCTCATTGTTTCAGGAGACAGTCACATCGCTGAAATTAATTATATTGAATTGGGTGCATGGTTGGGGATGGGAGGATGTGACTATGAATGAAGCAGTCTGGGACCCAGAATTTAGCTTTGGAGAAACCTTACACAGCTCTCTTATCCATTGGTATGAGGTTTTTGCTCCCAATTAGAACAAGAGCGCAAATTACAGGAAAGAGGAGCGAACTGACTAAAATCCGATTGTACAGAACACCATTCAAGTGGGGGCAAGAAAAGAGTAGTATTAGGGAATAGCATGGTTAGGGGAATAAATGCTGTTCTTTGCAGCAAGGACAGAGTCCCAACGGCTGTGCTGCCTTACTGGTGCCATGGTTAAAGACATTTCTCCTCTGCTCGAGAGGAATTTGGAATGAAAGAGTAGGATTTCATTGTTGCAATGACATAGGTAGAACTAAGGAAGACATTCTGTTGAGGGATTGTGAGCAGCTTGGTTCTAAATGGAAAAAGCAGAATCACAAAGGTAATAATGTCTGATTACTACCTGAGTCATGTGCAAACTGTTGTGAAGTAAGTAAGGATAGAGGGGTAATTGTGTGGCTCATTAAATGATGAGAGAGAAATAGATTCTGATTCATGGGCACTGGTGACAGCATTGGTGAAAGGGAGAGCTGTTCCATTGGGATGGATCCTATGTGAACCAATCTGATATCAGTGTCCTGGCAAATCACGTAACCTGGGTTGTTGATAGAGATTTAAAATAGTTGGGCGATGGGGTGATGGGGAGGAGGATTGGGGGGCAGTGCCTTAAATTGTAAGGAAGGTTAAAAAGATGAAAGAGCAGAGATAAAGAGTAGTGAAGAGACGAACAATAATTAAAGTGTGACAGCAAGTGGCAGAAAATGAGCAGATGAGTGCAACAGAAATTAGAACCAGATTAAGTAACAATGGCAAAAAGTCCAAGGTTAAGACTCACTACCTGAATGAATGAATGCAGTTCAAAGGGAATAGAGTATCAAAATAGGAATGCTTTGCTAAAACTATGCAAGGCACTAATCAGACTACGGCTGGGATACTATGGACAGTTTTGGCCCACTGATCCAAGGAAGGATATGCTGGAATTGGAGGCTGTCCAGAGAAGGTTCTCCAGGCTGATACCAGATATGGAGTGAGGTATGAGGAGAAACTGAGTAGGTTGGATCTGTATTCAATATAATTTAGAAGAAAAACATTCAAGATTGTGAGGGAACTTGCCAAAATGGATGTTGATAGGTCGTTTACCTTTGTGGGACAGCTTAGGACAAGACCACATAACCTCAGAATAGGGGTTGCACATTTAAGACAGATTAGGGGGAATATTTTCTTTCAGAGGAAAAAATAATGTACCAAAATTTTGCTGATGGTGCAAAATTGGTGGGAGGGCATAGTGTGATGAGAACCATGGAATCTGCAAGGTGATATTGGTAGAGTGAGCAAGTGGGTAAAATCTTGGCACTTAGTGTTTAAAGTAGGAAAGTGTGAGATTATAGAATTTGATAGGAAGAATCAAAAAGCAGTCTCCTACATAAATTGAGAAACGTTCCCAAAAAAGTGGGACCTGGATTTTCTTGTGCATGCAACACAAAATGTTAGCATGCTGGTGCTAAAAGTAATTAAGATATGTGATGATGCTGCTCCTTTAACAAGGTTATGTTGTCCTTGAATTTTTTTTAAGAGCGGTCGCAATGTCAGAGGTTCCAAAATATCTGGGTTTATCCACTTGAGAATGCTATTAAGTCTTTCTTTTAAAACACTTGTACAATGAAAGGGGAGTGGCCAATTTACCCAGTTCAGGATTTGGTTTGGTTTGGTTTTAGCCAGTTTTTTTTTAGGCTGCTGGTCAAAGAAACAGCTCCATGTTGATCCTCTCTCTCTCTGACATCTCTCCTGTAAGAACCTGTGTTTGGTTTTACCCTTATTTTGCCAATGGGGTTTTTGTGGGGATGTTGGAAGTATTTAGAACAGCATCATTACATTTTGATAGAGTCATTTGGGTTTTCAGGTAAGTTATGATATTCTATATTCTGTTCTTTTTTGTTAGTGTACAAATTAATTCTGTTTTGTTTAAAACTGAGTGGTTGCGTACTCCTGGTACATACACTTTTCAGCTGCTTAAAACAACTATAAAAGTTAGGCTCTGGGCTACCCTCCTGGAACATTTGAGGAAGTCTGGCCTGGTCCATAACAGACGGCAAGTGGAATTTTTGCCTTCATTGCTAGGGGGTGGGAGTTTGAAAATAAGGAAGTCTTGTTACAATGGTACAGCGTGTTGATGCTGCCACCCTTGTGGTTTTGGTCCTCATATTTAATAAAGAGTACATTGGCATTGGAGGCAGATCAAAAGAGATTCCATAGACAGATTCCTGAACGAAAGGGTTGACTGCTAAACAACCTGGGTCTTTATTCATAAGCATTTTGAAGACTGAAGGGTGATCTTATTGAAATATACCAAATTTTGAGTGTGGCTTGAAGGGTAGATTTTGAGAAAATGTTTTCACTAGTAGGGGATGTCAAAATCTAAGGAACATAGTTACAGAATAAGAGGACACTCATTTAAAACTTACATTTGAAGGAATTCCTCCTCAGAAAGTATTTAAAGAAGAGCTAAATGAATTGTTTTAAAAATAGAACAGATGTGAGGCCTATGAGGAGATGACACGAAAGGGGAATTCAGTCCAGGGGAGATCAGTAATGACTGTATAGAATTGTGGAGGAGTCTTGAGGAGCTAAATGGTTTACTCCTACTCCTATTTCTTATGTAGGCAAATCTGCTGATTTTAAGAAGGCAGAAGGAGGGAAAGACCCTTCTGTGTTTGCATGTCAACATAATCAATGTTACATACTCTTAAGAAATTAATTAGTCCTCCAACTGAATTTGTTACACAAAAGGTTAGAGATCGGAGTTAACAGTACAACAATCATAGAATCCCTAGTGTGGAAGAAGTCCATTCAGCCAATCGAGTCCACTCCAAAGAGCATACCACACAGACCCTCCCCCTATCCTATCCCTGTAACCCTACATTTCCTGTGGCAAAACCCCCAACCTGCATATCTTTGGACTGTGGGAGGAAACTAGACACAGAGACAAAACCCACACAGACGCAGGGAGAAAGTGCAAACTCCACACAGACAGTTGCCTGAGGGTCCTTGACACTGAGGCAGCAATACTAATCACTGAGCCCCAACCATATCCTGTTGGATCTACAATGTAGGCCAAATATCAATTGTGTGTACATTTCATTCCTCTAAGTTATGTTTTTCTATTAAGGCCTATAAAGATTTACTGCCAATGGAAAAAATAAATTCCTCTTTTATAAATCTTTGAGTAATAAGAGAGGTTAAATTGACTGTGCCTCGCTTCATTGGGGCTGCACACGGGAATAAAGCCTCCTGGAATCATCAAAAACCTAATTTTTCCAGAATGTTTTTGAAAAAATCCCTACAGTGTGGAAGCAGGCCATTTGGCCCAATAAGTCCACACTGACCCTCAGAAGAGCATCTCACACAGACCCATCTGAGATCCTAGTGCTGCAACCCTGAATTTCCCATGGCTAACACACCTAACCTGCAGGTCCCTAAGCAACTTAAGATGGCAAATCCACATGTTTGGACTGTGGGGGGAAATTAGAGCACCTGGCAGAAACCCACGTGGACACAAGAAGAACGTACAAACTTTACACAGACAGTCACTTGAGGCTGGAATTGAACTTGGGTCCCTGGCACTGTGAGACAACAGTGCTGATCACTGAGCCACTATACTGCACCATTATGAATGCAAAATGCCCTAATTCGACAATCTTTTAGACCTAAGTTACCAAAGCATGGAGCTACAATTTTGGTGCTGAATAAAAGTTAACTATTTATTAAAATAAATAGTTTCAAGCTTGTTTGCAGGAGGCAATGAGTTCATAAATTATAAAGTCCCTGTCTTATTACTTAATAGCAAAAGCCTACTGCAGTTTTAAGGAAAATAAACTGGCTTTCTTCAGACCTTAGGTACGTTTTTTTACTGAGACAAATGGAAACCACCTATTGTTGTTTCCATTTTACTCCACAGTAAAGAATACATAGGTTAATGAATTTTGGGAAGATTTGTAGCTCAAGTTGGGGTTCTGGAGGTAAGTTTGCATGCTGAACTGGAGGGTTTGTTTTCAGACATTTCGTCACAAAACTAGGCAACATCAGTGAGCCACCGCATCTCCTCCACTTCCCGCTCCTCCGCCCTTGAGCCCCGCCCCTCCTACCGCCACCAGGACAGAACCCCATTGGTCCTCACCTACCACCCCACCAACCTCCATATACATCGTATCATCCGTCGTCATTTCCGCCACCTCCAAATGGACCCCACCACCAGGGATATATTTCCCTCCCCTCCCCTATCAGCGTTCCGAAAAGACCACTCCCTCTGTGACTCCTTCGTCAGGTCCACACCCCCCACCAACCCAACCTCCACTCCCGGCACCTTCCATTGCAACCGCAAGAAATGCAAAACTTGCGCCCACACTTCCCCCCTTACTTCCCTCAAAGGCCCCAAGGGATCCTTCCATATCCGCCACAAATTCACCTGCACCTCCACACACATCATTTACTGCATCCACTGCACCCGATGTCGCCTCCTCTGTATTGGGGAGACAGGTGCCTACTTGCGGAACGTTTCAGAGAACACCTCTGGGATACCTGGACCAACCAATCCAACCATCCTGTGGCTCAACACTTCAACTCCCCCTCCCACTCCACCAAGGACATGCAGGTCCTTGGACTCCTCCATTGCCAGACTATAGCAACACGACGGCTGGAGGAAGAGCGCCTCATCTTCCGCCTAGGAACCCTCCAACCACAAGGGATGAACTCAGATTTCTCCAGTTTCCTCATTTCCCCTCCCCCCACCTTGTCTCAGTCCCAACCCTCGAACTCAGCACCACCTTCCTAACCTGCAATCTTCTTCCTGACCTCTCCACTCCCACCCCCACTCCGGCCTATCACCCTCACCTTATCACCCTCAACTTAACCTCCTTTCACCTATCGCATTTCCAACGCCCCTCCCCCAAGTCCCTCCTCCCTACCTTTTAGGTTAGCCTGCTTGGCACACTTTCCTCATTCCTGAAGAAGGGCTCATGCCCGAAATGTCAATTCTCCTGTTCCTTGGATGCTGCCTGACTTGCTGTGCTTTTCCAGCAACACATTTTCAGCTCTGATCTCCAGCATCTGCAGTCCTCACTTTCTCCTAAGGCTGTAGGGGCTGTAGGTATAAAGTTTTAGTTGGGGAAGTCAATAAAATGGATTTATCCTTTCTTTTGAATCATGCAAGGTCAGAAATCATCAATTTTGCTCATGAGAAAGCATCCATCTTGTCTGTAGAAGGCAGGAAATCTCCAGTTGGTGCACAAAAGTTATGGGGAAACCCCCAGTAAATAATTTAAAGCTTTTAATTGTGTTAAATTACATTAAGGGAAACATTACAACTTTGCTCCTTACAAAAGTAAAATTCTTGAAAGGAAAGAGATTACAACAGCATTGATGTATTGCAGAATTTAAAAGTTCAAGTAAGAAGAATAAACAATTACACCAGGAAAATGTGGCAGGAGAAGTAATACCTGCAAGATTTAGTATCAGACAAGGGACAAATAATACACTGGGTTGTAAATCTTGGATAAATCAGTTAAGATACAGAACTGCTTCAAACTTGAATATTAAATCCCAAGCTGTGTAAGGAACTACACTGTTGTATTTAATAGGACCAACAATTGAGGTAATAAATTGCCAAAACATACAAGTCATAATGTTGAAGAAGTTCTTAAAGCATTTGACAATTACTTCAAACTGAAAACGAATAAAAAATTTGATATTTTTAGTGAGTGCAGCAGGACAGAATGGAATTACAACTAGTTCGATGAGTAAAGGAGTTTGTTGAAGAAAGGAGGAAACTGCTTTATTGTTTTATTTTATTTTATTTTCATTTATTTATCTTTGTCAGTCTCCAGGAGACCAGCAATTCAAAGCTGAATCAGAAGGCTGAATTTGAAATAAAAATGTTTAATTTTCAGTTTCTAGTTAGTAGTAGAAAAGTTAGCTTAAGTGATGGCAGGGCAGTCATGTAGAATGTCTATTCTGTGGCATGTACAGAATGTAGACTGTTCACATGACACAGATGAACACAAGTGCACAAAGTGTCAGTGGCTGTGGAAATCTGAGCTCTGGATTTTGGTTGATTGATTTATTGTTGTCACATGTACCAAGATACAGTGAAAAGTGTTGTTTTGCATGCTGTACAGGCAGATTGTATCATACAAAGTGCATCACAGTCGCAGAACAGAGTGCAGAATACAGTGTTACAGCCACAGAGATTGTGAAGAGAGAGAGATCAGAATTAACATTTGAGAAATCCTTTCAAAAGTCTGATAACAGCGGAGGGAGAAGCTGTTCTTGAATCTGTACGTGCATTCAAACTTTTATATCTTCTACTTGATGGAAGAGGATGGAAAAAGAGTATAACCAAATTGGGAAGGGTCTTTGATTATGTTGGTTGCTTTCCCAAGGGAGTGGGAAGTATAGATGGAGTCAATGTGTGGAAAGCTATTTTAGAATTTTGGAAATTTTGTGGTGGCTGGAGGCAGGTGGTGCATTTTTGAGGTTGACAATTATGTGGTTAGCATCAGAGAGGTTGTCACACAGTACATTAAGGACATGCAGCAAATGCTGATTACTGGACAGTCCAGAAGAACCAGGCTGGTGGTGTGGCAAGCACCCCGAAAGGCCCTCTCAAGAATTGCCTTTCCATGGTTAGGATGATGGTTCCTCAGAGGAGCGCAGCAAGTCCCCAGACCATGGCACCGTAAGTGGGCCAGCTGTACAAGAGGGAAGAAATGGAAATGGAGATTAGTAATGATAAGGGATTTGTTAGTTGGGGAACAGACATACATGAGGCACTATGGGCCATCAACAGCAGCAGAATTGTAATCCAGCATAATCTGCCAACATGGCCCAACATATCCCACATTCAACCATGACCATCAAGTCAAGAGATCAACCCTGGTTTAATGGCAAGTGCAGTAGGAAATACCAGGAGCAGCACTAGGCATATCAAAAAATGAGGTGTCGACCTGGTGAAGCTACCAGACAGGACTGCTTGTGTGCCAAACAACATAAGCAACAAGTGATAGACAGATCTAAGCTCTGCAGCCCTGACACATCTGGTCATGAATGTTTCTGGACAATTGAACAATTCACTGGAGGAAGAGGCTCCATAAATATTCCCATTCTAAATGAAGGAAGAGCCCAATGCAGCAGTCAAATGATAAGGCTGAAGCATTTTCCACAAATTTCAACCAGAAGTTATGGGCGGCACGGTGGCTCTGTGGTTAGCACTGCTGCCTCACAGCGCCAGAGACCCGGGTTCAATTCCCGCCTCAGGCGACTGACTGTGTGGAGTTTGCACATTCTCCCCGTGTCTGCGTGGGTTTCCTCCGGGTGCTCCGGTTTCCTCCCACAGTCCAAAGATGTGCAGGTCAGGTGAATTGGCCATGCTAAATTGCCCGTAGTGTTAGGTAAGGGGTAGATGTAGGGGTATGGGTGGGTTGCGCTTCGGCGGGGCAGTGTGGACTTGTTGGGCCGAAGGGCCTGTTTCCATACTGTAAGTAATCTAATCTGAGAGCTAAATGGATGATCCATCTTGGCCTCCTCCAACAGTCTCCAGTATCACAGATACCAGTCTTCAGCCAATTCATGTGATAGCAGGAAACACTTGGAGGCACTGAATACTGCAAAGGCTATGGGACCTGACAACATCCTGATAATAGTACTGCAGACATGTCCTCCAGAACTTGCCACACCCTTAGCTAAGCTCTTCCAGTACAGTTACAATATTAGCATCTACTCAAAAATATGGAAAATTGCCCAAGTATGTCCTTTACAAAAAAATGCAGGACAAATGCACCCAGCCAATTACCGCCCCGTCAGTAAATTGATGGATGATGTCATCAACAGTGCTATCAAGCAGAACCTCAGTGTGCATGACTGTTACTGTCTACAAGATGCATCAAAGATCCTTAGACAGCACCTTCCAAACCCATGACCACTTCCATTGAGAACGACAAGGGCAGCAGATACATGGGAACACCACCACTTGCAAGTCCCCTCCCAGCCTCTCACCATCCTGACTTGGAAATATATCACCATTCCTTCATTGTTGCTGGATCAAAATCCTGGAGTTCTTTTCCTAAGGGCTTTGTGTGTCAACTTAAAGCACATGGACTGTAGCAGTTCAAGAAGGAAGCTCAACATCACTTTCCCAAGGGCAACTAGGAAATAAATACTGGCCAACCAGTGATGCCCACATCCGACAAGTGAATAAAAAGAAATATCTGGGTTGGAGTAAAAGAGTGAAATTTTCTAAATCAGGATTACACTGCATGTATCTAAATATATGAAGTATAATAAGAGTGGTGGGTAAGATTGTCATTTGGATTAATGATGCTGCGGCGACAAGAGAGATCTGGCTGAAGGAAAAACAGATTTGGGCATTAAACCTTCCTCCTTAAAGGATGTTTAGGAAAGGAAGAAAAGGAAGCCGAGTGGTGGATTTGGTTTAATAGTACATAATGGTACTAGATAATGAGGATGTCTCAGAGTGTTACAGGAAAAAAAATTGATTTGGCTGGAGCTAAGGACCAAGAACGGTGCAATTACCTCGTTCAGTGTAATCTACAGACCACCAAATAGGGGGAATGAACAAACCTACAAGGAAATTACAAAGAAGTGCAAGCATTATGTAACACTTACAATGGGGCACCAATTACCTAAATCTTGTATATTTAGCAACACAAATTCAGTTAGTGCATACCAATATAAACTTTCTTGTTGAAAATTGGGAGAGGGGTATGAGTCTGTGCTCACACTTACAGGGCACTTTCCACTCAAAGATTTGAAAACCCAAAGAAACAGTTGTTACTGTGTAAATTAAGAAATTGAAAAAAGAGATGTACAGCTGAGGGTAAGAAAAATGAAGAAGACGGTGAATGCAGAATTAGAAATTCCAGTCAGTATGTGTTGATCACCGAAGTCTGGACTATCATAGATTCAGTTTCCTTTGTGTTTTTAGAGAGCTATTTGGTGAACTATGATAGTTTGGTCAGTTGATTTTTTTTTATTGCCGAGTATTAAGTTTTCTTTCTGGTCATAATCATGCTTCTTGCTACTGTAGCAGTTGTATCAGATCAACACTGAGACAAACGTAGCAAATTAATCGGTAATAGATTCATGAGGATTTTATACTGTCTGATAGGTTAATATTTTTAAATCTTACAATTCTTTAAAGGATGTCCAGAACTAGAGAGCAAAGGTTTAGGGTGAGAGGGGAAAGATATAAAAGAGACCTAAGGGGCAAATGTTTCACGCAGAGGGTGGTACGTGTATGGAATGAGCTGCCAGAGGAAGTGGTGGAGGCTAGTACAATTGCTACATTTAAAAGTCATCTGGATGAGTATATGAATAGGAAGGGTTTGGAGGGATATGGGCTAGGTGCTGGCAGGTGGGACTAGATTAGGTTGGAATATCTAGTTGTTATGAACGAGTTGGACCGAAGGATCTGTTTCCATCTCTATGACTCTACGACTCTATATGCCAGCTGATTGAAGGTTAAATCAAAGTGAATGAATAACATTGCTGAAGTTCCATCCTTAAAAAAATGATTCATTAAAAATTGTCAAATGTAACCAACTTAAATTTCAAGGTGCAGTCAAAGATTGGATATTTATTTAAGATTTAACTTTTAAAATATTCTGCTTTTACCAGGTAACATGGATATCTAACCAGCTGAGCATTAAACACAGGATGATTGTGCCATACAGAGGCAAGATTTTCCAAAGGTCTTTTCCAAGATAGCAAGTCACTGAAGTGTTGTGAAGAGGGTGCTCAAAATGTATAGTAGATATTTTAATCTATGAGAATGGCAGCACTATGTAATTACTAAAGTTCTTGGGCAACAAAATTCATTGTATTTTGGATGATGTGATAAATAAACATGCATTTCTATTGTATTTTAGCTTTGCATCTTACTTGCATAAATCAGTATTTGGCACAGTCTAATGCTTTGCCCATAAATTAAAGGAGGGGGTGTGTCAAAAACCCATCTGGCATGATTCCTAGGGGATGTAAGCTGCTGCTTTAACTCCTGAGTGCTGCACCTGATGCCTGTCCTGATGCCAAGACCACAGTGTCAAGTTGGCTCTGACTAAAAGCTGTAAACAATCTCAGTATACCTCTGAAGAAGACTCATATTAAACTTGAAACATTCACACTGATGCTGCTAGACCTGCTGAATTTCCCTAAGTCAGTTTTTAGTCAGTATAGTCTGGTGTGTTACGTGCTTTCCTTGAGGAACTTTTCTACCTTCTAAATGTGAATCATTATGAAGAGTAGCACTGAGAAAGTGAAGGTTACCAATGGAATCTCCCAGTCAAAACCACTACAGAATTATCTGATGCTTCCTTCATTTCTCATATTCGAAAATGCTTATGGGAGGAAGATAAATATGTGGCTTTCAAGTGATCTATGTGCCCTCAAGTTGTGATGCTGCACCTTGTCAGTCAGGCATATCGCAAAAGAAGCTGCTGATTAAGCTGCCTCGGAAAATATTCTCAACATCGATGGCCAAAGGGCCTGTACTGCACTGTAATGTTCTATGTTCTTTGTAACACTGTGGTTGAGGAGAAAGTACTGATGAGGTCTGCCATGTCTGAAAATGTTTTCTTCCTTTGATACAAAGTTACTGTTGTCAGTTTGGTAGCTATAGCTTAAAACAACATTCAAGAAAACTCAATTCAAAATAAAATTCCCAGCTAACAAGAAGTAATCATATGTTCTGAGAAAAAACATTTTCACAGAAAGTACCAGGTTGCAATAGAAAGTGGCTGGTCTGCAGGAAAGCAGAATCATGTGGCTTCTACAAAAAAGACATCTTGAAAGGTTTTCTCAGTAAGCTTCGCTCCTGAATGTATGGACCATAATAAATTAGTGCTTTAGCATTTTAATAAAGATTACTGGAGAGATCATTGAAATCTTTAACAGTGCATCTAATTAGAACTGAATATGATTTGGAGCAAAAGCTCAACCAAGTGGTACTAAGGCTTATTTCAGTTGGACCTAAACCTAAGTCTCATACAGGACAGAAGGAGGCTATTTAGCTCTTCGAATCATTTCAAAGTGTATTTTAATTCATCCTAATTTCCCTAGAGCCCTAAGATATTTTGTTTTGCAAGTATTACATTTTATAACATTGATCTTTAGTGAATATAAAACCACATAATTGTCGCTTTATTTGTAAACAATCCCATTCCAGTCTTTCAGCCTTTATGTTTCTAACTGCAGATTTAATTATGTGGCTTTTCCTTCCTACTGAGTGTGGAACAATACTTTGCAAGCATTTTTGTGGATACAGACTGTAAACACTGACAAAATTCATAGACACACCAATTGACAACTATACAATCACTGAAATGATTGTGTTCGAGCAGTGTTTTTAATATACAGCAACAAAAATTACGTTTTATTAAGCCACTAAATACAGGAATCATCTTGTAAACACTTCGGGATCAAATCTACATTCTAGAAGACTGAACCCATGTTACACCGAAATGAAATGGAAGCCAAATATTTTAAATTAATAATTTGGACCAGAGTTAAAAGTTTAATTTTAAGCTAAATCTATAAGGACTTATTGCAACTTAAAATTTCATGGAATCCCAACAGTCCAGGTGCAGGCCATTCAGCCCATCAAGTCTGCATCTTTGAAGAGCATTCCACCTGTACCCCCACATTTACCATAGTTAACCCACTTCACCTGCACACTACAGGGCAATTGAACATGACCAATCCAACTAACTTGCATATTTTTTGACTGTGAGAAGAAACCAGAGCATCTGGAGGAAACCCATGCAGACATGGAGAGAACATGCAAACTCCAACCGTCACCAGAGGTTGGAATTGAACCCAATTCCCTGACACTGTGAGGCAATAGTACTAACCACTGTGCCACCCACTGCTATAAATCCTTGCTTTATGTCAAAAATCACTTTGCTTAATGGGCTGAACCCACAAAATACATTTTTTAAAGACCCAAATGACCATAACAATAGTTTCAAAATAACTGAACAAAATAAATGAAATTCTATCACTTCACCTTGCAAATTATATTGTTATCAGACAAGAATTGGGCTGTCAAGAAGTGGCCTGCTGTAAGATCAATTTAAATAAGCTTGAATGATGCATCTCTTTAACCATTCGTGAAACACCCAGACATAATAACCTGTATAATAAAACAAAGAACTGCAGATGCTAGAAATCTGAAACAAACAGAAAGTGCTGAAGAACCTCAGCAGGCATGACAGCATCTATAAAGAGGGAAAAACAGAGTTAATGTTTTGAGACAAGTGACCCTTCATCAGAAGTGAAATAACTGTTTTTCAGGTTTGTACGGACTAAGCCATTAGACTCAAACACTTTGGAAAATGGACCCCAATTGTGAAGGGACTCCAGGTCTGTGTAATCCAATAACTTTAAATACTGGGTCTGAAATAAGAGGGTTTACCATTATGCTATGACCATATTTACTTTATGAATAGAGATCATTGAATAAGTAAGTGAACCCTTTGTATTTTAATAAACTGCTTTTCCAAGCCGGTCAGTGTGTAGTAACACTATGAACTGGTAAAAAAGTTTGTGGTCTCTTTATGTCTGTCTCCAACCATTCTACATGCGTGCTCTGCCGGTATTCCAAACATTTAAAAACCACAGGAGCATATTTAACACAAACCAAGCAGCTGCTGACTCCAAAAGAGACAAGAATCATCTGTCAACATATTACATAAATTGTCTTGATGGAGAATCTCGAAAGATCATCAAACCTAGCCTCAAACCATTGATGTCAGAACCTGGAATTGCCTTGTAGCTGGTAGACTCTTTTTTTAGAACTGGCTTTTTCAGACATAAGTTCTTGATAAGCAAGGGGAATGGTTATCAAGATTAGGGGGGAGGTGGTGGTGAATATGGAATAGTTGGATCAGCTGTGATCTTTTTGAATGGTGAAGCAGCTTGAGGGCCAAGTCCCCTACTCCTGACCCTAATTTATTTGTTCACATATATTAAACTTTTGAAGTATAAATGTGAGAGTAACAGTGTTTATTTAAAATTATTTTCACATGTCATTGTTAAGGTAAATTCTTATTTCATTTTTAAAACTTACACCAAAATCTATGTGTGTCTTTTACAGTCAAGGGACTTAAACTGTTAAATACTCACTGGATTTGTAAGCAAGTTCTCTTTTAAAAACAGCCATTGTGGTCAACGGAGAGATGACCTTCTCTCCTGGCTATATCACCAACAATAACAATTTTGTCAAAATTATGGGGAGCAAGATGTTTTTTTCCCATCCTAATCGCTGGTTTATCACACATAGTTTTAGGGATTCACAACTTAGTGTTGCAAAGTTCTCATAATTTGCAGAAATAACTATTTAGACTAATTATGATAGGTATTTATACTTCATTTAAATATCTTAGCTATATATTCTGCAAATATTCATATGTTAATTCTTCAAATATTAAAATCTAAACTGTTCAGCTAATGATGTACAATATTTCCATCTAAATTACTGTTACCAGGATTATATTCTTTTCTCTGAAGAATAAACTATGGCACACAATTTAATTAAGATCCTGACTGGAGTTTTCCACACCCACTACATCAGAGTCATACATCATAGAAACGGGCTCTTCAGCCCACCATGTCTACGCTGACCCACCAAACACCAAACTACACTAGTCCTATTTACCTGCAGTTGAGGATTTATGCAACTTTCTGCCAGCTAAAACATGTACTACCTCAGCCTTTTTTAACCTTAACACATTCTAGAACCTCACCAACCCAACTGAAATCCCCAGCTATAATGTCTCCTTTGTGAATACAGATGAGAAATGTTCATTTAGATCTCACCCATGTGCTCTAACTCCATGCATAAGTTGCTCCTTTGGTCACTAATAGGCCCCACTCTTTTCTTGGTATTTTGTGGCCCCTCTTTACCTTCCCAATTTCTTTTTTTGGAAGCAAACCCCATACTCTCTCTTTACTTTTGAAAGGCCTCCTCTGTTTTTAATGGACCGTACCTGATATATGCCTTCTTCTTTTTCTTTAGTTTGGACCCACACCTCAGGAAGGACTGGCCTGGACAGAATGGATGTTGCGAGGATGTTTGCATTAGCAGGAGGCACTCGGACCTGAGGGCACAGCTTTAGAGAAAAGGGAAGACCCTTTAGAACAGAAATGAGGAGAAACCTCTTCAGCCAGAGGGTGGTGAATCTATGGAATTTAGTGCCACCGAAGGCTGTGGAAGCCAGATCATTGAGTATACTTAAGACAGAGATAGATAGATTCTTGATTGTTAGGGGGCTCAAAGGTTACAGGAGAAAGCAGGAGAATGGGGTTGAGAAACTTACCAGATTGAATGGCAGAGCAGACTCAATGGGCCAAATGGCCTCTTTTCTGCTGCTATGTCTTATGGCGTTATCAAACGCTCAGTATTTCTGTGGACTTCCTGCCCATGCCCTTCCCTCTTAGAGGAACACGCTAGCCCTGAATTCTCACGATATTACTTTCCAAATGCAGACTTAACTGCAAGTCGCTACTCCAGTCTATCTTTGCCAGATCCTTCTAATGATATTAAAATTAGCCTTTCCCCAGTTTAAATTCGTAATTTCTGCACTATTCTACTTTTCTTTCCATATTAATTTTGAAAATTAGGGAGTTACGGTCACTCTCTTAAAAATACTTGCCCATTGAAACTTAACCATTAACTGGCTTTAGTCCTTAGAATTAAATCAAGCACTGCCCTACCTCTAGTAGAACTATCTGCATTCTGGTTCAAAAAGCTCTCCTGGATGTATTTTAAAAATTCTACCCCTACTAATCCTTTTACACCAAGGCAATCCCGGGTTAATGTTAGCAAAGTTAAAATCATTTATAACTATAAATCTTTTTCTCTCACATCTTTTTGTGATTTGCCAACATATCAGCTCACCTATCTCCCTCTGACCTTGGGAAGCTTATTGTATAATCCCATAAAAATAATCGTTCCTTTTTTACTTCTATAGTCTACTCAGATGGCCACATTTGAAAACCTCTCTAGAACATCCTCCCTCCCTAGTGATGATTTCCTTTTCAATAATGCAAGGCCCCACACCTTTTCCTTCACCCCATCATTGTATCTGAAACTTATATATTTTGAATGTTGAGATGCCAGACATAGAGTTATACAGTATGGAAACAAGCCCTTCGGCCCAACCAGTCCATGCCGACCATAATCCCAAACTAAATTAGTTCCACCTGTTTGTGCTTAGCCCATAATCCCTCCAAACACTTATTTATGTACTTACCTAAATGTCTTTTAAACATTGTAACTTTACTCACATCCAACACTTCTGCAGAAGTTCACAAATCATGGTGTAAAAAAAGTTGCCCCTCATGTCTTCTTTAAATCTTTCTACTTTCACCTTAAAAATATGCCCTACAATCTTGAAATCCCCAACATAGGGAAAGGCCACCTGTCATTCACCTTATCTATAACTTTCATGATTTTAAAAACCTCTAGAATGTCACTCCTCAACCTCCTACACTCCAATTAAAAAGTCCAGCTTATCCAGCCTTTACTTTCTAACTCAAACCGTCCAGTCCTGGAACAGCCTGGTAAATCTGGTCGGTCTGGACGAGTTGGACCAAAGGATCTATTTCCATGCTGTACATCTGTATGACTCTAGGACTCTAAATCTCTTCTGAACCCTCTCCAGCTTAATAATATCCTTCCTATAGCAGGGCCACCATAACTGGGCACAGTGCTCCAGAAGAGGCTTCACCAACGTCTTGTACAAACTCAATATGATGCCCCATCTCTGGTACTCAAAGATCTGAACAATGAAGGCAAACATGCTAAGTGCCTTCTTAATCACCCTGTCTACATGTGACATAAACTTCAAAGAACTATGTAACTGAACCCTTGGGTCTCTCTGTTCTAGAAAAATACCCAAGGGTCTACTTTTAATTGTATAAGTCCTACCCTTGTTTGTTTTATTAAAATGCAATGCCTCACATTTATCCAAATTAAACTCCATCTGCCACTCTTCAGCCCATTGAACGAATTAATCCAGATCTCTTTGTAGTCTTAGAGAACTTTCTTTACCATCCACTATATTATCAATTTTGGTGTCATCCGCAAACTTATTAACCATGGGAAAGTGAGGTATGCTGATGCTGGAAAGTCAGAGTTGAAAAGCATAACAGGTCAGGCAGCATCGGAGGAGCAGGAGAGTCGATACTTTGGGCATAAATGTCCTGCCTGTCCATCTTCCTCCCCACTGACCTATTACTATAACACTCCGCCTGCCCCGCCCCCACCCCCCCACTGCATGCACCTATTGCCTTCCCAGCTACCTTCGCCTCAGCACCACCCCCAACCCCTATTTATCTCTCAGTCCCCTTCCTCCTCCACATTCCTGATGAAGGGCATATGCCCGAAATGTTGACTCTCCAGCTCATCGGATGCTGCCTGATCTGCTGTGCTTTTCCAGCACCACACTTTCTGACTCAAACTTACTAACCATGCCTTCTATATTCTCATCTAAATTGTTTATACAAATGACAAGCAACAAAGGACCCAGCACCAATACCTGTGGAACACCACTGGTCAGAGGCCTCCAGTCTGAAAAATAGCCCTCCACCATCATTCTCTGTCTCCTTTCCTTAAGCCAACTTTGTATTCAATTGGCAAGCTCACCCTGAATCTCATGTGATCTAATTTTACTGATTAGGCCACTTTGCAGAACCTTGTTGAAGGCTTTACTAAATTCCAAGTAAATAACGTCTGCTGCTCTGTCCTCATCAATCTTCTTTTGCTTCCTCAAAAAACTCAATTAAGTTTGTGAGACATGATTTCCCTTGCACAAAATCATGCTGACTATCCCTATTCATTCCGTGCCACTCTAAAACTTTCAGAATTACTGCCAACAACTTACCACCACCGAAGTCAGACTCATAGGTGTATAGTTCCCAGGCTTTTCCTTACACCCTTTTTAAACAAAGGCACAATATTAGCCATTCCTCAGTCATCTGGCACCTCACCTGTAGTTATGGATGCTACAAATGTTTCTACAAGAGCCCCTGCAATTTCTTCATTAACTTCCCACAATGTCCTGGGACACATGAGATCAGGTCTTGGAGATTAATCTATAGTTTTAAAATATTTTCTAATACTCTAGCACTTCTTCTTCTGTAATATGAACATATTTCAAAACATTAATATTCATTTCTCTGAGTTCTCTCACTTCTATTTCTTTCTCCACAATAAAAGTTGACATGAAAAATTCATTGAATATCTCTTCCATCTCCTGAGGTTCAACACAAAGTTTGGCCTTCCTTCAACCATGGTTTCAACCACATCATATTCTCGCATGCTAATTAATGCTCTAAGTTCACCTGCCTTACCAGTCAAGCTTCTTGCATTAGCATAGATACAGTTTAGCTTTCTGGAGCTGCTATGTCACTTATCCTGTCCATGTCTTCTGCTCCTAACAGAACATAGAACATTACAGGGCAGTACAGGTCCTTCAGCCCTTGATGTTGGGCTGACTTGTGGAACCAATCTGAAGCTCATCTAACTATTCCATTTTCATACATATGTCTATCCAATGACCATTTAAATGCCCTTAAAGTTGGCAAGTCTACTACTGTTCAGGCAGTGTGTTCCACATCCCTTCTACTCTCTGAGCAAAGAAACTACCTCTGACATCTGTCCTATATCTATTACCCCTCAAATTAAGGCTATGTTCTCTCGTCCTAACTATCACCATCCGAGGCAAAAGGCTCTGACTGTCTTCCACCATATCTAACCCTCTGATTATCTTATATGTCTCAATTCAGTCACCTCTCAACCTTCTTCTCTCTAATGCAAACAGCCTCAAGTCTCTCAGCTTTTCCTCATAAGACCTTCCCTCCATACCAGACAACATCCTAGTAAATCTCCTCTGAACCCTCTCCAAAGCTTTCACATCCTTCCTATAGTGTGGTAACCAGATTTGTACGCAATACTCCAAGAGCGGCTGTACTAGAGTTTTGTAGAGCTACAGCATGACCTCGTGGCTCTGAAACTCAATTCCTCAACTCAAAACCAATAAAAGCTAACACGCCATATGCCTTCTTAACAATCTGGGTGGCAATTTTCAGGAATATGTACTTGGACACTAAGATCTTTCTGCTCATCTACACTGCCAAGAATCTACCCAATACTCTGTATTCCTGTTACTCCTTCCAAAGTGATTCACCTCACACGTTTCCACATTAAATGCCATTTGCCCTGCAGCTCATCCATGTCCTTCTGTAACCTACAACTTCCTTCAACACTATCCACAATTCCACCGACCTTTGTGTCATCCGCAAATTTACTAACCTATCCTTCTACGCCCTCACCTAGGTAATTTCTAAAAATGACCAACAACGGTGGCCCCAAAACAGATCCTTGTGGTACACCACGATTAACTGAACTCCAGGATGAACATTTTGAATCAACCACCACCCTCTGTCTTCTTTCAGCTAGCCAACTTCTGATCCAAAGCACTAAATCACCCCAAAATATTACTGCTTTAATTTGTTTATTTGTATTAAAATTGCACCAATGGCAATTTAATAGATTTACTCTCTGGATTGCTAACATACAGTGCATAGTTTCCAGAGTCAAAGGTTAAAAGAAAGCCCATTTGTAACTATTAAACTCACATGAAAACATTTTCTACTCTCACTCCTGGTCATTTTGGAACTGTTTTGCTAATCTGCAAAGCACACATCCATTACCTTCTGACCTAACGGGAAGGAGCGAGAAACTGCAATACAGAAAGGCAAGGGACATAATGTACATTGCCATGGAAATGCCAACAAACGGATGCTAAACTTAAACTTCTCAAATGTTGTGAATCCGTAATAAATCTTACATCAGCTTGTAAAGTTTAAGAGAAATCTGGCCTCTTTCATCAGTTAACCTTTTCCTATTTGAACTGAAATAAAGGCTAACAGTAATATAAACAATAATGAAAATAATTATGCAAATTACTTATTTTATTAAATCTATATACTGTAGCAGATTACTTTGCACCAACATAAACCTTTGTCACTTTTCAGACCAAGAATTAGCTCCTCAGAGTACAGGAGTGAAAAATGAAAATTGCTTTGCCAGGTTAAAATAAGGCAGAGGGATCTGATTTTGAACCCCTGTTTGTGTGAGATTTGCATAAATACATGTAGCATCATAAATAAGCTACATGGGACAAATCGTAACAAGGGTCTATAAAATTATAGCAATAACACTTCACCAAAAGAAGCTATCCCATCATTAGAGAGGGATCAAGTTGAAAGGTTAGGTACAGAATCTATTTGAATAGATTACGTACAGTATGGAAGCAGGCCCTTCGGTCCAACAGGTCCACACCAACCCTCCAAAGAGTAACCCACCCAGACCCATTTCCGTACCATATGTTTACCCCTGACTAATGCACTTAACACTATGGACAATTCCCCTGACCTGCACATCTTTTGGATTGTGGGAGGAAACCCACACAGACACAGGGAGAATGTGCAAACTCCACACAGTCACCCAAGGCAGGGATTGAACCAGGTCCTGGCACTGTGAGCAGCAGTGCTAACTACTGAGCCACCATCTCACCCAAAGCCACACTGACACAGGGAGAATGTGCAAACTCCACACAGACAGTTGCCCGAGGCTGGAATTGAACCCAGGTCCCTGGCGCTATGAGGCAGCAGTGCTAACCACTGAGGCACCGTAATACCCCTACATTTATTTTGTATGAAGGAACTCTACACAAGCTATAGTGTTATTTGGTGAATAAGGGCTTATGCCCAAAACGTCGATTCTCCTGCTCCTCGGATGCTGCCTGGCCTACTGTGTTTTTCCAGCGCCACATTTTTCAACTCTGCATACTACAGGCCAAAAATTCTCAGCAATAGGCCTTCAGCACCTAAGGTGACCATTAAAAATAAATAGCTAGAGGATATTTAGTAAATGGATACAACCTGTACTGTAAGTTATTACCTGCTTTGCATACATGTCTGAATGAGGCTGCCTACCTAAAAAGGCTCACTTCAGTCTGAAGATAGAGCATCCTACAAAACATTTTAAAATGTCTCAATGATGCAAAATAGTATTTAATCCCAAAAAAAAGCCATTAATGTCTCAGTATGAATTCAAATGATGACAACTATCATGTGACCAATCTGGAACAGGTGAACATGCTTGGCTGTGAGGGCTTCAATTATTTAATGTGGTTTCCTAAAAGCTGCCTCTGCCTCTGCCTCACGTAACATGAAGCATTTTCAATCTTTGTATTTGGGCAATTTAAAACTTTAAAAAATGTACTTCAATGGGGGTTGGAGGGGGGTGGTTTTGAGACATTGGATATTAGGTTTATATGGTAACAATATTGAGAATAATTGTTGTTCAGCATAAGCCACAGGTTTCAAATTAAGTAAGCAATAATAATAATTGTTAAATTCTATAGCTAGATTTTATTTTAAAAATTTACTTGTGTTTGAAGTAATCTGTGGAATTTTTGTAACATGGCGTGTGGTGGCAGGGAGACCTTGGAGTGCAGGTTCATAGTTCTTTGAAAGTGAAGTCGCAGGTAAATAGGATAGTGAAGAAGGCGTTTTGTATCCTTTCCTTTATTGGTCAGGGCACTGAGTATGGAAGGATGTTGTGAAACTTGAAAGGGTTCAGAAAAGATTTACAAGGATATTTCCAGCGTTGGAGGACTTGAGCTATAGGGAGAGACTGAATAGGCTTGGGCTGTTTTACCTGCAGTGTTGGAGGCTGAGGGATGACCTTATAGAGGTTTATAAAATCATGAGGAGCATGAATAGGATAAATAGACAAGGTCTCTTCCCTGAGGTGGAGGAGTCCAGAACTTGAGAGCATAGGTTTAGGGTGAGAGGGGAAAAATTTAAAAGGGACCTAAGGGGCAACTTTTTCACAAAGACGGTGGTGGTGTGTATGGAATGAGCTGCCAGAGGAAATGGTGGAGGCTTGTACAATTACAACATTTAAAAGGCATCTGGATGGGTGTATGAATAGGAAGGGTTTAAAGGATTATGGGCCAAGTGCTGGCAAATGGGTTCAGATTAGGTTAGGATATCTGGTCGGCATGGATGAGTTGGACTGAAGGGTCTGTTTCCATGCTGTACAACTCTATGACTCAAGCTGAAAACTTGAGAATTGCTGCTATTGGACATTAAATTTTGAGAAGGAGTTAGAAGAGCAAAATACCATGGAGAACCATGGAGTAGATTATGGGACATCGCAATTATCTTAATACTAATTGGGTTACTAACTGTAGCCTCTAAAGAGAGGGAAGAATTTCTCTAATGAGTACAAGGAAACTTTGTTAAGTAGGTTTTCAATGCAACAGGAAAGAAAGCAATGTTGGATTTAGTTCTGAGGAACAAAGCATGCAAATGGAGCCTGTTTCAGTGAGTGAATATTTTGGGATCAGTGAATGTATCATTGGGTTTAGAATAGTTATAGAAAATGGCATAGTTCAATTATACATGAAAATTCTTAACTGAAGGAGAGATGACTTCAGTTAGTTGGACTCATGTGTTTCAGAGTGGTCCAGAATCAAAACTTGGCTGGCAAAATGTTGAAGGCCTTTGCTTTCATTGCTCAATCAAAGAGAAGGTGGTTCAGGTACTCAATAGACACATTCCCAGGTGGAAGAATGTAGAACATCCAAAGCTCAAAGACATAGATGAAATAAAGCTGTAGAGCTTGAATTATTATGGAAAAAAAGCTGGCCTATGATAAATGTCAAGTTCATAATTCAGTTGAGAATTAAGCTGAAAAAAGAAAATACAGAGAAAATCTAAAAAAGGAAACAAAAGTGGCAAAGAGTGGGTTTGAGAATAGATGAGCAGCTAATGTAAAAGGGAAACCAATACACTTTTCTAAATATATAATACTAAAAATGTAGCAAAAAGAAATGAGAACTGATTATGATCAAAACGCAGTTCTTCTTGAGGAGGTGGAAATACATTAAAAGGCATTTTGACAAAGGGCTACTAGACTCAAAATGTTAACTGTTTTTCTCTGCACAGATGCTGCTGGACATACTGAATTACTACAACACTTTCTGGTTTTGTTACACTAAATGAGTATTGCACATTGTGGTATTTGAGGTATTGCCATTATTTTTCTTTCCTTAAGAGCTTTTTTAGTTTTCAGTGGTAGAGGAACAGCCATTAGTGTGTCTTTACAAGAAGAGGCTCTCGACTTGGCAGGATACGTCATGATAGCAATTAGGTACAAGGTATAAAGTAAGCAAAGTCACCAGACGACTGCTCTCTCATTACAGCGAGACAATTGGTGGTGGCTTAACTTGAGGGATTCCACACCTCAGGTGAGGGCATGCATTAAGAAGGAAATTCCTTCATGGTAACATCAGCGGGTGCAGGAATTGAATCCTCATTGTTGACGTCACAGCACTGCAGATCAACCATCCAGCCAACTGAGCTGATTGACCCTCCTGTCCAAGTTATGTTAGCTAGTTAGGCATACTTACTAAGACTAGTGGGAGACCTAGATTCCACATCTGACCCTTTTGAGATCCATGAAACTTAGTATGGTCTTCAACATTAATTATTTCAGAACTATTATTTTATACAATACACATCTCTTAATTTGGGCAAATCACATGGCAGTACAGGAGGAGGTCCACACCTCAGAGCCATATAGGAGGGCGGGAACCACTACAGCTTGTAAACCTTGGTGTTGGATCTCATGTTGTTGTTCTCAAACAGCCTTTTCCTCAGGTGGCTAAAGGCTATACTAGCACATTGAAGGCGATGCTGGATCTCATCCACAATAGCTGCTTTGGGTACAGGACATTTCCAAGGTATTGGAAGTGATCAACATTCTCTAAGGCCTCCCTGTTAACCTTGATGGTCAGGAGTTTGTTCCACAATGCCAGGCCAGGTTGGTGAAGGATGTACAGCAGACACCTCAAGGCACTAGAGCAGTACCACTAAAGCTGCCTGCGAATTCACTGGCAAGAAAGATGCATCAAAACCAGCATTCTCGACTCGGCCAACATTCCCAGCATCAAGGTACTGACCACCCTTGATCGGCTACGATGGGCTGGGCTTATGATCTACATGACCTACATGAGGCTCCCCAAGCAAGTGCTCTACTCCCAGTTTTGCAATTACAGGCAAGCCTCAGGTGAACAGAGGAAGCACTTCAGTGATACCATCAAAGCCTCACTGGCGAAGTGTCGCATTCCCACAGACACCGGGGAATCATTGACCTAAGACGGAGGAGAAGTGGAGGAGGAGCATCCAGGCAGAATTCCTGAAGAAGGGCTCATGCCCGAAACGTCGATTCTCCTGCTCCTTGGATGCTGCCTGAACTACTGCGCTTTTCCAGCAACACATTTTCAGCTCTGATCTCCAGCATCTGCAGTGCTCACTTTCTCCTTAATATCCATTATAGGAAAACTTAATGGCAATAATCTATAATTAGTGCTTAATCATGTTTGGGCTAAGAAATGAAAAAAAAATAGAGTGGGACTTTTGTGTGGACTTCTAAAAGATTTTATGACAAAGTAACATATTGTAGATTAATTAGGAAAGTTAAAGCCCAAAGATTAAATTTTTAGTGGCAGTGTGGATATTAACTGGCTGTGGAATGGAAAGCTGAGAGTAGTGACAATTTCTTTCAGTTTGGAACAAAATACAAGTGGCATTTCCTAACAGTCAGTACTCAGAACCTTGGTCTTTTTAATGTGACCTAGACTTGGCTTTTTGTGCAGTTGACACAGGAGGGCATACTTCAGAACAGCATAGAACTAGTGAAACAGGCAGCCAATACAACATGAAATTTAATGCCAAGAATTGTAATTTTTACGAGGAAATATAAGGAGAAACAAAACAAGCTAAAACATACAATTTTAAAGGGGCTACAGGAACAGAGGTAACAGAGACATTGATTTGATTTGATTTGAGGGATACAAATCTTAGGGTGGCAGACCAAGTTAAGAAAACTCTTATAAAGACATGTGATTTTAATGATATTGATAGGGATTACAAAAACATGGAAGGCTTGCTAAACTTTTCCAAAATACTGGTCATGTTTCAACTGGAAAATTGTATTCAGTTTAGGCTATCAACGTAGAGATTGTATTTAAAGTTATTGAAATAAAAAATAAGAGAAATACTCACCAGGACTGGGACAGCATCGCTGGATAAAAAAATCATTGTTATGTTTCAGGTCGGTGACTCAACAAATGGCACAAAGAATGGCATGAAACATTGATTTTGTCGGGGATTGAATGCTCTGTGCACTAAGCATGAGGTCTAATGACTTTAACACCGAGACACTCACGATCACTACCCATCCACCTGCAAAATGAATATGTTTGCCAGCTTGGACATTAGTGCTGTTCCAGAGACCTTCTCTCGAATCAGGAAGCCTGCCATGAAGTCCCACCCAATTGGAAGCTGAGCGGGAAATCAAAGGCTATCATTTTCAGTAAGCTGTCTCATCATGAAGAGCTGGACAGGTAGGTATTAAAGTTCTAATTGGGTGTTTGCAGTATGGGATTTATGGAGAAAGAATGTTTGAAGGGTTGGAATCAAGGGTGGGGCGGTGGCTTTCAGTATGACTCAGCCCTTGATTTCTCTCAAACTGAGTGTAAACAGAGGGCCCCTCCCAACTCAACAGCAAGTTGCCCAGGCATTGGGAAAGCAGTCACTTTACTCAATTGCTGGGGAGGTAGTTGGACCACTGGCAAGTTGAGGCCCTTTCATGGTTGTTAAATGACTACTACAGGATTGTAACTGGTGGCGGGTTGTGAAGCTTACCCGAGGACCTTCTCGTCCAGAACTTAAAGGCTAACGTGGCAGGTGAAGTGCCAATGGCTCTCTGAGGTTACTTTGAGCGATTATTTCTTCTTGTCACCTTAAAGGAGAGGATGGAAGATCCCACCCTTTGTTTCTCTCTCCACAGAAAATGCCAAGCCCATTGGCAGTTATCCAGCTTCTTTTGCTTTGATTTCAGATTTCCACTCCAATATCTGTTGTGTTTTGATTTTAGTCGTTATTGCACTGAAATAAGGCGATTGACAAAAAAATAGGGTAGCATGACCGGCACAGACTTGTTTGGTCACAATGGTCTCCTTCTATGATGTATTATTCTGTGACTCCATGAGCTAGGATACAGCATTTATCATTATATATTGTCATAGAGCCATACAGCATGGAAACAAACCCTTTGGTCCAACTCATCTGGGCCGATCAGACATCCCAATTTGACCTTGTCCCATTTGCCAGCATTGGCCCATATCCCTCAAAATCCATCCTATTCATACACCTATACAGAAGTCTTTTAACTGTTGTAATTGCATCCGCCATCATCACTTCTACTGGCAGCTCATTCCGTATGCACACCACCCTCTGTGTGAAAAAGCTGCCCCTCACGTCCTTTTTAAATCTTTCCCCACTCATCTTATAGAACACAGAACATAGAACAATACAATGCAGAACGAGCCCTTTGGCCCTCGATGTTGCACTGACCTGTGAACCCATCACCCTACAGTATCCCATCATCATTCATATGCTTATCCAAGGACTGTTTAAGTATCCCTAAGTTAACTATATTGGCAGGAAGGGAATTCCATGCCCTTACCATTCTCTGAATGAAGAACCTGCCTCTAATATCTGTCTTAAATCTATCACCCCTCAATTTGATGCTATGCCCCCTTGTACAAGCAGATGTCATCATCCCAGGAAAAAAGACTCACTGTCCACCCTATCTAATCCTCTGATTATCTTGTATGTCTCTATTAAATCACCTGTGAGCCTTCTTCTCTCCAGTGAGAACAGATCCAAGTCCCTCAGCCTTCCCTCATAAGACCTTCCCTCCAGACCAGACAACATCCTGGTAAATCTCCTCTGCACCTTTTCCAATGCTTCCACATCCTTCCTGTAATGGGGCAACCAGAACTGCTCCAAGTGAGGCCACACTAGTGTTTTGTACAGTTGCAGCATGACATCATGGCTCCGGAACTCAATCCCTCTACCAATAAAACCTAACACACTATCAACCTGGGTGGCAACTTTCAGGGATCTATGTACATGGACACCAGGATCCCTCTGCACATCCATACTATCTTTCCATTGGCCCAGTATTCTGCCTTCCTGTTATTCTTCCCAAAGTGAATCACCTCACATTTATCTGCATTGAACTCCATTTGCCACCTTTCAAACCAGTTCTGCAGTTTATCCAAGTCTCCTTGCGACCTGCAACATTCTTCCACACTGTCCACTACTCCACTGACTTTAGTGCCATCTACAAACTTACTAACCCAGCCACTTATGCCTGTGTCCAAGTCATTTATAAAAATGACAAACAGCAATGGTCCCAAAACAGATTGTTGTAGTACACCACTAGTAACTGGACTCCAGGCTGAATATTTTCCATCAACCACTACTCATTGCGTTCTTGCAGAAAGCCAGTTTCTAATCCAAACTGCTAAATCACCTTTAATCCCATGCCTCTGCATTTTCTCCAATAGCCTACCATGTGGAATCTTATCAAAGGCTTTGCTGAAGTCCATGTAGACCATGTCAACTGCCCTACCCTCATCCACATGCTTGGTCACCTTCTCAAAAAACTTAATAAGGTTTGTGAGACATGACCTGCCCTTGACTGTTTCCAATTATAAATACTATCTCTTATAATCCTTTCCAAAACTTTTCCTACAACAGAGGTAAGGCTCACTGGTCCATAATTACCTGGGTTACCTCTACTGCCCCTCTTGAACAAGGGCACAACATTTACAACACTCCAGTCCTCTGATACTAAACCTGTAGATAACGATGACTAAGATCAAGGTTAAAAGGCTCGGCCATCTCCTTCCGAGTTTCCCAGAGAATTCTCGGAAAAATCTCATCTAGCCTTGGGGACTTAGCTACTTTCACACCTTCTAGAATTGATAATACCTCCTCCTTACTAAGCTTAATCCTTTCAAGTCTAATAGCCCATATCTCAGTCTTCTCCTCTACAATATTCTCCTTTTCTTGAGTGAAAACAGATGAGAAATATTCATTTAACATCTCCAATCTCCACAGGGTCCACACACAACTTCTCACTTCTGTCTTTGACAGGCCCTATTCCTAACCTCGTCATCCTTTTATTCCTCACATACCTATAGAAAGCTTTAGGGTTCTCCTTTATTCTATCTGCTAAAGACTGCTCATGTCCTCTCCTTGCTCATCCAAATTCTCTCTTTAAATCATTTCTAGCTACTCTGTAACTCTCCATCGCCTCATCTGAACTATCTTGCCTCAACGTCACATAAGCCTCCCTCTTCCGCTTAACAAGAGATACAATTTCTTTAGTAAACCATGGTTCCCTTATCTTACCACTTCCTCCTTGCCTGACAGGGGCATACCTATCAAAGACACGCAATATCTGTTTTTTAAAACAGCTTCACATTTTGATTGTCCCCATCCCTTGCATTTTGCTGCCCCATTCTATTCTTAATTCGTGCCAAGTTGCATTATAATTGCCCTTTCCCCATCTATAACTCTTGCTGTGGCATGTATCTATCCCTTTCTATTGCTAAACTAAACGTAACTGAATTCTGATCACTCTCTCCAAAGTGTTCACCTATCATTAAATCAAACACCTGACCTGGTTCATTACCAAGTACCAGATCCAATGTGGCCTCCCCTCTTGTCGGCCCTTCGATATACTGTGTCAGAAAGCCCTCCTGCACACATTGGACAAAAAGTGATCTAACCTACATACTAGAGTTATAGCATTTCCAGTCAATGTTGGGGAAGTTAAAGTCCCCCATAATGATCACTCTGTTTCTTTCACTCCTGCCCAGAATCGATTTGCCAATCCTCTTCTCCATATCCCTGGAACTTTGTGGAGGCCTATAAAAAAACTCCCAGCAGTGTGACCTCTCCTCTCCTGTTTCTAACCTCAGCCCATACACCTCAGTAGACAAGTCCTCGTCAAATGTTCTTTCAGCCACCATTATACCATCCTTGACTAACAAAGCCACACTTCCCCCTGTTTTACCACCTCCCTGGTCTTAATGAAAGATCTAAACCCTGGACACTGCAACATCCATTCCTGATTTTGCTCTATCCATGTTTCAGAAATGGCCACAACATCAGTAAGCTGAGGTGAAAAGAAAATCTTAAACCTATGTCCTCTAGTTTTGGGCTCCCACACCCTAGGAAAAAGACCGTGTCTATTTACCCTACCCAATCCCTCAGTGATTTTATAAACCTCCTAGAAGATCATCCCTCAGCCTTTGATGCTTCAGGGAGAAAAACCCCAGCTTACTCAGCCTCTTCATTTAACTCAAATTCTCCAGTTATGGCAACATCCTTGGAAATCTTTTCTGCGTGCTCTTAATTTTACATTCATCCTTCCTATAGAAGGCAACCAGAACTGTACACAGAATTCTAAAAGTGGCCTTACCAATGTCCTGTACAGCCGCAAGCTGTACCCAAGCTCCTATATTCAATGTGTTGATCAATTTAGGCAAGCTAGCCAAACACCTTTTTCGTTACCTGTGACTCCACTTTCAAGGAACTATGTATCTGCACCCCTAGGTCTCTTTGTTCAGCAACACTCCCCAGGACCCTACCATGAATTATGTGAGTCCTGTCCTCATTTGTCTTACCAAAATGCAACACCTCACATTTATCTAAATTAAACTCCATCTGTAACTTCTCAGCACATTGGCCCATATGGTAAAGGTTCCTTTGTACTCTGAGATAATTTCCTTCATTGTCCATTACACCACCAGTCTGAAAAGCAACCCTCTACCACCATCCTCTATCTCCTACCTTCACGCCAATTTTGTATTCAATTGGCTAGCTCCCCCTGGATTCCACATGATCTAATCTTACTAACCATTCTACCGTGGGAACCTTGTCGAATTTGTTGCTAAAGTTCACATAGACAATGTTTACCGTTCTTTTTCACCTCTTCAAAAAAACTCAACTCAAAAATCACACAACATTACAAGGTTATAGGAGGAGAAAGTGAGGTCTGCAGATGCTGGAGATCAGAGCTGAAAATGTGTTGTTGGAAAAGCGCAGCAGGTTATAAGGTTATAGTCCAACAATATTACAAGGTTATAGTCCAACAAGTTTATTTGGAAGCACTAGATTTCGGAGCACTGCTCCTTCATTAGGTGGACCTGATGACTGAACATATTTTTCAAATAGCAAATTAATTTTATTTACAACAATGAAGCATCGCAAAAAAATACTTCTTGGAGCTGAGGACCGTAGAAGTTCTTCAGTATGTCCAATTCATGATACATTACAAGACACTTTTGATCCATTTTTAATTTAGGCCAACTTGGCAAAGCTGATGTCTTTGGTGTACTTGACATAGCACCAATCAATGACAAGGATAAATGCATGCAGTTTTAGCTATTCTACTTCAGTAAATGTATAGATGTATTGAAAAGATTTGAGAGAAGATCAAGCCAGTTCTGGACCTTGAGATGAAGAAAGAATAAAGCAACTAAATTTCATGTCTCCAAGACAAAAGGTTTACAGAATAAGATGCAGAGATTAAGGTTTGAACAAGCAAGCCATTTCACTTGGATGGTGAACAAGCCTCAAGTATTTTTGAGGAATTATAGAAAAGAACTTTCACACAAGATAATGAGTGTGTACACCACATTCCCAGCAAATGTGGTTAAAGGGGCTTCTTTAAATTGAATTGAATTAATAACTTTTGAAAAGGTGATTGTAGGTTTATGGATATAGTAACAATGCTTTGTTCTTACAAGGGTAGACAGAAAGAAACTTGAGCTCATTAGATGAAAATGTGGTGGATACCATGTCTTATAATGAGTTGATGGGTTGTATGAACTTTGATAATTATAGATTTTGTTCAGTTCTTCGATTTAAGCAGAAAAGCCTTTTGATCCTTTGTGTTTATAGTGCTATTAACCCCAAATTGAAACTGTTTAATTCCAGTTTTCCTGGTCTTCCCACATATCCTTTAGTAAATTTCCTCAAGTGCTGATCCAATTCCTTCTGAAGTAAAGTCCCCACCACTTTGATGAAGTGGATGAGGGTAGTGCTATGGATGTTGTATTTAATTGACTTCCAGAAAGCAGGCTGGTCCTCAACTTAAAAATGCTTATGATTAATGGTCCTTGGCAGCATGGATTAGAAGTTAGCTAAAAGATGGTAAACAGAGGTAGGTAGATGGGCATCTCTCAGATTGAAGTTGACTTGAAAGTGGTGTTCCCCTGAGATTGGAGACTCTTGCTCTTTCTGATTTAGATAAATGGTTTGGAGATAGATGTTAAAAGCAAAATCTGGAAATTTGCAGATGATATTAAGCTAGGGAGAATCATGAATTGTGAGGATGCTGCTAAGCAACTTCAGACAGAGATTGACAAGTTGGCCAATAGGTATACACCTGTCAGATGATTTCAATGCAGGGAAGTATGAAATAATACATTTTGGTAGAAGAAATACTGACAATACAGGCTGAACGATACAACTCTGAGGAGATTACAGGAGCAGAAGGATTTCAAGGTTCACATACATAATTCTCTGAAGGTGGCCAGGCAAGTTGAAATAATTCTTAAGAAGATTTATAGGATCTTTGGGTTTATAAACAAAGGCATGGAATATTAAAGCAAAGAAGTGATGCGACACTGCTAGAAATCATTGGTCAGACGATGCTTAGAGTATTGTGTTCAGTTCTGGGTACCTTAGTTAAGGAAGGATGATAAAATCATGGAGAGAGTGGATAGAATGATACCAGGAATGAGGGATTTTAGATACAAAAAATTGGCTTATTTTAGTTGGAGCAGAGAAGCTTAAGAGGTGATCTTATTGTAAATTCAGAATTATTAACATTTTGACAGGGTAAAGAATGATATTTTGTTTCCACTAATTGGTGTATCAGTAACTAGGAGTCACAATTTCAAGATTATCAACAAGAGAGCTAGGAGTGAGATGAGGAGAAACAACTTTACTCAGAGAGTTTTTAGAATTTGGAGCACGTTGCCTGGGAGAGGGTGAGGTGGATTCCATACAAGGTTTCAAAAGAGAGCTGGATATATATTTGAAGGTGATGAAAATTAGAGGGCTACAGAGATAGGTTGGAGAATGGGACCAACTGGGCTGCTACTTTGAGAGTCAGTTCAGATATGATGGGTTGAATAACCTCCCCCTGAATTGTGAAAATTCTATTATTCTACTTATACCATCATTGCTTATGGTAACCTATTGATCAGGTGAACTGTACTAAATATTTTCCAGTACCATTCGAATCAATTGCAAAGTAAATTATTAAAGTGTGTTTAATGTACTAGCAGTTTCAGAGAGTAGAATAAGGTCTTCACATCTTATTTGATCATTCTGCATTTATGTAATCTTTCATTGTCCCTAATTGTGATTTAAAATCTCATCCATGTTCATTTGTCAGTAGCTGCCATAGTTTTAAGAGATATCCCTTCTCCATATGAAAACATTAGTAACTCCTTGGTTTAAATCCAGAATAATCAATCTGTTAATGCTTTTCCACATTAAATTTTATTAATAGCCAGTGGAGTCAGTTCCTTCACTGTTCCAATTCTCTGTGTGTTGAAAAGATGATACACTGGCAGTGGCTAATCATGTGACCGCATGATTGACTTAGTTTGATAACCTCTTGTGTGTAATGTATTCCACATTATTACACCTTGTGAGAAACATACTTACAACCAAGTAATTTTGAATTTATACTCACTAATTACTAATTCATCAGCCAGAGAAAATAATATTTCACTTTGTGAGGTAGTGTTATGGCAGGAAAAGTTTTGGGTAGGTGTAGAAGGGTCTGGACCAACATAGGTTTAAGTGTTCAAATACATACATTCCTAAAAGATTCTAAAATATAGATGTTTTATAAAAAGACCAAGAATATTTTGAAATAAAAACAGAAATTTCTTGAAACATTCAGCAGGACTTTCATCAGAACTAATGTAAGATAGAAATGTGATGGTTTTGAGGAAGTATAAAGAGAGGAAGGTGGGAAGAACAACCAAAGATGTGAGAGAATGGAGGACAGAAGAGATCAAATTTTTAAAAAATCATACAAAAGTCAAAACCAGTTGTAACGGATATAAAGAAACAAACTGTCCCAATGAAGTTTGAAAGGCTTTATAGTAATCATCCAAATGCAAAGCCAAGAAATAGAGACAATGAGAAGAAAACTCTAACCAGCAAACAGGAACAAGGTGAAGGTGAAGTTAATGTTCTGAAGTAGTTGAACCCAATCCTGAGGTTGTAAAGTCAAAAATCACACGATACCAGGTTATATAGTTCAACAGGTTTATTTGAAACCACAAGCTTTCGGAGTCCCCCTCCATCCTCAAGCAGCTAGCATCTCAGGCCATGATCCATAAGCACCAGCCTTATGCACCCTTATGGACATTTGCATCTGATATTTGCCCACTCTCTGATCCATTTACAGGCTGCTCAGGAAGCACAGACTTGCATTGCAACATGCACTGGCAATGTATTGAAATGCTGCAGCACAGGTGATTTTGCATGCACCTGACTCACTGGTTGGACAAGGCTGTATTGCAGGGCTGCATGCTTTTTCTCTCTTTGTGCTTACTCACTTAGCAGCTACCTGCATGCACACCACCCATGCCTTGCCTTGCTGGTCAGCAGTCCTCAGTCAAGGCAGTTGGACATATTGCTGTATGGTAGCAATCACTTCAACTCTCATCTGCACATGTGCTAGCAGCTCACACAACAAACACACTGAATGTGCAGCAAGCAAGCAGTCAAATATCAAACTCTTAGGGGAGCACTTCTCACCATGGAAACACTTATCAGTCAGGAGGTCCTGACACAGTAAGTCAAGACCAACTTCCAATATCAGTTCAGGGATTGGCCATAGTCAGGTGTCCAGTCGGGGTGACTTGTTTGGGGGTTGGGTGGGGGTGGGAGTCTGTGCCTCTGCAGTCCAGAGAGTGGGTCACAGTCAATCCTGTGTCTCAGTAGTGGCCAGTCCAGGGGTTAGAGCTAATCCAGTTGGGGAGACATGTCACGTGTGGTGTAGGTCAAGGGTCAGTGGTGTCAGCAGGACTCAGCTTCGTGCTTCCATATTTGCTTTTCAATTTATATTTCTTGTGTATCGTGTGGTTGATTAAAAGTTTAATTGGTTAATTGAATAAGACCGTGGCAGAGAAGTACTAGAAATTATTTAATACATAAATTGCAAAAGTTAACTGAATAAGTAGTTATGACTGGTCAGGTGATGTTCTGTAGCTGTATGATGTGGGAGCTGGCTGATCCCATTGTAAACGGCAGTGACCACACCTGCAGCAAGTGTTGGTTGCTGGAAGAACTCCAGATCAGAATTGATGATCTGGAATCTGAGCTGCAAACTCTGCAGCACACCAGGGAGGGGGGGGGGGGGAGTTATCTGGACGCTTTGTTTTTAGGAGACAGTCACACTTGGTAGATTAAGTAATTCAAATTCAGTAAGTGTTCAGGGACAACAAGGTGTGACTGTAAGTGAAGCAGGCAGAGGGATTCTGAGTTCAGGACTGCAGGAACTTCAACCTTTGACCTTGTCCAACAGGTATGCGATTTTTGCTCCCTGTAGGGATGAGGGAAAGGACTGTGGACAGGATGAGCCAGCTGACCATGGCACCATGCCGCAGAAGGCCATTCAAGAGGGGAGCAAAAAGACAAGTAGTTGTTATAGGGGATTCTATAATTAGGGGGACAGATAGTATCCTATGTAAGCTGGATTGGGAGTCCCACATAGTGTGTTGCCTGCCTGCTACCAGGGTGCAGGACATCTCTGACTGGCTTGAAAGGATATTGGAGCAGGAGGGAGAAGATTCAGTTGATGTGGTCCATGTTGGGACTAACAACATAGGCAAGGCTAGGGTAGAGGACCTGTTTAGGGATTACCAAGCACTAAGAAGGAAATTGACGTATAGGTCCTCAAGGGTCATAATCTCTGGATTACTGCCCAAGCCACGTGCCAGTTGGCATAGGGACAAGAAAGTTAGGGAAATAAACAAGTGGCTGAGGGATTGGTGTGGGAAAAGAGGGATTCCATTTCATGGGGCATTGGCATCAGTTTTGGAATGGGGGGGTGGCTCTGTACCATTGGGATGGCCTCCACCTGAACCGGCCTCCAGCTGGAACCAATATTCTAGTGAAAAGGATAAATAAGGTGGTCAGTAGGACTTTAAACTTTTGAGTTGGGGGAAGGGAAAGCGAAAGTGATAAGGAGTATGGAGTTAAATGAAAAGATAACCAGCAGGATAGCATGTGTGCAGGGTTTAAGCTTGAGGCAGACTAGGTATGCAGCAAAAAGGAAGGATAGCTTAGGATCTCTTTTGATTTCCAATATCTCTAATTATGATAAGAAAGTTAGCATTAATGCACTTTACCTGAATGCTTGTAGTATTTGTAACAAAGTAGATGAATTAATGGCACAACTCATCGTGAATGATTATGAGGTGGTAGGCATCACAGAGATGTGGTTGCAGGGAGTTTTGGACTGGCAGTTAAACATCCAAGGATTTACAACTTATCGAAAAGACAGGAAAGTGGGCAGAGGGGGCGGGGTTATCTTGTTAGTTAAAAATGAAATTAAATCTATGGCACTGAATGACATAGGGTCAGAGGATGTGGAGTCTGTGTGGGTGGAGTTGAGGAACCACAAATGCAAAAAAAACCATAATGGGAGTTATGCACAGACCTCCTAACAGTGGTCAGGATCAGGAGTGCAAGATATACCAGGAAATAAATAGGGCATGTCAGAAAGGCCAGGTCACGGTGATCATGGGGTACTTCTATTTGCAGGTGGACTGGGTGAATAATGTTGCCGGTGGATCCAAAGAAAGGGAATTCATGGAATACTTACAGAATGGCTTTTTGAAACAGCTTGTGATGGAGCCCACAAGGGAGCAGGCTATTCTGGACTTAGTACTGCGTAATGAGCCAGACTTTATAAAAGATCTTAAAGTAATCATAAAATGGTAGCGTTCAATGTGCAGTTTGAAAGAGAGAAGGCAAAAATCAGATGTAATGGTGTTACAGTTAAATAAAGGTAATTACAGGGGCATGAGAGAGGAACTGACGAAAATCGGCTGGATGCAGAGCCTAGTGGGGAAGACAATAGAGCAACAATGGCAGGAGTTTCTGGGTGTAACTGAGGACACAGTACAGTGGTTTATCCTAAAGAAAAGAAAGATTATCCGGTGAGGGGTTAGACAGTCATGGCTGACAAAGGAAGTCAGGAAATGTATCAAAGAAAAAGAGACAGCCTACAAAGTGGACAGGTGCTCTGGGAAATCAGAAGATTGGGAAGCAGTGGATAACAAGAACAGAAATAAGGAAGGAGAGGATCAAATATGAAGGTAGGCTAGCCAGTAATATTAGAAGTGATAGTAAAAGTTTCTTTCAATACAAAAGAAACAAATGAAAAGCAAAAGTAGACATTGGGCCACTCTAAATTGATGCTGGAAGGCTAGTTATTGGGAGACAAAGAAATAGCTGAAGAACTTAATAAGTACTTTGTATCAGTCTTCACATGAGTTATATCCCAACAATTATGGAGAGTTGGGAGCAGAGTTGAGTATGGTAGGCATTACAAAAGAGAAAGTGCAAGAAAAGCTAAAAGGTCTAAAAATTGATAAATCTCCTGGCCCTGATGGGCTACATCCTAGAATTCTGAGGGAGGTGGCTGAGGAAGTAGTGGAGGCATTGTTTGTGATCTTTCAAAAGTCACTGGAGTCAGGGAAAGTCCTGGATGATCGGAAAATCGCTGTTGTAAGAAAGGATCAAGACAAAATATGGAAAATTATAAGCTGATTAGCCTAATCTTGGTTGTTGGTGAAATTCTACGAATTCATCTTTAAGGATGAGATTTCTAAATTCTTGGAAGTGCCGAGTTGAATTAGAACAAGTCATCATGGATTTAGCAAGGGAAGGTCATGCCTAACAAACTTGTTAGAATTTTTTGAAGGTGTACCAAGTAGGTTAGACCAGGGAAACACAATGGATGTTATTTATCTAGACTTCAAAAAGGCCTTTGATAAGGTGCCGCACGGGAGGCTGTTAAGTAAGGTGAAGGCCCATGGTGTTCAAGGTGAGCTTCTGGTATGGATTGAGGATTGACTGTCTGACAGAAGGCAGAGATTTGGGATAAAAGGTTCTTTTTCGGAATGACAGCTGGTGACAAGTGGTGTCCTGCAGGGTTCAGTGTTGGGGCTGCAGCTGTTCACTTTATATATTAATGATCGGGATGAAGGGACTGGGGGCATTCTAGCAAAGTTTGCCAATGGTACGAAGTTAGGCAGACAGGAAGGTAGTTCTGAGGAGGTGGGGAGGCTGCAGAAAGATTTAGACAGTTTAGGAGAGTGGTCGAGGAAGTGGCTGATGAAATTCAACATGAGCAAATGCAAGGTCTTACACTTTGGAAAAAAGAATACAGGCATGGACTATTTTCTAAATGGTGAGAAAATTCATAAAGCCAAAGTACAAAGAGATCTGGGAGTGCTAGTCCAGGATTCTCTAAAGGTTAACTTGCTGGTTGAGTTCATGATTAAGAAAGCGAATGTAATGTTGTCATTTATCTCAAGAGTTTTGGAATATAAAAGCAGTGATGTCTTCTGAGACTTTATAAAGCGCCATTTAGAATACTGTATCCCATTCTGAGACCCACACTTCAAGAAGGACATACTGGCACTAGAGCATGTCCACCGGAGATTCACACGGTTGATCCCTGGAATGGTAGGCCTAACATACAATGAATGGCTGAGGATCCTGGGATTGTATTCATTAGAGTTTAGAAGGTTGAGAGGAGATCTAATAGAAACTTACAAGATAATGCATAGCTTCGAGGGGGTGGACGCTGGGAAGTTAATTGCATTAGGCAGGGAGACTAGAACCAGTGGGCACGACCTTAAAATTAGAGGGGATCAATTTAGAACGGAAATGAGTAGACATTTCTTCAGCTAGACAGGGTCCAATTTCTCTTTTTATTCTTTTTGCATATCACTTATGACTTATAATTTGGCATCAATATCAAATTTTGATATTATTTCGTCCATGCATATGTATATAAACTTGTAGAGCTTGTTTATAACTTCCTACTTGGTGTTTTTTTGTAATGGGAATGCAACTTAGCTCCAGAGGCTGGTTCATTGTCCCATGACAAGAAATGAAATATGTCCACCAATGAATGTGCGCTGTAACACTGAATCACAATATTATACATTAAACTAAATCCACATTTTACCAGGATTTTAGCAAGAATTTGAACTGAATATTTTTCATTAAACAATCAAGAAAACTCATGAGCTTATGTAATTCTAATTCTACATGCTCCCCCATACTTGCTCTCCTCTCTCTTCCTCTCCTGAAAATAATGACTTATGGCAAGTGGGGGTCATCTAAGTGCATTGACCAAATTGCCGTCTTTTCTGTATGAGTCTAGAGAGCAAATATCAACAGGTGATTCAATAACAAAGAGCATCCAAGACACAGCATAAATCAAATCTAAAACAAATATCTTATTTTTCAGCAAAGTTAATGGTCAGTTGTTAGCCAATTGCTGATTTTATTTCCTTGGTCTCGGAATGTTGAAGCCAGTGGGAGTATCTCTTCACTGACCTGTCTAAATTTCAGTTATTAGCAGTGAGAAAATAGGATTAAATCTGGGTACTATCTGAAATGTACTCTGTGAAAACGTTGAATATTATTAGTTTATCTTTGTTTACCAATTAAAATGTGTTTATCACGCAGACAAGTCTGTCTTTGGCAACTTAAGCATTTTTCTGAAAACATTCCAAATTTACAGAGGAAAGAATGGAAAAATGTTATAGTGCCTTCAGTAATGTAACCTTTTAAAACGTGTTAGCATTTTTGCATTCAGATATAAGTGCAGAATAAAAAAGAAATTGCTTTCTGAAAATAAAATGATTATAATCCTAAAGGCCTATTTTGGCAGATAAGACTTGATGGGGAGTTATCAGTATGTGACTAAATACCTCGTTCTAACTGATCCCAACTATAATGGACAGATATATCAAATTCTGTGCTACATTATGTAATGACAATATACTGCTTGCTCACAATTACCTACTTAAGAGTGGTAATATTTGGTAATATCTCATCTGGTATTATTATGCACCTGTTTTTACTTGTCAAACATGAACCTTGACCCAAGCAAATAACATATACAGGAAACATTAAATACTAGCCAGCAGTTCTTAATTGTTTTTCTTCTTTGCACAGATCCTGGAGACAGGGAGTGGCATCCACATCCCAAATTATAATTTGAACTGCAATGAGGGACACCTCAACTTTTCACAATATGTTGGACAGAGAATAAAAGTTAATTAAATTTCCTTAGGAAGGGAGAGTGATTTCAAATCAGGTAAATTTCTAATCACAGGATGCAGTTCAAAACAAATTTGGAAAACCATTTTCTTTTTACTGGTCATCCTCCTGGAAGTATCTCCCAGTAAGTTATTCTAATTTGATTATTTTGGCAATTATTCTATTGCACTTTCTTATAGCTCAGTTAATGTACTGCTTTACATACAATACTTAGACTGCGACTCTCCAGCCTGCTGCCAATGATAAACTCTTTGTATTCTCCAACAGTATAATTTTAGAATACAAAGATGTGGAGGTGCCGGTGTTGGCCTGGGGTGGACAAAGTTAAAACTCACACAACACCAGGTTATAATCCAACAGGCTTATTTGGAAGTACAAGCTTTCGGAGCACTGCTCCTTCGTCAGATAGCCAGTGGGGCAGGATCATAGGACACAGAATTTATATGATCCTGCCCCACTGGCTATCTGACGAAGGAGCAGCGCTCTGAAAGCTTGTACTTCCAAATAAACCTGTTGGATTATAACCTGGTGTTGTGTGAGTTTTAACTTTGTCCACCCCAGGCCAACACCGGCACCTCCACATCTTTGTATTCTAAAATTATACTGTTCCTTAACCTGCTTACTCTCTCCCTCTATCTCAAGCTGACTACAATTTATACTGCCATTGGAGAATACATAAATCCAATCTTCACCTCTATTTCTTCTGAGGCTCCTCCAAATGGGATATCACAGAATTCTACAATGTAATTGTAGAAGGAGACCATTTGGTCCATCTTACTTACAATAGTGCCATTATCTAATACCAATCTTCTGCCATTTCCCCATATTGCACATCATTACTATCCAAAAACCACCCAATTTCCTCTTGAATGCCTCAACTGAACCTGCCTCCATCACTTTTCCAGGCAGTGCATTCCATGATTATTGGTCATCTGGTTGTTCCCAATGTGTTGCGTTCATTTTTCTTCAGGCTCCATATATGTGCAACTTGTAACATTTAGTAACTTTGTTAACATCTTACACTTGTTGTGCTGATGGCTCCTCTGACTATAATTTTAATGTCCTGATTTGTTGGAAAGATCGTCTCAGTGCTGCTGTCCTATTTATGTATTTGGGAATTAATTAATTGAAGTTTTTACCCTTAAAAATCAAATAATAAAAACAAAGCTACAGTAGACAAACAAAATTCAAATAGAAAATGTATTGGTGACTATTCAGAATGGAGTGATTATCCATAACACCAAAATAGCTCCTGGACATGGCTTAAGATGCCAGCTGGCTACACAATGCTGCAGAAAGAGTATGTGTATGTGCCATTGATGTCATCAGGCTATGATGAGGAGGCTGGCACAACTGGGGATGATGCGGAGGCAGAGGCCAGGACTGATAATGTGGAGCATCCTGTCTCTGGTGACATCTGAAAAGTAGATCTCCTTGGTGGCTGTTCCTTTGCTGTGCTTACCTCACTGTCACCTTGCTACCCAGCCCTCTCCCTCTGTCACGTGGTGCCCAGGGAAGGGGCCTTCTGGAGCTAGGAGAACTTGCCCAAAGACATGGCTTGTATCTGCACCTGTTCATCCCTTCCCCTACTCCCTGCTGTTTCTCATTGTCCGATCCACCATGTTCCTCCCCTTCACCTGTTTCCAATCACTCTCCCTCATACAGATTCATTCTCCTTGCCCTCACACCAAACGTGGCTGCCATGTGTAGATGGGGCCAGTGATGTTATGTTTTTGTGCTTGTTGCTCCATCTTGTGGTGAAGTTCATAATAAACATGGCCAAATCAGAATTTGAGGCCATAGCTTTGACACCCATGTCTAAACATTGACTATGAACTGAGGACAGGGCTGATCGTCCAACCTGCAGTGTGGTGATTATAATGAGGTCAGCTAGGTGGACTTCATAGAATATGAGTTCCCTGACTGGGGATGTTAATCTGGTCCAATCAGAGAGCCCTGACTGACAGATATAAACAGGAGTGTCAGAGGTTCTGTTCAGTCTGAGAGCTGGCTTTGAGTGAACTGGGTCAGTGTCAAGGACTGTTTAAATAAGGGGGACTTGGTGATAGAATACTGGCCTTTGAAGAATTATTTCAGTGGCGAAAATAAAAAAAGCATGCTCCTGAAGAAATTTGCTAGCAACAGTCATCCTGGAGTTGGAGTAAGCATTTCTGGCATCATCCTACTATTTGGGAAGCTTGACTCATTCGATCCTGCCATTAAAGACTGGACCCATTATGTGCAGTATTTTTTCCAGGCAAATGACATTGGGGCAGATGAAAAGCAATGAGTAATTCTCCTAACAGCTTGTGGACCCGCAGCTTTTTTGGATATTAGCAGGCAAAATTTCCCTGAGGCACCAGATACTAAAACCTTTCGAGAGTTGACAGATTTAGTTAAGAAATATTACAACCCCAAGCCTCCTCTAATTCTGAGATATTTTGATTTTACTCAATAATTCAAGAACCGGGAGGATCTGTCTTGGAATTTTAGACTAAGTTAAGATGACTGCTTGTGGCATGTGACCTTGCTTTAACCTTTCATGAGATCCTGATAGACTATTTGGTATGTGGGCAAAAGCGCCTACTGGCTGAAGCCCAACTATTTCAAACAGGCACTACAGTTGATTTCATCATTGGAAAATGTGGCCAGTGGAGCATATGAGTTGCAGATTCTTCCGATTGAAGTGTACACCCTTGTCAGTTTGATTGAGCTTGGGGAACTCCATGAAGGTTATTTCAGAATACAACAGATCTTGATCAGATGGGCCAATGGGCTGAGAAGTGGCAGATGGAGTTTAATTTAGATAAATGCAAGGTGTTGCTTTCTGGGAAAGCAAATCTTAGCAGGAGTTATACCCTTAATGGTAAGGTCCTCGGGAGTGTTGCTGAACAAAGTGACCTTGGAGTGCAGGTTCATAGCTCCTTGAAAGTGGAGTTGCAGGTAGATAGGATAGTGAAGAAGGCGTTTTGTATGCTTTCCTTTATTGGTCAGAGTATTGAGTACATGAGTTGGGAGGTCATGTTGTGGCTGTACAGGACATTGGTTAGGCCGCTGTTGGAATATTGCAATTCTGGCCTCCTTCCTATTGGAAAGATGTTGTGAAACTTGAAAGGGTTCAGAAAAGATTTATAAGGATGTTGCCAGGGTTGGAGGATTTGAGCTACAGGGAGAGGTTGGGCTGTTTTCCCTGGAGCATCGGAGGATTGAGGGGTGACCTTATAGAGGCTTACAAATCATGAGGAGCATAAATAGGATAAATAAACAAAGTCTTTTCCCTGGGGTCAGGAGTCCAGAACTCGAGACCACAGGTTTAAGGTGAGAGGGGAAAAATTTAAAATGGACCTAAGCGTCAACATTTTCACACAGAGGATGGTGTGTGTATGGAATGAGCTGCCAGAGGAAGTGATGGAGGCTGGTACAATTGCAACATTTAAAAGGTATCTGGATGGGTATATGAATAGGAAGGGTTTGGAGGGATGTGGGCCAAGTGCTAGCAGGTGAGACTAGATTGGGTTGGGATATCTGGTCAGCATGGATGAGCTGCTGTACACCTTTCCGTGCTGTACACCTCTATGACTCTATGACTCCACTTGAGTGCAGGTAATTGCATAGCCTCACTCAGGACATGTTCTGAACAGAGGGACTCTAGGTCAGCCCCCAGCAAAACCCCAAAACAAAGCCAAGCCTCAGCCAAATGGTTAACATTTTCTTCAGGAACCGAGCCACTAAGCCATTGTAGTTGCTGCTGGTATGTGGATTCAAGACATCAACAGAGTCCCACCAAACCTAACTTAAGTAAGAGAACTCATTGGCCAGTATCCAGGAGAGTGCACATTCTGGAAAGTCCACCAGCACGTGGTTGGGTACATTTAAATTGCTTGGTTACACCCAAATCAGAACCAATAGAAACGTTTGGTTAAATGGTCACCCAGTTCTAATGAAAGTCGATACTGGCGCAGCCATTTCAGTGATCACACAACCAGCCTTTAATGAAATTCACTCTGAACTCCAACCCTTAAATTTTTGAAAGGCCTCGGGTGTACCGGGGAACCATTACGGATTAATTATACAATTTTGGTTCCGATCTCTCACGGGAAGCAGCTGGTTGAGTTCCACTGATTATAGTAAAAGGCTTGGGCCCATGGGGCAAAATTGGTTGAGAAAGATCCACCTAGATTGACTCGGCATGTTTTGATTAGAAATGTTTACCTGAGTGAAGTCCTAATTAAATACCTGGAAGATTTTCAGGAAGGTCTAGGGACTATCAAAGGAGCCAAGGCCACCTTGCATGTTGATTAGGAAGCAATTCCATGATTCTGGAAGGCCTGCCCGGTGCCATTTGCCTTAGAAGCAAAAGTAAAGGCAGAGATCAGAAGGCTGGCAAGTGAAGGAATCATCAAACCAATTCACTTTGTGGAATGGGCAGCACTGATCATAATGATTATGAAGCCCAAGGGTTGGTTCGCCTTTTTGGAGATAGTAAACAAATGGTAAACCACTTTTCGCAGCTGGATAAATATGCAATTCCTCTCATGGAGGATTTATATGCAGATGCTGTCCCCCACAAAGTTGGACATGAGCCATGCATACTTACAATTGCGATTATATGAGGAATCCCAGAGTATGCAACAATTAATACCCAAAAGAGGTAGATGAGACTGCCATTTGGGACTATTGTCAGCCTGTGTAATATTTTGGCAGATGATGGAGAACATTTATAAGGTCTATCCCAGGGTGTCATTTGTCTAGAGGACATGTTAATAATATTGAAGACCAATAAGGAGCACTTAGAGAATTTGGACATAGTCCTTAGACATTTCTCCCAAGTGGGCATATGCCTTTGAAGAGAAAAGTGTGTGTTCTGGGCACCCCAAGTGACCTACTTAGGCTACAGAGTTTACAAGACCAGTTATATCCATTGAAGGATAAAGTGAGGGTGATCAAAAGTATCCTGGACCCCACATCAGTCCTGAAGCTTAGATTTTTCATTGGCTGGTGAATTATTACCTAAAGTTCATACATAACCTGGCCTCCATTCCGACACCTTTGCATCAACTCTTAAGATAGGGTTAACCCTGGGAATGGCCAAAACCTTCAAGGAAGTTAAGAAACAGCTATCATTCTCTAAGGTTTTGGCACTCTATGATCCCAAGCAAGATCCGTTATTGATATTTGATGCCTTCCCCATATGGCACCAGGGTAGTATTAACTCATAGATGGCCCAATAGTTGGAACACCCAATAGCATATGCATCCAGGATTTTAGCTAATGCAGAGCATAAATATGTCCAGTTAGAGAAGGAAGGTTTGGTATATTTAGAGTCAGGAAGTTCTCCCAATACCTTTACAGAAGTAATAATGGAGCACAAACCCCTGCTAGATCTACTAAAAGAGGACAAGGCAGGATGCCCATAGCTTCAGGCCAAATTCAGTGGTGGGTTCTAATACTAAGTGCATATAATTATAAATTGAAAAATCCACTTCCTGTGTCATCAATGTGTTTCAGGTGTAATTCAGTTCTCATTAGGGAGCTGTTATCTCACTGGCTGGTTTCCTTTCTCTGATTTTTTTTGTGGTAGGGCTTAGCCCTTGCACTCCGATTATCTTTTTTGCATGTGATTTCACTCACTGTTTTTGGTGTTTGGACTGAGGCTCTGAGATAATGCACCTTTCCAGCTGAACTGTTCCTCTGTGGGTAGGCTAGGCCTCAACACCTGTGTGTGTGCGCTGGGAGGTGAGCATTCGATGCCTATAGGAGTGGACTTTTTTCTTTTGGTAATTGACTCTGCCTTTTTGCATATTGGGCTTATTTATCACCTGCACTGAACTGTCCCTGGGTTTGGCAGGCCCTACTGTAAGCTGGGAGACTCATACGCCATCTTGAAAGCTGTCATCCTGAGAACCAGAAGGTGGGTATGCTGTTCTGAGCAGTCTCCCTGAGAAGGGGTGATTGGAGCGGCTGAGAGCCAGAAGGCCTGTGGGTTGCTCTGTGCGCTATCATCCCAGGGAAGATGCCAAACTGTTCTAGATATGGCCTGGACGTCGGCCAGGACAGGCAACAGGCTGAATGATGCATTGGGTGGGCAAGAGCTAGATGGTATGCAGTGGCAGACCAAGAGCCAGAAATTGGGTAGGCTATCCTCAGTGCTGTCACTCCAGGAAGGTACTGGGCGAGGCTGTCCTGGAGGTGGCTAGATGTGCAGTTAGGGAAGCTGGAAGGCACAGGCTGTCCTGACTGCTGTCATCCTGGGAAGTGGGGAAATAGGATGGGCTGTCCTAGAGGTGACTGGAAAGTGTCAGGGTGGACAAGAGCCAGAAGGGGCATGGGGGCAGGTTGCCTTTGTGGTTGGAAGGTGGGAGGGATGATTGCTAGGTTGCTGGGGGTGTCTGTTATAATGCACTGTTTATTGTTTGGTTTATCAAACTGTATGTGATCGTCTACTGTTATCATCTTGATAGTGTTAAGGTGGGATTAGAGATCTGTCCTTATTTCCCTGTGAACTGGTTGTACAGTGGGGTTGGGATCTGGCTTTGCCACCTCTTTTCCTGTAAGTTTCTTGTATACTGCTGATAATGTTGAATTTTTTTTGAACTTTTACTGGTTTTTTAGTGTTGGAGGTTCTGCTCACAGAGAGCTGGGTCAGTGTCAAGGACTCTGTGTAAATAAAGGGTGACCTGGTGTCAGGATATTGGCCTCTGGAGTTATTTCACACAGTAAATAAAGTTTGGATTCATAGCATCATTCACATTGCCACATCATCACAAGTAACTTTCAGTCAGTGTCCTAAAGATGTATAGCATGGAAACAGACCCTTCAGTCCAACCTGTCCATGCTGACCAGATATCCCAACCTGGCCCATATCCCTCCAAACCCTTCCAATTCATATACCCATCTAGATGCCTTTTAAATGTTATTATTGTACCAGCCTCCACCACCTCCTCTGGCAGCTCATTCCCTACACGTACCACTCTCTGCATGAAAAGGTTGCCCCTTAGGTCCTTTTTTTTTCAAGTATCTTTCCCCTCTCTTCAAACTATGCCCTCTAGTTCTGGACACCCCACCCCAGGGAAAGGACTTTGTCTATTTATCCTATCCATGCCCCTCATGATTTTATAGAAATTTATCAGGTCATCCAAAGCCTCTGATGTTCTGGGGAAAACAGCCCTAGCCTATTTAACCTCTTCCCTACAGCTCAAATCCTCCAACCCTGGCAATATTCTTGTAAATCTTTTTTGAACCCTTTCAAGTTTCACAACATCTTTCCAACAGTGGCATAACCAATGCCCTGTACAGCTGCAACATGACCTCCCAACTACTGTACTCAATACTCTGACTAATAAAGGAAAGCATATCAACACCTTCTTCACTATCCAATCTAACTGCGACTCCACTTTTTGGAGCTATGAACCTGCACTCCAAGGTCTTTGTTCAGTAATACTCCCCAGGACCTTATCTTTCAGTGTCTAAGTCCTGCTAAGATTTGATTTCCCTTGCATTTATCTGAATTAAACTCCATGTGCCACTTAGCCCACTGGCCCATCTGATCAAGGTCCCATTGTAATTGGAGGTAACCTCCTTCACTGTCCACTATACCTCTGATTTTGGTGTCATCTGCAAACTTATTAACTATATCGCTTATGCTCACATCCAAATAATTTTATATAAATGACAAAAAGTGGTCCCAGCACCGATCCTTGTGGCACTCCACTGGTCACAGGCCTCCAGTCTGAAAAACAACCCTCCACCACCACCCTCTGTCTTCTACCTTTGAACCAGTTCTGTATCCAAATGGCTAGTTCTCCTTGTATTCCATGAGATCCACCCTTGCTAACCAGTCTCCCATGGGGAACCTTTTCAACCCCTTACTGAAGTCCATATAGATCACGTCTCCCACTCTGCCCTTATCAATCCTCTTTGTTACTTCAAAAAAACTCACTCAAGTTTGAGAGACATGATTTCTCACACACCAAGCCATGTTGATTTTGAAGTATAAGTATTGCTTTATAGCAAACAAGGCTGTCAATTTAAATTTTAAAATCCTACAAATAAGGAGATGAGTGAACAATTAATTTGTTTTTGTGGCATTATTTAAGGGACATATATTGCCTACTTTGATATCCAAAAAAGATTAGATCTTCTGCATTTACCTGAACAGACAGATTGGGCCTTTGTTTAATATCTGAGACTGTTAATGCAGGCAGTCGCTCAGCAGCAGAAATTAAATGTCAGTCTAGATTGCAACAAATCCCCTAATGGGGCCTAAACTCAAATCTTTGGAGTCAAGAGGTAATAGTGCCACCAACTGAGCAAACCTGACACTAACAAATTTTTAATGTAATAATTAATTAAGTGTAATTATATGCAGGACCAACTGCATACTGAACAAAAACATGTAAAAATCTGATATGGTCACCAGTTTGTGTTGACACTTTCAGCTACACTAAAATAAATTGTAATCCTCAAGCTATGTAAAGTCAGAAGACTGATACACAGCAGTTTTATATGGAGAGGAAATAAAGTTGAGATATTTGTATTCAGTAAGGGCTTGATGAGACATGGAAACAAAATGGCTAGTAGGGGGTAAGTTGTAGATTAGCATTGATTTTAATCAAGGTCAAAACTTCAGGGACTGAATGCCATCCTCCTGTTTCTAATTTGACATAAATTACAATTGGGATTGGAGGGCGTGGGCTCTAGTGCTGTATTGGTATCGTTGCTACCTCTGGCTCAAGTCAGGCTCAGATTGAAGTCTCACTTGCTCCAATGATGTGTCATTACAGCAGGTTGATCAATAATATCTACAGTCAGGGGAATGGGAAAATATCAGAAAGGTACTGAAAATATAAATTAAAATCCTTTACACATGAAAAATAAATCGACAAACTTTATCCCTGTTGAATTGCTCCTATCACCTGTCTTCCCATTCTGCTAAACCATGCCTTATTGAAGTGTTTTAAAATCCTTCAGTCCAGTTTGTTAGAATCACCTGCCAAATTGTGCTCTCTGTACCTGAACTGAAATCTTTTACATGGCATTGCAAAAGTGAACCAAGTACTGACTCCACTCTACCCCATTCCGTAAACTTTTCTCTGATACAAATAATATTCTTCACACCCCAACAGCTGCTTGCTGTCTAGCAACTTATTTTTCAACTTGTGTTGCTATCATTGCAGATGCCTGGCCTGACATTTTCAACATTGAGAAATATCTAATAGAATCTCTTCCAAAAATAACTTTATCATACCTATTGCAATCCTTTCTAGTTATGTAACTACTGATTCATCCAACAACACATTGCAATCCAGCTTGTCTTTAAGAAATCCACAATTGGTATCCTTGAGCAAAGTAGTTGCCATACCAAGCTATCATGTGTCAAGATTGGATGCGTTCTATGGTGTATTCATAAAAATTGGTATGGGTTATTGTGGTCATGCTGGATTTCGTTAGTCTTCTAAGGAAGTACGGGCAGTGGTGTGCTTTTGTAACTGCTGTGGATGGACCAGGACAAATTTGTGGTGATCTTTACTCCTAGGAACTTGAAGCTGTTGACCATCTCCACCTCCGCACCATTGATACAGACATGGGCATGTCCTCTACTCAGCTTCCTGAAGTCAGTGATCAGCTCCTTTGTTTCGCTGACATTGAGGGAGAGATTGTTGTCTTTACACCATGCCACTTTGCTATCTATCTCCTTCCTGTACTCTTTATTGTTTAAGATCTGACTCACTACGGTGCTGTCATCAGCAAACTTGTAAATGGAGTTCGAGCACAATTTGGCCCCACAGTCCTGATTATATAAAGAGTATAGTAAGGGGTAGAGTCCACAACTTGCACAGCATCGGTGTGATTATCATGGAGGTGGCGTTGTCACCTATTGTACTGATTATGGTCTATGGATCAGGAAGTCAATGGGGTTGAAGGTGGAGCTATAGACTTCTATTTATTGACTATGTCCTTTTCTATCCCTGTGTTCTAACCACTACTTTTATATACGTGTTATATTTGCATGGTTCGCCCTAACTTTATCTAATGCTTCCTTTACTTTTCTTTTGGTTTTATTTATTTAAGAAACTTTGTTTATTGATGGGATGTATATCCCTTTTATCAAAGGGATATATTTGCCAATTATTTAAATCCTATTTGAAGATTTTCTTCTGCTTTTTTGGCCTGTTCACTAACTTTTTTTTACACAAAAGCTTTGGAACAGAGGGATTTGGGAGGCTTCAACCATAAATCTCAAAGCTAGCATCCAAAGTTAATAGGTAAGAAAGCAAATGGAGTGAGATATAAAGTTAGGCAGATAATGCTAAAATTATACAAAGCACTTATCAGACCACAGCTGGAATACTGTGAACATTTTTGGTTTCCTTTATCTAAAGAAAGACATACTGATAATAGAGGCAGTCCAGACAAGTATCTCCAGGCTGATACCAGATATGGAGGGACTGCCTTATGAGGAGAGGTTAATTTGGCCTGTACTGGTTGGAATAAGGAAAAATGATATGACCTTATTGAGTCTTAAAGACTTAACAGGATAGATATGGAAAGGTTGTTTCCCCTTGTGGTACAGGACAAGAGGATTCATTTAAAACAGATGAGGAGGAAATTTTGCCAAGGGTAGTGAATCTGTTTATCTCCGAACTCTGAAGCTGGGTCATTAAGCATATTCAAGACTTAACCTTCAGTTCCTTACTGATGTTATGGGAAAAAGGCAAGAAAATATCAGCAATATCAGATCAGACACAATCTCAATGAATGGTGGCACACTCTGTGGGCTGAATGGCCTATGCCTGCTCCTCTGTCTTTTGAAGTCATCATGTCTGTTTTTTAAAAAAACAGTTTCGCTTTTAGCATGGAGCCCAAATGTGTTGTGATCCCTAGCTTCCAAGTGTTTGACTTTCATCAGAATTTTGTGCCACCTTTTCTTGGAACAAAATTAAGCAGCAATTCTTTCCTTTATTTGACTAAAAGTAGTTCTGGCTGCTACAAAATTTGCACAATTTGATCACATACTTTGCCTTTACTCAGTTTGATTGTTAAAATCAGTCAATGCTTTTTAGCGAGTTTTGTGAAGATTTGTAGGCTCCGGATGTAGGTTTGCTTGCTGAGGTGGAAGGTTCATCTTCAAACGTATTGTCACCATACTAGGGAACATCTTCAGTGAGTCTCTGGATGAAGCACTAGTGGTGTAGCCCGCTTTCTATTTATATGTTTGGGTTTCCTTGGTGATAGCATTTCCTATGGTAATGTCATTTCCTGTTCTTTTTCTCTGGGGGGTGGTAAATAGTTTCCAAGTCAATGTGTTTGTTGATATAGTTCTGGATGAAACACTACATTGGATAAACAGGCAGAAAACTAGCCAGAAAAAGACATGACCCATTCTCTTGTATCCTTACATATGGATGAGGAAGGAGACCACTTTGGCTAGGACAACACATCCATCCTCAGACAAGCAAAACAGAGACATGCGTGAGAATTCCTAGAAGCATAGCATTCCAACCAGAACTCTATCAACAAACACGTTAATTTGGATCCCATTTACCACCCCCTGAGAAAAAGAACAGAAAATGACATTACCATAGGAAATGGTATCACCAACCCAAGAAAACCCAAACATATAAATAGAAAGTGTGCTATACTGCCAGTGCTTCATCCAGAGGCTCACTGAAGATGTTACCTAGTATGGTGATGAAATGCCTGAAAACAAAGCTTTCAGCTCAGCAAGCAAACCTACATCCAGTCAATGTTTTATTTGCACAAATTGCTAAGAGCATATGGGTATCTTTCCCATCTGTCTTTTAAATTTTTTTTCCCCACAAGATATATGCACTGCTGACTGGGCAATAAATGGTGGTCCAATCAAAATTGCTCTAAAGGTGATAGTGAGTTGCCTTCTTAAACTGCTGCAGTTCATGAGATGTAGAGACACCTACAATGCTAATTAGAAGGAAGTTCCAGGATCCTGACCCATTGATAACAAAAGAACCATGTTACCATTCCAAGTCAGGATGGCATTTGGGTTGGAGGAGAACTTGCAAGTGGTGATACTCCCACCTGTCACCCTTGCTCTTTGAACCAAGAGGTCATGTGTTGTTGAAGGAAGCTTGGTAAATTGGTGCAATGCATCCTGGAAATGGTGTAAATACGTTCAACTGAGTTAATTGGAGAAGTAAATCAAGCAGGCTCTCGTCAGTGAGTGTTAGTTTTAGTGTTACTTTGAGTTGCACTCAAGCAAGTGGACAGTATTCCATTATACTCTTTACTTCTGCCTTGTGGATAGTTGATGGGTGTTGGCGAGGGAAGATCAATATTCCCTTATGTAGCCATTGTATTTGTATGACTAATCTAACTGAATTTCTGATCAACAGTAACCCCCGTGATGTTGTAAATGAGGATTCATTAACAGTAATGGGGTGACTGTAAAGGGTAGATATTCATTGCCTGACACTTGTGTAACACAAATTTTACTTTCCATTTATCAGCCTGGCCTGAATACTGTCCATGTCTTACTGTAAAGACATTTCTGTTTCAGTATGAGAAGCCATCAATTGTGTTGAACATAGTGATTGCACAATGTGACATTCCCACACTGATTTTTATGATGGAGGGGAGGCATTGTTGAAGTAGCTGATGATAGTTAGGCCTAGGACACCAGCCCAAGGAACACTCGTGGAGATGTCCAAGACTGACATGATTGATCAGCACCAACCACACCCAGAACCATAAATTTTTTTGGTGGCTTGTTACTCATATCAAAAAAGGTACCATTTTACTTCCTCTTTTAACATAATCAAATGAATTTGATTTATTTAGGGGTGGCTCAGTGGTTAGCACTGCTGCCAGGGACCCAGGTTCAATTCCAGCCTCGGGCGACAGTCTGTGTGGAGTTTGACATTCTCCCCATGGGTTTCCTTTGGGTGCTCCAGTTTCCTCCCACAGTCCAAACATATTGGTTAGGTGCATTAGTCAGGGGTAAATGTAGAATGATACAAGAATGGGTGTGGGTGGGATGTTCTTTGGAGGGTCAGTATGGACACATTGGGCCATAAGGCCTGTTTCCACACTAGGGATTCTATAAACAATTCTGAATAAAGGAACACCCTAAACTGTGCTTAATATATCTGGTACTATGATTTAAAATTAATTGAAGGGATATGAGCATCAATAGCAAGGGCAACATTGATGATCTTTGAGAAAATGGTTGAACTTTTTATTCAAGATATGTTATTTAACTAAATTCAAATACTACTATTGTCTTGCAATTTGAACTTTCACAGGTTCAGCCACCAGATTACTTGACTAGTAACATAACTATGCTAATGTTCCCTACATATTTTACAGTTACCTAGGGAAGTGGAGGGAATTCTATCATACTCCTGAGTTATATCATGTTAATGGTGGATAGTTGATGAGTTACTTGCTACAGCAATCCTACACTGAACCGCGCTCAGAGCCAATGATCCTTCTAAGCTCCCAGACGTGCAGCTACTTGGAGGTTCTGTGCACACTGTGCAATACAGAATTCTGATTACGAGAATTGCTGCTATGCATACCTGCAAGATCCACATAACAGCAGAGCAAAAAAAAGGGAAAGTACACATAGTATTTATGGCTGTTTTAGTTCAGTGTTAACCTCAAGGATGTTAAGTGAGAGATGCAATAATGGAATGCCATTAAACATCAAGGGAAGATGGTTATTGCTTGACACTTTGTAGCATAAATGTCAGTTGTCATTTAACAGCCCAAGACTAGATGTTGTTCAGATCTTTCTGCAGACAGGGATTGCTTCAGTATTTGAACTGCATAATGTTCAGCTAGTATCGCATTTCTGGCAATTCCTCCCTCCAGTGTAAAGTCAATCATGACCATTAGTCCACTCTGATGCTGAGGGTTGTCACACTTTTAATACTGAGCTCCCTCAGAAGCTAAATGCTCAGACCACTGATGCTCACTAACAGTGCAAGTCATTTCAGTGGCACTGGATTAAAGGTACTTAATCAGTCAGGAATTTTGATGACGAAGGCCTCAGTACAAAGCAAGTGTACAGGAGATATGGACAGTATTGGGTTCAGAGGCAACAGCCTGAAAAACAACCATGGAGGTTTATACATTAATCATGGTCAGCTGTTTTGGGATAAATATAAATTCTTTCCACTGTCCCATGTATTATAAAAAAAATGAACCTCACCCAAAAGACAATTCCTTATAAGAGGAAACCCTTGAGGCTGATTCCGACTGCATCATAAGAACAATTGGTGGGAAGAATACAAAAGGAGCACTACTTAGAATGTAAGCTTATTGTGTTCTCTCTACTCGAGATGCTTAAAAATCTACTGTGCATTTTTAAGAATGTGTTCTTTATTTCATACTGCACTGCTTGTCTAGTTCTCATTTGCAGTATATATAATGGGAACTAGAACAGTGAATGGACACACCAATCTGTTAGATCCAATGATCCAGGCGACTGCAGGTGATCCCCAGGTATTTGTGTGACGAGTAATACAGAATGAGTTGACATTTTGACACTGATAGGAACAAGTTTCCAAAAGAAGTCATAAAGACTTTGCAAAAATAAATTAAATTTTCAGTTACAGAAGAAAATGCCATACACGTGCATTGATCACATTTTCAGATGTGGTTTCTGCTGATGGAGATAAAGAACTCTAAATAGTATGGTGACATAATGCAGTACTAGATGGAAAATTATACTTGATCTAAGAGATGAAGTACACTTGTAAGTGCATAAGTATGAAACAGTTTGTCTGGGAATTGGTAACACTAGTGTGATTTTTAAATAATGACATTAATATTGTGAATGATTAGCATGGTTAAGACAGTTATTGGATTTAAAGGGCAATACAGATTGCACATTTTTCCCTTGGGCACAGAGCTTGGATTCACTTTATCAACAGTAATCAAGTCCAACAGTAATTTTAATTAAAAACACGTTTCTTATATATTATTTCACAAAAATATTTTGAACTATAGTACTATACTAAAAAAGTTTTTGAAAATTGGTTGTAAAGTTTATGTAGAAACTGCACAATCTACTGCAGTTAAATGTCTGAAATAAATGCTGACAGCTTGACAATACTGAATCAGAAGTCTAAATCAGTTCTTATTTACAGCATCTCAACTTAAGGTTGTGTGTAAGATTAGTATTAGAAAGCTTGAATTGTAAATCACTCCCTTCAGATGTTACATTTAATTCAGCATACCAACATAGTTAATGTACTGTATAGCTATAAGGGAAAGGGCAATAGCTTAGTTGACTCATCATAATGAGAGCATAGAGTCAACTATCAAATATCTTGGAATAAACACTTATTTTGGTTAAAAAATCTCAATTTCCATAGTATAAACACTAACATCAAGGAAAGGCAGCGAAACACAAAGGCAACCCATCTGAAGAAATTTCTAATTGAATAGGTTTACTCTGCATGCATGTGAAGCACCAGAAACCCTTCAAGCTGTCACAGGAAAAGGTCACACTTTGTAACAGAAGTGGACAATTTATTTTACACACAAGTACATAATTTCCCTTTACTTGGAAAGGCTGGTCACAGACGACATGGAATGTTATGGTACTCACTTGCATATAATTCTGTGCACAACTTTTGTACCTTTTAAAAAGGGTACAAAATGCCAACATATTTCTCAAATATATGATGTTGAATATATATCTTTTTTAATTACATCAGCAACAATTTGAACACAACCTGTACATGTACCCTTTCTCAAACTCCTTATATCACTGTACCAGAATTAGGTTGATTAGTTAAAAACATACCCACTGGACAGCTTTACTAAAAAGCAAACGTCAGGGCAGTTATTACAGTTTGAGTGTCTTAATCTATGCATGTTTAAACAACTCCAATTGTCAGTAAAATGCTTCCAAACAAGGCCCCTGATTGTTACTTAATCCAGTCTGCACGTGTAGGTCTTTACATTGCGATGCTCCAGACCTTTTTCGAATTGTGCTCTGGCAAGTAAACTGCCCGAATCAACATGTTAGTAGTACTGCAGATGATATGGCAGTCTCACATTTGTCAGGATTCTCCATTTTGTACTTTGGCTATTGGTGGCTGAAGAAAATCTTTAAATGGAACTAACGCCTCTTTCAAAGCTGAGCAAACTTCAGAAGATGTGCAGGTAATACATTCTACTAGAGTTGGATACAAAGCGATTACCTGTGACCAGGTGTTGGTATCTACTGTAAAGAGGAAAAAAAAACAGAAAATAAAGCAAACATTTGTATAAAAAGCAACAAGCCAAATATGTTTTCTGAACTATATAAGCGTGATGAAGATTTATAAGATATTGTTATTTGGGAACTTATCATCTAAAGTAGAGGTAAGTAGGTTTTAGTTTTCATTTCTATGAAGGTGACGTTTTTTAAATGGTTAGAAACTTTTTTAAGCAGTGGGTCAAATCATATTTCCCAAAAATCAAGAGACTTAAACTAAATGTCTAGACAAGCTCCCGAGTGAGATAATTGAAACATTTACTAAATTGAGATTTTCAACTGAGCAAAAAGACAAAAAAGGGCCCCCTTCTTGTGAATAGGTTCAGTGACTGGCCACCAAGGTAACCAATGTTCAAACATAAAACAGTCTTTTAAGTTAGGTTTCATTTTGGAATGTGATTAGTACAGTATTACTATCAGCTGGAATCAGAACAAAAGCCAGTGAAATATTTCTGCCACTATTTCATGGCATCACATTGAAGCAATAAGCTGTAAAATCAGGTGCAAACATCACACCTTCAGATATTGTCTTTAATAACAAGCAGTATTGGAGTTGTGGAATGTGTCCAACACTTGAGAACAAGCACTGCTTGCTAGCAATTGCTGGCATAATTCATCAGTGGCTTCCAGCAGTCTGGCTCCTGAAGCCTGGTTGAAAGTTTTAGGAAGGTGCAGTCACTCCAGTACAAAACAACAAAGTCCCAAAGTGACAATATAATGAAACAGTCAATTTAAAACAATGCATATCTGCTCACTTTTTCCTTTTTTTCCACCTTTTAAAGATTATGGTTCATGATGTTAATCCAATCAAATAGCACACTTCTGCATTAGAAATTTTGTTACTCTCCAGTTGGCTCAGGTGGACGTTAAACCAGATTGAATCTCAACATGCTGAATTCTCATGATTATGGCTGGAAGTGGTTTGTCTAAGTTCAGCAGTAAGCTCAAATCCATCATGAAAGGAAAACTGAAACAAATACAATCTTCTCAGACTTTGATGGTCCTCATGGCAACTGCTGTGTTGTGTTGGCACGATTGGAAAATTGCAGGGAAATGGGACTAACCATTCAGTTCTTACAAAGAGGCGTAGCAGGCCCAAAACCACTTACTAGACTTGCATGTTGTACACACCCACAAATGTATTAATTTGCATAGAATTGTGGGGAAACTAGAAGTTTCAGCATTTTATGTGACCTAAACAAAATCACACATACATTTTGTGTTAATTGTGCAATGAAACTAAATCAAAATGGTCTGAAGAATGAAAGTAATAAGATGGCAACTTAGAAAAGAAAATTGATAACACAAGTTTATATGAATTGTGTTTGAGCAATTGCACAACCCATGAACTTAGAACAATTTAAAAAAAGATTCATGAGGCAAAATGCATTGTATTTATTGCTCTTCAGCCTCAATTTCACAATCATATTTTATTGTGTATATTTAATGCAAAGAAAGCAAGACAGGTTGCTTTTTAAAGCTCTTCTGCTCAGTTATCATGGGAAAGATATCTTAGGAGTGATAACATTAGCAACCCAAAATAACAAGTTCAAAGTTTGTGCGAAGATTTGTAGCTCGGGTGCTCGTTGTTGTGGTTCTGTTCGCCGAGCTGGAAGTTTTTGTTGCAAACGTTTCGTCCCCTGGCTAGGCGACATCATCAGTGCTTGGGAGCCTCCTGCGAAGCGCTTCTTTGATGTTTCCTCCGGTGTTTATAGTGGTCTGTCCCTGCCTCTTCCGGTTGTCAGTTTCAGCTGTCCGCTGTAGTGGTTGGTATATTGGGTCCAGGTCGATGTGTTTGTTGATGGAGTTTGTGGATGAATGCCATGCCTCTAGGAATTCCCTGGCTGTTCTCTGTCTGGCTTGCCCTATGATAGTAGTGTTGTCCCAGTCGAATTCATGTTGCTTGTTGTCTGCGTGTGTGGCTACTAAGAATAGCTGGTCGTATCGTTTCGTGGCTAGTTGATGTTCATGTATGCGGATTGTTAACTGTCTTCCTGTTTGTCCTATATAGTGTTTTGTGCAGTCCTTGCATGGTATTTTGTACACTACTAGCCACGAAACGACACGACCAGCTATCCTTAGTAGCCACACACGCAGACAACAAGCAACATGAATTCGACTGGAACAACACTACTATCATAGGGCAAGCCAGACAGAGAACAGTCAGGGAATTCCTAGAGGCATGGCATTCATCCACAAACTCCATCAACAAACACATCGACCTGGACCCAATATACCAACCACTACAGCGGACAGCTGAAACTGACAACCGGAAGAGGCAGGGACAGACCACTATAAACACCGGAGGAAACATCAAAGAAGTGCTTCGCAGGAGGCTCCTAAGCACTGATGATGTCGCCTAGCCAGGGGACGAAACGTTTGCAACAAAAACTTTCAGCTTGGCGAACAGAACCACAATAACAAGTTCAATTTACAAATTGGTAAGCTTTTAAAAATTACCATTTTCAGGCTTTGTTTTCTTAAGTGAATCCATGAGAGTGCTGATTGCTTTCAGAACGAAAACTATTTCTGTAACTCGCTGTCTGCATTTAGAAGAGACAAAAATTAGAGGACGTGTGTGCGCTTAGTTTTTAAAGTAGTAAACATACACACCAAAGATACCAACATATTGTAAAGTTATACTCATTTCTGCTTGTACAACATTGGACACATGATGGCAATATTGTCTCATTTTCTTTTGAAAACTCAAATGATGCTCTGCAATGCATATTTACATAATTTATTTTCAAATAATCTGTAATCAGCTTATGTGATGCTGCCTGTGTTTAAAAAATATTCTGAACACTTTACCCTTTCCAGTATGCTAGTTAACATAAGCAGGACACTGTCAGCACAGTAGCTTCAGTTCAACATGAGCTCATAGTAAAAGGGGCAACAGCAGCTAGTAATCAAGTCCAAAAAAATGCTGTGTTCTTCTGAACTTGTTGGGAGAGAATTAAAGGAGTTTTATTCTGCATCTGGTTACATAATGAGACACAAAAGTGGAAAGCATTCTAACTCTAATACTAGTATTCTTGACCTTGACAAACAAAATTCATACTAACACTCTCAAACTGGTGTCAGATACTAACGTGTAGGAAACAAATGGTTGATGAATAGTTGCTAAGAATACAATGAAACAGATGATTGTATGCATAAATGTCAACATAAACGCATCAGCAAGACAACAACCAATACTTGTTTTCCTAGATTATCAAGCAGTTGCAGTTTTGTCAGATTTGGAAATTGAATCTTACCTCAATTTCAATATTTGAGGTTAGCAGAATTAAATCAGAAAAAATGTGAAAACACTAACTTTAGGTAGACAGCACAATGTAAAACAGGCTGCTGATTCTAAGTCTATTTCACACTACTGGCAAAGACTAATTTCATCTCTATTAATTTCAGAACAATGAGTGATATTAAAATTAAAATTAAACCAGCTTTAATCTCTTAACTGACTTCTGAGGATCAGTGCTGAAATATGTTCTGAGTAACACAACTCAAGACAATGTGATCGTTTAACTGATTTGGCACAATTACATCTACAGCAATGTTCTTCATTAAGGGACCTCCATTAGGTACTGTCAGAGTGGGACAACTGTACCATTGTGGCTGATGAACTGTTTATCAAATGCAATCGTGCACCTTTCAACTGTCCTCTTCAAATTTAACACACAACATTGCTGGAGTTCAGTGACATTGCACTGCATCACACAACAACACTAAGTTTGCACTTTTTCTCTACTTACCCTGTATTGCAAGAATACTGGCTTGTTAGAGTTGAACATTATGACAAAATTATAAAAGTGTGCAAATGTATCTTGGTTACAACGGTCCTTTGTTAATGTTGTATTAGATAAACGTTGAACAGCATAAACTACACAGTATAGACCACACATAAATAATACATAAAGAGGGGCATTAAGTAGGCACATTTGGCTTGGTGAAATACCATTTAATGGCTAAAGGAGATATTCAAAGTTGCATTATTGAAGTTTAACTTTTTTTTAAAATTAAGTATTTGTTTGAAATGAGTCCTGACTACAACTCTTCCAAACCCAAAATAAAGTGAACATTATCTGTGATTCTGCAATGGTCCCAGGAATATTTACATTTCTTAATTGCACAAATTCTCTTTTAAATTCAAGGTATTTTGATTCAAACATTTATAAATGCAAGTAAATTTGGCAATTCAAAAGTGGTTTATTCTAACCTTGGGAGAGGACATCTGCCACTCAGTTTCTCATCTTCAATGTACCGATGTAGCACATCTTGTGACCTCTTTAGCAGTACAGACAATGCCATTCGGGATATATAGCCTTCCTGGGGAGTTGTCACTTTATTACTGAAGGAAAACTGAAGCAGTGTTTCAAAGCAGACTTTAGAAAACTCCTCTCTCATTCGAATGTCAATTTCTGCCTCTGTAGAAGTGAAGCAGAATAGGAACGATATATTTTATTGAAGGCAAAGCATTCTCTAAGTTGCTAAACAAAAACAAAACAACTGTAGATGCTGGAAATCAGAAACAAAATCAGAAATTGCTGGAAAAGCTCAGCAGGTCTGGCAGTATCTGTGGAGAAAAAGCAAAGAGTGACCCTTCTTCAGAAGCATTTAGGTTTTGTTTCTCTAAGCTGCTATTCACTTTCTTTATTGTTGCACAGTTTATTTATATTCCAATATTTCTGTGGCTCAGCCAACATTTTCCAGCTAAGGAGAAATGGGGATGCTGGCTCAGAGTTTGTTTTTGCCAACTTACTGCAAGGCAATTGAAGGCAGTGGTTTGGAGTGCTTGGTGGGGTGCCAGAGACTAAGAAAGTCTACAGTTATTTTTATTGGTTCAGTTTCAAGCATTCCAACTGCTAAATATGCTTCCTAATCCAAGTTGGAGACCCAGTTTTCAAAGTTGCACTTCGAAATTTACAGTTCTGCCACACTGAACCATCTATTTCTTTTTTAATTACTGCAATGGAGCCAGTGTTGCAGAGTACAACCTTCTGACTGAACTAGTCTAAAGGAACACCAAAGAAATGGCTCCTTCTAAGATCCTGGCTCCATTTCCTTTTCATGTGTGGATAAATAGCACGCCTGCACTCATATCGCAGAAATCCACTGATGTTGATGTCAGTGCCTTAGTCACAGAAACCTGCGATTTTACCCAAGAAAGCAATACTAAAGGACATGAACTTGTGTCCACGTACTGCCTAAAATGCCATCAACTGAGCACCACGAAAATGGATATTTTTATTTACTCAATGCTAGTGAACTGGGAGCAGGAGTAGGCCACTCGACTGCTGGAGTTTGCACTGCCATTCAGTAAGACCCAAAAAGCAGAGAACAGCTGATCTCATCACTTCACATTCTCACATACCCGAAAACCTTTCACGCCTTGCTTATCAGGAATCATCTATCTCTGTCTTAAAAATAATTAAAGACTCTGCTCTAACCACTTTTTGAGGAAGAGATTGCCAAAGTTTTTTTTCTTTATTCATTCATGGGATAAGGGTGTCGCTGGGTAAGCTGCATTTATTGCCCCCATCAATAAATAAGTTAAGAGTTAACCCCATTGCTGTGGGTCAGGAGTCACATGTAGGCCAGACCAGGTAAGGATTCCTTCCCTAAAAGACATTAGTGAACCAGATGGTTTTTTTCTGATATTCGATAATGGATTTGTGGTCATCATTAGATTCTTAATTCCAGATGTTTATTGAATTCAAATTCTACCATCTGCCATGGCGGGATTCGAACCCAGGTCTCCAGAATGTTATCTGGGTCTCTGGATTAATAGTCCAGCGTTAATACGACGAGGCCATCGCCTCCCTGTAAACTCTGTCACATGCAAGCCTAGCAAGTCCAGCCTTGTCTTGTAAAAGAACCTGCCCTCACCAGATGCCAGAGAGAAAATGAAGACCACAGACGCTAGAGAGTCAGACTCAAAAAATGTGGTGCTGGAAAAGCACAGCAGGTCAGGCAGCATCCATAGAGCAGAGAGTTGACATTTCGGGCATAAGCTGACATTCCTGATGAAGGGCTTATGCCTGGAAAATCAACTCTCCTGCTCGCCGGATGCTGCCTGACCTGCTGTGCTTTTCCAGTATCACAGTTTTTGATTTACACCAGATGTCAGTCTAATAAACATTCATTGAATTGCTTCCAATGCATTTATATCCTCCCTTAAATAAAAAGCTAAATACTGTACACAAAGCTCCAGATGTGGTCTCACCAGTGCCCTGTGTAACTGATGCATAACCTTTCTACTTTTGCATTCAATACCTCTTGCAAGACTCAATAACATTCTATTAGCTTTTCTAATTACTTCCTGTATATATATAATAGCCTGTTACAATTCATGCACTAGGATACCCAGATTTCCCTTAGAGCTCTGTAATGTCTCATTTAGTAAATATGCTTCTTTACTGTTCCTACTAAAATGGATAATTTCACATTTTCCTACATGATATTCCATTCACCAGATATTTGCCTATTCATAAACTAAACATATCGCATTGTAGCCTTCTTATATCCTCTTCATGACTAACATTAACAAATTTAGCAATTATACCTTTGGTTTCTTCATACAAATCAGAAGTAAACTGTAAATATTGGAGTCACCAACGCTGATCCCTGTGACTCACCACTCGTTGCACCTTGCCAACCAAAATGAAAGACTCATGCCTCACCATCATACAAAATAATCAATTTTTTCTACTCTTAGTAATCATCCTTAATTGTGAAGGAATTCAAAGGCTTGTGACATCAAGCTTCTTGGGTGTTTTTGCAGTTTCACTCATCCAGGCAAGAGGAAAGTATTCCAGCATACTCCCAATTTGTACCTATTGGTAGTGGATAGGCTTTGGGGCAACAGTTACTAGTTGCAGGAGCCCTAGCCTCTGATCTGTCCTTGTGGTTACAGTAATTATATAGCTAGTGTGGTTGAGTTTTTGGTCAACGGTAACCCCTAAGATGTAGATATTGGGGAATTCAGTGATAGAAATACCACTGAGTGTCAAAGGGCAATGGTTGGATTCCCTCTTGCTTGAAATAGGAATTGCCTGGCATTTGTGTGGCATGAGTCTTAATACAAAGAGGAGAAAGTGAGGACTGCAGAAGCTGGAGATTAGAGTTGAGAGTGTGGTGCTGGAAAAGCACAGCAGGTCAGGCAGCATCGGAGGAGCAGGAGAATCGATGTTCTGGGCATAAGCCCTTCATCAGGAATTGTTATTGTCCTTAACGTGCTGCATTTGGACATACAGGCATCTGAGACACTCACAGGGCAGAGGATAAATACTTAATAGGATAAATGTGCAGATTTATGGGGCAACGGTAGGAGATTGTCAACATGTTAAATTCTCAGATAGCCGGTTAGACTTGATGAGATAAATATTGTCCTCTATAACAATTCCTTTATTCTGTGATTTGTGTTAAATAAAAACTATATGCTGCCAGAATTAGGCAGCTCATAGCAGTTTCAATGTAAACACAAGGGACTGACTTGCAGATGCTGGTCTCCTGGAATCTGCATTAAAACATTTTGGCTGAATTTAGAATCTTTCTGAATGGATTAACTGGAGATAAACCTATCTCTATCTTGTAAAAATAATGTCAATCTATACATAAACATACTAAATATATACAAGCACGCACAGATGGGTGAATCTGGAATGTGATATATTGAATTTTAGGTCCTTCGTAAGAGGTTAGTTGGCATAGTTAAAGCATATGGGATAGCATGTAATGTATTGGCATGGATCAAGGATTAATTGACAGATCGTAAACACAGACTGGGAATAAATGGGACTTCTTCGGAGTGGCAAGCAGTGACTAATGGCGTTCTACAAGGTTCACAGTTTGGGCCCCAGCTATTCACAATATATAAACAAATTACTTAGTTGAGGGGACCAAACGCAACATTTACAAGTTTGCTGATATGCAAAAGAGCAGAACTGAGTTAGGAGGATGCAAAAAGGTTTCAATTAATTTGGACAAATTGAGTGATTGGGCAACACACGTACAGTGTGGCTAAATGTGGTATTATACACTCTAGTGTGAATAACAGAAAGGAACAGTATTATTTAAATGGTGATATATTGGGAAGTGTGAACGTTCAAAGGGATGCTTGTACACCAGTCAATGAAAGATGGGCAGGTGCTGCCGGCAATGAGGAAGGCAAATGGTACATTGACTTTCATTGAAAGAAGATTTGAGTCCAGAAATAGGAATGCCTCATTGTATTAATACTAGGCTTTCATGAGTCCACATCTAAATATTTTCAGTGTAGTGTAGTTTCAGTCTCCCCACCTAAGAAAGGATATACTAACCACAGAAGGAGTGCAGCAGAGGTTCGCTAGGCTGATACTAGGGATGGGATTCTGGATCAGTGGTGCTGGAAGAGCACAGCAATTCAGGCAGCATCCGAGGACAGGCAAAATCGACGTTTCGGGCAAAAGCCCTTCATCAGGAATAAAGGCAGAGAGCCTGAAGCGTGGAGAGATAAGCTAGAGGAGGGTGTGGGTGGGGAGAGAGTGGCATAGAGTACAATAGGTCAGTGGGGAAGGAGATGAAGGTGATAGGTCAGGGAGGAGAGGGTGGAGTGGATAGGTGGAAAAGGAGCTGGGCAGGTCGGACAAGTCCGGACAGGTCAGGGGATCGAGTTGTTGGAGGTTAGAAGCTAGGATGAGGTGGGGGAAGGGGAAATGAGGAAACTGTTGAAATCCACATTGATGCCCTGGGGTTGAAGTGTTCCGAGGCGGAAGATGAGGCGTTCTTCCTCCAGGCGTCTGGTGGTGAGGGAGCGGCGGTGGAGGAGGCCCAGCACCTCCATATCCTCGGCAGAGTGGGAGGGGGAGTTGAAATGTTGAGCCACTGGGCGATTTGGTTGATTGGTGCGGGTGTCTCGGGGATGTTCCCTAAAGCGCTCTGCTAGGAGGCGCCCAGTCTCCCCAATGTAGAGGAGACCGCATCGGGAGCAACGGATACAATAGATGATATTAGTGGATGTGCAGGTAAAACTTTGATGGATGTGGAAAGCTCCTTTGGGGCCTTGGATAGAGGTGAGGGAGGAGGTGTGGGCGCAGGTTTTACAGTTCCTGCGGTGGCAGGGGAAAGTGCCAGGATGGGAGGGTGGGTCGTAGGGAGGCGTGGACCTGACCAGGTAGTCACGGAGGGAACGGTCTTTGCGGAAGGCGGAGAGGGGTGGGGAGGGAAATATATCCCTGGTGGTGGGGTCTGTTTGGAGGTGGCGGAAATGTCGGCGGATGATTTGGTTTATGCGAAGGTTGGTAGGGTGGAAGGTGAGCACCAGGGGCGTTCTGTCCTTGTTGCGGTTGGAGGGGTTGGGTCTGAGGGCGGAGGTGCGGGATGTGGATGAGATGCGTTGGAGGGCATCTTTAACCACGTGGGAAGGGAAATTGCGGTCTCTAAAGAAGGAGGCCATCTGGTGTGTTCTATGGTGGAACCGCTCCTCCTGGGAGCAGATACGGCGGAGGCGGAGGAATTGGGAATACGGGATGGCATTTTTGCAAGAGGTAGGGTGGGAAGAGGTGTAATCCAGGTAGCTGTGGGAGTCGGTGGGTTTGTAGAAGATGTCAGTGTCAAGTCGGTCGTCACTGATGGAGATGGAGAGGTCCAGGAAGGGGAGGGAGGTGTCAGAGATGGTCCAGGTAAATTTAAGGTCAGGGTGGAATGTGTTGGTGAAGTTGATGAATTGCTCAACCTCCTCGCGGGAGCACGAGGTGGCGCCAATGCAGTCATCAATGTAGCGGAGGAAGAGGTGGGGAGTGGTGCCGGTGTAATTACGGAAGATCAACTGCTCTATGTAGCCAACAAAGAGACTGGCATAGCTGGGGCCCATACGTGTGCCCATGGCTACCCCTTTGGTCTGGAGGAAGTGGGAGGATTCAAAGGAGAAATTGTTAAGGATGAGGACCAGTTCGGCCAAACGAATGAGAGTGTCGGTGGAGGGTTACTGTTGGGAACGTCTGGAGAGGAAAAAACGGAGGGCTTGGAGGCCCTGGTCATGGCGGATGGAGGTGTAGAGGGATTGGATATCCATGGTGAAGATGAGGCATTGGGGGCCAGGGAAACGGAAGTCTTGGAGGGGGTGGAGGGCGTGGGTGGTGTCTCGAACGTATGTGGGGAGTTCCTGGACTAGGGGGGATAGGACAGTGTCGAGGTAGGTAGAGATGAGTTCGGTGGGGCAGGAGCATGCTGAGACAATGGGTCGGCCAGGGTGCTCAGGCTTGTGGATCTTGGGAAGGAGGTAGAACCAGGCAGTGCGGGGTTCCCGGACTATGAGGTTGGAAACTGTGGGTGGGAGATCTCCTGAGGTGATGAGGTTCTGTATGGTCTGGGAGATGATGGTTTGGTGATGGGGGGTGGGGTCATGGTCAAGGGGGCGGTAGGAAGAGGTGTCCTCGAGTTGGCGTTTGGCTTCAGCGATGTAGAGGTCAGTGCGCCAGACTACCACTGCGCCCCCTTTGTCCGCTGGCTTGATGGTGAGGTCAGGATTGGAGCAGAGGGATTGGAGGGCTGCGCGTTGTGAGGGTGAGAGGTTGGAGTGGGGGAGGGGGGTCGACAGGTTGAGGCGGTTAATGTCCCGGCGGCAGTTGGAAATGAAGAGGTCGAGGGCAGGTAATAGGCCAGCGCGGGGTGTCCAGGTGGATGCAGTGTGTTGGAGATGGGCGAAGGGGTCCTCGGAAGGTGGGCGGGAGTCCTGATTATGAAAGTAAGCTCGGAGGCGGAGGCGACGGAAGAATTGTTCGATGTCACGGCGTGTATTAAATTCATTGATGCGTGGACGGAGGGGGACGAAGGTGAGTCCTTTGCTGAGGACTGATCGTTCGTCCTCAGTGAGGGGGAGGTCTGGGGGGATGGTGAAAACTCGGCAGGGCTGGGAGCTGGTGTGGGTGTAGAGCTGGGAGTGGGGTCGGAGCCAGTACCTGGAGTGGGTGTGATGGTGGGGGGAATGGGGGTAGAGTCATGAGCAGGGGTAGTGTTCCCCTCGGGGTTCTGGGGGGTGGGGATAGTGACAGTGGGGTCTGTGGGGGGCGTGTCAGCAGAATGCAGGTGAGTGGCGCTAGTGGGGTCGGAAGTGGTGGCAGACACGGCAGTAGGGGTGGCGGAAGTCACTGAGCGTGTGGCATCAGCAATGATGTGAGGGCCGGAAGTGGCTGTGGGAGTGGCCATGATGGGGGCAGATCCCCTGACCTGTCCGGACTTGTCCGACCTGCCCAGCTCCTTTTCCACCTATCCACTCCACCCTCTCCTCCCTGACCTATCACCTTCATCTCCTTCCCCACTGACCTATTGTACTCTATGCCACTCTCTCCCCACCCCCACCCTCCTCTAGCTTATCTCTCCACGCTTCAGGCTCTCTGCCTTTATTCCTGATGAAGGGCTTTTGCCCGAAACGTCGATTTTGCCTGTCCTCGGATGCTGCCTGAATTGCTGTGCTCTTCCAGCACCACTGATCCAGAATCTGGTTTCCAGCATCTGCAGTCATTGTTTTTACCTGATACTAGGGATGGCACGACTGTTACACGTGGAGAGTTTGCTTGAACTGGGCCTGTATTCACTAGAGTTTAGAAGGAAGACTGAGATATTAACCATGTAAAATTCTTTCAGAGCTGGTCAGACTAGATGCAGAGAGGATGTTTTCCTTGGGTGGGCAGTTTAGGACAAGAGAAAACATTCTCAGGATATGGGTGGACTATTTATGAATGAGAGGAGGAAAAATATCTTCACTTAAAGGGTAGTGAACCTATGGACTCTCTACCACAGAAGGCTATGGAGGTCAACTCACTGAATATGTTAAAGACAGACATAGTTATTGCTTAAGATTTTAAATGCATCAAGTAGTATTGAGAGAAAGTGAGAATATGGCATTGATATATGGCATGATCATACTGAATGGCAGAAATGTACATGTGAAAGGCAGAACATGGCAAACCTGTATTTGCACAGTCATATTTACAGAGATCAAACAGCCTTGAGATGCTGCACTAAGATAAAAAGGCTCATAAAGTTGAATAATGATATTAAGAGATAGTGAAAACAGTCAAAGAAGTGAGCTTTGAGGATCTTGAAGAGGAGGGAAAGGTTGAGAGAGATAATTCCAAAATGTCTAAGCAGAGGACATGATGCCAACAATAGGGCAAAGAAAGAGAAGAATCCATAATTTTTGGAGGGTTGCATGGCTGGAGGAAGTTACAGAGATAGGAAAGAACAGGTCACAAAGATATTTAAAAATGACAGTGCATTTTAAATGAGGGCATTGGGGAACTAGGAACAAATGTAAATTGTTCTGGACATGGGTGATGAGTGAAAGGAATTTGGTGATGGAAAGGTAGCCAGAGAGGATTGGAGGTCTAAATAGGCATGGATGAATGACAGGCTGAGGGAGCAGCTGAGCCAATTGTCAGCCTGTGTAACGGCATTTGCCCAGAGTTAATTCAGGGTCAAATTGCATCAGACTTTAAGTTGAAAGCTTATAAATTTGTTGCCGTATGTATTGGTGTACCTTTTTTAAAAAAATAGTTTCACCTGCACATATTCAATTATAATCTCTATCCATATACCAGCGAATACAATTTATAAGTCTTTATCTCTTCTCCACACATCCTTGAAAACATCTCCTGGTAAAATGAGCCCTTTCAATAATCACGCTATGGTTCTAAAGCTCCAATCTATTTTCATACACATCTGTTGAGAGTTTGTTGTCACCCTAATATGATGGAGCTTTTCCAGTATGCTAAAGGACAAAATGCAATTATCTTAACACAGCAGACTCAACATAAGACAGTAATGTTACACTCAGTAAAACAGCATTATTTAGAAGGATAAGCAGTTGCCTTTGGGATGGTTTCACTAAGACCAGCAAATGAAAATTTTTCTTTTAAACAAAGACAAGAACTAATAGTTGAATCTGAATGTTAAAATGAGGGTATTTTAACATCGTCATTCTCATTTTCTTAAGACTGCAGCCTCTGGTTTAAAGTTATAACTTTTCACAGACTATTAACATTTACTGATGCAGCATGCTTGCTCAGAGGTGCTTCTCCAACTTCTAGCTGATTTCTTCCAACTCTATTCATTAAAATGTGATGTACCTGTAAATGATGTTGACTGAGAATGGATCGAACCTTTGTTTAGCATCGTCATTATCTGGCCAACAAATTCTTTTGGAATGAAGTTTGCAAATGGTAATATGTCTGTGCTAATAAGCTGCACAACCTAAAATGAATTGAAAACAATGGTAATTAAAAAAAGTGCTAAAATAATCACTTGTAAAATAGTGATTTTACATAAATATGATGTTTAATGCATGTATGTTTCCATGCTTCTACAAAAATCAATTGTTAAACAAAATCAATGTTTACTTCACGGGTGGGACTTGAAAAAATCTGAATTTAAACTCACCTCAACATCTATGTTCTCATTTTTCTCGAACTCCTGAATGGAGAGATTATCTGGGGGGATGCTATAAAACCAAATCACAAGTGTGACAATGCAATGTTAATTAATTAGGCAGCTTGTTATTAAATGAGCTCCTCATCACTCCAAATTCAGTACTAAAACAAGGGGATGTCCTTTTGCCAAACAACTTTGAAACTTGTGTGAATAAATAATTCAGGTGTCAACTAGCTACATGTTAATTCTGCATTTATTCAGCATGAAAACCATGCAAGCATGGCTAAATTATGGGCCCATACAGAACAAAACTGAACTTAGATAACTCCGTATCTCAACAAATCTTATAATGAACAAATTATTTCTTGTACTGTAGTTACTGTTGTTGAGCAGGCAAATGCAACAACATGTGCAGACAGCAGGGCTGCATAAAAAGCAAATGAAGGAGGGTATCAGGCAATCTATTTTCATGATACTGGTTGTTTGGTTAGTTGGATAGCTAGCAACAGTAGCAGCAGAATTTCCCCCTCTATATCTTAGCCAACAAGCAGAATGTTAGGTCAACATTGACTCCAAAATAAGCTACTTTCAACAAAGCAATTTTCTCTCGACAACTGTAACAACATGTCAGCTTGAGTCACATGGTTACACGACCTTCTGACTTAGGCAAGTGCCTTACCAAAGAACCTGAGATGACATGGCATAGTTCTGAGATACAACCGAATCACTGATAAATGGTGCTTAGATCAAGTACTTCTCATTCTAGTTTATTCAGATGATTGATCACTGCGTAAATCTTCATGTTACATATAAAATAACTCGAATAATACTTGAACCATCAGATAAGTGAAAGACAACACAATGAGATAAGCTTTTCATGTACCTTTTTGTAAACAAGAAGTCTTCAAATGTGTTGGCCAGTTCTGGCCACATAGTATCAAATTTTTTTGAGGAAGCGTGTTGCCTTGCAACAGGAAGTCCAATCGAGAGTATTTTAAGGAGAGAGGAAACAGCCATTTTCCACGTTGTTTCAGAAGGGCAGGCATACTTCAAACTGAGCGGTATCCTCAATGTCTAAAGAAAAAAACAGTGAGAGTGAATGATTTCTGTTGCCAAATATAATCCACACCAACAGATTATTGCAGGAATTTCATGCTGCAAATCCAATGCGCTCTTGCCTTATTTTAAAATAAGGAGAAATTGAGGAAGCCTCCAACTTGGCACCACCCTCCGGACAACTCAGAAAACTAATTTCTTGTAGACAGATTTATGATTTTTCTACACACAACTCACATTTGTAATTTTCTGTTCCTGAGAGTTTGCAAGAAACTGTGGCCAATTTTGAACTGATGCTATTAAGAAAAATGCCATGATAATTAATTTTAAACATGCGCTTTCATGCTACAGGAATAAGGCATTAAATCCCATCAGTTCTTACGAGACTCAAGGATAGGGGACCAGTTCGCTTAAATGGCTCGATAGTTGGTGTGCAATGCAGCGTAATGCTAACAGTGTGGGCTCAATTCCTATATTAGCTGGGCTTACCACAGACCCTCCTTCTCGACCTGTCCATGGTCTGGTAGGACTATAATGCTTTTTTAAAAAATAGACTCAGGTCCTGAAGGAGAAAGGCCACTGTAAAAGTAGGGGGTGGCAGTGGCATAGTGAAAATGTTAATGGACTAGCAACCAAGAACGCCTGGAGATATAGGTTTGGAATGCAATACAGATATGGAGTTAAAAGCTAGCCTAATGGTGATCATTGTTGGATTTTTTGCCCGTGTATGGGATGTGTGTGTCACTAGCCAGGACAACCTTTTCTGCCTATTCCAAATTGGTAGAGGGCAGTTAAGAGTCAATCGCATAGTGTGGGTCACATGGAGTCACATGTAGGACAGACCAGGTAATACTGGCAGATTTCCTTCTATAGAGAGCTTCAGTGAACCAGTTGGGTTTTTATGACAATTGACAGTCATCAAATGATCAATATTAGACTAGCTTTTAATTCCAGACTTGCATTGAACTTAAATGATCACATTGGTATAGTGATTGTAATAAGGTCAGCCAGGTGAACCTCAGAGTATGAGTTCCCTGATTGGACCACAGTAACGGCCCCAATCAGACAGCCCTTGCTGATAAATATAAACAGGAGTTACAGGCATCCTGATCACTCAGAGCTGGCTCTGACGGAGCTGAATCAGTGTCAAGGACTCTCCATGTGTAAATGGATAGTGAGGAGGGCTGTTGTCGGCTGCAAAGGGACTTAGATATGATGCAGAGCTGGGCTGAGGAGTGGCAGATGGAGTTCAACCCTGCCAAGTGTGAGGTTGTCCATTTTGGAAGGACAAATAAGAATGCGGAATACAGGGTTAATGGTAGGGTTCTTAGTAAGGTGGAGGAACAGAGGGATCTTGGGGTCTATGTTCATAGATCTTTGAAAGTTGCCACTCAGGTGGATAGAGCTTGTAAGAAGGCCTATGGTGTATTAGCGTTCATTAGCAGAGGGATTGAATTCAAGAGTCGTGAACTAATGTTGCAACTGTACAGGACTTTGGTTAGGCCACATTTGGAGTACTGTGTGCAGTTCTGGTCGCCTCACTTTAGGAAAGATGTGGAAGCTTTGGAGAGGGTGCAGAGAAGATTTACCAGGATGTTGCCTGGAGTGGAGAATAGGTCGTATGAGGATAGATTGAGAGTGCTAGGCCTTTTCTCGTTGGAACGGCGAAGGATGAGGGGTGACTTGATAGAGGTTTATAAGATGATCAGAGGAATAGATAGAGTAGACAGTCAAAAACTTTTTCCCCGGGTACAACAGAGTGTTACAAGGGGACATAAATTTAAGGTGAAGGGTGGAAGGTATAGGGGAGATGTCAGGGGTGGGTTCTTTACCCAGAGAGTGGTGGGGACATGGAATGCGCTGCCTGTGGGAGTGGTAGAGTCAGAATCTTTGGTGACCTTTAAGCAGCAATTGGATAGGTACATGGATGGGTGCTTAAGCTAGGACAAATATTTGGCACAACATCGTGGGCCGAAGGGCCTGTTCTGTGCTGTATTGTTCTATGTATTGTTCTATGTTCTATGAAGGGTGACTTGGTGACAGGATATTTACCTCTGTAGAGTTATTTCAATTGGAATTCAAATCTATGCCCACTCCCCACAGTACATTAATTTATGGCCCTGATTGCTACTCCATGATCATCACCATTATAACATTGCCTCCACTTAATTTTTGTTGTAAAATCTCAACTTATTGAATAAGAAAATCTACCATCTTTACCTGGCCTACATGCACCTCCAAATCCACAATAGTGTGGGTGACCCTCACCTGTTCTGTAGGCAATCAGGGATGGGCAACAAATATTGGCCGAGCTAGCACCACCCATAATCCCATGAAAAATCAACAAAAACGTGTCGCCGAGTACCTGACACAATTTTAATAGTGAGAAAATATGAGCAACAGACAATACCTGCAAACTGATTTGACAGCAGCAGTCCTACCATCCCAGTGGGGGGAGGAAGTTGTTTCAGAATTCACTTCCAGATTCAAAAATTAGCCCAGCATAACAACTAACAATGTCAGAGTTTGAAATTACAGCAACTCAATTAGTTCACAAAATTTTAGGATCATTAATATGAATCACTGAAAATTTAAAACCTTATTAAACTGTGCAATATTTTATCAAGTTGAAAACTATTCTGAAAGGCAACTATTTATCTACAGATTAGTTAAGGTAATCCTTAATGTGAATCAGATCTCAACTTTCATTATAGGGCACGTAAAGTCAATCCTCAATATAATCATAAATCACTTTACAGTACTGCAGCATAATTTACCTTAATAATTTTCTGAAGGACTTTTTCATTTACTACTGCTTTGTGACATGCTGTCTTCTGATACAAATCCACAACTACTTCAAGGGATTTTTCAGCAAATGGCACATAGTTCAAAGCCACCCACTCCGCCTGCAAGAAAATAGTTTATGGCATTTAATTGTAAAAAAATTAATGAAAATACTACTAATCTTACAATTTGAAAGTTGCTTTACAGAGATGTGGGTCATCAGTTTAATTTTCCTGGTTTGCATGCACAGATCACTGAAAAGAAATAAAGGCAAAAAAAATTGATACAATTGAAACAGGGAAACTTTAAGAATTTAAAGTTGCAGTATCGCTGCTTTCCACATTTTTATAACTTGCACTTAAGGAATGAAGACATTGGGGATTTAAATTTGAATATACTGATGCAAAGACACTGCACTGTCAAATATTAAATATAGCATACTATAAATGATATCTATAATATCTCATATGTATACCTATACTATTGGTGACCCAGCTAGAAGCATGATAGTTCATGCAGCTTCATCATCAAGTGAAATAAAAAGACTCAAGTGATTACTGTCAAAAGTTGTCTGAAATTAAGGGTTTGTGATAATCGTAAAAGGTCTGCCCCATGACCAGTGGTTTGGTGAATCACAGATAAAGTGTATTAACTACATATTTATTTCAGCCATAGAGATCAGTGACTTTGTTACTAGCCAATTCCAATCTCAATTCCACTCAATCCTAATATCAAAGAGCACAAATTCAGCCTCAATATAAAGCTACTTCAGTATCACAAAGTTATAGACTATAAACTGGAAGGAAAGCCTTGAAGATTTTCACCTAGACACACACACACCACCTTGAGGTTATGTCAGGAAACAACTCTGGGATTATTACTATATTGGCACAGTTGAAATGTTGGTGCAAAGTGTCACACTGACCTACCAGTTGCAATGTTAACAGAGTGAATCATACACATTAAACAATGAGATTTGTATTACAACCAAAACAGTCTAAAGATGATTTGCCAGTGCTTAAGCTAATACTTTCTACAGTAACCCACCCTTTGTAAGTTTTAGCTAACAGTAGGCATTTGCAGGAACGTGCATTTAGTGATGGATAACCTGTCTTGCTTTACGTCATTGAAGTCGATAGCACAGAAAAAGGCTTGTAAACAAGCAAACTATTCTAATCCCATTTTCCAGAACTTGGCCGACAGCCTTGTGTACCCTGACATCACAAGAGCACATCTAAATACTTCTGAAATGTTTGTGCCTCCATACCATAATAAACAATGAGCTCCAGGATCCTGCCACCCTCTAAGTGAAAAGATTTTGCTTCACATCCTCTCTAAACCTCCTGCCTGTCTTATCTCGTTTACCACTTCCCAAAGTTGCTTGTGCTCCCAACAAACAAGTTTTGTTCAAGATTTAACTTTACAGCTGTTCTGCCATCTAATCATAAACAAAATTGACCTCTATTGTTGTCTATTTGTGTCAGAACCCTGTAATAAGCTCTCTCAAGAATGGGTAGTTGAACTCTTAGTTCATCAATGGCTTGTTTTATTAAATTTCAAGATCTAATGTTCTTGAAATTAGTACATTGCAAATGGATCAACAACTGGTGAAGTCTTGGCTCAATCTTTTCTTTGCCACATTACAATTTCCTAGAACCCGAATTTTCTTTTGCCTATTGCTTACACATCAGCCTCAACAACGAAATGGGCCCCAGTCTTATTTTGGAATAGGTGAAAGTCACAGACTTAGAGCAGTGAACTGGTTTCTGAACTGGAAAACTTAAAGGCCATTTTCGAGGGGGGTCATAATATTCAGTTATTAAACTCCCACATGAATTTAAGCTGAAATTTCATTTAAGTCGCTTAATATAAGGAAGGAAGGTGTGAAGATGAAGCCACAACTGAACAGAGTCCAAAAAGCAGGATTCTTTATTTTGTGAGGCCAAAGGCAATCAACAAAGGGTTTCTTCATTATTTCAATCAGGCAACAGCCACATGTGCAGAAGGAAAAAAAAAGAAAAACTGCAAATGCTGACGTTCAAATGAATATTAAAATCAGTAAGCATAATGAAATAGCAAAAATAATAAAAAAGAACTTTAACTCTGTGTCCTTCATTGGATAAGCCGCTACTTTTAGTAACTTGAAAATAAGTAAATGGATGGATAGATGGGGGAAGACTGAGCAGATTTATATTCACTGGTGATCAGTTCTGTAACCTACAAATTGCTTATTAGAAAATTGTCAGATGATATAAATGGTCTTTTGTTGGATAATGGAAAAATTGAAATAATATGCAAATCACACACCCCCATAAGTGGACAAAATTTGAAGAGAGAAAACGCTGATGAACACACCAGTCTGAAATATAAAACAGAATCCTAGCACAACAAATTTTGTTCTGTTTCAAAAACAAAATCCAACACCACATGCATAAATCCACAAATAACTGGCATGCCCACTATCCTAACAAAAACTTTATATTCCTAATGGTCAACTGACCTTCCTTTTCCCAGATCTATCATATTTTACCAGTAGCTCTTGCACAGAAGATAAAAATAAAGCTCTCATGCTCTGAAGTCATTGTTCAAACCATACAGCTGTAGAATGACCAACAGAAAGATGAGGTGCTGACAGTGGTAATTTTTAAGTTTACCACCTGGGCAGTAATCTGTTGTCCTTTTAAAAAAAAGATGGGTTCTACAATGGTGGATAATCTGTACTGCCCAGCTGACCAATGGGAAATTAGAAATTTACCACCACTATTTCCGAAACTCGCCTTGAGCTTGGTTGGAATAGCGCAGCAGGTCAGAAATGGAGAGATCAGAGCTGGAATGGGAAGCAGGCATTTAAATTCAGTGTGGGCTTTTGAGGTAAAACAGACAGGTGGTGCAAAGTGTTCTCATAAACTGCATTTGACATTCTCAGTGTGACAGAGGCCACACAGCAAATGCAGTCATTCTACATTTCACAGCCAGGTTTCAACCCTGTTCATGTTAGGAAATAGAACCTGGCCTGCGATCTCTCAAACCTATGAAGTTAGCAAAAAAAGAAACTTCTCACAGGACAACACTAAAAGCATAACACTGTATGGTGGCTATGTATGAGAGAATTGCGGTGCAGATGCAACAGATGAAAAACTGGAAGCAAAATTAGAATCAGACTTTCATACATCCATATTTCAAGACAGGTGACTGCAATGATCCTCAGTGTGAAGCCGAGTCACTCAGGACTGAAGTCCAACTGTCACCCCTGCCTTTAAAGAATCTATCATCTCCACCCTTTTGCCTCTGTGATAAGGTGACTGCAGCTAGCTGCTAATCTTTCTCCTGAAAATATGTAACGTTAACATATATATTTCTACTTAGATGTATAACCTTTTTCCTTTTTAAACTTTGAATTGAAATAATTGAAAAATCAATTATTGAAGTGAATAAATTATTTGATTTCAAATTTGTGAAATCAAATTAAAGTGGATTATCAGAAAAAAGACACTGCAGCTTTAAAAGACAGATCAAATTAGGAAGCAAATAATTTGGGTTAATGGTGTACCAAAGTGTACTTTGCCATGCGATTTAGGGCAATCTAATGCAAGTCTCAAAATGACCTACTGGAGGTTTAAAACTTACCGGAGCAAAAAGTTGAATCTATTATATATCCATCACGTACAGAAGCGGCATAAACAGAACAAAAGAAGATATAATCATTATCAAACTATTTGGAAATTTAAACAAGATGCCATTTTGTTCTATAATTGTTGAAAACTTTAGGTAATGCAATTGTATTTTGATAAAGATTTTGGTAGTTTAATTCAAATGAAGTGGAGGGATTTAAATTTTCTTTAAAACATTCTCCACAATTTAAGTTGCTGAGCTTTATAACATTCGTGACCCATTCAACTTTCAAGCTATCACCTTTGAGAAAAAGTACTTAAATAAGTAATAGTGACTTGGAATAAAAGTGAGAGAAAGACCAAGCAATTTTTCCTGAAATGACTGAACTTACATGTTCTCCAATGTGGTGCCATATGATATTGCTTGTTTTGATATAATTATGGGCGGCATGGTGGCTCAGTGGTTAGCACTGCTGCCTCACAGCACCAGGGTCCCAGGTTTGATTCCAGCCTCGGGCAACTGTCTGTGTGGAGTTTGCACATTCTCCCCCTGTTTGCATGGGTTTCCTCCGGGTGCTCCGGTTTCCTCCCACAATCCAAAGATGTGCAGGTCAGGTGAATAGGCCATGCTAAATTGTCCATAGTGCTAGGTGCATTCGTCAGAGGGGGGTGGGTTACTCTTCAGAGGGTCAGTGTGGATTCGTTGGGCCGAAGGGCCTGTTTCCACACTGTAGGGAATCTAATCATGTAGGGAATCAAATGTATTAAGTTCCCCTTTGAGGATTTTATTGCTAGGAGGGAAACTTGATAGTTTGTCAATTGGAGAAAAGAGGGATTTGTTTAATTAAAGGAGAAAGTGAGGTCTGCAGATGCTGGAGATCAGAGCTGAAAATGTGTTGCAGCATATGGCCTAACCATTACTTAAACGAGAAAAGCATCATATTTGAGATTCTTGTCATTGTCTGTGCCGGTAGCTCTGCCTACTTGCGGAGCGTTTCAGAGAACACCTCTGGGACACACAGACCAACCAACCCAACCACCCTGTGGCTCAACACTTCAACTCCCCCTCCCACTCCTCCATCGCCAGACCACAACAACACGAGGTTGGAGGAAGAGCGCCGCATCTTCCGCCTAGGAACCCTCCAACCACAAGGGATGAACTCGGATTTCACCAGTTTCCTCATTTCCCCTCCCCCCCCACCTTGTCTCAGTCAAATCCCTCGAACTCAATTCCGCCTTCCTAATCTGCAATCTTCTTCCTGACCTCTCCGCCCCCACCCCAGTCTGACCTATCACCCTCACCTTGACCTCCTTCCACCTATCGCATTTCCAACTCCCCTCCCCCAAGTCCCTCCTCCCTACCTTTTATCTTAGCCTGCTGGACACACTTTCCTCATTCCTGAAGAAGGGCTTATGCCCAAAACATCGATTCTCCTGTTCCCTGGATGCTGCCTGAGCTGCTGCGCTGTTCCAGCAACACATTTTCAGCTTTGTTTAATTAAACATCTTTTAATGATGTATTAAGTATAACTCCAACTCCAACAAAAATATTATCAAAGTTATCAATTTATCCTTTGCTAAAATATGTAGACTTCATTCTTAAGAAGGGCACAGACAATGTCAAGAATCTCAAATATGATGCTTTTCTCGTTTAAGTAATGGTTAGGCCATATGCTGCAACCAATAAGAATGGCACCATGATAAAAATGATGAGTAATGAAATTAGTTTGTTTTAAATGGAATTAGTTCAGAGAACCTAAAGACACCTGAATGGAAATGACATAGTCCTATAGCATTAGTTTTGGGAGAATTCAAATAAGAGTTTGCACAGCATAACAATTAACTCAGGCAGACAGAAACAGATTGATGAGCACAAAAAAGACGAATAAAAGGAGAATCATACAGTCATAGCTGAAAAAAAATGCTCAAACGCTACACTGTTCGAGTTCTACTACATTTTAGGATGAAAGATTTCTGAAGATTCCAGGTACATTTATTGTGTCATCTCTGACTCGGTTGGTAGAACTCTCACCTTTGTACCAGAAGGTTGTTGATGTAAGTCCCACTCCAGGCACAAAGCTCTGGACTGATATTCCAGTGCAATACTGAGGGAGTTCTACACCATATGAGGTGCCATCCTTCAGTTCGGACATTAAACTGAGGTGCAAGTTATCCCTGCAAATTGATGTAAAAGCATTGCACGGCACTGTTGTGATAAAGAACAGGGTGATCGCCTCCAGTGTCCTGGCCAAGATTTATCCCTCAATCAACATCAAAAGAAAATCTGATTATCATATTGCTGTTTGGAGAAGCTTGCTGTGCATAAATTGGCTGCTGCATTTTGTATATTACAAGAGTCACCACATTTATATTATGAAGGGCAATGTACAAATGGAAGTCTTTTTTTTCTTTTGCTTTACTACTTAAGTCATGTGGTCCAGAAAGCATAAAGACAATACTAGCCTCAACCTGGCATCATTAATTTTAGTTGTTGTGTTTTGGAAATCCTATTCATCACCACTCTTGGGTTAACAGCGATGTTTATTTAAAACTTATTGAAGTAGTGACCTTCAGAGTCTATACATTTGGGAAACTTTTCCTCAAGTCAAATATTTAAGACAAATTACAGAGTCAAAGGTGTCAGAAAATGAACAACAGGAGAAGAAGGCTGAAAGGGAAAGAGGTAAAATATATCTGTAGTCGAGAGATGGGACACAGGTTTAATTATAAACGTGAACTCTGCATGCCTGGTTGCACTGGCACTGGGACACACAACAGTCTGTATGGCACTGTGCAAGACTTGTTCTGTAATAAATGTGTGTACACATTCACACAATTTCTAGATAGATAGATGTCAACAGGTTCACAAACTAAATTTTAAAGGAAACATTGCTATTGATGCAAAAAGGCTCAATACACCAGTGAGCATAGGTTTTCTGATGTGGGTTTGATGCTTTTGTTTTGATTACCAAGAATAATTCAAAAAACTTAAAAATCTCCCTGTTGAATAATAGTGATTATTTCTCTCAGCACAACAAATTATATCTAATTGCTGCCCCAGAGTTTGACTTGAAAATGTTAACAATTTCTGTAAAAACATTATTGTTCTCCTTTACATGACAATAGCTTGCTAATTCAATTTATAGTTAACACAAGAACAAAACAAAACAATGCCTTAAGCTTTCTAGCTGTATGTGTTCACAAGTCTAATACTGCGACACGTTATTCACTGATATAGTATTGATAATTTGGCACAATCTTCAGTTTACATTTTAAGGAAAGAACTGGTAGCAGTTACATTTCATAATGTCACATTTTGCACTTCAAATGCCCAACAGAGTTTGATATTAATTTTTGGCAACTGGCATAGATTTAGAAAGCTGAAACTATTCAATTTAGCTAAAGCAAAAGCACTATCAGCTGAGGTGGTCAATATTGGTTCATGTCCAATTACTTAGCACTGTATAAAATCTCACTAGCCTGCAAAGGAGTAAATGGGCTTTTCATCCAAATGTGAGACTTACCTCATACATCACTCATTTCCTCCTCCAACCAGTTTAAACACTTTTACAACTCTCTTAGATACTGCACAGCAACTTCTGAAAATTCATGTATGTTTCAGCGTACTGGCCACATGTCTGCAATCATATTGGTTCACTGTTGATTTTCTCTTCATGTAATATTTTGTGCTATAGCTATTTCACAGGTGTAGGTAGCCTCTCAAGTAACACAGCCAGATGAACGTGTTGTAGTCTATTGTGCCAAAGGCATGACAGGCACTTCAAATGGCATCTAATGCCCACATATTTGAACATCCCAATTAAGGTGGGAAAAGGGCTCACCTGACAGTGCTCCCAAATGTAATAATTGGCCAATTTTCACTTGCCTACCCCAAACTAATTCTGCTCTTCAATCAACTCAGTTGAGGCTAACCATCTCAGCGAACATTGGTGATGTCTGAGTATACTGGGCACGTGCTTACAAAAGACTGGTGATCACAACTGCAAGTCTTGGCCTGCAATGTTTTTTTGAACTGCATGCTACATGCACTTACTCACTCAATGCAAGCTTTTAAAAAAAAACCTTGTTATCAGCTATCATCCTCTTTTCATTTTGTTTGCCCTGAATAAATAACAGAGGCGTAAAGAATGCATTATCGGGTTCAAGTCTGCCAGATTCAAAACTAAACAGACAAAGCAAATGTGGTTGAGACCAAGTTTTTTCTATGAAACAGTAAAACTAAACAGCAGAGGATTTTATTGTAATGCATTCATTGTGATTGTACATTCTGAGCGACCACAATTACAAAAGATAAGTGTATTTTCTGAACACAAGTATTTGCCTGATTACCTGATTAAACTTTGCATTTGCTATATTTTTTGTTTCTAGTTTTCCATATGTTGGTGCCTTGCAGGAAAACTCGACAAATGAGAGCAACTGGTCAAAGATTGCTGGGTACATGATCTGCATGTCTTCTGGCCCTACGCAAAGTGCCTAAATCAGGAGAGAAACAAGTTAGGAGGATGTCAACAGAAAATCAAATACATCATTTCACCTATGTTGTTTACTCTATTTCATTCGTGGACGCAGACATAATTGGCAAAGAGACTGGCAATTAATGTCCATCCTAACTGCCATGAAGTAGCTTGTGGGTTCCTTTCTTGATCAGAAACATTTTGTGGGGTCTGCTTTTTAGGGTATGACAGAATGGAATGGCTTGCTAGGCAATTTCAAAAAGTTATGTGAACTATACTGGTGTGAGTCACAAATTAGCTCATTAACAAAAGCTTTACTTCAATCAAGGACATAAGCGAAACAGGTAGCTGTTTATAATGACTTTATAATGGCTTCATGTTCACTTTTACCAACAGCAGATTGTTATGTTTCTAGCTTTAAAAAATAACTTCAAATTTTCAAACTGCCATGAGGAGATCTGGTTCATGGCTGTTAAATGTTAGCTCAACCCTCTGCATTATAATGCAAATTAACAGTAGTTAAGTGTCAAACAGAATTAACAGAGATAATATTTAACAAAGAGGTTGCAACCAGAAAGAAAAATAAATTATACTTTCCATACAAGTCTCTGTTTGTACAGTGGGGAGAAAGTGAGGTCTGCAGATGCTGGAGATCAAAGTTGAAACTTTATTGCTGGAACAGCACAGCAGGTCAGGCAGCATCCAGGGAACAAGAGATTCGACGTTTCGGGCACAGGCCTGAAGAAGGGCCTGTGCCCGAAACGTCGAATCTCCTGTTCCCTGGATGCTGCCTGACCTGCTGTGCTGTTCCAGCAATAAAGTTTCAACTCTGTTTGTACAGTGACAACTGAACTTTATGAACCCATTACTAAATTAGAATGGCTCTGGATCTTTTGTTTGCTCTCATGGGCAGTAATATGTACTTCATGAATACTCTTGGCACAAATTCTGTAATTTTCCTTCTTTATCCATCCCCAATGAGTTAGTCACAGAGTCATTGAGATGTACAGCATGGAAACAAACCATTTGGTTGAACTTGCCCATGCCTACCAGATATCTTAACCTAATCTAGTTCCATTTGCCAGCACTTGGCCCATATCCTTCTAAATCCTTCCTATTCATAAACCAATCCAGATACTTTTTAAATACTGTAATTGTACCAGCCTCCATCATTTCCTCTGGAAGCTCATTCCGTACATGCACCATTCTCTGTGTGAAAAGGTTGCCCCTTAGGTTTCTTTTATTTCTTTCCCCTTTCACGCTAAACCTATGCCCTCTAGTTCTGTATTCCCCCACTCCAGGGAAAAGACATTGTCCATTTATCCTATCTATGCCCCCCATGATTTCATAAACCTCTATAAGGTCAGCCCTCAGCCTTCGATGCTCCAGGGAAAACAGCCCCAACTTATTCAGCCTCTCCCTATAGCTCAAATCCTCCAACCCTTGCAACATCCTTGTAAATCTTTTCTGAACCCTTTCAAGTTTCAAAACATCCTTTTGAGAGGAAGGAGACCAGAATTGCACAAGTGGCCTAACCAACGTCCTGTGCAGCCACAGCATGACCTCCCAAATCCTATACTCAATGATCTGACCGATTAAGGAAAGCATACCAAATGCCTTCTTCATTATCCTATCTACCTGCAACTCCACTGTTAAGGAACTATGAATGCACATTCCAAGATCTCTTTGTTGAACAACACTGCCCAGGACCGTACTATTAGGCATATAAGACTTGCTCTGATTTGCTTTTCCAAAATGCAGCACCTCGCATTTACCTAAATTAAACTCCATTTGCCACTCCTCAGCCCATTGATCAAGACCCTGTTGTACTCCGAGGTAACCTTCATCACCGTCCACTACATCTCCAATTTTGGTGTCATCTGCAAACTTACTAGCTACACCTCCTATGTTCACATCCAAATCATTTATATAAATGATGAAAAGGAGTGGACCCAGCACCGATCCTTGTGGCACTCCACTGGTCATAGGGCTCCAGTCTGAAAAGCAACCCTCCACCACCACTCCATTTTCTACCTTCGAGCCAGTTCTGTATCCAAATGGCTAGCTCTCCCTGTATTTCATGAGATCTAACCTTGCTAACCAGTTTCCAATGGGGAATCTTAGCAAACGCCTTACTAAAGTCCATACAGATCATGTCTACCACTCTGCCCTACAATAGAAACACTCCACTTACGCCAATTTATCTTCTTTTAGCACATGAAGAATACAAAAATATCATTCCACAGACTGCACCAGCCCCGGCTTCTGCACCCAAAATGGCCGTGATTCACTTGTGACAGTAAATGCTGGGTGGCATTTCTAAAGGCCAGGTGATTCGTTCACTGATTTCAGCTAACTCATTCTACATCTAGGGGTTGAATCTGGAACCTTACTAATTTCCACCTTCAGTTACTCATTGTTTAAATTTGTTTAGCTGTTAAGGACACTATGTGGTAGTAACAATTAATGACCTTCAAACACAATATTTCCTTCTCTAGTCCTTTTGTGAACAGTCAAACTTTAGATTATTGCTTCAAAAATGTACTTGGGCAAGGAACAGTCAGCAGGCTTTTATGTGAAAGTGAAATGATACCATAAGAGAATAGAGGTGCTGTTTATTCTGTGAAGATCAGTCCCCATGAGGTCAATTTTGAACCTCATTTTCAATCCATGGATTTGCAAACGAAATACAATTAAAAACAGACATTTCCAAAAGTAAATGCACACATTTCACTTAAGTTATACCAGTATTTCAACACTCATGAATTCAAGGCTAACAACTGTTTTCTTTACTTTCTCAAAACAGTGAGGACAAACAGGTCTTCATCCTCTTCCCTTTTTTTTAAATCAATTCTACTGTTCCCAAGCATGTCCACAAATAGATTTTAAGCAGAGATCACTGGAAAGCAGTTAGGAAAGGAATCTTTGCTTGCCCCTCAACCGGAGGGGAGATAAACCATGAAGCCGATTCTTATTGTTGCCCAGACTGGTGAGACAACTTCATTTTCTGAACAAACTGCAACTTCCACACTCTAATAATACACCAAGTCTGTCCACTGAACCAGGAGGTCAGTGAAGACTTAGACACTTATACTGTAAGCTACAGCTTGTCAAGTGGAAAAACTGGTCAGCTTTCCCTCTCTTAATCACTATAATCTCATATAACAGAGAGACAGATGGAGTGAAAACAAGACCAATTTCAAGTTCTTTGAAGAATGCAGTTCAAAAGTCTGAGGTTCATTTATTAAAGATGCACTAGAATACCATAAATAATTTCAACTGGTAACCTGAGCACTGCAGACTAACATGCCAAACATATGGCCCCTTGAGATACTTAACACAGGAATCTTTGTAGGTCACAACATTACAACAATATACAAAATCTATGTAAATAATTCTGCCATTTATTACCAATTTATAAAATATTAAAGTTGCACTTATTGCAAATGTCTTGAATACTTGGTCAGTGACTGATAAAAATTTCCATAGTCCTACAGTACTTGATGGTGGTTTAATTGAGGGTCACCACATCTCAGGCGAGGGGAAAGGTTGGGAAGGACAGACCTTCATGGTAACCTCAGCTGATGCAGGAATTAACCCAAACGCTGTTACAACTAATCTTTATGCTAAGTATTTCTAACTGTTAAATCATTTAATGGATCAACTACAATCCCAGTCAAAACTGTTCTTACAACCTGTTTGTTTTACTTATTGGTGGACCAAAAAAAAACTTTGCCTTGGTATAACCTCTCTCATTAAGTGACATACTAGACTGATACTTGTATGTTCATGGAATGTATTTACACATCAGGTTTACAATGGGTGTTTTTGTTACAGACTCTATTATCATTTCTACACCTTTATACAGTGCATTAAATTGTTCATACCTTCTGTAGGACATCTAGACTTATCAGCACTGCTTCCTGAAGACTAGTCAGCACTGCTTCAGTATAGGATGGTAGAATGAATGGAGAGGCATCCGAGCTGATTGGAACTGACACAGAACTATGGAGTATCACACCCAATTTCTTCAGGTCCTCCATGCTGAAGCCAGACTTGATGTGCTGGTACAGAGCCGGGAAGATCTGCACAAGTGCTGTGAGGAATGGCTGACTTGGAATGAAGAACACCTTATCACAGGTAGTTGGTGGTTTTGTGCTTTCCAAACCTATCTTGTACCAGGTATTCCATGCAGCCCACCATAGGGCAGAATCCTCAATCTCATCTACTGCTGCATTCAGTTCAGCTCCATTAAATCTTCCCAGTTTTTCTCCCAGCGAATCTGTCCTGGATAAGGTTCTAGGTGGGGGTATCAGCGGTCCCACAAAAACTGGCATATTAACACCAGACAGACCTTCTGACTTGTCAGAATCTTTTACAGGGGTCACAATTTGTAAAATTTCCTGACAGCTCTTCAGAGCTGCCAGTGAAACTTCGTTGTTCTTGCTCAGTGCAGCTGACTGGATGTGATCCAACAATACATCCCAGGCTTTTGAAAAGTCCCCTGAAAAAAAAAATCAAAAGGGACATTATTGATAGGTTCCAAGGTTTTCAGCTACACAACACTAAAAACAATATAGACACACACTTTGAGAGATCTGGGTACATAACAATACCTAAAGACTGCAGTAAGTTTCTCCTGGTGTTAAATATTCTAGCCACTCCAGCCAATGTTAAAACCCATGTCTCTGCCCATTGTTTCTCAGCAGTGTCTCTCGAATGATGAATAAGAATATTTCCACCACCAGACTCTATCTTCTCTTTGTCAGCTGTTGTGGACGATTCTCTAACCCGATCCAAAAGGGGAAATAAAACCTAATATGGACAGAGAACAAACATGATTAAGTACAGATATCAGTCAGAATGAAATCCAGCTCAGAAAATCTAGAGCAAACTATACCTATATACAAGCAGCGTCACAAATTGAAATTGCTGGAAAAGCTCATCAGGTTGGGCAGCATTGTGGGCAGAAATCAGAGTTAATGCTTTGGATCCAGTGACCCTTCCTAAGCATATTGGAAAACTTCATTACTCATCTTGGAAGTTCATACTTTCTGCTGAATCTGACAACTTATTTTAAATGCACTCAATTTTTCTGGAAAGTAAGGCAGATTTTCGTCGAAAGGAAATTCTAACGTCATAGCAGTTTCTTTAGGGTTTCCCTTATTGGATAGTTTCAGGGTGAAACATACATTTCCACAGCTTGCAAAAAAACACTTTTCTCACGAACACAGCAAGAAACTGCAGAAGCTGAAGATCTCAAATAAAAATAGAAAGAAATGTTGACTAGAAACATTAACTCTCTTTCTCTCTATGGCTGCCAGGCCTACTTAGTTTCTCCAGCACTTTCTACTTTAATTACTAAACATTCTAGTCTTAAGTTGCTATTGTACACTAACATTTGCAACACTACTTGATTAATAGAGCTGCCTAAATACACTTGGATATCAAGGTGCTCAGGAAAGAAAGGAGATATATGTATTAAGGAGAACACTATGCCAGACAGAAAGAATGTCAAGGGCCAAGGAATGAAACATTGGAGGTATCATTACATTTCTGGCTATATTCTATCCCCACACAAAGATTCAGAAGTTCATTTATTGCCTTTTGAATTTTGTGTTTCCAGACTGAAATATTATAGAGTTTAAAAAAAAGAAAAGCTTATGACTCAGCTTAGAACATTCAGTTGTTTTTTTTTAAAGAGAAAGTTTGTGAGACAATTCAGACTGCATGCCATTTACAATTTAATAAGGTCTGATTTAATCTCAATGGAGTTGGGAGTCTTACTCGTCTGAAATTTGGAAACGGTAGGGATATTGAACAGGGAGACAGAGGACCAGAATGAAAGGCAGGGGGCACCACTGCGACTCAGTGTGGATCTGAGCTGAGGGGCAGCGATGTCTGAGAAGGAGGTTTCAAGTCCAAGTCGAAAGTATCAGTGATGAGAGTACAAGTCAAGATAAAGGCAGGAAAAGAAACAGAGGGACACAGCATGGCAGGAGGAGCAATTTATGAAAGTGAATAAAGGAAAAATGTGAAGCTGAGATGTGAAACTGTTATTCAGCTAGAATCCTTGAAATGAAGGTGCCATGTGGCCCAGCAGACCTGGAACATAAACCAGTAAAAATAATTATTTTCTGGCTTGTTCAGTACCTTCCACAACACCGTATGCCAGGTGGCATGCTGTAATAAAGTACCATGTGCACCAACTGTGGAGAACAAGGTCTGTCCTCCACTCTTCCGGACAGCTGGCCTTGGATCCACACACAGTTCTCCCAGCTTTGAGTAAAGGCACAACCAGAGACAGTCAAATGGTGGAGCAGGATGGAATGGTCGGTTTAAAGGGACTCCCTTCTCCTCTGCCTGTTTCCGCAGCAGAGCTTCTTCCTTGTCTAGTTCCTTCTCGATGGTCTCTCCTCGTTGGAAAAAATAGTCTGAGATGTTCCACTGAGGAAAAACACACAAAGGATGTTCAAAAGACTAAAAAATGTTGTAAAAATAACTGATTATCCTGCAAACCAGAGACTTACAGAATTCTAAAAATCTGAAGAATACATTTTTGGTTTGCTTGCTAGGCTGGTGTGTTGTCATGCATGAGCGAGCAAACAACAACCACATCCACAACTCGAGCTACAAATCTTTGCAAAAACCTTAAAATATTCTGATGGAATCTCAAACTGTGGTGAAAATCAAAATATGTTATAACACTGATTTTTGTTTAACAAAGTGCCTTTCTTGTGAGATACAATATAAATAATTTTAAATGTATAATTCTAACATGGAAACAATAATTGCAGTTCAGTGTCAAAGAATCTAGTTCATTTACAGTTGATTTTGTAATAGAATAAAGCTCAAAGTTGTTAACAAACTGCAAGCATTAAATAAGTAACAATCTTTAAAATGAAAAAAGCCAAAATTAAATCCTTATAATCAATTGAATTTTGAAACAGAATCGTGTGATCAGGATATGAAAATGAATCCAATAAGATAGTAAGTGGAGACTATTCTCAGCTGTACCTGATCAAATATGAAACTTGACAAGATTAACAGCTCCTAGTACAGAAAGCAACAGGAACTTAACTGGCAGTTACTGATTAAATGATAAACTACAAACATTAAACCAGATATTTACTAGGTTGCAATGTTTGGAAGAAAAGGCGATCACCACTGCTTAAAAGTAATGGCTTAGTATCATTAAGTTATCATTTAATTATTGTTTTAAAAATGAATAGTTTTAGTAATTTGTGATGTGATAAATTGCAATACAGTACCTTAGAAAGCTAATTTTTTAAAAATCTTATTCAACCAACACAAGTTCATCCTAACTGAATTTAAAATATACTGTGAAGCACAGTGGACAACCTCAAACTCGCATCTCTCTCATTCTGTCAGCCTTTATATAGAGTGAATGAATTGTCAATTAGAGACAATCATTTGCTGTGAACTGCATCAAACCACAGTCATTTCATTGAAGAGCTGACATTGACTTTGACTGTTTTAGCTACACTGAAATGGAGGCTACAAAGTTTGGAGTGCTGCATGGGAAAAAGCATTCACAGCACAGAAACAGATCATTTTGGTGTGATGTTTATACTCCATACAAGCTTCTATCAGCCCACCACCATGGGCCCCATCAACAGATACTTCTGTCAGCCCACTACCATGATTCCCATCAATAGATCCTTCTAACTCTTCACTTTTACATCAAGTGTTCTATGCTGTGCAATTTTGAGTCTCGTTGAGGGACGAAGTTCTTACATTTGCGGATGATACGAAAGTCGGAGGAGTTGTTGACAGTGAGGAAGGATGTGTCAGGTTACAGCGGGATATAGATAAGCTGCAGAGCTGGGCAGAAAGGTGGCAAATGGAGTTCAATGTGGGTAAGTGTGAGGTGATTCACTTTGGTATGAGTAACAAAAAGATGGGGTACTGGGCTAATGGTCGGATACTTGTAATGTGGATGAGCAGAGGGATCTTGGTGTCCATGTACACAGATCTCTGAAAGTTGCCACCCAGGTAAATAGTGCGGTGAAGAAGGCATATGGCGTACTGGCTTTTATTGGTAGAGGAATTGAGTTCCGGAGTCCTGAGGTCATGTTGCAGTTGTATAAGACTCTGGTGCGGCCGCATCTGGAGTATTGTGTGCAGTTTTGGTCGCCATACTATAGGAAGGATGTGGAGGCACTGGAACGGGTGCAGAGGAGGTTTACCAGGATGTTGCCTGGTATGGTAGAAAGATCGTATGAGGAAAGGCTGAGGCACTTGGGGCTGTTTTCATTGGAGAAAAGAAGGTTTAGGGGTGACTTGATAGAGGTGTACAAGATGATTAGGGGTTTAGATAGGGTTGACCATGAGAACCTTTTCCCATGTATGGAGTCAGCTAGTACGAGGGGGCATAGCTTTAAATTAAGGGGTGGTAGGTATAGGACAGATGTTAGGGGTAGATTCTTTACTCAGCGAGTCATGAGTTCATGGAATGCCCTGGCAGTAGCAGTGGTGGACTCTCCCTCTTTATGGGCATTTAAATGGGCATTGGATAGGCATATGGAGGATAGTGGGCTAGTGTAGGTTAGGTGGGCTTGGATCGGCGCAACATCGAGGGTCAAAGGGCCTGTACTGCGCTGTATTTTTCTATGTTCTATGTGATAACAACTTACCAAAAGACCTATTGATGTCAAACTAATGTTCAGCTCTTGATTCTGAAGCCCAAAGCTGCCAGCTACATCCACAACAATCTGAAGACAGGTGCTGGGCATGGTGGGTAGAAAATCAGTCACCACTAATTGCAAGCATTGGAATGCTGTACGGATTAGAGATTCACTGCAAAAAGGAGGAATAATATCTATTAATCCAGTGTAACCATTCCAGCAGTGGAGGGAGAACACTTCGGAAAATATTTAATCACAATAAAAACTGTGACTGAAAAACCTGCCCTAATTAAATTTATACATTAATTACATCTGCACCCTCTAGAAGTATTCTTATGGATTAAAAAGTATTAAATCAGTCTCATGCTTCATTAAGTCAAGTTCAGAAATAAAATAGGTGCATTTTCAATTTCTGAAGCCTTTTCAACAGCAAATAGCATTTTTTAAGTTCCTTTTAATATACTAAATATCCAAGGTGCTTTGCAGGAATGGAACCAAATTATAGGACAAGTGACTAAATTCCTGATCAAGTGTTTGGCTCTTTTCAATAAAATGCACCAGAATATATTAGAACGGCATATAGCAGACAATGTTTCCAACATTAAGAATGCAAACAAAATTAACATTAGATACTTTTTTCTTAACAGTAGTCACTTTCTCTAGACCAGTTTCAGATTTCTGCAGTTTCATAAATATTACACTATCTGTTTTCAGAAGTATTTCACTTGGATAACTTGATTTTTAAAAAAATGCATTCTAACAGCTACTGCAAAGGAACCAAGGATAGAAACTGATTTGGAAGTTCATACATGTAACCAAACAATGATAGCTGACATGCGTCTGAGCAAAGTATACACTTAGAGAGTTATTTACAGCAGGAGGCCAATCAAGACCAGACCAACCCCTGCAGAGAAATCCAGTCAGTACCACAGCTCTGCTTGATCTTGAAGTACTGCAGTTTATTTTCTCAAGTGCTCATCTAATTTATTTCTGAGATCGTTGATTGTTTCCACACGCACCATCTCTAAGCAATTACCAGGTCATTCACATGGACTACGTAAAACAAGTTCCTCCTCACTTTACCTCCTGCATCTCTTGCCAAAGTCTTAAATCTGTTTCTCTTGCAGCTTGTACGATCAGCTCAGAGGAACAATTTTTTCTTATATTTCTTATAAAACCTCAATCTTGTATATTTTGAACAAAACTCCTTTAAACTTATCTGCTCCAAGAACAACCCTTGCTTTTCCATAAGACCATAAGACATAGGAGCGGAAGTAAGGCCATTCGGCCCATCGAGTCCACTCCACTAAGTCCTACTACCTCTGTTTCTGCATATTCATTAGAACTCAGCCATTAAGATCATATTAACTCTTCATAGTCGTATGCTGGTATGAAGAGGAAATTCAAACACAAATTTATAATGTTTGGAAACCAAGATACAACAAAGCAAAAATAGCTGTTACTGACCCTTGGTCATTTCGAATTGCTTCTATGACTCCCAGCACCAATGGCCAGCCAGGCCCCAGGCTGTCTCCTTCATTCTGCAAGATCTGAAGCACGCACTCCAATTGTTTCTGTCGGATGTCAGAGTGCACAATATTGGACAGTTCCTTCAGTGGATTCAGCAGCAACAACTGCAGCCTCTGTGAAGAAATTCAAAACCAAGTTCGGGGCAAACAAAGTCAAAACACCAAGAAGAAATAAGACCTTTCAAAGAACCAAACTTCTCGAGTAAATTATTTGTGCAAAGAAGTACAGAGAATCTTTTACATGAATATCAAAAATTCAATAGCTTAAGAGCTAAGTTTCAATGACAAAATTGAAAAAGAAACTCTGGCCAAGAACAAAAGGGTAAACTGTTCATTTTAATTAGGAAGAAAACGAAAAGTGAGCAAGATTTGTAATTTATCACCTGAAGGTGATATGTTGACATAGAGGTCCACAAAATTTGGTTATTCTCTGGTTTAGTGTCACATAATAGTTCAGACAATTATTATTGCACGGCTATTTATCTGAACGAGGAACTACAGCTTAGGTTGTTCCTGATTTCATTTAGGACCTGGTGTTCAGTGGTACCCACTGCATCAACCAAAAGATTTTGCAAGAACAATTACGGCAATAGCTAAAGAAATCTGAGTTGTGCATGCATTAAAATTCCATTGCTGAATTTTGACAAAATTTGCAGTACACCGATGACTTGCTACATATTTGCAACAGATCAACAGTAACATTTGCGCTTAAAGAGGTTGGTCATTGCTGAAGAATATTCCTGCTCTCTTGTCACTGGGCCTAAACTGGTTATAAATCAACTAAATTTAAATAAAGCAAATTTTATGGGTCACAGAAACCACTTAAATTTTCTGCCTTAAATGCTTTTGCTCGGCAAATTGAAAACATGTTTTTCACCATCAGTCACAGACATTTGTTCAGAAATGACTCCTTAAGGCAAAGGATGTTCAAAAATCATCACAAAACCATAAAAGATTTGAGGGAGGCAGTTTTGAAGCTAATGATTGCATTGCAAGTTAAAGGGCTAATCACAGCAGGACCTCTTTGCAATCTGCCCCAGGTCTTATAACCAATCAGAGATGGTTTTCCTCCTGCAACCTGTGCTACTTCATTACACTTGGTTGAAATGACAAATTTCCAGTGGGAATGGATTTGCTCTGCGATCAGTTAAGGAGTTCTTCCATAAATAAGAAGTGAAACAAGAGCACCATGAGCACCACAATGGATTGCTATTAGGCCTCAGGCAAAATATATCTCTTCTATCCTCTAGTCAATGGCAATGTTTGAGTGAATGGGTTGTAAAATCAATTCCTGCTTCTTTCCCTTAATGAACTAACCTGATTTTGAGATAGAGGTGGATCATGTTTAAATGACAACCCAGCTTTTATCAGAGAAGTCACAGCTTCTGCTCCCCACTCCCGCATCCTGGCATTTGGGTGCTGGCACACCTGTGAACCAAACGGGAAAAAAAGCACTTAGGTATAGAGTAGGAGCCAAATGTTTTAGGGAATGGAAATGAAAAATTATGGAATGCACTTTGACCTCACAAATAAGTTATTTGAAAAGGAAAATAAAATCCAACAGATTCTGAAGTAAAATCTGTTCTTGAACAGTTTGATACCTTAGATGCAAATCAACAAGCTATCAAATTTACAAAACTAAACCTGAGGCCTAGCACATTGGATCACAAACTCTGTAACACCCACACTCCCCACAACAATCTCCACAGACTACTACAACCAGGTGCCTCTCTCCACCAATTTAACATCTGAAAATATATAAGCAAAATTATTTTGATCATATGTGCCATCACAATTCTCAAGTGTATTTAACGATGAAAGTAGCTGCTTTTCATTAAACTAATGATTTCCAATAACATATCAGCAAGAACAAATATTAAACACTACATTGTTCACCTATTGTAACTTTCAGTCCCATCTAAGATTTTGCATCTGCAAAAGTACCATACTGTAATTAATACTATCTGGCTTGTACAACCAATATACATTGACTTCACCACTGAAGTTCCCAGAAGGAAGTTGCAAACTCGATATGAAATTTAAAGAACCTCCATAACTTAATTAAATTCAGGAGTGACCAGTCAACACCACTTTCGTTGATTGCATTCCATCAATGGCGTAAATGTAGCCGGAATATAGAATCACATCTTATACTGACATGACATCAAAATGAAGGCGGGGCTCCAGGGAAAGAGTGAACTTTGCTCCAACACAGGGATGAACTGTGCCTCAACAATGCAAGTGGAAACCATTCTTCGCCAAAACTAATCTTAAAAAAGTTAACACTCAAAACAAACAAGTGCTACCATCAATAGCAGCAGAGATGTGGAGAAACAGATTGGGAAACAGATTTTGGAAAGGTGCAGAAGCCACAGGGTAGTAGTCATGGGCGATTTCAACTTCCCAAATATTGATTGGAACCTCTTTAGATCAAGTAGAATAGGACGGGGCGGTGTTTGTGCAGTGTGTCCAGGAAGCTTTTCTAACTCAGTATGTAGATTGTCCGACCAGAGGAGAGGCCATATTGGATTTGGTACTTGGTAACGAACCGGGACAAGTGATGGGCTTGTTAGTGGGTGAGCATTTTGGTGATAGTGACCACAATTCTGTGACTTTCACCTTGGTTATGGAGAGAGATAAGTGCATGCAACAGGGCAGGTTTTACAATTGGGGGAAAGGTAAATACTTTGCTGCAAGACAGAATCTGAGAAGCATAAATTGGGAGCATAGGCTGTCAGGGAAGGATGTCGTTGAAATGTGGAACTTTTTCAAGGAACAGATACGACGTGTCCTTGATATGTATGTACCTGTCAGGCAGGAAAGAGATGGACATGTGAGGGAACCTTGGTTGACGAGGGAGGTTGAATGTCTTGTAAGGAGGAAGGAGGCGGCTTACATAAGGTTGAGGAAACAAAGTTCAGATAGAGCGTTGGAGGGATACAGGATAGCCAGGAGGGAGCTGAAGAAAGGGATTAGGAGAGCTAAGAGAGGGCATGAAAAATCTTTGGCGGGTAGGATCAAGGATAACCCCAAGGCCTTTTATGCGTATGTGAGAAACATGAGAATGACGAGAACGAGGGTAGGTCCAATCAAGGACAGTAGTGGGAGACTGTGTATTGAGTCGGAAGAGATAGGAGAGGTCTTGAATGAGTACTTTTCTTCAGTATTTACAAATGAGAGGGACCGTATTGTTAAAACGGACTGGTAAGCTAGAGGAGATACTTGTTAGGAAGGAAGATGTGTTGGGCATTTTGAAAATCTTGAGGATAGACAAGTCCCCCAGGCCTGGCGGGATATATCCTAGGATTATGTGGGAAGCAAGAGAGGAAATTGCAGAACCGTTGGCAATGATCTTTTCGTCTTCACTGTCAATGGGGGTGGTGCCAGGGGACTGGAGAGTGGCGAATGTTATGCCCCTGTTCAAAAAAAGGAATAGGGATAACCCTGGGAATTACAGGCTCGTTAGTCTTACTTCAGTGGTAGGCAAAGTAATGGAAAGAGGACTGAGGGATAGGATTTATGAGTATCTGGAAAGACACTGCTGGATTAGGGACAGCCAGCACGAATTTGAGAGGGGTAGGTCTTGCTTTACAAGTCTTATTGAATTCTTTGAGGAAGTGACCAAGCTTGTGGATGAGGGTAGAGCAGTGGATGTAGTGTACATGGATTTTAGTAAGGCATTTGATAAGGTTCCCCATGGTAGGCTTATGCGGAAAGTCAGGAGGCATGGGATAGTGGGAAGTTTGGCCAGTTGGATAGAGAACTGGCTAACCGGTCGAAGTCAGAGAGCGGTGGTAGATGGTAAATATTAAGCCTGGAGCCCAGTTACAAGTGGAGTTCCGCAGGGATCAGTTCTGGGTCCTCTGATGTTTGTAATTTTTATTAATGACTTGGAAGAGGGAGTCGAAGGGTAGGTCAGTAAATTTGCAGACGATACGAAGATTGGTGGAGTTGTGGATAGTGAGGAGGGCTGCTGTCGGCTGCAAAGGGACTTAGATATGATGCAGAGCTGGGCTGAGGAGTGGCAGATGGAGTTCAACCCTGTCAAGTGTGAGGTTGTCCATTTTGGAAGGACAAATAAGAATGCGGAATACAGTATGTTCATAGATCTTTGAAAGTTGCCACTCAGGTGGATAGAGCTTGTAAGAAGGCCTATGGTGTATTAGTGTTCATTAGCAGAGGGATTGAATTCAAGAGTTGTGAGGTGATGTTGCAGCTGTACAGGACCTTGGTAAGGCCACATTTGGAGTACTGTGTGCAGTTCTGGTCGCCTCATTTTAGGAAAGATGTGGAAGCTTTGGAGAGAATGCAGAGGAAATTTACCAGGATGTTGCCTGGAATGGAGAATAGGTCGTGCGAGGATAGGTTGAGAGTGCTAGGCCTTTTCTTATTGGAACGGAGAAGGATGAGAGGTGACTTGATAGAGGTTTATAAGATGATCAGGGGAATAGATAGAGTAGACAGTCAGAGACTTTTTCCCCGGGTACAACAGAGTGTTACATGGGGACATAAATTTAAGGTGAAGGGTGGAAGGTATAGGGGGGATGTCAGGGGTAGGTTCTTTACCCAGAGAGTGGTGGGGGCATGGAATGCGCTGCAGAGTCAGAATCATTGGTGACCTTTAAGCGGCAATTGGATAGGTACATGAATAGGTGCTTAAGCTAGGACAAATGTTTGGCACAACATCGTGGGTCGAAGGGCCTGTTCTGTGCTGTATTGTTCTATGTTCTATCAAAATAGCTTCTTTGCTGATCCTACTCAAGATGACACTTGCAGATCACATACCTCACAAGGCCAAGTAACTCTCCACACAATGCTGCAGAACGAGAGTACCTATTACAAAGCAGATCCTGAAGAAGCACTGTTCCACAAATCACATTTTACTGAAAAATTCAAATTGATACCGAACTTAAACGATAATAATTTACTTCCCTCATGCTTGTGACATTTATAAGCCCATTTAACACATATTTATTCTAATAGCAGGTAATAATTCTGTAGATTGCTAGTATAATTCTTCAAACAAATCAAAAAACTTATAGAACACAAGAGTAATTGCATTTACTCAATTTATTAAGATTCACATTCTTTTCCTTAAAGAAGCATTGTGGTACAGGAATAATATTTCAGAAGTGCTTCTGCAGGGTTCATTCCAGCTTTGATCAGGACTGGCACATAAATCATTCATAAGATCTGCCCTGTTAAATTATCTTCTGAATGATCAGACACATTATAAAGTTTACTTGTTTTATTAAGTGAAATGCCCCCAAATTTTACACCTGCATTCAGACTGGAAACATATACAGTCAAAACATTCTGTTGATTAATTTTGTTAAGCACAAAAATCAATGTAAACAACACAGAATATAATATCTTTAAGAAAATTTGAAATAATTCCAATTATTCAATTTCAAATTAAAAACAGTCATAGTACTTACAATGCAGTATTGATCTTGATTGATATTTGAGTCACTTAAGGGTCAGCTTTGAGCTTCCCTGATTGCAGTAAGTTTATTTAACCATCAGCTCAGCTACATAAGATCCACACACTTTGTAGAGTTGGTGTGGTAGCATGGGCTGCTCTCAGCACCTCTGGATAGGCAGGGCAAGTTCATTGTGGATCCCTTCTCTGAAATGTCATGTAGAAATGGTTCAGAGAAGATTTACAAGGACGTTGCCAGGGCTGGAGCATTCCAGTTATAAGGATAGGTTGGACAAGCTGGGACTTTTTATGCTGGAGTTCAGGAGGTTGAGGAGTAACCTTACAGAGGTTTATAAAATTATGAGATTCTTGTAGCTAAATAGTGAAGGTCTTTTCCCCATGGTAGGAGTGTCCAAAACTAGAGTGGATAGGTTTAAAGTAGGAGGGGAAAGATTTAAAAGGGACCTGAGGGGGAACTTCTTCATACATAGAATGGTTCCTATGTGGAGCAAACTGCCAGAGGAAGTGGTAGGGGCAAGTACAATTGCAGCATTTAAAAGACACTTGGACAAGTACATGTTTAGGAAAGGTTTAGAGGGATATGGGCCAAATGCTGGCAAATGGGACTAGTTCATTTTTGGAAAGCTTGTTGGCATGGATAGGTTGGACCAAAAGGTCAATACTTCTGTGCTGTCTGACTCAATAACTCTACTATAGAAATGCTAATATGTGGATCGGAGTAAAGAGTGGCAGAACAATTGGGAACTTTTTCTTCCATTCAAACAGAACTAAATTAGATTAGATTACCTACAGTGTGGAAACAGGCCCTTCGGCCCAACAAGTCCACACCGACCCTCTGAAGAGAGAGACCCCCCCCTCCCCCCCCATATTTATTCCTGACTAATCTACCTAAAACTATGGGCAATTTAGCATGGCCAATTCACCTAACCTGCACATCATTGGACTGTGGGAGGAAACCGCAGCATCTGGAAGGAAACCCACGCAGACACAGGGAGAATGTGCAAACTCCACACAGACAGTTGCCCGAGGTGGGGAACTGAACCTGGGTCTCTGTGAGGCAGCAGTGCTAACCACTGAGCCACTGTGTCACCCCGGGGTCAAATTTCAAAAGAATCATGCAGAGTGGCAACTTTGAAATTTTGTTTCACTTACCTGTGCAAATTTTAGATCTTCTACACTTAGCAATTAAATTTTCATGGATGATCAAAATATTCCTCAACTTTGAATTCTTTCATTTACTGTCAATTTAGCTCAATCTTACCATTCCTACTTCTATTTCAGAAGATTGGGGAGGCACTGGTGTAGTGGTAGGACACTGCTTTGAATCCTACCATGGCAAATGGTGAAATATGAAGTAAACAAAACAAAATTCTAGCATAAAAAGCTGGTCAAATGAAGTAACCGGTATCCATTGTTTCAATAACCCATCTGTTTCACTAATACCACTTAGTGAAGGAACTCTACCATGCTTATGTGGTTTTGCCTACATGTGACTATAGACCCACAGATGTAGTTGACTCCTAACTGCCCAGTGGACATTTATGGGTAGACAAAAGCCAGCCTTGACGATATTCCAGTGATGAATAGAATAAAATCCATTCCAGGGGTGCAGGGAATCTAGCAACTTTAAAGTTAGTGTTTAAGAGAGGCTAAACTCTGCTTGCCTCTTCAGGAAGACATGAAAGGTTCCACAATACTACTTCAAAAAGTGAACAGAGTTCTCCAGGTGTCTTGATCAACACTGATTCTTCACCCAACAGCCCAGATATATCCTCCAGTAATGCACTAATCTGTTACTTGTAAACTTCACTTTGCACATTGGCAGTGACAGCTTCCTACATAACAGTGACTGTAGTTCAACTCTTCATTCGATGTTCATTACTTGGAATGTTTTGTGGAGGTCAAAGGCACTGTATTATTGCAAATTCCATCTTACCCACAGGCTTATTTTAACAAAAATATCATTAGATATTTTACTATTCCGCAATCCTTGGGATTGGTCCATCTCTGTGGTTTCATGGTGGCCTGGGAAAGATATTGAAGTTTATAAACAACTACCACAATGAAGTCTTCCCTCATAATACAAGATCTCAACATCCCAACTCTGTGTCCAAAGAGCTCCGCTGATCCTTTCCAAATGTAAAAGTTCATTAACCACAATACCTTTCCAATTTCATATCCTCCACTGAAAATACATTACACAGGTGTACTGCTTGAATGAGGTGTACGTTTAAAATTTTAAGTTATGAAAGTTTGCAAATAGGACAAAGGGGAAAACATATTAATGATAATAATGCAAGTATAACACTTTGGGGGTGAAAAGCTGTGTCGAGGACGCTTAGATAACAGGGAAGTACTTACCTTCTGCAAAAGACGAGAGGAAGCGATAGGAGGAAAACAGAAAGGGACAGCATGAAAGAGACAGTTTACAGAGAACATGGTAAAATTCGAAGCACTTCACTTGGCAATGGCGCAACGAAAATTATGTGGATTACTCCTAGATAAATACTTCAATTTGAATTGCCAGAATCACTATTATAGACTCATCACCACTTCCTGAAGAAGGGCTTATGCCCGAAACGTCGATTCTCCTGCTCCTTGGATGCTGCCTGACCTCTGCGCTTTTCCAGTGACACATTTTTCAGCTCATCACCACTTTCTCAAACTTCAGAGGCACAAAAGAGCCACTATTTCAGAATAATTATGAAAAACAAAATGATAGAAAAGATTTCTGCTCTATTGTGTCCCAAGATTTTAACAAACTGTCATGAACCCAAACATTGTATTTCACTAATTAATAATGCTGTGTTCAGCTTTACTAAACTTTAAATTGTAAGACACATAGAGGGGATCCAAAAATGAATACTTTCCCCTCAACTACCATAGATAACAACAAGCACTTCTACCTCAGATGCAGAAGTTACATATGCAGCTTAATAATCTTTCTCAATAACCAAACTAAAGTTGAACAGGTGCCTTATAAGAGCAATCACTGTGCTAGAATAGTCTGGTTAAGTTGACATGATCATTTCCAGGATAAGTAACCTTGGAATCATATCCCCACAAAACTAAAATATGACTTTTCAAATTTTGAGGGATATTCATTTGGTTAGTCCAGTAGGAAATTATGGTATCTGAATCTACTTAAACCCCACCGATTTTGATATACATTCGTAAGGTATTCTTTCTTCAGACTACTTTCTAAGCAACATGGTTTATTTCTGAGAAATATTTGGCAAATTGCAGCTGTGTTTTTTAAAAAATAAACAATGCCCCCAGTATTTGACATTTATGTAATTTTAATGTAATTCTTTCCCTATTTCTGAAATAATCAGGAGTTCTAAGCAACTTGCTGCTATATATTAAATGAATATTAAAAACATAGGTGGGAAGCATGTATTTGCTGAATTAAAATGCTTCACTCTCTCAGTAACTCAGTTACACACACAGTTAACAATGAAAACACCAAAAATTAAATGCTTTACCTCCAGAAGGTGTCCTGTTAAAGGCCTCCAGAGAATCTCAATTCGGTGCATATTCACTAATCCTGTTTCGAGCAATTTAGCAACAGCAAATAGAGAAGGCTCCTAATTAAAGAATAAACAAATTATTAGCATCAGAAATAATACAGATTCACAAGAATTATACCAGGGTTGAAATAGTTAAATTATGTAGACAGTTCGCCAGACTAGGCTTGCATTTCTTTGAATAAAAAAGACTTACGGCATTCTAATCTAAATGATTAAGAAGGGAGATAAGATAGACATACAAAAAACATTTTCTCTGGTGGGCGTTTGAAGAAATATATTTGTAAGGGCTTTGAACACCTGCAACTTGCCATTGTCACGATTTCACACTTTAATTTGAAAAACCATTAAAAACACACTGTACATGAAATATGCTGCCAAGAGTGTGTAGCTGAAATTGTGTGGATTATCAGACCTCTAAGAGAGTCAATGCCAGTAAGAAAGAAAAGGAAGAATTGGAACTTCAATCGGCAACTTTGATTTACAGGCGAGTCAGGTTGTGAATTTGAGTCCCTGATGCTGTGGAAACGAAAAGTGATATTAAACAGAATGGGAATTTCTTCCTATCTCAGTGTCAAAATTATGAAGCACCTACAGAATTAAACAAAAAAAAATTGAAAAAAAAAGTATCAACTTCATTACCTGTGGGTGGGCAAAGACACAAACCATAGTGTGCCCTAGGCCTCACTGAGGAGTTTAAATGTCAAACTGAAGAAATTTTTAAGGCCTTGTAAAACATTTTGAATGGATAGCATTCAAGAAAATTCACAGGGAGACAGAAAATAATGATTAACATGTGATGACACTAACCTATCTCGCTGAAGTCTTAGCATTTGGACCAATGAAAGATGATCTCATGAAACACAGGACTGTATTAGGCACAAAAAACCCTTGCTGGAGAGGATGTTTTCTGAAACAGGAGAAACTTACTCTCAAGGAAGATACTGACAAGTGCAGAAGTGCTGAAGTTGTTAAATATCGGGTAAAGACTATTCATGTGAGAACAGGCTACACACTGTATTGTGCTGAGAGATAGTCCAGGCCAAAGCAGACCAACATCATAGGACAACAGAAATACATAGAGAAGGATAGGGAAAAAAATTATATACTCTGGTCTTGATTTATGTATTGTGGAGGACATTACACAAAACAAAAAGAAATATGATCTGGCAACGAAAAAGCTGTGCTGAGTCACTTAGCACACAAATATTTAATTGGAAAGAATAAAAGCAAGTCTACAAAGATTGCTTAAGAGATATCAGGCAATGGCTCCAATAAATCACTCTCCACTGAACAGGTGACATCATCAGATCTAAAATGATAAATGGTTAGTGAGTGTTGGAATGAAGATTGGAGAAGGAATGCATCAAGTGAACGCGAAGTGTCAGGTAGACCACCAGTACTTTGTGTAACATCATGAGTTTCACGAATCTGTGCAAAATGGCTCAAAATGATAACTTTAAAATGAAAACCTCTGAAGTAAGTTTGAGGTTGTACACTTGAACAATACTCAACCCAAAAAGACAAATGAGCTGAAAGGCAAAGCAATGAGAAAAATGAAGACCCATTGATCTGGGCAGTAGATGAAGAACAGGCTGGATAGGAAGTTAGTTCTCAAAAATGACAACTTCTACAGGATTAGCAGCATTATAACAGTGAAAACAGGAAAGCTGGAAATATGCATAAATCCAAGGATCTCACTAAGCTTTGAAGAGAGCTCACCACCCTATATCAAACATGGAAGAAATTCTCCCACAACTTGCCATGTTAAAGGTCTTTATGACCCTTGAATTGAATGACTGTTACTAACAAGTGAAGCTGATGAAAGCAGCAGTTTTTAAAATACAATTTAGATGCCAGTTGGGAGATACAAATGGCTATGCATGTGATTTGATATTTCCACTATTCTGGAAGAGCATCAACACAAATGTCATGACATGGACAGTGGTCCTCCAGATGGGAAACTATTGACAATGATTTACTTGTCTATAAATGTGGTAATACAATGGAAGAAAACATCACAGACCATGATCAGAATCTATTTCAACTGCGAGAGAGTTCGCCAGATGAACCTGAATCTGAACAACGGAAGGATGCAATTGAAAATAACTGTAGTTAAGTACATAGATTATGTACAAATAATTTAAAAATTATTTCAGGATCCTGACAAATGAGAGCTGTCGCAGAGATGCAGTGAACAATAAAAGTGAAAGGAGTGCAAGGAATCTGAGTAACTTAGAAAATTTCCTGCCTGATTTGTCATCAGAGTGTAGACAACTGCACAAACTCAGGAGTTGCAGTGGTATTGGGGAAAAGCACAAGCAGCAACTTTCTCTCAAGTTAAACAATTCTGTGGAGTTCATTCTGTGAAAGTCACCAATCTAGCAGAGATAGAGTCTGAAAGACAACTATTTTGTTTTGACAAAGCATTTATCACAAGAATGACACTCACCTGAAACGAACATGAGCTCATGAATGAGCAGATATCAGTCAAACTGTGAATACCAATATGCATGGATGCCATTAAAAGACCTGAATGTTTTAAAGATTATGGAAGAAATGCACATACAGGGATAGGCTAAACTGGAAGTGACAATTACAAGCACAGTTTATGTTCAGAAATGGTAATTTTCTTGGTTGACCATATATTATGGGTAAATTGTAACTGAATGATAGAGTGTGCAGTTTTTTGTAACCAAGGGGATATTTGGAGAAACGCTTGTGTACGACACAATATGCTTGTGATTTGCCATAGCAATATGACCTCTGCTCTAGATTGCTTTCACATTGGTTTGAGAAGCCATTAAACATGAACCAGTGGGGAGTTCTGAACTCCCCTCTATGGTATAATCTTAAAGTTAAAAGTGTTTAGGGGTGATGTCAGGAAACATTTATCTAGATAAAAGATGGTGGAGATTTGGAGGAAAGCACAGAATGTGATTGAGAAAACAGCACCTCAGAACAAGTTTGAAATGAAGTCCAGAACCCACAAATATTATGAAGTGTTTCATTTCTGTAAATGTTTCATTTCTATTATTTAACTTCATTTTTGAGGTCTCAATTCCAGATTTTCTGCAAATCACAGACTCCCCACAGCGTGTAAGTTGGCCCATTGAATAAACACTGACCCTCCAAAGCTCATCCTACCCAAATCATCCCCCCATTACTCTATCCGTGCAACTCTGCATTTCCCATGGTTAATCCACCTCGCCTGAACATCCCTGGATACTAGGGGCAATTTAGCACAGCCAATCCACCTAACCTGCACGTCTTCGGATTTTAGGAGGAAACAGGAGCACCCAGTGGATGTGCAAACTCTGCATAGTTGCCCAAGATAGGAATCAAAACCAGGTCCCTGGTGCTGAGAGGCAGTATGCTAACTACTGAGCCACTATACCGCCCCAAATGATCTCTCCTTGTAAGAGATGTAGAAAAGAGCACTGCAAACTAAAACAAGATAGAAATCTCAGAGGTGGAAATATTGACTATTCATACAGTAGCTACTGTGATAGCTATACATTCAACCAGTCCTCTATTTGTACCTTGTTGTTCCAAAATGCCATATCCATGGCTTCAGTCGATAAGGAGCACAGAGCATTTATCATATGATGGAGTGAGACATCATCAAGATACCTTCAAATTAGATTTAAAACACAAGTTAACCAACAGTTTACAATATTCCACACTAAATTTATGAATTTTATTTATTAAGAGATCATACTCACTGGGAACTCTCAAATAATCTTGAAAGGATATTTGAAATCACTGGCAAATCACTCATGACAGCAGTGGTCAGAACCTAAACCACAAATTCATTATTTATACATGGATATGCAACATGACCTCAAGGGCGAACAAGTCCATAAAATGAAGTAAAGGGCTGACAGCTGTGTGTAGATCAAGTGTTATTGCTACAATTCAGAGGGTTTAAAAATCCCTCTGTACTATTAAATTCAAATCAATTTGTAATACAAACAAAGAAACCCATTTTAATATTATTAACTTATAAATTGAAATTTTCAAAAATAAAAATCAAAGACCAGTCTTTAATTACACCTGTCTACGAATAAGAGGGTCATTTTGACTCTTCTGCAATGAGAGGGGGCAAGGTCAAATTAAACGGAACATAGTTACTTACTGTGCTTGGCCCTTCAACAGCTCTCCCTGGTTTCAGAGCCCCTCCACTTGCAGGCTTCAAGCCCAGAATCCACACAAGATGCTAATAAAAAAAAAGTCTAATTCAGTTCCATGAAAACTCTCAATTTTAGTTATTCCTTAGTATTCTACAAAAGCCAAAATAAAAATGTAAACCAGCCAACAGTGATCACAGTGAAAGCAGTTATAGTCAAGCTATAAAACTGCACAATTGCTTGCATAATTTTTCAAACTGCAAATCTGGAAATTATTGTTGAAAAGGCGACATATTTTATGAAACTTTTACATCTAACTCATCAGAGTAATTCATAAGTACCAGCTACACAACTGAGTAATATGATGTATGAAATTCATTATTGGTGTGATGTTAGATATGTCAGTTATATTGTCCCAAAAACTGGTGTATCATGACAAAAAGCATAACCTTTTGCTGCATGGAGCAAGGAAGATATTGATTTACGCAACAAACTTGCATTTGCAAAACTAACAGTGCCCCTAGCATTAGACATGATTCCATGACTGGCGGACTATTTGCACAATAATTCTGACAATCAATTTGGATTGATTGGGATCACAGTGTGGTGCAATTGCATGTACTGGAAGCTACATACATTAACACACAGGGCCCTGTTCTTTTCAGACAAAGAACACATAATGAACTATGCCTACTTCAACTCAACAAAATAGATGACAATCATCCCCTGGGTCATTCCTTGGGCAATGCATTGACCAGTTAGAGTAAATTAAAGCCACAGTTTATAATTCAACAAAGCTTGGCAGATAACTGGCAATCATAATTAACAAGTGCATTCTGCATGCAAAAACCTCTTGCCAACCAATCAGCAATCAATGCTCACACAGCATTGCTGTTTTCCCTTTTCTTTGGTACTCCTTTTGAATTTCCTGATGAGTTCAGATGACAAGTTTCAACACTGTGTCTTTTCTTCAGAAAGTCTCGAGTTCCATGCAGCCAAATAACTTGCAAACCAGAATGACATTTTGTGTGTGTTCTATTAAATTAATTTAAAATGTTGTGTTTTGTAACTGGATAAAAGGCTCAGTGGTTAGCACTGCTGCCTCACAGTATTAGGGATCCAGGTTTTATTCCATCCTTGGGTGACTGTTTGTGTGGACATTCTCCTCGTGTTTGTGTGGGATTCCTCCAGGTTCTCCAGTTACCTCCCAAATCCCCAAGATGTGCAGGTTAGGTGGATTGGCCATGGGAAATGCAGACTTGCAGGGATAGGGTAAGAGGGGGTGAGTTTGGGTGGAATGCTCTTCAGAGAATTGGTATGGACTCGATGGGCTGAATAGCCTGCTTCCACTCTGTAAGGATTCTATAATTCTAAAAACAAAACGACACCACATTGCACAGACCTGCAGGTATGAATGGTTCAAAAGTGAAGCATTTGGTTATCTGTTATATGTAACAAACTGCACTGAATAAAGCTCTACAATTTTACAGGCGACAATATCTTGGAGATTCGATAAATTTAAGTATAGAAAACTATTGCTGAATCCAGAAATACTTTACTTGCACGAGGGAAGGGCCTGCATTAAGGTAGGACCTTTCACAACTTCAGAATGGCTGCAAACTGCTTTGGGACAATGAATTTTAGTCATTGTTGCAATGCCTGCAATACGACAGTCAAAGCGCACACAACTAAATCTTAAAATGGCAAAGTGGGTAATGACTATATAATCTGTTTTAAGATTTTTTTCTCATAAGCTTTTAAAAGGCTTTAGATTAAATCAGTACTCCCAACAGTGAATCACACCAAATGGGAATAAGAGTCAACAAACTTCATAATATTAATACTGTACAAATCTTCTTTCTGGAGTGGCTTCCCACTCGGTAGAAGGGATTGCTTATTTTTTGTATAAATTGGAGCACAGCAACTGTACTCGTGAGAGCAAATATGCCAGCCTCAGCAAGATTCTACAAGAAAGAGCCAGTTAATCTCTTTATGGTGGTGTTGACTGAGGCAGGATTGTTAACTGGGATACAAGGTAACTTCTTGTTCTGCCAATGAGCCTTTGACATCCTCTAACCAAATCACTGGAAGCACTGATTTCATGTCTCATCCAAAGAAAACAATTTTGTTTTTGAATAGGGGCCTCACATCCAGAGGCAATTCACACATTTACATGTGCCATGCTGAAAATTAGATTTCTGTAACTGAAACAAATAAACGTATAACAATGCCAACGTAAAATGAAATCTAAATTCTAGTTTTTGTAAACGATGATGAAATGAGCAGGAGATTGATCATACCTGTAGAGTGGCCAGAACGAGCTGCCATGATGTTCCAAGCACCGAACCATGACAATGAGCTAAACTCAACAATGTCCGCATGCACTGAATATTCTTTGCAGTCAACTTCAGGAGGGAAAGAAAAGTTTTATTTATGTTAAATGAATGACTGAAATGCACTATGCCAAAGAATTATTTTAAAAATGCAGGACAAGACATCTTACCATAACAGTCCCCTGGTGTTGAGATGTGAGAGGCTGACCCACTGCAACCACCTGCTGATGCGAATCACTTGATGGGCTGATCATCTGCACACTTTGACCCTGAATGGAATACGCTAGAAAGGAAAACATATCAAGAACAAGAGAAGTAGGTGATAAGGGCCCTTGAGCCTGTTCCATCATTCCTTAAGATGTTGGCTGACCTTCTGTACCAATTCCAATTACTCCACACCAATCAAAGCCATTAGTGTCTGAAAAATCTTATACTTCTCTCTTAATTTACTCATTAATTAAGCGTCTATTGCTCTCTGGTGCAGAAAATTCCAAAGATTAACCATATGAGTGAAGAAATCTGTCATCTGAGTCCTTAGTGATTGACCCCTTTTCTGATATTGTGCCTTGGAGTTCTAGATATTCCAGCCAAGGGAACTGACTTCCTAGTAGCTATCTAGTCAAGCCCTCCAAGAACACATTATATCAAATGGAAATGAGATCCTGACATCTTTAAGTTGTAAAGATAAAATTGCTTCGAATATCAAGTGTTAACAGGAACATTTCACAACAATATAAAAGTCAGATGATCTGATTTACTAAGTGTATTACTAAGGATTATCTTGATACATCAACAAATGTTATCTTTATATTTTGCTTCACCAACCGGTTCCCCACTCACACAAAGGTACGGATGTCTGTGTCATGATTCCACAAGCTGTTACTGCTATTCACAAGTTTAACCAAATGATCAAATATAATCATGATCCTTCAAAATGTACATTTCGGAAAATGATTAAACAGGAAGAAGCATTACAAAAACGTCTTGAGTCCATCTATATCCCTGCCCAATTCACCTTGTGAGCATTTCAGAAGGTCTTGTAGCTGGCAGCGGAAAGAACTCCAGGAGGTGGGGTGAGATATAACCAGAATCCCCTCCCATCCTTAAATGCTAACTCCAGGCATCCCCAGCCCATCACCCTCAATGGTTGTAGTAAATCAGCAGTGAAATCAAGAGGGTAGTGGAGATCTGGGACACCGTCTCCCAAAAGGCTGTGGATGTTGGCTTGACTAAAATAACAAAGACTGAAGATGATTGACTTTGTTGTATCAGATTATTAAACAGATGAACTTGAGGTAAAGATCAATTACAATCTAATGAATAGCAGAATATGATGGGATTTTATTTTAGCTGATGTGACAATGCTTATTTTACCCTTTGCAACATAAGAAACTAGGACATAATTAGTAATATTGAATAATCCAACAGATGTTCATTACAGCCAGCTATTATATATAAATATTACTTCCACAGGTACATCAGAGTTTATGTTAATATCAAGCCATTAAGTTACACAAAGCAGCATGCTTACCTGTAGCTTGCAATGCTTCAAACAATCAGAGTTAAAAGGCACCCGAGATATTTATATCCATAGGTCACATGCTACATACTGTGGTGATACTGTGAGTATGTCTCTTAAATGTGTAATGTACTGACTGTGACATACACAACAGAAAAGGACCTTCTCCTCTTCCATTAGCCCGATATTGATACTTGCGTAATTCCCAGCAATACTACCAGGAGCAGAAACTATTCCAGTTTGATCACTTTCTGCTTCGGAATACTGAAGTCAAATGTACCAGCCCCACTATCAGTCCGGCAGACATCAGCTGTTTCAGCACTGTGCACAGTCCATTCTTGACCATATGGTTAGCACCAAAGCAAACAGCACATTTACTAACCAATTCCAATGTCAAAGTAGCACGCAAATCAATATCTCCACAAAGCAGCAGCAAATCAGTGTAAGAAGTACTATTTAATTTACTGCAATTTCTCAAGAGGAAAACTAGCGTGTTCAGTGGAAAAACTCTCCTATCCAGAACCCAAGTGAGAAAAGCCTTCATTCCAGCCAGAGTTGCATTTCCAACAAAACCAGAGATAAAATTTTAACAATGCAATTTGTCCATAACCACTTTTCAAAAACACAAACTAAAATCAATTACATAAAAATCTAACATCTACAATGTATAAAAGCTACTCACTTTTATGCAAACCACCAGAAGAACTATTCAGAACAGTTAGTGCATAATGTGGGGGCAGAGACGCCTTGCAAATAGCAGTGATGAATGCATCTCTTGGTGTAACAAGACTCAGTTTGCCACAGAGAGAAGCCATAGTCAATTCTGCTTTCAAGATGTTTTCTGAGGCAGTTTCATCAGTGCTGTAAAAACAAATAAGCTTCTTCAAAAAAATTGTCCAAATATTGTACTCAACACATTTCATATTGCAAGGAACAATTTCAATGATATACAAAGACCAAATAAGCTCAGGTGAGCTAAAATACTATTCCAAAGCTTCAGGAATTTTATTTTTTAACAATGTTCTTCAAGCAACAGTTTGGAAATGAATGCAGCTCAATATAGAATCATTGAATGGCTACATAACCTAACATGTTCATGTTAGCTCTCCACTAGAGCAACTTGGCTAATCCCACTTCCTTGCCCTTTCTTGTAGCTCTCCAAATTTCTCTGCTCACCTCCTTAACCAATTCCTTTTTGAAAGGCGCAATTGAATCTACCTCCATTTTCTTAAGTGGCTTTTCTCAGATTAAAACCAGAATGCTTGTACCCTGATGTTACCTTTTTTTAAATGCCATTCACTTTATATTGATGTCCTGATTTTTGACTTGTATAACATAATAGCATAAGTAGTAGGAATTTTTCCACTCAATGAGCTCCTAGCTAATATGTCTATGACCTCAACTGTACTTTCATGCTTGCCCCAAATAACCCTAAACTCCTTTGTAGATCACAAATCTGAATACATTCAAGACTGAGTTAGACAATGACCCAGCTTCCACTGCTGCCAATGGAAGAGAATTTCAAATGCTAATGACTCTCCAGGAGAAATTCTTCACCTCAACTTTAAATGGAAGACACTAATTTTGAAACTGTGGATTCTGCCAAGAATCTACATTGTATTCTAGATGTGATCTCACCTATGCCCTGCATAGCTGTGTCAAAGCTACTTTGTTTACACTCAAGTCATTTGTGATTAAGGCCACATTGAATTTGCCTTCCTAATTACTTCTTTAACGTAGATGCTGCTTTTTGTGATAGAGAGTTTTGAGAAGATTTGTAGCTCAGGTTGAGATTCTGGATGTAGGTTTGCTCGCTGAGCTGGAAGGTTCGTTTTCAGACCTTTCGTCACCATACTAAGTAACATCTTCAGTGAGCATCTGGATGAAGCACTGATGGTGTAGTCCGCTTTCTATTTATATGTTTGGGTTTCCTTGGGTTGGTGATGTCATTTCCTATCGTGATGTCATTTGCGGTTCTTTTTTGCAGGGGGCGGTAAATGGGATCCAAGTCAATGTGTTTGTTGAGAGAGTTCTGGTTGGAATGCCATGCTTCGAGGAATTCTCGTGCATGTCTCTGTTTGGCCTGTCCTCAGATGGATGTATTGTCCCAGTCGAAGTGGTGTCCTCCCTCATTTGTACGTAAGGATACTAGTGAGAGTGGGTCATGTCTTTGTGCTGGTTGATGTTCATGTACCCTGGTGGCTAGTTTTCTACCTGTGTCCAATGTAGTGCTTGTTACAGTTCTTGCAAGGTATTTTGTAAATGACATTAGTTTTGCTTGTTGTCTGTGTAGGGTCTTTCAAATTCATTAACTGCTGTTTTCGTGGGTTGGTGGGCTACCATGATGCTAAGGGGTCTGAGTAGTCTGGCAGTCATTTGCAAGATGTCTTTGATATAGGGGAGAGTGGCTAGTATTTATAGATGCATTTTGTCTGCTTGTTTGGGTTTGTTGCTGAGAAATCGGCAGACTGAGTTCATTCATTCTTTTTGAATACACTGTATGGGTGATTTTCCTCTGCTCTACATAGTTCCTCTGTGCTGCAGTGTGTGGTGGCTCATTGAAATAATGTTCTAATGTAGCTTTGATCGTGGATATTGGGATGATTGCTTCTGTAGTTCAATATTTGGGCCGTGTGTGTTTTTTTCCTATAGACGCTGGTTTGAAGTTCCCCATTGGGTGTTCGCTCTGCTGTGACATCTAGGAATGGCAGTTTGCTGTTGTCTTCCTCCTCTTTAGTGAATTTTATGCCAGTAAGTCAAACACAATAACTTGGATCCCATTTACCACCCCCTGAGAAAAAGAACAGGAAATAACATCACATAGGAAATGATGTCACCAACCCAAACATATTAATGGAAAGCGGACTTCATCCGGAGGTTCACTGAAGATGTTACCTAGTATGGTGACGAAACCTCTGAAAACAAACCTTCAAGCTTAGCGAGCAAACCTGCATCCAGGACCGACTCATGATTTCAAGCATTCTATCAAATGTCCTCTCAGTCTTTTCTAAGGAGAACAGTCCCAGCTTCCTGATCCATCCACATAACTGAAGTAATGAACTGAAGTTCATCATTCTTGGAATAACTGTTATAAGACACTATAGAGTAAAAACGTTTCTCCTCATATATCCACCCGTTAGGAGCATAGGAACAGGAGTAGGCCATTCAGCCCATCAAGCCTACTCCATCATTTAATACAAACAGGCTGACCAAACACTTTAATGTGGTTTACCAAAATATCCCCATAACACTTCACGACACTGATAATCAAAAATTCAACAACTTCGACATTAAATATACTCAACTACTGAGCATCCCCAAAGATTCATTATTCTTGAGTAAAAAGAAATTATCATCTCAGCTTTAAATGGCATCACCATTATTTTTAACTTGCGTTGCCTGGTTCTAAACTCTGAAACTTTATTGCTGGAACAGCACAGCAGGTCAGGCAGCATCTAGGGAACAGAAGATTCGACGTTTCGGTTCTAAACTCCTCAATCATATAAAGTATCTGATTTGTATCAATCCAGTCTATCCCTTTAAGTACTTTGCGGATTTCAATAAGATCATCTCAATGTTCTTTGAATCTCAAGAGGATACATGTCTGGTGTGCCCAATTTCTCCTCATGCAGCAATCTTACCTGGGAACAAATCTGGTGAATATTGGCTGCACACCTATTATAAGGCATCCAAAACTGTACACACTACATTAGGTACAGTTGAACCACTTTCTTATACAATTGAAGCAAGACTTTGCAATTCCTGTACTCAAATCCACTTGTGATAAAGGCTAACATTGCACTAGCCTTTCTAATGGATTGAACTACTTACATGTTAGCCTTCAGTGACATATTGATAAGGATACCCAAGCTCCTTTGCACATTCAAACTTTCCGAACTCTCATCATTTAAGAAATACATGGCACACCTGTTCTTCCTACTACAGTGGATAAACTCACATTTTTACACGTTATTCCACCTGCCGTGTTCTTGCCCAATCACTAATATCATCCTTGCCAGATCATCCTTAAAATTTTACATCTTCCTCACAACACATACTCCTGCTTATCTATGGATCATCTACAAACTTGTTAATGCGTCCAAATTATTGATGTCATGAACAAGTACTGATCCTTTATGTATGTCACTAGTTACAGTCTGCCACATGAGAATGACCCATTTATTCCATTTACTGTCAGTTAGCCAATCCTTATTACATTACCAATACATTAACTCCCTTCCTATGTGTTTTAATTCTGCTAAAAAAACTCACTTGGGGAACTTTAACAAAGCCTTCGGAAAATTCAAATAAACTACATCAACTTTCTTTTATAAATTTGTCAGTAACATCTGCAAAAAAAATTTCCAAGTTTGTCAAACATGATTTTCCATTTGCAAATTTATGCTGTTTATGCACAATCAAATAATTTTGTTGGAGGGGAGCAAATGTTGAAGTTTCTGGTGCAGACAGACAGCGAGGGAGGTATTTGTTTAGATGCAGATGATTCAATGCTATTAAATGCAATATACAACGGTCATACCATTTGTTATGGTGAATACAGAATTCCAAATGTTGTCATAACTCTTATATATGTCAGTAACCTTGCTTATTTATGACTAGGATGTCTAGTCAAATGTATTCGGTATCATTATCAAAAGAACACTAGATTCCTTGTTTTTTGCCACATTTGCATACCTGTTCCAAGCAAGACAGTTATGATCATTTCTGCAGTTTTGATGAATAGTGCCAACACAGGAAATGCAATCCCAGAGAGAGAACAAAAACGTGACGCTTAATGCACTAATAACTATCCAACCTAATCTGCATGTAAGGGAAGGTTGGAAACCCTACCCCAAACATCAAAAACAAAACAAAACATTGCTTGGGATACGAGCTGTAAGAATGGCATAGCTTTGTGCAGCATCGCAGACAGAGGACAAGAGCAAATTATCAGCAATGTCACAACATTTTCATTTACTTGTTGAAAACATGGTCATCTTAGAATGCATGTTAAGCTATAGTGGTAAAGTTTTGAGAGGATAAGATAGTAGTAAATTTACATGATTGAAACTATCTTGTGTACTTCCACCTATTTTCTTATTAGGTCATTCCATGCCACTTGTATGAAAAACTGATCTTGTATCTTTTGAGTATCAACATAAATGTTGGTCTCACACAAGATACTAGAGGTCAGCATGAAAGTATCACTGGCAGCTAACCCCGAGCACAGCTTGATCCATCATACACAATAGAATAGACTTCACTCTGTCTGATAGCAGTTTAAAACTGCTCTCAAGTCAAAGGAATCTCCAGACATAAAGCAACAGAAAGATCAGAAAGCAGGGGCCAGCAGCCAATCAGGTTGAAATATTCTAATGAACAGCAAACCAAGAAGTCATAAATCAAATTACCCTTCATTTTTAAGTTTAGACAGTGAAATAAATGATGATTTAATTAAAACAAAAACTTTAATTTGAATTATGCACAATTCATCATAATGGTGAAATGTGATATTCCACAAATCCAAAAGTAATTTCCCAGGGGCAGCATGAATGGCTTTTTAGTGTTGTGGCATTAGCAAGCTGTTAAAATGCAATTAGTTGCAATTCATAAAAATGTATCGTTTTCAAAGGTTCTCAAAGAGCCAAAGAGCACAGCAATGTAAAGTTATCTATTTATAGGTTTTTTCCATTAATTCAAGTGAACAGCAAATCCTCTTGAAGAGCATCCAATTATTACCAGCAACTTCCAGGTATCCACATTATACTGCACATGTGCGACTCTGGATGTCTCATTCACTTTCACTGGAGTAATGACAGTAAACATTCGGTTTGACTGGGAATACCCTGCAGGGTGTGCGCGTGTTTTTGATGGGGGGGGGGGGGTGGAGGAGGAGGAAATTGGGTGAATCTTCTATTCCAGAATCAGGGCACAGTCCAAGGATATAGGGTAGTCCATTTCAGACAGCGCAGAGGAGAAATTTCTTCGTCCAGAATCTATTGGAGTCTCTGTTACAGAAAGTGCTTGAGGCCAAAACACAATGTGTTGAGGAGGAGTTAGATTATAGATCTTATGGTGAAGGGGATCAAACAGTATGGGGACAAAGTGGGAATGGTATACTCAGCTGGATAATCAGCCAGGAGTATAATGAATGGCAGAGCAGGCCTGAAGGGCTGACTGGTTTAATCTTGCTCCTTTGTCATATAAACTGTTCAGATTTAGTGGTTTTTTTTATGTCTCAGGAAATGTTTGCAAAGGTTCATGCGCACTGAGCCACACAGAGCAGAAATGTCCAGTCTGATTATTGATCTATTAGTTAGCATATCTATCAGATTAACAATTGAGGAGAACATGACTTCAGTGCTTCCACCTTGGGGAAAGGAAACATCAAATGATAACTCTTAGGAAAAGTGAGAAGTTTTTGAAGGCACTTTGTGTGATCAGTCAATACTTAACTTCAAGGTTTATACATGAAGAATGGTCATTTAAGACTACCTTGGAATCATTCTAGAGGATAAATCAGGAAAAGAGAAAGAAAGGCAATAAAATGTTTAAACTAGCCAAACTAGACTGGAGATTAGGCACTATGTCACTGTGAATTGATCCATCAATAATAAGGAGAAAGAGAGGTCTGCAGATGCTGGAGATCAGAACTGAAAATGTGTTGCTGGAGAAGCGCAGCAGGTCAGGCAGCATCCAGGGAACAGGAGAATCGACGTTTTGGGCATAAGCCCTTCTTCAGGCATAAGCCCTGAAGAAGGGCTTATGCCCGAAACGTCGATTCTCCTGTTCCATCAATAATAAGACCAAGTTAGGTGTGCTCAAGGGAAACAATGGGTTCAAAGCTATCTATCAAACTCAGACACCCCACAGGATATTTGGCATTGCAACAGAAAATATCACACACTGATGGCAGCGGATTTGTGCAACCAATGCTTAATTTGGGAGTGTTTAAGTGCTAACAATGGACACTAAAAGTGCACTTGAAGGCCAGCAAGATCACAAAAGTAGTTTAATGTCATATTCTGCTATCATTTTTCACCACATTTTCCTCTTCACTCCTTCCTGGCCTACAATTTGCAGAAATCCGCCAATACTTTGTCTAAACGGCCAATTGTCATGACTGAGCACAGGTTATTAAATTGCATGGTCATCATAACCGCAAGTAATCTTGGCCACGCTCACTGGTGACATTATGTTCACCTTTTTTCCTAAAACCAGAGATCACTGCAGAACATTTTTTGCTGAGTATCACAGTGTTCAGTTCATCACAAAACTGCCAATGATCTGTTGGATTTAAAATCCATGTCCTAGTGTTGAAGATAGTGCACTGAGAGCAAGCAATCAACTGATCTTCTAAAGGGATAATTCTGTTGCTAAATGACAATTTGAACATCTTAAAATTTATAGCTTCTCTTAAAAAAAACCCCAGACTTGCAGACAATTGGGCAAACTTGTTTTATGAGCAAACTGGTAGAAGCTTAAGATTCTAAAACCTTTGCAGTTATCAAACAAATACAATGCTAATGTGATACTTTGTTGCTGCCACTAGAGGCTGCAATTGAGCCATATGAATACTGAAACAGATCGTTGCACAACATAGAACATTACAGCGCAGTACAGGCCCTTCGGCCCTCGATGTTGCACCGACCTGTCATACCAATCTGAAGCCCATCTAACCTACACTATTCCATGTTCGCCCATATGCTTGTCGAATGACGACTTAAATGTACTTAAAGTTGGCAAATCTACTACTGTTGCAGACAAAGCATTCCATACCCTTACTACCCTCTGAGTAAAGAAACTACCTCTGACATCTGTCCTATATCTACCACCCATCAATTTAAAGCTATGCCCCCTCGTGCTCGCTGTCACCATACTTGGAAAAAGGCTCTCCCTGTCCACCCTATCTAACCCTCTGATTAACTTTTTTGTCTCTATTAAGTCACCTCTCAACCTTCTTCTCTCTAACGAAAACAGCCTCAAGTCCCTCAGCCTTTCCTTGTAAGACCTTCCCTCCATACCAAGCAACATCCTAGTAAATCTCCTCTGCAGCCTTTCCAAAGCTTCCACATCCTTCTTATAATGCGGTGACCAGAACTGTACACAATACTCCAAGTGCAGCCGCACCAGAGTTTTGTACAGCTGTAGCATAATCTCATGGTTCCAGAACTCGACCCCTCTATTAATAAAAGCTAAAACACTGTATGCCTTCTTAACAACCCTATCAACCTGGGTGGCAACTTTCAAGGATCTGTGCACCTGGACACCGAGATCTCTCTGCTCATCTACACTACCAAGAATCTTACCATTAGCCCAGTACTTTGCATTCCGGTTACTCCAACCAAAGTGAATCACCTCACACTTGTCCGCATTAAACTCCATTTGCCACCTCTCAGCCCAGCTCTGCAGTTTATCTATGTCTCTCTGTAACCTCCAACATCCTTTGTCACTATCCACAACTCCACCGACCTTAGTGTCGTCTGCAAATTTACTTACCCACCCTTCTACGCCCTCATTCAGGTTGTTTATAAAAATGACGAACAGCAGTGGACTCAACATCGACCCTTGTGGTAAACCACTGGTAACTGGACTCCAGGATGAACATTTCCCATCAACCATCATCCTATTTTCTTTCAGCAAGCCAATTACTGATCCAAACTGCTATATGTCCCACAATCCACAAGTTCCTTCCATCATCTATCCAAAGCACATTTAGTCCATCTATGTCACAAGCTTTACATGAAGCCCAGCGACTTCAGAATACTATTTCAGTGGTCTATTGCAAGTCCAGTATTCAACTGCAGTTGGCACATAAGGAAAAGGAACATATAGAGGATGGAGAATAAAATATATGAGTAGAAATATTAAAGAACAAAATAAAACTCTTGACCGTGTAGGTCAGCTGACAGAATACACAGACACTTTCTTTATCTCCAAAATCAATGAGAAAAAGACACATAAGACACAAATACTGTAGATGCTGGAGATCTGGAGTAAAAATGGTGGATAAACACAGCAGGTTTGGTAAAATTTGTGGAGACAGAAACAGAATTAATGTCTCAAGTCCTTGGTTCTTAAGTTACCTTATTGGACTTAAAATGTTAGCTATGTCTTTCTCCATAGATGCTGCCAGATCGGAGTTTCACTGGCACTTTGCTTTATATTTGAGAAAAAGTCAAAACTTGTAGTTATGCACACCATTTTATAACCTCAAAAGTAATTTTCTTATATGGTCATTAGCCATAGCCCATGAGGAACAGGCATCGCTGCTAGAGAGATATAAGTAGTGAAAAAGCTTGAGAAGCATCAATCTGCATAAAGCAAAAGAAAGGAGGTAGGCCTGCAAGAAATACCAGTAGGAGGAGACAATCATGCTATTGTCACTATTTTCATTCCAACTAGTCAAATGAGCTAACCAACCCCCCACAGTGACCAGTTGTTGAAGTAATGTTGTACTGTAGGAAAGGAGACAGGCAATTTGTGCACTGCAAGGTCCTAAAAGTAGCAATTGTATAACGGCCAGAAACATTTCCTATAATTTTCTTGCTGGCTGCATGGGCCTCTGAGGTCCAAAGGAGACAGTGACTTCAGAGATTGGAAGCCAATGCCATGATCAACGTGCCTACATTGAACTGGCTAGACAATCTGATTAGCTGATGTTGGATGGGGATATATATTGATCATGGCCCAGTATAACTGCTCTTTGAAATACTGGCAGAGGATTACAATGGGGCCTTTTAACATTTCATTTAAAAAAAAACAAGCACTTTCAGTACTGCAGGACCCTATCAATGCTGCACTAAAATGTCAGTCTAGATTTTGTGCTCAACTCTCTGGAGAGGGTCTAGAGATCACAAGCTTCTGACTTTGAGCCTTACTTAGTCATGTAGACTTAAAGATGTTTGTCTTAAAATTCCCTTGGAGGACTCTCAGATTCTGTGCCAGTGCATCACTTCCAGCTCCAATATGAACGTGCACCCAACCTTAAATTCTGGGATCAGGATATCTACAAATAGTGAGCTAGTATGAATATTATTTTCACCACATTCTAGTACATACTCAGCTGCAATATTTTTTAAATGCTAGGAACGATTAAGGATCTTAAATATGTGAAACCATTAACTTGTCCGTGCTCTCCAACGGTGACTGATCAAGCAACAATTGATTGCTATACCAAAACCAGCCTTTGTAATTTCACAACATTTTGCAGAATCAAGTAAGAAAGACATTTACAGTGACTGGGTCACTGGAGGTGGAAATGACAGGAATTCTGACAGCTGTTGCTTTCCACTTCTTTAAGTGATGTTCACACAGGTAATGGACAAATGAAATGCCCTGCCTCTTCTGGCAGAATTTAAATTCCATGAAATTACACCCTGCTCCCTTCCCTTCTCTGATTGTGCCATTTGTTCATTAGGTTATGCTGAGGTTGTACAGGATATTGGGGCGGCCTGTTCTGGAGTTCTGTGTCCAGTTTTGGTCCCCCATGTTATAGGAAGGATATTATGGACAGGGTTCAGAAGAGATTTACCAGGATGTTGCTCGATATGGAGGGTTTGAATTATAAGAAGTCTGGGACTTTTTCCACTGGAATGTAGGAAGTTGAGGGGTGACATTATGGAGGTTTATAAAATCATGAGGGGTATAGAAAAATTGAATGGCAGGTGTCCTTTCCCCAGGGTGGGTGATTTCAAGACTATGGGGCATATTTTTAATGCGAGAGAAGAAATAATTAAAAAAGACAGGAGAGGCAATTCTTTTTGGTCACAGAGTGGTTCGTGTGTGTAATGAACTTCCAGAGAAAGTGAGGATGTGGGTACACTTACAACATTTAAAAGACATTTAGAAAAGTACATGAATAAGAAATGTCTGGAGGGATATGGGCCAAGTGCAGACAGATAGGACTAGTTTAATTTGGGATTATGAACTGGTTGCACCGAAGGGTTGGTTTCTGTGCTATGCCTCTATCCAACCACAGAAGAGCAATTTCAATGATCTTATTCACTTTACACATTCCAGTTTCCTAATGAAATGATGTACATGAAAATGCTGGTGGCTGATTGTGAAGTAAAAGCCTCACAACCCACCAAGATCATCTCATTTAATTCCAGCCTCTTAAGAATGCATGATTTTGATCTCTCCACCACTAATGAGCATGCCACCAGTTGCCCGAGTCCTACGTTCTGTAATACACTCAAATACGTATGCCTTTCTATCTTGCCTTCCTCCTTTAAGGCAATCCTTAAAGCTTCCTTTAGTCATTTAACATGTGGCTTGGTGTCATATCTTGCTTTATAATGTTCCTGCAAAGCTTCTTGGGATTTTTTATGTTAAAGATTCTTATATAAATACAAGACATTGCTGTATACTCCGTCAATTGAAGCTAACTTCAAATCTTAAGCCAATAACAGTTCGGAAGTCAAAATAGAAGTTGTGAAAATTGACTTTGATCAATTAACTAAGATGAAACTAAAACTAGGATGAATTCTCTAAACTTACAAAGTTGAATTAAACATGTATCACACATATCAGTCCTTGCAACAAATAGCTATCTCAGCAAAATTATCCAAATACAGGCAGTCCCAAATTGTGAATGGGTTCTGATCTTGAGTTTGAAGTTGGAACACCAAGTGAAACAGCCGTTCGTAAGTACAGGAAATGCTCATATGCTGGTCATTAAAATTACAGTCCTGTATGGGATTGCGTTCATAAATGCAAATGTTTGTAAATTGAGGACCTCTTGTATTAATGACAGTTTTGATAAATCAGTTTGGGAAATCAGTAGGAATGTTTCAGGTGTTTTGTAATTACAATATGTAAACAAATATATTTCTGGGAGCGATCTTAACAATTCCAATTCTGAAGCTACCAACTTACAAGGATAATTTGAAAGCAGTTTTTAAATAATTATTTAACTAGAACATATTCATTTGCATTATCCAAATATAACTATACTCCATGAAGCTAGAGACGGTGACTAAAGTTCACAATTTACTGTGCTTGAAATGACATTCCGTTTTGTTGATATATGATAATGTGGTAACTGAAGGATAACCTGTTGCAATTTAGAATGGAAATTATTCCAAATTTTTTTCTCTTTTATGACTAGTTGAATTAAAGTTACACTGTCCTTCAAACTTGTACTGTCCCCAGATCACACATTTGCAACAGTTAAAAGAAAAAATGAAAGACAAATGCACCAATTGTAAAGTCAATAGTGTACGCAAAGGAAATACAAACTGAAAATGTTGTAGAAACAGAATAGGTGTGGCAGAACCTGTAGAGAGAAACAGAAATAATGTTTCCAATCTGATATGAATCATCTGAATCTTGAAATGTTAACTGTTCCTCTATCCACAGACGCTGCCAGACCTGCTTCATTTCTGAATCATTAACAGTTTTTATTTCAGATTTCCAGCATTTACTGTATGTAAATGGAAAGGAGTCCTGGTGGAAAAATCCTTACAATAACAGATTCCAAGTAAATTCCTCCTGTTAACCATGTGGATATAATCAGAGAAAGTGAAAAATTAACCTATCTTGGCATGGTTGACTACACGCTTAATCCCAACACAATTCCTACAACTTTCACAGAGAATTCAGACATCCTATACCATTGAATAGAATCTCTTATCCAAATGTGACACATGAACAAAATTTTTTGCAATTGCCAGAATTAATTTGATTCCTCTTTGGCTTCAAAAACTGGATTTGCAAACAGGGTTTTTTGAAGCATTGGCATGAATACTTAAATTAGTTTCAGCTCAGTATATCAGCTGGGAAAACATAGCTAAGTAAGAATATAAAGAGCCATCTGTATTTACCTGGCATCCAGCAACAGCGACAGAGCTGCAAGAAGGCCACACCAACACGCACCGACCATCTCCTCCCATACAACTCTAGAATCTGATAAGAAATGTAGAGAAACATGTATCTGTGCTGTTATGCTTTTAGGAGTTGAATTTTCCACAATTGCCAAATTCCTTAAAAATAAGTAAATCTAAAAACCACAAATGAAATATGCAGCACAAAATGAGATTGCTAAAAACTTGTGCCACTGTTACAATAATGTTAAGGTAAAGTATGCTGAATGTGGCTGGTTTTAGGACAGAAGTAGTTGAGACTGCTTTTGGCCAATGATTCAAGCAGCAGAACAATCTGGGAATGGTAATACTGGAGAAAAGAATGCTGCGTATTTATTAAATACATCAAAAGTCACAAATATTGTTTTACTTGTCTCAATGTTTCTTTTTTCCAAATGGACTGAATTGCTTGTCTGCTTATATTTCTCCCAATATTGTTTTGTGGTAATCATCGAAACAGTAATTCTTCATTATGAATCTCAACCATGTGCGCTGAACGTTTGATAAGCAAGTAGGCAGCAGAACTGGATCCTGACTTGACTAACATCTAGAGTTCAGTTATGAAAATTGACTCAGAAAGTTGGGGCTGGATCTCCTTAAAGTGACAGTTGAGAGGAGATTTGATATAGTTATTCAATACCCTGCAAGGTGTCTGGACAGAATAGATAGGAAACTATTCTCATTAATGGACACCAAATGAACCACAGGCATCATGAGTGGAGACTTCTTAATTACCCAGTAAATCACTCAGATTTAGAATGCACTGCCTAAGAGTGCAGATACAATCATGACATTCTGAAGGGTGTTGGATATGCACTCTAAGAGAAAAAAAACACTGAAAAGCTATGGGGAGAAAAGTGCAGAATTGGGACTAGCTGAGTTGCTTTTGCAGAGAGTTGACTTGAACACGACAGGCTGAACAACCTTCTTCTGCAGCGTAACCATTCTATGATCTAAACACATGTTATTTTACTTGATAGTAATCAGTAGCTAAAAATTTGGTGGCTTTTTATTCCACTATCAATCTACCTAATTGTAAAAAAAGTCAACTGGTTTACATTAATTTCTTCACTTTCAAAATAAACTGGGCTTTCAAAATAAAAGAACAAGCAGTCATGCTGGACGAAGATAGCTCAAAGCATCTGATAGCAGCCTTATCTGTCAACAGACAGAAAAGACACTGAAGGAAGGAAGAAATGAGAAACATTTGATGACAAACTCCTGCTGCCAATTTGATTACAATTTTTGCTAGTTTTTTTTGATGAATGACATGAACATTTTAGATTAGATTAGATTAGATTCCTTACAGTGTGGAAACAGGCCCTTCGGCCCAACAAGTCCACACTGCCCCGCAGAAGCGCAACCCACCCATACCCCTACATTTACTCCTTACCTAACACTACGGGCACTTTAGCATGGCCAATTCACCTGACCTGCACATCTTTGGATTGTGGGAGGAAACCGGAGCACCCGGAGGAAAATCCACGCAGACACGGGGAGAACGTGCAAACTCCACACAGTCAGTCGCCTGAGGCGGGAATTGAACCAGAGTCTCTGGCGCTGTGAGGCAGCAGTGCTAACCACTGTGTCACCGTGCCGCCCAAAATAATATCTGTACTGTAACTGTGCAAAAAAAAAGTTGTCTCATGTCACTGGTGGTACATTTACCAATTTGTGATCTCTAGGTACTGACTCTTTTGCCACTAAGAACAGATTTTCTTATTTACTCTGTGAAAAACATTCATGATTTAAATACCTTTATTAATGACCTAGAACGATAATATGGGTTGCTAATGAAAACCTTGATGTATGTTATACAGCCCAATAAATACTGCCATGGAATCTGCATATTAATAAACAGCCAAAGAAAATCTTGCTTATTTTTCATTGCACAATATGGTTATATGATAAGCTGTCAAAACAAAGTTACAACTGATACTATTAAGATTAGAGATCTAACATGCAAAGCCAAGTGAATTTACCATCCCTCTCTTCATTTGCAGATAGCTTCTCCTGTTGCTCTGAAGACTGCACCTCCCCTGCTTGCTTTGTAACACCAGACTGGGAAGTAATTGCTTCACTGTCAAACTCTGCCTCGATCATGGCGGTAATGCCACGAACCAGATCCAGAAGGCACCCAAATGCTACAGACATGGCATAGCCATCAGGGATAGTAGGAGGCTCCACTTTGTCCAGCAATTCTAGGCTGAAGAGAAATTCACATTAACAGCTAGGTATTTTACAAGCCATTTACAGAGCAACACAATTATCCAAAGGACACGGGTAGGAAGTATTTCATTCAGTTAATTGAATTCCTGATAGTCGAATACCAGATAACATAGATTAGCAAAGCATCGGGACCTTGCCGGATAATCTGACATTCGAATAATCAAATGCCGGATAATCGAGGTTCCTCTGTACATTTTCATCATCAGATGAGAATTACAGCATACTAAATTGGCAATTTATAGTACCAATCCATTCTGAAGTGATTTAAAACTAATTATGATATCTTCAATGCGAGCAACTTTCCTAGAATTAGAAACAGACATTTAAAGTAAAGTCAATAATCCCACTAACTGGGATAATTTCATTACAGATATTTAGTTGAAAATGAAGAAAATAATAGTCAAGGCATCCAATTAAATTTCTCAAGTCAGAAACTCAAAACATTTCCAAAGTTGATGCAAACTGACAAAATGTATAGATTTAGGGTTTTTTGGGTCAATTTTCATCTCTATTCTTAAGCAGATCCTTGGTAGAGTATAATTCAATAAACACAAACAGCCCTCCCGTAGTTCACCCAAATGACCATATTTCATGCCAGCCTAGACAGTGACTATTTGCAGCTGAGCTTAATCTGGTCTTTATTTGATGTACACTGAAAATGTTTTAAATGAGAAAGACGACATGTATCAGAAAATTTAATATTCAGTTCCCACTGGCATTACAACGTACCATCTATGATGTCTATAATGTGCAATCAAAAGCTGACAAAATGTCAATGGGCAGATAACCAATTAGGTTCCCTACAATAGCAAACACACAATTGATAATAAATAGCTTCTTAAAGATGTAGGTGCTTCAGACTTGATTTTTAGCCCAGATTTCCTAAATAATTTCTCCATATTAAGTAATTCCAGAATAATTTTGCTTTATTCTGTGGCCTTTTTTTAATGGAACGCAGCATTCCACAACTAGGTGAAACAACAAACAAGGTTCTCTGAGACCTTTGACAACATCCTTCTGGAATCAATATTCCAATATGCTATCACATCTTGCAAATGAAATGCTTGCACATCAATATCTTTGGATGCCAGTGAACTGAATTTACACTCACTAGGCTGCTTTAGAAGTGCCTTGTACAGAGGTATTTAGAATTGGAATCCATGTGCCTCTATATTCAAAAGCTGGTTGTGGGGTCAGTCCCACAGTAGCATTCATCCCTGATCCATTCTGTGCTGTGGCAGGACCACCGCTTCCACTTGTGCCTGCAAGAACGACAGGAGTTAAGAGCTCTAATACATTAAACAGGCAGAACAAGAACTAACCAACTCAGAGCAGACTGCCAGATATATATATATCCTGAGCTTATTACGTCAGTTATATGTTTGCACTATTAGTGAATCCAAGCTTTTAAGAATATTACTGACTGTAACCATTGGATAGATTTACTTTCATCAAGATTCAAGAACCAGTTTTATTCATAGAAATTGCTCTTTTCATTTGTAGATGGAAGTATTTCATTTAAAGCATAAAAACATGTACAAGTTATGAAGACCAACTTGTTGAACACAGGAACCTTGATTTTAATCTACGATGTGGGGGCTTGAGTCAGACATTCATTTTAGATTCCATCCAATTTGACTCCCAATTCAATATAAAGTGTAAAATTAGGCAGAGAGAGACAGACATGTATCAAACTGAAAACCTAACCAAATAAAATCTGAAAGAACTGCGGATGCTGTAACTCAGAAACAAAAATAGAAATTGCTGGAAAAGCTCAGCAGGTCTGGCAGCATCAGTGGAGAAAAGTCAGAGTCAAGTGACTCAAGTCGGGTTGAGTGACCGTTCCTCAGAACTGTTTCCAGCAATTTCTGTTTTTGTTTCTGAAAACCTAACCAATCCAGCTGGAACAATAAGATTGGGGTGAATGAGTTTTAACCGTGGTGCCGATAGATGCACATCAATTAGAAAATAAAATGGATGATGGCCACACCCCATAGCAGTTGTGTTCGTTCACCAGTATTGGAGAATTTGGGGAAATGGATGCACAGGACCGATTTCAGCTTCTTTTGTCTGTTTCAAAAATAATTGATTATAGCTTTTGGAAAAGATTTTGCTGTTTTTAAACAGTTTTTCTGAACAAGAAATGCAAAGAATAAAGAAGACAGTGTACAATTTACAAGTGCTGAAGAGCAATAAAATCTGGAAAAGAAACTAGACAATAATAATTCATACGGAGGTGTCTTTTTTAAACTATGCCCGACCACACTTTAGCCACACTGCTGTTCAGACCATACCATAATTATGGCATGGATTACCAAATCAACTCCTAACTTTACTCATGGTTTAGTGATGCACACGTTGACTGTTTCTGCTTACCAGAAAATGCACATTAAAAATGTAATACTTTAAATGCGTTTTGAACTAGTCAGATTAATAGACACCAGTACACAATGTATTACTATGTAAGTATGTGATAGTGTTGTCGAAATGAGTAGTGTTTTCATCTAAATTCCCATTCCATTCTGAAGGAAGTTACTTGTGCACTTAGTAGTGTTCTTAACCTCTCCATCGACACAAATCTGGAGCGGTATTTTGCTTACAGTGTCCCCAGTGACAAAATATCAAAAAGCTCACTGTCATCCTAATTATGGTCATCCAATTCCATTTAGTGTACTGAATATTCTGAAGCATTGTTACATGCAACTCAAACCATTAATTCATTTTTCTTTCTCCACAGATGATACCATGCCAGATCTGTTGAGTATTTACCACATTTTATTTTTATTTCACATGTAGGTGCTCACTGCAAATGAATTATATGTTATTACCAGTCAGAACTTTGCTGTGTACACAGATCTGCAAAATATTAGCCAATGTTTGAACTTTTCTGGAAGTTTCAGAAATTGTGAAGTTTTTCACAAATGCTTGTTTGGCACACATTTGTGAGGACTATTCATTAACAGCTTTCAAAATGGAAATATTTAGGATGCTCCCTGTAGAGTTTTGATATTTCAAAACTTTACTGCAGTATAGTTAATGGGACTGAGAGAATAGGGCCATTCATTTAAAACAAGGATTTTCTCATTTCTTTCCCAATCATTCCACGATGTTTGCATGACGGAATGACTGGATAAGGAGCACATTGTGGTAGTGCTGGATGGATTCCCACAAATTTCTAGAGTTGTAGCAACTAACCGAGTGCTCTGATTCATTACCCCAACACAACATGGTACAACACTGGAGTTAAATTTGTGATTAATGTTTGTCTCAAGCCAAAACAAAACAAATCAAGTCTTCATTTGTTACATTTATTTCAGGCACCATGTGCTTAATTAAAAGCATTGGCACAATAGATATCTTTAAAAAGACAACATAATTAAATTGAAATGGAATTCAGTACTCATTCCTGTAATTGATGAATAACTGTCCAAATGTAAGTCTTAATCATATTAAATCTGTATCAACATTGGACATGGCAACAATTCTAAATATCAACTGGTCTTTTAGTGGTTGATCACAGTGTAAAGTTCCCATAAATATCCTGACAAAGCCTCCAGCCTCAAAAACCTCTTATTACATTCCTGCTGTCAAAATGTTTTATCCAAGATCTCCAGACTCTCTAAAATTAAGTACCACACAATGAATCTTGTATTAAATATCACTACTCTCAAGATGGTGGTCACAGAAATGTTTGGCGTACATTACAGTCTTCATAAATTGCGTCTATCTAATGAAATATTATGGATTGGAAAATTCAAGATCAAGTTCAAGACAGGATCTCTACAATAAGCGGCCAGAACTCATTTTAATTAGTCAAAAGTCTAAGAATATGTTAGAACCTTAAAGATTCTGTTAACATAGATACATGATTGATAGAGAAAAGACAAGATTTTGAAGATGGTAGATATTCAGAGGATGTTTGCCCTTGGGGATCAGATTGAACCAGGGGCACAGTTTCAGAAGAAAGGGTCTCTTCCTTTAAGGTGAGAAGGATTTCCACCTGTGAGGGTCATTAGTGTTTGGAATTCTCTCACCTGCTAAGGGACGAACACTAGATCATTCAACATATTTAAAATATAGTTCAATTTTTGAATGAGAACAGTCGGAAATCATGGAGAAATTGCAGAAGTAAATTAAACTATAATTAGATCAGCTGTGACCTAATGAATGGTGGACTAGCTTGAAGGGTAAAATAGTCTATTCCTACTCTTATTTCTTATGTTTTGAATTATTCAGTCAGAAGACAATAATGGCAAAGACCTTATTGACAGAAAATAGAGCCAGGTCAATCAAACATTACACACCCAGCAGGTGCCTGTTCTCTGCAGAAAAAAAAACTCAGTTTAAATTTGAAGAAAACCATTTACCGTTTCTGCAGCAGTTGTTTTGAGCTTTGACTTTGGAGTCAATAAATCAGAGACATTTTCCAAGTCAATCAATTTGTACTACTTACAGACCAATAGAACATCCAGAAAAAGACAACTGAACACCAAGAGCCTGACTAGGAGGATTATTTAACGTTGGAACCAGGAAGCTAAGGCTACTTCCCAGATTTTTTCTACATCCTCCAATCATCTATTTTTCCTTTTTGTTTGCCTGTGTGGCATTTTTAGAGGGGGACATGTACAAATGAGATTAGTGCTTTAGTTAATAATATTACATACCAATGGTTTATATGTGTAGCTGTAGTCTGGATTACTTATAATAAATAATTTACTTAGAGCGAAAGTCTGGTCCATGCTTTCTATCTTTCTTAGTCTGAAAGCCATGCAAATTGGGGTCTGTGGAGACTTTAATATTTGATACAGCTCTGGGATGAATTTATAACGTTACTCCAGTTGGTCATAATGCTACCACACAGTGTAGTTAAAGTGAATAGCACCAATGCATTTAAGGGAAACCATAAAAATGTACAAGGGAGAAAAGGAAAGATGAAAACAGAACCAACTAGAGCATAATACATACTGGCAGGGACTGAATGCTCTGCATCCGAGCTCTATAAGAGAACATACAAACAAAGGACTTAGTTCACCAATTAGCCCTTTGAACCTGCTCCATCAACATCAACAAGATAATGGCTAATCATCCCACATCCTATTTCATGACCTTGAGATAGTTTTAAATGAAGCAGTATCCCTATCTCTGAGCCAGGGATAGGGGCTCAAGCACCATCTACTCCAGAGGTATGTTTTATAATATCTCTGAACTGGTTGATTGCAAAATATCTAGGATCTGATGAAGAAAGGTGGGAGAAAACCCATTTGCATCACAAACACCAGGGACCTATTCTGATGAGTCATATTGGACTTAAAAAGTTAACACTACTCTTTTCACAGATGCAGTCAGACCTGAGTTACTCTCAAAACATTGCTGCTATTTCATCGGAGACCTGTTGGTCTGCATGATCTGTTTCTGTGCTGTAAATACTTTTAACAACTGCTTTAAACAAACCACTTAGTCAAATACAAGAAGTATATCCTACCAGTCTGCATATTTGAAATTGGATTGCTTCCAGTGCTGGGAGTAATAAAAAGAGATTGTATAAAAGATCCCAGTGCGTTCACAATGTCTCTGAATACCTTTGTTGAGTGAGGCTTCATATCATATGACTGACAGAAAGACCTGTAGGTGGAAGGAAACAATTCTCAAATTTGGTAGGATGTAAAAAAAACTCTCGGTTTTGGACTGTTGTTGCAGTTTATAGTTATAATACTACTGTATATAAGTAGCAATAATTCAACAATCTAATCCTAGACAATTAGAAATCTCAATCAAGTACAAAAAACATGAACATACAGTATGTTACAACATCAAACCAGCATTGGTGCCACAACTTTATTCCTTGTTCTTTAATTTACTCCTTTTTTTGTTTCCATGTTGCCTGGTTACACCATAAATTTCTCTAGTGCAATAGCCAATCTATTTCAAGATCAGATGCACCACTGCCTGACCAAGAGAATTAGTCCATTTCAGACTCATTTTAAAAGGGTAAGAAAACTAACCCAAATCAGCCTTATTAAGACAGTTTAATACTCTACATCGTTAATTTATTACAATTGGAACAGAAGCTTCTAAAATTGCTCATTTGCTCCTTTTATATATTGAGAAAAACAAAAACTGATTTGAACACAGATGTCTGACAGTTTAAATACCTCAAAAAACCTACAAGTCGTTTGGGCAACATGGTGGTATAGTGTTAAGGTCAATGGACTCACAAGTCAGAACCCAGGCCAATGTTCTGAGAACATGGGTACAAATCCCATTGCAGCAGATAATGAAATTTGTATTTAATTGAACAAAGCGTTAGCCTAATGGTGACCATGTGACCATTGTCAATTGTTCTAAAAGCCCATCTGGTTCACTAATGTCCTTAATATGGGAATTTGCTCACCATACCTAGTCTAACATACACTTGACTCCACACCCACAAAAATTTGATTGACTCTTAACTGCCCTCTGGATAATTAGGAATCAGCAATAAATGCTAACCTAGTCAGTGATGCCTGCATTCCATGAATGAAAAGAAAACGTTAAAAGGACCATAAACCTCAGCTAAGCACGATCAAAAACAATGAAAGTTTAAGCCACTTGTAGTGGCATTTCTTCAAAGCACACTCAGCATGAAATGACAAATTAGCACTTAGAAAGTGTTAAGAGATTATTACCGTAGCAGCTGAGGTTGCACACACAACCTGTGAATGCATTCCACAGCAACTGCTCGAAGCCACTGTGGTTTGTCACCATCCAAAAACTTCACCAGTAAAGACAAAAATATCTCACACTCAGTTACCTGGCAAACATTAAAGTGTGGCATTAGAAACACAGAACTCAGCAGCCAAGAAAACAAAATAATGTCAAGCAACCAGTTTTGATAAACCATACATTTTTGATTACATGTAAAAAAAAGAATGCTCTTCTTTAAATAATCACATATATTTGAGTGGGTAAGAAAGGCAAAAACTATAGATTTGTCAGAGATGAATCAGAATGCAGTTCAGAGAGATTTGGGAATATTACAATGATGAGAGCACAGACAGCTCAAGTTGCTAGCTGTCGTTAACGATTTTTCCCTTCTGCATATGTGTTCGCTATTTAGGCTCAAATTGAAGGATAACATTTTTGCAGGTGTGCATCTGTTAGTGTAAACTATGGTCTTCATTGGTTAGCAAAAGTCCTTATATAGAAATATGAGTTACAAAGAAGCAATGCAATACTGAAGACTACATAGCCTGGACTGACACATTGTTACTGTACAACCAGTCACACAATAGGTCAAAAACTTTTCAGATAAGCTTCTGGTGTTCAGTGATATTCATGCCAGTGGAAACTCCTTTAGCTGATGGACCCTCTACCATGTTCTTGTTGATTCATAAGTAGAAACTATTTTCAGTCTGTTTGGCGAGTCAATAACTTGAAAGCATCAAATTAATATCAACAGAAAAGATAAAAGGAGAGGTAGGTAGAATTTTTCATTAAAGTCAAGTTCCATCCCAAAAATCTAAAGAACTTCTTGATTAAAAGAGACACCAGTCTTGATTGGAAGGGGAGATGAGCATAGAAAAGCAAAAAAGAAAGCATACAATGTGGTCAAAATTAGTGGAAAGCCAGAAGACTGGGAAGTCTTTTAAAAACAGCAAAGGACATTGAATAATGCAATAAGGAGGAGAAGATGAAATATGAGGATAAGCCAGCTAGTAGTATAAAAGATGACGGCAAGATATAAACTTGACCTCCTGTTGGGAAATAAGGGTGGTTATTTGCCACCCATTTGCCATCTGGGCGCCGTGTGGGCAGCACGGTGGCACAGTGGTTAGCACTGCTGCCTCACAGCGCCAGAGACCCGGGTTCATTTCCCGCCTCAGGCGACTGACTGTGTGGAGTTTGCACGTTCTCCCAGTGTCTGCGTGGGTTTCCTCTGGGTGCTCCGGTTTCCTCCCACAGTCCAAAGATGTGCAGGTCAGGTGAATTGGCCATGCTAAATTGCCTGCAGTATTGGGTAAGGGGTAAATGTAGGGGTATGGGTGGGTTGCACTTCAGCAGGGCGGTGTGAACTTGTTGGGCCGAAGGGCCTGTTTCCACACTGTAATCTAATCTAATCTTATCCAATCTAAAGGCAGGGCAAATGACCGAGGTGTTAGTGGGGGAGCACTTGGGACCAGCTCCCATAGTCTTGGAGTTTAAAATAGGAAGGCAAAAAGGATAAGCCTGGTCACAAGTTCAAACTGGGGGGGGGGGGGGGGGGAGAGAGAGGCCAATTTTGACTGTATTAGACAAAAACTTACAAAAGTTGATTGGGGGAGGCAGGTAAAGGGCCATCTGACAAATGGGTGGTTTTCAAAAGCCAGATAACAAGAGCTCAGAGAAAGCATAACTCAAGCATTAGTGTTAAGGGCATGGCTGGCAGGAGGCGGGGGGGAAACACCGGATGACTAGAGAAATTGAGGGTCTGGTAGAGAAAAAGTGGCATATGTAAAGATAGACAGCCAGGATCAAGTGAATCCCTTGAAGAGTATCAAGCTGTAAGAAAACACGTAAGAGGGAACTCAGGACAACAAAAAGGGGGCATGAGATAGCTTCGGCAGATAAGATGAAGGAAATTCTACAAATATATTAAGGGCAAGAGTTACTAGGAAGAGAATAGGGCCCTTTAAAGATCAATGAGGTTATCTATGCTTGGAACCATATGAAATGGGTGAGATCTTAAACAACTATTTCATATCAGCATTTACTATGGAGAAAGACATGGAAGTTAGGGAACTCGGGGAAATAAACTGCTATGTTTGAAACAAGTCCACATTACAGAAGAAGTGGTGCTGGAGGTCTTAAAATGCAGAAAGGTAGATAAATCCCCGGGACCTGATCAAGTGCATCCCGGGGCATTGTGGTAAGCTAGGGAAGAAATTGCAGGATTCCTAGCAGAGATATTTGTAATATCGACAGATGTACGTAAAGTGACAGAAACTGGAGGGTGGTTAATGTTGTACCATTATTTAAGTAAGGCTGCAAGGAAAAGCTAGGAAACTAATGATCGGTGGCCCTGACATTGGTGGTAGGTAAGTTGTTGGAGGGGATTCTGAGAGACAGGATCTACATGCATTTGAAAAGGAAAGGGCTGATTAGAGATAGTCAGCATGGCTTTGTGTGTGGGAAATGGTATCTCACAAACTTGACTGAGCATTTGAAGAGCTGCCCAAAAAGGTTGATAAAGGCAGAGCAGTAGATGTTGTCTACTGAGACTTTAGCAAGGCCTTTGACAAGGTTCCACATGATAGACCGTAAGTAAGGTTAGATCACATGGGATACAGGGAGAGATAGCCAACTGGATACAACGTTGACTTGACAGTGAGAGGTGGGAGGATGATGGTAGAGGGTTGCTGTTCAGATTGGATCAGTGCTGGGTCTACTGTTATTCAGTATTTATAGAAATGATTTGGATGAGGTTATAGAAAACATGGTTAGTAAGTTTGCAGATGACACCAAAATTGATGATCAAATGGACCAGTGCACTGAGGAATGACAGATGTAGCTTAATGCAGATAAATGTGAGGTGTTGCATTTTGGCAAGAGAAACCAGGGCAGAACTCACACAGTTAATGGCACGACCCTGGGGAGTGCTGTTGAACAGAGATATAGTGGTGCAGGTACACAGTTTCTTGAAAGTGACGTTATGAGTTGACAGGATAGTGAAGGAAGTATTTGACAGTCTTGCCTTTATCGGTCAGAGCACCGAGTACAGGAGTTGGGACATCATATTATGGTTGTACAAGACATTGGTTTGGCCATATTTGGAGTGCTGCATACAATTCTGGTTGCCCTGCTATAGGAAGGATGTTATTAAACTGGAAAAGGTGGAAAAAAGCTTTAGAAGGGTGTTACTGAGATTGGAAGGCTTGAGTTATAGAGAGAGGCTACATAGGCTGGGACATTTTTTCCTCTGGAATGTAGGAAACTGAGGGGTGACCTTATTGAGATTTATAAAATGATCAGGGGTAATGGATTGGGTGAATATCCAAGGTATTTTTCCCCTTGAATGAACGGAAAGACTGCAATCTGCTTGTTTACCTTGCAAAACAGGCTACATAATGAAAGCTTCATATTATTTAAATTTTGATGTTGGTATACACAATTGAAGCATTTAATATGACAAAATTATTTTAAGTATTTTATTTTCTGTACACATTAAACCTTAATTATCTTCATAAAGAAATCCCCTGGCAGCATGCTTCTCACACAAGCAACTTCACCCTTTCCACATGGCTGGCTTCTGCAACTGCATTGCCTAGTTTGCTGGAAGCTATTTTGTGTAGGCTTATTAAGCTCCTCTGAACCCAAGGTTCAAATAATAATCCACTAACTTTTTATTTATAGGATCATAGAGATGTACAGCATGGAAACATACACTTTGGTCAAACCCGCCCATGCTGAGTAGATATTCTATATTAATTTAATGTAGGATATCTTGTCAGCACTTGGCCCATATCCCTCTAAACCCTTCCTATTTATATAACCACCTCAGATGCCTTTTAAATGTTATAAATGTACCAGACTCCACTACTTCTTTTGGCAGCTCATTCCATATATGCACCAGTCTCTGCATTAAAATGTTGCCCCAGGTCTCTCTTAAATCTTGCCCCTCTCACCTTAAAGTTACGCCCTCTAGCATTGAACTCTACTACTCTGGAGAAAATACCTTGGCTATTCACCTTATCTATGCCCCTCATGATTTTATAACCTTGCATAAGGTCATCCCTCAGGTGTTTATGTCTCTGCTGCATTTCTTGAATTAAGCAGTCAGGAAGTCTTTTCAGAGATATATTGGAATGTAATATTTAAACTGCTAAAAACAGTGCATTTTGAGGAGAAATCAAGTGAACGCCTATATAGGGTAACAGTTGCAACCTTCAATAATTGATATATATCAAACAATCATTGAACAAAGAAGTCAGCTGGTCACACATTCATTAACACGAACAGGTCTATTTACAGTTTCAAGGAGAAAGTGAGGTCTGCAGATGCTGGAGATCAGAGCTGAAAATGTGTTGCTGGAAAAGCGTAGCAGGTCAGGCAGCATCCAAGGAACGGGAGAATCGACGTTTCGGGCATAAGCCCTTCTTCAGGAATGAGGAAAGTGTGTCCAGCAGGCTAAGATAAAAGGTAGGGAGGAGGGACTTGGGGGAGGGGCGTTGGAAATGCGATAGGTGGAAAGAGGTCAAGGTGAGGGTGATAGGCCAGAGTGGGGTGGGGGCGGAGAGGTCAGGAATAAGGTTGCAGGTTAGGAAGGCGGTGCTGAGTTCGAGGGATTTGACTGAGACAAGGTGGGGGGAGGGGAAATGAGGAAACTGGAGAAATCTGAGTTTATCCCTTGTGGTTGGAGGGTTCCTAGGTGGAAGATGAGGCGCTCTTCCTCCAACCGTCGTGTTGCTATGGTCTGACGATGGAGTCGTCCAAGGACCTGCATTTCCTTGGTGGAGTGGGAGGGGGAGTTGAAGTGTTGAGCCACGGGGTGGTTGGGTTGGTTAGTCCGGGTGTCCCAGAGGTGTTCTCTGAACCGTTCCGCAAGTAGGCGGCCTGTCTCCCCAATATAGAGGAGGCCACATCGGGTGCAGCGGATGCAATAGATGATGTTCCACCTATCGCATTTCCAACGCCCCTCCCCCAAGTCCCTCCTCCCTACCTTTTATCTTAGCCTGCTGGGCACACTTTCCTCATTCCTAAAGAAGGGCTTATGCCCGAAACGTCGATTCTCCTGTTCCTTGGATGCTGCCTGACCTGCTGCGCTTTTCCAGCAACACATTTTCAGCTATTTACAGTTTCATTCTTGCATTACTGCAGCGGAACATATCAAGTGCATCTAAAAAACAATCTTAACTACATGATAGCCGGAGTAAATATAGATGCAGTATTCTAAAAAACTGAGAAAAGTTTATAGAATGAGTATATATTGGCACAACTTCCTCGAACAAATACCTTTAATTCAATAGTTAAATGAGATTTAAAAAAAACTAGATCCTTTACCAAAAGGCTATAGAAGTGCTTAATTAAAACGGAAACCACTCTCAGAAGGCGCATACAGATGGGAAAGTATGGCTTCTCCACAGGAGTTGGGGAAGATGGGGTATTAGTACCCTGTCGAAATTTGATATTGGGAGAAAACAGCTTGATCACCAAGGGACACACCCTTTCTTTCAGAAGGAAACTGAACTCTTGGTGCTGTAAGGAAAAGTAGGGAACAAAAACACAAAATAAAAGTTAATCAAGGGAAGGTGGCATTTTCAGTACTAAATCCCATTACCATTAAGACTTAGTTAAAGCATAGTTATCACTGGCCACGTAAGTCCTATTATCAGTTTGTCTACTGGCATTGCCCTTCAAAATTAACACACTGTTCAAAGTACTTTTGGTGACAAGCTTTAGCATAGGTTGTGCATATTATACTGAAACAAAAGATAATAAGAATAATTAATAACCTGTGGGAATATCTTTTCTATCAGAGTAAGATTTGAATTTATTTAAAATGCTCTGTGCAGAATAGCCAATACACTGAAAATAGAAATCCTGTTCAAGACACAAGCAATTAACCAATCACTAGGATCCCAGCAAAAAAGACAAGACTATTATGGAAATGGCCAATGAGACCCTTAAAGAAGTATAGAAACTACACTGCAAATTCTCTTTCTTAAGTTGTGTAAAATTGGCCATTTTATGTGCGTGGCTGAGAAAGGGGGCAATGCGGTTATTCGCAAGATATTAGTATCCAGCAGACTTTACCATCAAACATGACCGCATGCATAGATTAGCTCAGAAATCCGAAATCTCAGTTTTTAATTCAGGACTTTGAAATAGGCTGCACTGTGGATGCTGCCACCAGTTTATCCCCCATTGACAATCAATGAAATTAGCAAGAGCTGTAGATTTCCCATTCTTAAGTTGCTGTTAGTAACCCCACAAACTTGCCCTGAAAATATTAACTTCACTCGCAAAGTAAAAATTCTTTGTTTAAAGTTATAAAAATACTTCAACTTTCAACCTCACTTTATGAGTATGCCCCCCAATTATTTTTGTTTGATATTTTTAAAAGTGATTTTGTATTACTGCTGTTTCCTCTTTAGGTGACTGTGCAAATCCTTTGCTGTGATTGGCTGCTTGAGCAACCTGACGACATAATTCCAGTTTGAGTAAATAACAGAATGTTACTGCATGGCAACTATCCTTGGTTTGCCACTGCCCACAAACTCCAGGCCATTAAGCATTTCAGAGCAACACAAAGTGTGTATTCATAATGAGACCACTTGTGATGTTAAACTGAGGTCCCGTTTGGTCTTCAAGCGGATGGGTTAAAAAAAAAACATGGGACTGCGTACTAATTGTATTTTAAGTGCTTTTAATTGTTTGAATGTGGTGGGAATTAGCATGGCATTCATGTGTACCCTTTATAAGGGTTCCCCAATGTTCATGTAGTAGTCAAGTTCCATCTGCACATAACATCTCTGAACAAGGTGATTAGAAAATATTTTGTACCCTCTATAAAGTTATGACTAGTTGGAGAGTTGGAGGGAATATGTAACTCAGCAAGTATATGAAAATAGGTAAAAGATTGGCTCCGGTTGTACACTTCATTAACTGGTTTTCTGGAACAGAATAATATGTAAAGAGTGGGGATCACTCCCTAGGGTTTTATCAGGGCTCTTCCCCTTAACACAACCAAAACAAATTAGTTATCTCATTCTGCAGGCAGCACCTTACTATGCATCAACTCCCATACTTGTCTTTGTGATACAAATGACCACACATGACAAGTAATTGATTAGCTACCTCGTATTCTCGCTTCCTGGAATGTGTTAAAAAGCACTTTATAAAAAAGTACTTAGCTCTGTGGTTTGAAACTTCTAAGGGGATGCACATTAGTACCATCTACTGCAACTTCAGGACCATAAGCCCCTTGAGGAAAATCAACAAAAATATACTTGAGTATTGCTTGCGTCACCTTTTATCAAAGGACTGAGGAAGTAACAAAATTGACTGGGACATGAGGAAAGGTGATCAAAAACAGCAATAAGGAAAAAGGAGATACAGAAACAGAAAACAAAACATATAAATCACAAGACAGAAAACAGCTAAAAGCAATGAGACTCTGATCTTAAAGTTCAGAAATGATGCAAAATTAGTTATTTACAAACAAAAGTACAAAGAAAATAATATAAATAATTCCTAAATTTACATCTCCTTTATGCCTGAAAACAGATTAAAAATAATGGGAAACACCAGAACTGACAAGGTCGATCATGGGCATTTTGATGAAATTTTTGAAAGTTCTGAAACCATATAATATAGGTCTAATTTAAATATGTGCCCGAACACAATACTAACAACAAAACATGTCACTCAAATTGTCCCACAACAGACAATTAAGATACAGCCAAATTTAAAGAGCACATAAACTGATATTCCACGGCAGAACTCCAGAGGAGTACAAACTTTAAACACGAGCTCGGCTAGTCTGCAGAGAAAACAGGATACTTTTTTCTAGGGTAGTGAGGCGAGATATTGACATAATAATGATACAGTCATAGAGATGTACAGCACGGAAACAGACCCTTCCATCTAACTCATCCATGCTGACCAGCTATCTTAAACTGATCTAGTCCCATTTGCTAGTACTTGACCCATATCCCTCTAAACTCTTCCTTTTCATGTACCCATTCAAATATCTTTTAAATGTTGTAATTGTACTAGCCTCCATCACTTCTGGTAGCTCATTCCATAGACACACTACTCTGTGTGAAAGCTGCATATTAGGTCTCTTAAATCTTTCCCCTCTCACCCTAAACCTTTTAGTTCTGGACTCCCCCAGCCCAGGGAAAAGACGTTGTCTATTTACCCTATCTATGGCCATCATGATTTTATAAACCTCTATAAGGTCACCCCTCAATTATGTCACTGTACTAGTAATCCAGAGGTCAAGGCTAATGATATGGGATAAGATCACACTATTGCAGCTGGTGAAATTTAAATGTAATTAATAAATACAAAAAATTCTGTTAAATAAAAGTAGTCTCACTAATGGTGCCATGAAACTATCACTGATTGTTAGAGAGACCCATTTGGTTTACTAATGTCCTCTATAGAAAGAAGTATGCAATCCCTACCTGGTCTGGCCTACATATGATCCAGACCCACAGAATTGTGTGCATATATTTAACTGCTCTCTGAAATGCCCTTTCAAGCCATTCAGTTCAAGGACAATGGGTGATGTGCACCAAATGCTGGCCTTTGTAATGCCATTTACAAAATACCTTACAAGAATTGTAACAAACACTGCATTGAACAAACAGGCAGAAAACTAACCACTAGGATAATGAACATCAACTAGCCACAAAAATACATGACTCACTCTCACTACCATTTTGACTGGGACAACACATCCATCCTAGGACAAGCCAAACAGAAATACTTGTGAGAATTCCTAGAAGCACAGCACTCCAACCGGAACTCTATCAACAAACACAATGACTTGGATCCCATTTATCACCCCCTGAGAAAAAGAGCAGGAAATGATGTCACCAACCCAAACACAAATAAAAAGCAGGCCATACCACCAGTGCTTCACTGATGATGTTACCAAATATGGTGACGAAACGTCTGAAAACAAACCTTCCAGTGAGTAAACATACATCCAGAACTTCAACCAGAGCTACAAATCTTCAAAGCTCGCTAATGGTATGTTATGTTTGAAGGCTGAATGGCTTGTTTGTGTACTTTTTTTTCAAATAAATAAAGGTAATTGTAGCTGATTTTATGAAGAATATTACTGTCTCAAATGTTATAAGTCCTTTATTAAATGTAATTAATAAATCCTTAAAGTATATTACTCATGCTATTAGACCTGGTTTCCCCTACAGTGCCCCACAACACAAGGTCAGCTTAAGTCTGCTAAAGGCATATGCCGCCACTAACAAAATGTTGTACATTTAGGTACAAATCTGTTTTCCTTGAGTACTCAAGACTAATGAGGCTCTGAACAAATAATTTCTAGCCACCTTTAAACTGAACAGTTGAAGAACTCCTCAAAAAGCAAGAATTATACATTAAAATAAGATCATTTGAGTGCTAATAAAATCAGTGATCACAATTTATTGCTGGAAAAGAATATAAGTTCAAGATAAACAAAAGCATGAACACTACTTGAAATTAAATTGTTTTTCATAGCTTAGATGGTATTCAGGAAGGTCTATAAAACAACTCAAGCTAATATTAATAGGAATTAATCTTCCTCCATTAGGCACATATCTTTTCTGAAGCCAGCTCCCAACAGGAACTATTTCCTAGTTACCATCCTGGCAACGATGAAATGAAAACAAACTTCACAGTGGGTTCTCTGCCCTTCTGTTGGCAGATAAAGGATGTTAGATTAAAAAGGTCACAGAATAGTGAAGTTTGCTACATAACGGAGTGTAAACCGTTAGCTCAAATCACCAAATTTTAAACGTTAAGAGTAAATTTTAGCTTTCGACAAATGAAATTCACAAGGTTAGTGGTTAGATGCTTTGTAAGTTGTGTTATTTGACCTCATTTCAAATTTTGGGTTGATTAGGTAGCTGATCTCGGATCAGACACAGATTATTAGACCAAAAACCAATGTCCAGAAAATCTCTTTCATTGAATAAAATTACTGCAAACTCAAACATGTTCCAAGCTGTCATATTTGAAACAATTTACTTGTAAAAACACTCGTGGAAAGTCATTCAGAACAGATTCTAGAAGCTCCAAACCAAATGTTCGGGTCATTTCTGTCATTCCGACCAACCAGTAAGGAGCATCTGCATTTACCAATTGGCATAAATCCTGGAAAATTAAATGAGATAGATGTCAAAGGAGAGATTGTGTAATAATTATCATACAGAATAAAATCATATTAGCAATGCTTGCAATACAGGGAGATCCATCATTGAGGAATTCTCTCTGTGTCATTTGGTTAATGTGAATATCATGATTCAAAGAATGCCAGTGACCTAATCGAGAAAACAGACTTAAAGAGATACTATGCTGAATTAGTGAACACGACTGAAAATTAAGTATTGTTGAAGCACAACAACCTTACATCAACAGATGTTGATTCAGTTCCTTCAGTGTCAGGTTAAATATCAAATTCAACTCAGTTTCTTCAATGAAGCCAGTGGCATAATTGATTCACATGCTGACATTAAAAATAGCTAAAATTCAAAAATGAAACATCTAAAATACCAAAATGATGCAAACGAATAAATAAAAGGAAAATAAAATTAAAAATGAATAAACAGCAAAATTCAAAAACTTGAAAACTAATACGCAAACATCAAAAATTTAAAGCTGAAAAGAAACAAGGCTGAATAAAAAAGACAAAAGTCGCATGGAATGGTAGGCAACTGACCTTTTAAGGTCAATTCTGACTAAACTTAGCGACTGATTTAACAATGAAAAATTCGCTGCAATGAATGATTCTACCTGGAAGAGCATATATGCATCTTTTGCACATGGTCTTAGTGTGCTGATTGTTCTTCTGTTGCTATTGCCTTGGACAACAGGAGGATGATCATCATCTGGAATAAACACAGTTGGAGCTGAAGATATAGGTACAAATTCCACTACAGCAGCTGGTGAAATTAAATTCAGTTAGTAACCTTCAAATATAAAGCTAGCCTCAATCACAGTGACCATGACAACCATCACTGATTGTCATAAAAACCCAACTGCTTGTTTAACCACTTACGAAACAATTGTTAGGGCAACAAGAAAGTGCATTGTGTGCTAGCAATGGTTCAGTGAGAAAAAGCTTCTTGTACTATGGTACTGAACCATACATATCAGAAAAGTCCAAACCTCAGTCCTGATATGTGGGAAGTCCAGGGATGTTAGCTGAAGTGATTGTGAAGACAGTAACTCTGGTAGTGGTCTCAAGGTTGGAAGGCTCAGCCAGAAATCCTCATTTCTGATTTTTATGCAGTAACACATGTAGATATTAGGTAAGAAAATTCTCAAGCTAGACTGTCATTGCTCCATCATAAAACTGTTAGCTGAAACTAGGCTTCTGTCCCCTTGGTAAGACTTTGGCAGATCGAGGCAATACTGGGGAGCACATGTTCTGTTGATATCCCATATCTGAGAACCTGGATCTCATTTCTTGAACCAGACTATTCAGGTGAATGGGAGGATACAAACAACATGCAAATACAGGAAAATACTGCATATCTATCAGGTTTCTTTCCATACAATGGCAAGGTCCCACCTGTGACACAAAGATACATTATAATATGTTTGCACAGGTTAAAAGAATTCCAAGGTCGTGGCACAGTGGTAGCATCCATACCTCTGGGCCAGAAGGTTTAAGTTCTACCTGTCACAGGATTTCAAAACATATTTGAACAGGTTGATTGAAAATACTTTTATCATCACCTGCCTGATCAAAAGCTTGAAAGCTGTCAAGAAAGGGAAATCATTAGCAGCTAGAGTATTCAATCTCTCAAGAAGCACTGTCTTGCATAGTACCACAAGGAATTTTGGATTCCATAATAAACAGCATCCTGTTTCTCTGGAAGCTCTGCTTACCTCAGTGTATGGCAGTACTACATCCCAAGTCCCCATAAATTGCTGGATCATAGTTTAGCTCTCTTTTATTTGGATTCATGCCTTATAAACATGGAGTCTAGAGTATCGTTAATGTTAACATGAATTTCTACAGTTGGTAGAAATGTTGCAGCCCAATCAATGAGAAGATTGGAATGCAGAAAGTCTTGTTCTCATTGTTGCAGTGAAAATAAAATAAAATACTGAAAAATGGAGACAAGGCAAGGAACTGGAGTGCTGCTGGCACCCACAGAATAGACAAACATGAGCTATCACCCTCAGGGTGAGCAGAGGGGAAAGCAAAATAAAAGCAAAATAACAAATCAGAAGACTGTCCCTAGAAAAATATTCAGTCAATAGGAAGTGGCCTATTAAAAAATCCTCATGGAGGGAGGTGTCAAATTGTAATGTCAATATAATTTAAACAAGTAAGCATAACTCCCATCTATTATGGACAATAATTAGACTAAAACTATGAAATAAGTAAGGGATTCCATAATTATATTTCTGTATACAAATAATCACAACACATTGCAAATGCAGGTCTCCTCTGCTTAAGAGAATTGGAAAACATGCTCTGTATTTAATATTGAAGTCCACGGATCCTAGGTTGCTAAGTTTAATTCATTAGACTCTCAACCAGTTACGAATCGTTATGAGTCATTCTTATCAGGATCTTTTGGAAAATATACGCATCGGATTTTAGCGATAAAATCAACTTTGGAATATAGCAACGTTTGTGTTGTAGTTTTTGTCTTTTGATCAGCTTCCAAAACAAAATGGAATAACAATTTCACGGAATGCAGAATCATTTATGTTGAGAACACAGTTCTTAATTTCTGCAACCTGCACAATTTTCAACCAGACAATCATAAAACTACTGAATAGGAAGGGTCCACTAGACTCAACATTTTGTATCGAAGTTCATAATTGTTTTAATTGTACTGGCATCACAATTTGATGTCTGTCTCCGTGATGACTTTTTTTTAAACAAACCAATTCCTATTTACCAAATATTTTCCCCAGGGAAAATTCTACTTGCACAAATTAATTTGCTGCACTTCCCCACTGTTCACCCTGAAAGTAATATCGATGCTGGCATATTCTACGGGGAGCCAGCAGCTCTCTAACATCTTACCTCATTTTGTTTTAGATATGCTGAGCTAAGCCAATGAGATCAAAATTTTCTATATTCTATTTAACCTTGCTTAAATTTACAAGTTAGAGATCCATCTCATCAATTGTGTTTGTTCCCCACTCCCCATCCACCCCACACACTGGTTGCAAAATATCCTACCAGGTAATTCAGACAATTGTACTAAATAATCTACTGGATATTGACTAACACATAATAGATATACTGCAAATGTCTAAGTCAAAACAAAATTCAACTGAATATGGATAAGCAAGCAAGCAAGAAAGAGTTCAGCTTCTCCATCTTTTCCTGTGACTTAGATCAATGATCGTTACCTCAGAGTTGAGGGTAAAAGTTGTGAACAAAATAATTAATTGAATTTTAACCTTCAGTAACAACGACAATTCAAATAAAATTCCATTACTGAAGCATGAAATGTCCACTCAAACTTTCTGGAAGGGCAAGTCCTAATCACTAGTGTATAAGAAAAATATCTAGAAATGGAAAGTAACTTCAACTCTTCAATGCGTTGAAATTTACATCTTCTAACCAACCCAAGTAACAAAGTTTACAGTGATAGGCTCTGCAATGTGATTAATTCAATGCAGAAAAACAAAAGGCCAATGTCAGACATATGGCCAATTAAAATAGCTGAAGAAAGTAGTTAAAATGTGCAGCATTTTATAACCTCGCTTATATTGTCCTGCTAGGTTTGAAAGATGGCCTACCGCTTACAAATAATCAACAAAGGAATCCTAGGAATAGACCGCTGAAAAAAGTGGAGGACCAATAGATTTTGTTGACATTGACCCAGCATATGGTTCTCCACAATTAATGTGCATAGATCGACATAAGTTGGAAGCAGGTAATTTTTAAAACACTCCCTATGGAGTTTGCTGTGCTTTAGGGTTTATCTACTTTTCATGTTAAGTCTTCTTAAGAAGAAAAAGTAAAACTAATGGTTAAGTATTAACAAGTAACTGTCTTTCATAGTTACTTCAATAATCCAATCCATATTTTAGCCAGATGCATTTAAAGAGGAAATAAGATTTCTTTCTTTTTGACAATTCTCCTAAGAGGTGACTAGACTTGATATGAAGAATACTTTTCTGATATTAATCTCAAATAACTGCATAAGCAGTTCCATTTGGAAGTAATTTAGACCAATTTTCTCCTATCTTACACAAGGTAATAATAATAAATTGTCTTCATTACCACAAAAGCAGTTTCAGTGACGCATCACTTGGATTGGCTTTATAGGCTGAAAGTATCATTCTGCAGATAGATATCTAAATAATGAAGAATAAAGAACTAAAGGATGACCAATAAGCAGAGGAATTGGATAGTGCTTGAATAACTTGTGTTCAGACAACAGGAAAGTCTTCCTCAAAAATTACCCTGGAATGTGCGTTTCCTGGAAGTCAAAACTTCCTGATTGGAGAAGTATGGTACATTCACATTATTTGTGCTCAATGCTGATGGTTTGGCATGCAGGATTCAATGGCTAAAACTCTAGTCATTATTTATACTTTATGGGCAAGCTAACGTCCCATAGGTTACTTTGTTGTATGAAGTTGGGTGATTGAAAGCACAAAACTTAAGCAAGTTTTACGTGAAAGGTTTAGATTAGATTTTTGGCCTTTGGAAATTCTAGATGTTAAGAGAAGACTCAAGGTTTTGAAAATTACGTCTTCTGGAATATCTAAATGAAGGAAGGCTAAAGTTCATCAAGGTTAACGTGAGCAATATGAAATAAATGTCAAGCAAGAAACTTTTACTGCATAAGATTATACTTGCTGCACATTTTTTCCTAAAGTGAATGAATTATTAATTGTGGTAAAAACATCTCTGAAGCTTTCAACATTTTTCAGTAAGTGAATTGAATCATGGAGTGTGCACTAGAAGGCAGAAATACTTCAACCCACCTTTATGCTGCTCATCTTCAGCATCCATTCTTTCAAAGACAACTGTAACCACTTGCCGTACCGTAGCTGCTGCTGTGTTATTGGTGATATTATCTTTGGTAAAGTGTAGCCGAAAGCAAAGTACAATTGCCTAAAAGATTGCAGAAATATGCTTTTGTGAGCAAACGGTTCAGTTGGAAAGATTCTAAAAATTACAATAATTATCTCCCAGGAAATAGCCTTTGAGAGATATCACTTCCAAATTTCTACGTATGTGGTCTTTAAGAATGATCAAAATTTCAGCAATTGAAACAATATTTTGTCAGAAAACTCAGGGATTTATGTAGAACCTTCATTTGGAAGTTGAAAAGTTTGTGTTACTTCCTCAAAAACTAGCCAATGTTAAGGTGAGTAGGCTTACTGAAAGTAGGCTTACTCACGAATAGAAAGGACGAATGGGAGTATTATATTAAGGAAAAATATTAAAAAGCAACATCAAAATACTTGGAAACTACAACTGACATCAAATAAAGACCACAAATTTTGGAGATCTGAAAAATAAACAAAGTATAAGAAAAGTGTGTCAGTATCTAAAAGAAAAAGGCAGTTATGACTCATCAGAACACCCAATGCCAGGGCATTTTTAAAAAATATGACCACTGATTTCTTGTGCTTACAAGTTCATTTTTCATTTGTACATTTAAACAAGGCACTAGGAACATCAATTGAGAATAAAGCTATTCATAACTAACATGATTGGAAAACAGATAAGGGAAGAACAGAAGATCAAAATCAATTCTCAACAAACCTAATTGTCCTAATAGCACAAATGAAATAACGAATACCTGAACATCTCACAATGTGACTAGAAAGGCCTACAGAAATCATTCAAAACCCAGTCACAATTCTGCATAAGAACACATTATATATAAGCATCAGAATAAAATTTAAATAGTCACGACAGTTTAAGTTTAACAAATTAGAAGGGGTGGCATGGTGGCACAGAGGTTAGCACTGCTGCCTCACAGCACCGGAGACCTGGGTTCAATTCCCGCCTCGGGCAACTGTCTGTGTGGAGTTTGCACATTCTCCCTGTGTCTGCGTGGGTTTCCTCCAGGCGGTCCGGTTTCCTCTCATAGTCCAAAGATGTGCAGGTTAGGTGAATTGGCCATGCTAAATTGCCTGTAGTGTCAGGTGAAGGGGTAAATATAGGGGAATGGGTCTGGGTGGGTTGCTCTTCGGAGGGTTGGTGTGGACTTGTTGGGCCGAAGGGCCTGTTTCCACACTAAGTAATCTAATCAAGCTTAAATCCATGCATACAGAAACAATGTGTTCACATTCAAATAAAATGTATAACCTTGGCTATCATTACTGTTGCAATAATATGAGGGCAAAGCTGACTTCAGATTATTCAATTCAAAAGAAATGAGGAAGCAGACTTTAGATATTCTCATTTTAACTTTCATATCTTAGCTTAAATCTTGCTCCAAGATGAAGGCATGAAAGTCATCTTGTTGCAAGGGACATTTGCAAAATAAACTTGACGAGAATCAGTCGAGCTGCTAATGGGCATCACTGACTAAACAAAAACCCCTGCCCATAAATTGCTATATTGAGACCAATAATCATTGCAGGAAATGGAGAAGATAACATACATCTTAGATGTATCTTATTCCTTTTGACCAACTGTAGCTGCATTCCTCAATGCTTTGTCCAAACAAAGGCCCGAACCATCTTTAGCAGCTTGTCACTGACATTCCCTGCATCATAAGGTCAAAAGTGCGAAGTTTACTGAATGCTGTGTGATTATTAATGCCATTGAAAACTCCTCAAATACTGAAGGAGTCCATATCCATATGTAATAAAAAGTGGAAACGTCCAGACTTAGACAGATCAGTGGTAGTGACATTCAGACTTCAAGTGTCAGCTATAAGGAAAAATCAAATTATCTCCCTTTGAATTCAGTGGTATTACTATTACCGGTTTGCTGGGTGTGGGCTTCACTGGCTAGGTCAACATTTATTGCCAGTCTCTAATCACCCTTGAAAAGGTGGTAATGACCTGCCTTTTTTTTAGATTAGATTAGATTACTTACAGTGTGGAAACAGGCCCTTCGGCCCAACAAGTCCACACCGACCCGCCGAAGCGTAACCCACCCATTCCCGTACATTTACCCCTTTACCTAACACTACGGGCAATTTAGCATGGCCAATTCACCTGACCTGCACATCTTTGGACTGTGGGAGGAAACCGGAGCACCCGGAGGAAACCCACGCAGACACGGGGAGAATGTGCAAACTCCACACAGTCAGTTGCCTGAGTCGGGAATTGAACCCGGGTCTCTGGCGCTGTGAGGCAGCAGTGCTAACCACTGTGCCACCGTGCCACCTTCTTGAACTGCAGCAGTTCATTTGGTGTTAGTGTATCCACAATGTTGTTAGGGAGGGAGGTCCAGGATTTTCATCCAGTGACGGTGAAGTAACAATGCTGATTTTGCAAGTCAGAATGGTGACTGGCTTGTAGGCGGTGATGTTGGTGTTTCCAGGCATCTGCTGCACTTATCCTTCTAGATTATAAAGATAGTGGCTTTGGAAAATGTTGTCTAAGGAGCCTTGGTTATCCCTCCACAATCAACATCTTGGGATTACCACCGACCACAAACTTAACTGGATCAGCAACATATATTCTGGCTTCAACAGCAGGTCAGATTTTGGGAATTCTAACTCACCTCTGAACTCCCCAAAACCTGCCTGGAATACACAAATCAGGAGTGTGATGGAATACTCTTCACTTGCCTGGACGACTGCAGCTCCAACAACACACAAGATGTTTGCTTGATTTGCAATTCAACTGGTCATCCAAACACTCAGCCCTTCCAATGCCAAACTGTCAGTGGATACCATGTACAAAATGCATGCAGCATATCACTAAGGCTTCTTTGATAAGGCCTAAGCTTATAACTCTACTATTAAAAGGACATAGGGTTAATCGTGATACAGTGAATCTTCCAACTTGGCATTGCCCTCTTGAATGGTCCTACCTGTCCATCTGCGCCACCCTTCTCTTCGACCTATCAATTTCACCCTCACCTTTATCTACCTATCACATTCCCAGTTACCCCTCCCCCAGCCCACCCCCACTCCCATTTATCTCTCAGTCCCCTTGGCCCACAAGCCTCAATCCTGATGAAGGGCTTATGGCCAAAACATCGATTCTCCTGCTCCTTGGATGCCGCCTGACCAGCTGTGCTTTTTCAGCACCACACTCTTCAACATGGGGTAGACGATGTATGGCAACACCACCACCTTCAGGTCCTCTGTAAAACCCAAACTATCTGGACTTGGAACTATTTTTCTGGAACTATCTGGCTCAACGTTCAAGAAATCTCTTCCTTACAGCACTGTTGGTATACCTACACTCCACAACTGTAGTGGTTCAACGTAGTTCACCACCACCTAAAGGCAATGAGGGATGGGCAATATATGCTACTTTGCCAGAGAAGCTACACATGAGCAGGAACTTGAAGAAAAGAGGGGATTGTTAGTACAAAATGGAAGAAACTCTATGTTGCATTATATCAGAGTGCATCATGCTGACACATGGGGCTAGAAATGGGAAGCTAGTGATGTGTTCAGCTAATGGAGATGTGTAGTAATGTAACAACATCGGAGACGATCGATTGTAGAAATACACCATAGCTCCTTAAACATCACCTTTCAAAACCACAATCATTACCGTGTGGAGGGACAAGGGCAGCAGATATATGGGAACACCATCACCTGCAAATCCCTCTCCATGTCACTCACCACCCTTACTTGGAAATGTATCACACATTCCTTCACTGCTGCGTCAACACCCTCCCTAACACCACTATGTGTGTATCCACACCAAATCAATTGTAGTGATCAACAAGGATCAGTAGTAGTATTAGGAAATAGGAAAAGTGAAGTACTTCCAAGGACTCTCCCTTATCTGAGAAAATAATTTTAATTACTTTTTCCTCAGACAGGTTCTGTTGATTTTGTCACTTCACCATTATGGGTACTCTTCCGTTAAGAACTGCTCTGATGATCACACAAAGTAGCCCAACTGGGGGAGAAAACTCTCCTCCTATTGAGGGACAGGACAGATTTGATTGTTCCTTGGTAGTTCTTTGCTTATTTAATCCAAGCGTGGGATGAGTCTTCCACATTTATTCTGTATACAATGCTCATGATTAGATTAATTATTGAATTAGCTTTGAAACATCAACTTCACACATAAAAGTATATCTGCTATACAATATTGAACCAATATGTTTTAAAAAAAGTTCTGATTCTACAGCAGCAATGATCTATCTATTTTTCTACTGTCTGAAATGATATACAATTCTAAAGATACACATGCAAGCCACCACAGCAGGGAATTAACTGATTGATGCCAATGGCAACCAAAGGTTACAGCAAGAAACATAAACCTTTAGCTACTGCTCAGAACATTCTCATTACCAGCAAGTGACATTCTTGGGCCTTGAAAATATTTGCCTGGTTAATCAAGGTGATAAACAAGGTGAGGATACTTACTTTATTCAGTGCGAACCATCACTGATGGATGACCTGCCAGTTCAGAAGAGCATCTAAAGCCAAACGTGAGCATTCTTGGCCCCTGCAAACATCCCTGGGGCGACACGGTTTTAGATTAGATTACTTACAGTGTGGAAACAGGCCCTTCGGCCCAATAAGTCCACACCGACCCGCCGAAGCGTAACCCACCCAGACCCATTCTCCTACATTTACCCCTTCACCTAACACTATGGGCAATTTAGCATGGTCAATTCACCTAACCTGCACATTTTTGGATTGTGGGAGGAAACCGGAGCACACGGAGGAAACCCACGCAGACATGGGGAGAATGTGCAAACTCCACACAGCGAGTAGCCTGAGGCGGGAATTGAACCCAGGTCTCTGGCGCTGTGAGCCAGCAGTGCTAGCCACTGTGTCACCGTGGCTCAGTGGTTAGCATTGCTGCCTCACAGCAACAGGGCCCAGGGTTCGATTCCAGCCTTGGGTGACTGTCTGTGTAGAGTTTGCACATGCTCCCTGTGTCTGAGTGGGTTTCCTCTGGGTGCTCCAGTTTCCTCCCATAAACCAAAGACGTGCAGGTCAGGTGAACTGGCCATTCTAAATTGCCCACAGTGCTAAGAGCATTAGTCAGAGAGAAATGGGTCTGGGTGGGTTACTCTTTGGAGGGTTGATGCGGACTGGTTGGGCTGAAGGGCCCATTTCCACACTGTAGGGAATCTAATCTAATCATCCATTCTACTTCACCACGCTCAGTCAATAACATTCCAAGTGAAGATCATGTGCATAGTTATTTTCAGTTGTGAACTGATGGGCACTGTCCCAAATTTGACATGCTTCATTCTACACTTGACACTATCATGAGACCTTGATTTCCAATCACTAGCTTCATGACACTCAAACGTAAAAGGGGTAACTGTTAAATCATTGTTGCACAGCAGTTTTGACAAGTGTTCTATCTTAAAACATAACAAGATGCCAAAAAACAGCAATATAATGTTTGAGAAACATTGAGAAAAGAACAAGCAATACATACTTTTTAAAACCTTCAATTTCATTTCTGGAACCCAGGTGATTATTAGTAAGCGAGAAAACAATATAGTAGGATACAAGACACTGACTGACAAAAATGCACAACCTTTCCTTTTGCAAATCTCATTTCCTGGGTTGATAACTTCCTAAGTGAAGGTCACATATTGAATTATTTTCATTCGTTAACTGGGTGCAATTTAGAAGTTCCAGCTGCCACTGGCTCTGGCCAAGATAAATCATTATTGTTCATCTTCAACACTTCCCACCCTCCCCAGTTTCAATACATTGCAGATATGCATTATGGATACTGAAAATCATGGTGCCAAAATCACATATCATCTCAAAATAATATTGGATATCTTTGCAATTACATTGTCAAACTGCTCATTTCAACATAATGTTCACCTTTCTTTGCTCACCCCTCAAGGAGAAAAATAAACTCAAATAAATTAAATTACAGAGATTACAATTAAACATGATAAGCTCCCAGGCTGAAGTATACTCATATGACTAATAACACACAACTGCAGTTTGATAACCAATAACCTTGAGAATTTAGCTACTGCAAAATTGGGCTTCAGTAGTTAATAATATTAAATATTGTTGAATAGCCAGTTTCACTTGGGAGTGTTGCTCAAGTGTGTGTTGCAGTTTCCTTACATGTCTTACCTTAGCAAGGGCATCATCATGAACTACTGTGTTGGTCGTCAAAAGGACCAGAACAGTTTGAAGAAGCTTGAGTTCCTCCAGCCCATTTTCCATCAACTGCCACAGCATGTTAATTATATTTCCAGCTGCACCCTATTAAAACATATTCAAATACAATGAGTAACTTGACAAAAATAAAACTCACGAGGCCAGTAAGATATCTCAGGCAGCTGTCTCGAAGAGTTTCACTTGCCACCTCTTTTCTCACATCTCTACAAAATCTTAAGCATATTCTGTTCTGTACGTTTTGCATGCTTTCCATTAAAAATGGAACATTTAACTTAAAACAAGTCTTGACAATTGGCAAATAAAACACAATGGCCACAATTTACAACACATATGTACAAATATCTGAATTAGGAGCAGGAATAGACCACTTGGTTCCTTCAGCTTGTTCTGCTGTTTGATGAGACCATTGCTGATCTAATTAAGGCCCTTACTTTCCTGCCTACTCCCAGTTCTCTTGGACTGCTTGCCTATTGAGAATATAATTCAACCTTCAAAATATTCAATTACTCTGCCCTCCACCACTAAGAATTCCACAGACTAACCACCTGCAGAAAAAACCAATTCTTCACAATGCTATCATACATTGGAGAACACTTATTGTTACAGAGCCTCTAGTTCCAGTTACTTTCAGAAGAGGAACTATCTCAGTACCTACTCAGGCTGAGTCCCCTCAGGATATTGTATGATTTGATAACATTACTTGCAATTCTTCTAGAATCCAGTGCATACAAGCCTCATAAGTGAACCCCTTCATCCCAGGAATCAATTCAGTGAATCTTCTCTGAACTGCATCTAATACAAATACACCCCGTCCTAAATAAGGAAACCAAAACTGTACATAGTGAAACCACACCAGAAGCACAAAGGCCATGTAACAACTCTCTTTTAAAAATGAATTGCTGTACTATCAGAAATCTGTAATACTAGATACAATAGACAGACTGGTCAGTCAAATAATATTGTTTGTTGATAGGTACTGAAACCATTATATTTAGCAAAAGCTACAAAACCTTGATGACATTCCTCAGTAGCACTACCAAAGATTTGTGCTCCAAAACTTCAACTGTTCTAGTACAGTGACAACACTGACACCTGCTTAATAATGTGGCAAATTGCCTAGATCTGCCCTGCCCACTAAGAACATAAGTTCAATCCAGCGAGTTATCACCCAGTCTACTTTAAACCAAATAAAAAGTGACTAAATGGGTTGTTGACAGTGGTCAAGCAGCACTTACACAGCAATAAGCTGCCCACAGATTTTCAGCTGGATTTCCATCAGCACCAACTAGCTCCTGATATCACTTAAGCTTTGGTCAAAACACAGACACAAGAGGTGAAGTAAGAGTGACTGTCCGTGATATTAAGGTAGCGAGAGATCAAATGTGGCATCAAAAAGCCCCAACAAAACTGGAATCAATGAGAATCAGTGGGAAAACATTCCACTAGTTGCAATTTTACTCAAAAGGAAGATGGTTCTGGTAGTTAGAGGTCAGTCATCGCAGCTCCAGGATATCTCTGCAGGAATCCCTCAAGATATTGTCTGAGGCCCAACTATCTGCAGCTGCTTCACCAATGACCTCCACTTAATCATAACATCTGAAGTGGGAATGTTCGCTGATGATTGCACAACATTTAGCATGATTTGTAACTCCTCAAATACTGAACCAGCCCAAGTTTAAATGCAATAATATCTGGACAATATCCAGACTTGGGCTGACAAGTGGCAATTAACTTTTGTGCCACACAAATATCAGGCAATGACCATTTTCAATAACAGATAATCTATCCACTGCCCCTTGACGTTCAACAGTGTTACCATCACTGAATCTCCCACTATCAACATCGTGGGGTCACCATCGCATAAACCAAATCATCCGCCGACATTTCCACCACCTCCAAAAAGACCCCACCACCAGGGATATATTTCCCTCCCCACCCTTTTCCGCCTTCCGCAAAGACCGTTCCCTCCGTGACTACCTGGTCAGGTCCACGCCCCCATACAACCCACCCTCCCATCCTGGCACTTTCCCCTGCCACCGCAGGAACTGTAAAACCTGCGCTCACACCTCCTCCCTCACCTCCATCCAAGGCCCTAAAGGAGCCTTCCACATCCATCAAAGTTTTACCTGCACATCCACTAATATCATTTATTGTATCCGTTGCTTCCGATGCGTTCTCCTCTACATTGGGGAGACTGGGCACCTCCTAGCAAAGCGCTTTAGGGAACATCTCCGAGACACCCGTACCAATCAACCACACCGCCTCGTGGCTCAACATTTCAACTCCCCCTCCCACTCTGCTGAGGACATGGAGGTCCTGGGCCTCCTTCACTGCCGCTCCCTCACCACCAGACTCCTGGAGGAAGAACGTCTCATCTTCCGCCTCGGAACACTTCAACCCCAGGGCATCAATGTGGACTTCAACAGTTTCCTCATTTCCCCTTCCCCCACCTCACCCTAGTTCCAAACTTCCAGCTCAGCACTGTCCCCATGACTTGTCCGGACTTGTCCTACCTGCCTATCTCCTTTTCCATCTATCCACTCCACCCTCTCCTCCCTGACCTATCACTTTCATCCCCTTCCCCACTCACCTATTGTACTCTATGCTACTTTCTCCCCACCCCCACCCTCCTCTAGCTTATCTCTCCACGCTTCAGGCTCACTGCCTTTATTCCTGATGAAGGGCTTTTGCCCGAAATGTCGATTTCGCTGCTCCTTGAATGCTGCCTGAACTGCTGTGCTCTTCCAGCACCACTAATCCAGAATCGTGGGGTCACCAGTGACCAGAAACTCCACTGGACTTGCCCTTTGAATACAGTGGTTACTAGAGCAAGTCAAAGGATAGGAATACTGACACGAGTAACTCTCTGCTTGACTCCCAAAGCTCCATCACCTACAAGTCACAATTCAGGATTGGGATTGAACACTCCTCTCTTATCTGGATAGGTGCTTCTCCAACAACACTCAAGTAGCTTGACACCATTCAGGACAAAGCAGCCCTCTTGATTGGCATCACATTCACAAGCATCCACTTCCTTCACCACTGACACTCAGTAGCAGCAGTGTATACTATCGACAAGATGCACTGCAGAAATTCACTAAAGATCCTCAGAAAGCACTTTTCAAACCCACAACTACTTCTATCAAGAACAACAAAGGCAGCAGAAACATGGGCACACTACACTTGCAAGATCTCCTCCAAGCCACTCACAATTCTGACTTGGAAATATATGGTCATTCCTTCACCATCACTAGGAAAACATTTGGCATTTTCTCCCTAATGGTATTGTGGGTCAACCAGAGCAGGTGAACTGCAGCAGTTCAAGAAAGCAGCTTACTGTTGGCTTCTCAAGGAGGCAACTAGGGATAGGCACTACATGTTTTGCCAGCCAGCGAAGCCCACATAAGAAAAAAGAATTGCAGTGTTCAGAACCATCCAAGACATCTCAGACGCTAAAGCGGTCAGTGCTAGTGTGCAATAAGAACTGGACAACATTAGATTAGATTAGATTCCCTACACAGTGTAGAAACAGGCCCTTCGGCCCAACAAGTCCAGACCGACCCTCCGAAGAGTAACTCACCCAGACCCATTTCCCTATGACTAATGCAACTAACACTATGGGAATCTAGTATGGAGGAGAAAGTGAAGACTGCAGATGCTGGAGATCAGAGCTGAAAATGTGTTGCTGGAAAAGCGCAACAGGTCAGGCAGCATCCAAGGAACAGGAGAATTGACATTTCGGGCATAAGCCCTTCTACAGGAATGAGGAAAGTGTGTTCAGCAGGCTAAGATAAAAGGTAGGGAGGAGGGACTTGGGGGAGGGGCGTTGGAAATGCGATAGGTGGAAGGAGGTCAAGGTGAGGGGGTGATAGGCCGGAGTGGGGTGGGGGCGGAGAGGTCAGGAAGAAGATAGCAGGTTAGGAAGGCGGTGCTGAGTTCGAGGGATTTGACTGAGACAAGGTGGGGGGAGGGGAAATGAGCAAACTGGAGAAATCTGAGTTCATCCCTTGTGGTTGGAGGGTTCCTAGGTGGAAGATGAGGCGCTCTTCCTCCAACCGTCGTGTTGCTATAGTCTGGCGATGGAGGAGTCCAAGGACCTGCATGTCCTTGGTGGAGTGGGAGGGGGAGTTGAAGTGTTGAGCCACAGGGTGGTTGGGTTGATTGGTCCGGGTGTCCCAGAGGTGTTCTCTGAAACGTTCCGCAAGTAGGCGGCCTATCTCCCCAATTTAGTAATTTAGTATGACCAATTCACTTAACGTGCACATCGTTGGACTGGGGAAGAAACCAGAGCACCTGGAGTAAACCCACTCAGGGACGGGGAGAATGCGCAAACTCCACACAGACAGTTGCCCAAGGCTGGAATCGAACCCGGGTCCCTGGCGCTGTGAGGCAGCAATGCTAACCACTGGGCCACCGTGCCGCCCCAGAGGCCTGAGTCCACAACAACACTACAAAGAGCGTCCCACCCAAACCCAGCTTCCTGCACCTCCCCCATCATCCTTTCCCCATGTAACCCTGCTTTTCCCATGGCTAACCCACCTAGCCTGCACACCCCTGGACACTATGGGGCAATTTGCCACAGCCAATCCGCCTAACTGGCACATCTTTGGGCTGTGGGAGAAAACGTGCAAACTGCACAGTGACACCTGAAGCTGGAATCGAACCTGGGTCCCTGGCGCTGTGACGCAGCAGTGCTAACCATTGAGCTACAGCACCGTTTATTATGAAAGCAAGAATTAACATTTACATTCCAAAAGTGCTAGGCAATGACAATCCCCAACAAGGCAGATAGGCGAAAGTGAGTACTGCAGATGCTGGAGATCAAAGTCAAGATTAGTGTGGAGCTGGAAAAGCACAGCAGATCAGGCAGCATCTGAGGAGGAAAATCGAAGTTTCGGGCAAAAGCTGTTCCTAATGAAGCTGTTCCTGCTCCTCAGATGCTGCCTGACCTACTGTGCTTTTCCAGCACCATTCTAACCTTGATCCCAACAAGACAGAACTTAACAATCTGCAATTGAAATTCAAGGACAGGACTGATTCCCTGATCATCAACGTTTTGAGATTACAACTGAGAAAAAAAAACTGGACTAATCATGTAAGGTACTGTGGCGAGATAAACAGGTAACTGGAACTTGCCTTCAGATTCATTAAAGGCTGTTCAAATACATGGCAGAAGTCAGGATGTGATGGATTACTCCCCACTTATCTGGATAAATGCAGCTCCAACAATCAGCCTGGACAAAGCAGCCTGCTTGATTAGTAGCCCATCTACAATTCTAAATATTCATTCATTCTACCATCAGTGGACAATGGCAGCAGTGTGCACCATAACAAGGTACGATGCAACTTGCCAAGCCTCTTCTGACATTTTTGATACCAGGGAACTCTGCAGCCTAGAAGATCAGAAGTGCACACAAACACCACACCTGACAGTTTCCCTCAAAGCCGCATGCCATTCTGACTTATACTGTTCCTTCACTATCATTCAAAATCTCAAATTTACCTCCCTAATAACATTGTATTGCATTAGCAGACATGCTCAAGATGATGACTCACCATCACCTTCTCAAGGTTAATTTGGGATAGGTAAGAAATGCCAGGTTTTCCAGTGATGTTTACATCCCATCAAAGTAGCAAAGAAAACAAATAGATCCAGTCACAAGCACACTTGAACATACTGTCAAGCCAGGGACCTGACAGTTGTATTACTTCAGGGTAAATTCGAGCAGCATTACTTAATGTGTTTTGGGAACATATATTTCTGAGTACAGTTATGGATTTCCTTCAGTATTACAAGCAAGCTGAGAGAAAACATGTGGAACTATGGGTGTGGCAATCAAGTATTCAAGTGTGGGAAAGACACATTTGGCTAGTGGTCAGTCCTGGGGTTTGGAATAACAGCCTGAGTTAATTAGGGCTTGAGACTGGGGAGATATTTTGTCAATAAAATGAAAGTAAGCTGAGGACTGGAGCATACAGAGAATCTAAATAAAATCTGCAGCTTGTAAAATCACGCGGGACAGAGTAAATACAGCAAAGCTGTTCCACTCATAAAAGAAATAGAAAAAGATGACACATATTCAATGTGAAGTGCAAATGAAGCAAGGGTAAATTTTTTTTCACATAGCGAGTAGCTAGGATATGGAGTGCACTAACCAGAAACCTGGTGGAGGCAGGTTCAACTGAGGCATTCAGAATGGCATTGGATTTTGTTTTGGCTAGAAATGGTACACAGGGATATGGGGAAAGAGCCAGGCTAGATAACAGAGCCAGTCGAGGCATGGTGGTCCAAATGGCCTCCTTCTACACCATAATTATCCTGTGATAAGTAAATAAAGAAAGGAACATGTTCATATGGCTCTTCAGGCTTGTTCTGCCATTCAACCAGTTTGTGGCTGATCTTCAGCCTGAACTCCACATTTTTTGATGCACATAATTCATACCAAATGTTATCAATTTCTACTTTACATACAGTCAACAGCAGAGAAAGAAAAACATTAGCACTTATATAGCGCCTGACATAACAATGGCTTTTTCCAAGTGTTTTATGAACAATTAAGTAATTTCGAAATCAGGTCACTGTTTTAAAATAGGACATGCAGCAGCCAGTACATGCACAGCAAATTTCCATAGACAGCAATATGACAATGACTAGATAATCTGTTTCTGTGACGTTGGTTGTGGGATAAATATTGAATGGGATACAAGGAATAACTCCTCTGTTCTTCTTCAGAAATGTACATTCACCTGAGCAGGCAAAGACCACCCTGACTTCAGGGACCAGCATGGCCAAAGAGAAAGAGGTCTGAAAATATTTTGCCCAAAGGAAGCAATTATAGCACTCTTTATGATTTGTAGTCAATATAGATGCTTTGAGGTCACTACAAATGGATGGAATTATTTGACTTTCTTTCAGGATGTGACAAAGTTAATTGATGGGGGAAGGGCTGTAGATTCATATACATGGAATTTAGTAAGGCGTTTGATAAGGTTCCCCATAGTAGGCTGACAGAGAAGATGAAGTTGCATGGGGTCTAGGGTGTTCTAGCTAGATGGATAGAGAACTGCCTGGGCAACAAGAGACAGAGAATACCAGTGGAAGGGTGTTTCTCAAAATGGAGACCTGCAACCCCAGTGGTGTTCCATAGGGATCTGTGCTGGGACCACTGTTGTTTGTGATATATATATATATATATATATATATATATAAATGCAGGAAGGTATCAGTTGCCTGATTAGCAAGTTTGCAGATGACACCAAGATTGGTGGAGTAGCAGATAGTGAAGGGGACTATCAGAGAATCCAGCAGAATATAATAGATTGGAGAGATGGACAGAGAAATGGCAGATGGAGTTCAATCCAAGCAAATGCAAGGTGATGCATTTTGGAAGATCCAGTTAAAGAGTGAACTATACAGTAATTGGAAAAGTCTTGGGAAAATTGATGTACAGAGAGATCTGGGTATTCAGGTCCATTGTTCCCTGAAGGTGGCAGTGCAGGTCAGCAAAGTGGTCAAGGCAGCAAACGGCATGCTGTCCTTCACTGGACAGAGTTGGCAGGTCATGTTGCAGCTGTATATGATTTTGGTTTGGCTGCATTTAAATAATGCATACAGTTCTGGTCGCCATCATTACCAAAAGGATCTGGATGCTTTGGAAAGGGTGCAGAGGAGGCTCACCAGGATGTTGACTGGTATGGAGGGTGCGAGCTATGAAGAGAGGTTGAATAGATTAGGATTATTTTCATTAGAAGGTCAGAGGTTAAGGGGGGAACCCGATTGAAGTCTACAAAATCATGAGAGGTATAGACTGTGGATAGCAAGAAGCTTTTTCCGCAGAGTGGGGGACTCAATTACTAGGCATCATGAGTTCAAAGTGAGGGGGGAAAGGTTTAGAGGAGATACGCGTGGAAAGTTCTTTACACAGAGGGTGGTGGGGGCCTGGTACACGTTGCCAGCGAAGGTGGTAGAGGTGGGAACGGTAGCGTCATTTAAGATGTATCTAGACAGATACATGAATGGGCAGGGAGTAAAGGGATACATATCTTTAGAAAAAGGTGGCAGGTTAGATAGAGGATCTGGATCTGCACAGACTTGGAAGGCTGAAGGGCCTGTTCCTGTGCTGTGATTTTCTTTGTTCTTTGACTTCAAGTGGATGAAAACATTAGTTTTCACTTTGTTTATCTCCCATTACTGCCAAGATTATGAATCAATGCACTTGCATTGAATCACTTAAGAGAAAAAATAATCAGCATTTCAACCTATGTACACACTATAAAGGACAGGACAAAAAGCTTCATGTCAGAACAGAAATCAGCAAAACCATTGTAAATATTGGAATGTTTGGTCTTGGCAAATACCAACCATGTTCAACGCAAGAGTAACTGGGTAGACTGCTCTAAACATGATTTGGAGATGCCGGTGTTGGACTGGGGTGTACAAAGTTAAAAATCATACAACACCAGGTTATAGTCCAACAGGTTTAATTGGAAGCACGCTAGCTTTCGGAGCGATGCTCTTTCATCAGGTGATAGTGGAGGGCTCGATCGTAACACAGAATTTATAGCAAAAATTTGCAGTGTGATGTACCTGAAATTATACATTGAAAAATTGATTGTCTGTTGAGCCTTTCATCTGTTAGAATACAGTGATAGTTTCACTTCTTTCATGTGTAAATCACAAAACCTTTTTTTTTAAAAGTTGCATTCTCGGTTAGCTGTTAACAATGGTGATAGCTAGACAATATGTTGAAGGTGTTAGCCCCCTGGGTTCTCTGTCTATGACCTGATTTGGAGATGTCGGTGTTGGACTGGGGTGTACAAAGTTAAAAATCACACAACACCAGGTTATAGTCCAACAGGTTTAATTGGAATCATACTAGCTTTCGGTGCGACGCTCCTTCATCAGGTGAGTGTGGAGGGCTCGATCGTAACACAGAATTTATAACAAAAATTTGCAGTGTGATGTAACTGAAATTATACATTGAAAAACTGATTGTCTGTTAAGCCTTTCATCTGTCAGAATACAGTGATCGTTTCACTTCTTTCATGTGTAAATCACAAAACCCTTTTTTTAAAGTTGCATTCTCGGGTTAGCTGTTAACAATAGTGATAGCTAGACAGATGATGTGTCCAGGCTCACCAGAATCAGGAAGAATAGTGCCAGCAACAAAAGTGATGTCACACAGAAGCTGTCATCTGATTGGCTGGTAAGGGACCTCCATCAGGGACTAGCCTTCTGAAAGGAGGGTCGTAATTTAGTGATCCTCCGAGAATAACATTTTTGAACAATAAATAAAATCTTATTAACTATATTAGAAATGGCCATGTAGGCAATGTATTGTTCTTGCATGATGTGGGAGCTGGTGGATCTCACTGCAAGACATAGTGAGCACATCTGCAGTTTGAGGAACATCAGCTCAAAGCTCATGAGCTGCAATCTAAGCTTCAGACAAGATGGCACATCTAGGAGGGGGAAGAGTTACCTTAACACTGTTCTAGGCAGTAATATACTGAGGCTTAAGTATTCCAAATGTGGTCACTGGTCAGGGACAGGAGGATGTGACAACAAGGGATCCTGAATGTAGCACTGAAGGAGACTCTTGACCTTGTCCAACAGGAATGAAGTATTTGCTTCTTATATGGATGCGGCAAGAGTCTGCAGAAACTGATCACTGCACAGTGGAAACCATTCAAGCTGGGGCAGCACAAAGAAAAGTGATAGTGCTAGGGCATTCTACAATTACAGGGAGAGATAGCAGCATCCTTTGTGAGTAAGACTGAGAGTACCGCAAGAGTGATGCCTAATGTGCCAAGGCGAGGAATATCTTGAGTCAGCTTGAAAGGATATTGGAGAGGAAGGAAGATCCAGCTCCAACAACACAGGCAAGAGTAAGCAAGAGGTTCTGTTTGGGGAATATCAGGAATTAGCGACAAAAATAAAAAATAGGACCTTGAAGGCTGTAATGTCTGGATTACCTGAGCCATGAACAGATTAGCAAAGATATAACAAGTTTAAGGAAGTAAACATGTAGCCAAAAGAGTGGTAGGGGAAAGAGAGATTCCGTTTCATGTGACACTGGCATTAGTATTCGAAAAGGAGTGAACTGTACAATTGGGGCAGCCCCACATGAACTGAACTGGAATTAGGATACTAGCAGAAAGGCTAAACTGGGTGATCACAAGGACTTCAAAGTAATGAAAATGGGGAGAGCTTAATGGAGGTAATTGAAGCTTCTCAAACAAGAACTAGGACAGAGAATATGGAAAGGGCCAAGAATCTAACCAGACACAGCAGACAGGGGAATAACGGTGTCACTGAGGGTGGCCAATGCAGGACTGAGGTTGTTGTGCCTAAATGTGCACAGTATATGAAAAAAGATAAATGAGCTTGTAGCACAGATTGAAATTGGTGGATATGATGTTGTGGACATCACAGCGATGTGGTTGCAAGGGGATCAGGACTGAGAACTAAAAAAACCCAACAATCGGCAGATGGGTAGAGGGGATCGAATGGCATTGCTGGTAAGAAATTAAATCAATAGCAAGAAATGATATTGGGTTGGAAGATATAAAGTTTATGTGGGTAGAGCTGAATAACAGCAACAAACAATGAGACAATGACGGGAGTTATGCACAGTGACCCGAGCAGTAGTCAGAACAAGGGGCAGAGTGTAAATGAGGGGATATAAAAGGGGTGAAAGAAAGGCACAATTTTAATAAGCATGGGGGACTGCAATATGCAGGTGGACTGGAAAAGGCAGCTGGGATCCCAAGGAAATTAATTCATGGAATGTCTATCAGATGGTTTTTTGGAGCAGAACCCATGAAGGTACAAGCAATTCTGGATTTGGTTATGTGTAATGACACAGAGGATTTTAAGGTGAAAGAACACAGTGTGGCGTTCATATCGGGTGACTTGAAACAACTGACATGAAAAATTAAACAGCTGTTATCTCTACAAGTCAGAAACCAAGAGATGACCTGACAGAGGTCTTAATTATGAAAAGAGGTGATGGGATATACATGAAAAAACATGTTTTCACTAATCTAGTGCTCAAAATTATTTCAAAATAATTATTAATAAATCTAATGAAAACTTCAACAGAAACCTCTTTATTCAGAGTGTTAAGAATGTGGAATTTTAATACCAGATGGAATGTTTGAGGCAAACAGTACAGATGCATTTGAAGGGAAAGCTGATAAATTTGTAAGAGAAAAAGGAATGGAAAGCAATGCTGATATGATGAGATGAAGAAAGGTGGGAGGAGGATAATCGGGAGCATAACACAGACCTTTTGGGCTGACCTCCCCATACCTATGCTGTATACTCTATGTAATTTGTCAATTTGGATTCCAATCCAAATTGAGACATTACACACAATGTACAACATAGGTATGGCCAGTTCAGCCCAAAAGGTCTATGCTTTAGATTTCTGATCAGCTAACCAAAGGGAAGTTCAGTACCTCTCACTGCATGCTACATAAAGAGGTGCCTGAAAAATTACAAAACTGCCTCTAGCCACTAAATGCATCAATGAACCAATAATATCCATTGTCAGATCAAATGTTTTCTGCATACCTCAGAAACCACTTCATGCGACATGAGCCTCTGAATTGCTGACAAGCATAATTGAGCAATCTTGGGTTCCTTGGTTCCACATCCCATTAGCAATGGCTGGACAACTTCAGAGCTGTTTTCTTTCAAGGCTAGTAAAAGAATCAAAGGAAGAGTGTCATTTAAGAGATTGTAGTTATGAAGCATTTAAAAAGATCTAATTTAGACAGCCTATCCAGATTAGACTCTGCATCAAATGTGTGACAATGTAAACTTCACAACTTCCATGGATTGAAAGAATCACCAATAATTCTTTCTGGAATAAATTGTTTCCTGAGTTGAAAGGGACAAGGAGAAAATGTTACAAAGGAATTAAATGTAACATGCTAATTAACCATCTCTGGGAAAGAGGAGTCTAAGTAATATAAACAAGCTGTTTCCTGGAAGACAGAAGGTAACACTGCTTGATAATCTGCTGCTTCATAACAACTGGGCAATTAAGACTGCCTGCAGAAGGAACGTCCTGAATTTAAGGAGTTAATTGTAGGACAGGCCGTTTCAAATAGACAGCTAACACCAATTGTAACAAGGAACAGGGAAGTTATTTCTGATAAGAATGCAAGGTTTTGTTTCCGAACCCAACACCAGAACAAATCAGAACTTTGAAGAATAACAGTACACAAGGATTGAACACTTCCAGAGTTAGATAATGTTGGTTGGAATAGTAACTAAATCCCACCATTACTCAGGTAATAGCCAGGTTGGATTCAGAGACTTAACTTGCTTATTTGAGGGATTTTATTTTGGCTGCTACATGCAATAAAGTTTAAATTATTGCTTCAGTTGTCTTTGTCTGTGAGATTTCTTTTAATGTGAATCCGAATTAAAGGTAATTTGTGGTGATTTACCCATGACAAATGTTTACATGTACTTAGATATACTTCAATGGAAACCCTTAAAATAAGCAGGAACATATTTTCTTTATGGCTTCTCAGAAATTTAATTAAGCATATACTGTACTGATATACTTGTATGTTGAATGTTCAGGAGCTAAGGTTTGTGCATTTCTGCTTCAATATGTCCATATATAGTCCTCTCTGATATCCCATTTCTATTAATAAGAATCAAGTTCATACAATTTATTTGTTTAAAATACAGTGCAGATCAGGTAATGAGTGAACAAATGTGCAGGTTCATGACTTGTTCATAAGCAGTTACTTGTATTTTAAAGCTCACAAACATGTGCAAGATTGGCAAATATTCAGTTGCTAAAATCACACAACTTTATTAGGATTATCCTTCATTAGGCTGACGGAAAGACAGGACATTATTCCAGGCAAGCAATGGAAAGAGACCAGACTGTTTACCTTGGTTAACTTTGTGCAGGCCTTTTGATTATATTTGTTACTTTACAACATGCTCCCAAGTGTGCTGTTGGAACCAACCCTGCAAAGTCAAAGAGATATTTGACTGTCCCAGGTTGGATAAATTAGCCATTCCCGTAGTGGGGAAGTGGGCAAATTAGGATATTCTAATGACCTCAGTGCCCTGAGCTGCAAAAAGGAAAAATTAGCCACAGATATTATAGGCAGCCACGGCTATATTATTTTAGTAATAATGCTTTGCTAAAGGCCAGATTTATGAAAATTCACACTTACCAGCTAAAATATCTGTGTTTCGAGCAGCAATCGTTTTAACTTTCACAATTCCTGATTCAGCAGCCTAGTAAAATCAAACAACAAATATTAGAATAGGTAGCTATTAGTGAAATAATTTCAGATGACCTGTGTGTACAATACTGTAATATATACTGTAACAGTTTTGATCATTATCCTATCAAGGGCTTTAGTGGTACTTAACAGCCCTGACATTTCAGGGGTTTGGAAGGTCAATGTTGGTGTGGAGAGGGGAGGAGATTCTGGCTCCTCCAAGGTTCCAACCGACTGAAAAAATCAAAGTACTTTATATCATGGATATCTGTCAATCCTTAATACCAAGGATTGCACAGTACCACACAATTAGAGAAGAGGTCTTCATCTTTTCTTTACCGTGGACCATCAGTAAATAAAATTGCTGTCTTTTTCAGGCGAGACATTAAAAACATCCTATTGCACTATTTCAAAGAATAGGAGGGAAGTTCACTCTGGTTTCCTTGCCAATATTTATCCCCTTAACCAATATAATTTAAAGCAAAGTAGCTAGTCATTATCACATTACTATCAGTAGGATTTGGCTGCATGCAAATTGGCTGACATGTTTCTTACAATGTTTACTAAATGCAAAGCATTTTTCACAGGCTGTGAAGCACTTCTGGACATCCTGTGTTGTGGAAAAAGGATAATCATACATAGCATGTTTCTAATTCCAAACAAATGTTGTTAAGTACAGATTTGTGATCATTTAAAGATTATAGCACTGTTCAATAATAGGTTTTCTATTGTTTATTTCTTCATGGCAGTGGGTGTTGCTGGCAAGGTCAGCTTTTATTGCCTATCTCTAACTGCCCTTGAGCTAAGTGGCTCGCTCATTCATCATTAGACAGGGCTGATCCCCATTTGCTGGTCCTGGTAGAATGGGACATACACTGGCCCATGAGGTTATGGATTGTGGTTGAATGCAATTCTGCTGTTGCTGATAAATCATAGTGTTTCGCAGGTGCATAGTGTTAGTTATTGGATCAGTTAAAAATCTCTCTGATTTAGTACAGCAGGATGGAGGGTATCCTCAGTAAGACAGATCTTCATCTCCACCATGGTGATGGTACAGTATGAAGTGGTCACTCATGGACCAATACTGTCATGGACAGATGCACTTATGGTAGGCAGAATAAATACATTTTTCCTCTTGTCAGTTCCCTCACTGCTAGAGGCCAAGTCTAACAAGATTTTCCTTTTGGACTCAATCAGCTTTATCAGTAGTAGTGCTACTGAGCCACTCTTGGTGATGGGCATTAAGGTGTATTCTGTGCCCTTGACATCCTCAGTGCTTCCTCTGAATGGTATTCAATAATTGATTCATCAGCAGAGGGGAAGGCACTGTGTGTTAATCAGTGGGAGATTTCCTTGCGCTATGTTGGATCTGATGTCAGGAGACTTTGAGAGGCCTGGAGTCAATGTTGAGGACTCCATTCAAACTGTATACCACAGTGCCACGTCAATAGATGATGATGCAGTTGGTAAAGGGGACTTTTCAGGATATGTGCTGTCATTTCTGATATCTTGGCCAATATCAGGTGGTACATCCTGTTTAATTCTTTACCTAACTTTATAGTAGCTGGATACAAATGAGGTGTTCAGTAGATTTCAAAGTGCCTTTTAAGTGTCAGACATAGGCTTGATTAGATGAACATGGTAAACTTTTCTTTAATGAAGGACATCAGTGAACTAGATAAATTTTACATCAACAGAGTGTTTTCATGTTAGTCTTCAATTACAGTTTTACAAATTAAATTCAGATTCCACAAATGCTGTGGTGGAATTTGAATCCACATCTCCAAAGTATTAGCATGAGTTATGAGTCCAGTACAAAGTACCACAATGCTGCCACTTCCTTAAATCTGTTTTATTTGTTGAAGGAATCTAGTGGCTTTAGATCACAATTATTTTCTATTCTGGTATCTTTTGTTGGCGAGTTTTGAGAAGATTTGTAGCTCAGGTTGAGGTTTTGGATGTAGGTTTGCTCGCTGAGCTGCAAGGTTCAGTTCCAGACGTTTTGTTACCCTTCTATGTAACATCTTTAGTGAGCCTCAGGCGAAGCAATGCTGAAAATTCCTGCTTTCTATTTACATGTTTGGGTTTCTTTGGGTTGGTGACATCATTTCCTCTGATGATGTTATTCCCTGTGGTGAAGTCACTTCCGGTTCCTTTTCTTAGGGGGTGGTAGGTAGATGGGGTCTAACTCAGTGTGTTTGTTTAAATGCCATGCTTCTAGGAAATCTCGTGCATGTCTTTGTTTGGTTTGTCCTAGGATGGATGCATTGTCCCAGTCGAAGTGGTGTCCTTCCTCATCTGTATGTAGGATACTAGTGAGAGAGGGTCATGTCTTTTTGTGGCTAGTTGGTGTTCATGTATTCTGGTGGCTAGTTTTCTGCCTGTTTGTCACAGTCCTTGCACGGTATTTTGTTAACGATATTAGTTTTGCTCGTTGTCTGCATAGGGTCTTTCAAGTTCATTAGCTGCTGTTTTAGTGTGTTGGTGGGTTTGTGTGCTACCATGATGCCAAGAGGTCTGAGTAGTCTGGTAGTCATTTCCGAAACGTCTTTGATGTAGGGGAGAGTGGCTAAGGTTTCTGGACATGTTGTGTCTGCTTGTTTGGGTTTATTGCTGAGAAATCAGCAGGCTGTGTTCATTGGGTACCCATTCTTTTTGAATGCACGGTATAGATGATTGTTCTCTGCTCTGTGCAGTTCCTCTGTGCTGCAGTGTGTATTGGCTCATTGAAATAATCTTCTAATGCAGTTTCGTTTGTGGGTGATGGGATGATTGCTTCTGTAGTTCAATATTTGGTCCATATATGTTGTTTTCCTGTAGACGCTGGTTTGAAGTTCCCCATTGGCTGTTTGCTCTACTGTGACATCTACGAATGGGTGTTATTGAGACTGTAGGGGGTGTTCATCCCACTGTCCTAGTCAATACTTATCCCACATGCAAGATCACAAAAACATATGGTCAATTGTCTCACTGCTCTTTGAGAGTGAGAGAGAGAGAGAGAGAGAGAAAAAATTCAGAATGGATAAAATTTCTTTTAAATAAACTTCTGAATCATGGAACGTAACCACTGATCAACTTATTCTTTGTACCATCATCAACAATCAAGTTAAGTAGTCATGATCTAGAATGTTAAAAATCAAACTATAACCTGGTGTCATGTGATTATTAAAGTCCACCCAGTCCAACACCGGCTCCTCAACATCATGATTTAGAATGGCAGAGCAGACTGGGGTGCCTGCCTCTGGCTCCCTGTTCCTAAGCATAGGGAAAGTCCAAACTGATTGCATTTTTTTTTCTTTTCTTCCCCCAAACTACCACCTAAGTGTGGTAGTGATTTTTTTTTCCCCAGCACCCATGGTGTGTGTGTGTGCAGGTGTGAGACACAGTGAAAGACACAAAGTGCACAAATCTTTATTCAAGTTCCACCACCAGGAAGATAGGAAAACACCCAGGTGGCCAGTGACAAACACTGCCCTTCACATCAAAGGACAGTGCTGTGTGATCAAAACAGTGAAGGGGAGGGTAGGGACTAAACCAAAATAGAGTTGGAGGGAGAAATGATGCACTCCACTCCCTGCAGCGCCCACCTCTCCCTGAACAACCCCAGGGTGTTGGTGGACACTGCGTGCTCCAAGGACACCTGGGCCCTAATGTAACCGCGGAAGAGGGGCAGGCAGTCGGCCCGAACGACCCCCTCCACGGCACGCTGCCTGGACCTATTGATGGCCAGTTTGACCAGGCCCAGGAGCAGACTCACGAGGAGGTCTTCAGACCCGCCCTCCTTCCTCCGTACCGGGTGCCCAAAGATCAGGAGCGTGGGACTGAAGTGCAACCAAAAGCAGAGGAGGAGGTTTTTCAGGAAATCAAAAAGGGAGTGCAAATGCCCACACCCAATATATACATGGTCCACGGACTCCACAGCGCCACAGAACAAGCAGTTGGGCTGGGAGTCCGTGAACCACCGCAATCTGCGTGCAGTACCCTCCACCCCAGATCCCCGAGAGAAAGGGGGAGGACTCCCACGTAGAGAGCCCTCCACTGGGGATCCAGACCACCCGGTGGCAAATGGGCACGCCAAGACTTGTCCGGGCGGTGGATGAGGGAGAAGAGGTGGACGGTGTGCAGCAGCAGTCTATACAGGGCCCTCCTTTTTAGGTCTTTGAAAGAAACAAAATTAAAATTCCGGAGGTGGCTCAGGTTGTGGGGCACAGGCTCCCGCGGGAAGTACGGGACCTTGGGGCCAATGTGAAATTCCGTCCGGGCTGGGTGAGCGCGGACGGGATCCCACCGCACACCTGAGCGTCCTCAACTGGTGCACTATGTCGGGTCCGAGCACCGCCGTTTTAAGGCATCGGATGGTGGTGGCCACGTACTGGACGTCTACCGCTGCCCTGCTACTGATTGCATTTTATTTTATTTTTTTTCTTTTTTCTTTTTTTATTCTTTTTTTATTTTGTGTGTGTGCAGGTGTGAGACACAGTGAAAGACACAAAGTGCACCAATCTTTATTCAATTTCCACCACCAGGAAGATAGGAAAACACCCGGGTGGCCAGTGACAAGCACTGCCCTTCACATCAAGGGACAGTGCTGTGTGATCAAAACAGTGAAGGGGAGGGTAGGGACTAAATCAAAATAGAATTGGAGGGAGAAATGATGCACTCCACTCCCTGCGGCGCCCACCTCTCCCTGAACAACTCCAGGGTGTTGGTCGACACCGCGTGCTCCTTCTCCAAGGACACCCGGGCTCTAACATAACCGCGGAAGAGGGGCAGGCAGTCGGCCCTAACGACCCCCTCCACGGCCCGCTGCCTGGACCTGTTGATGGCCAGTTTGGCCAGGCCCAGGAGCAGACCCACGAGGAGGTCTTCAGACCTGCCCTCCTTCCTCCGTACCGGGTGCCCAAAGATCAGGAGCGTGGGACTGAAGTGCAGCCAGAAACAGAGGAGAAGGTTTTTAAGGGAATCAAAAAGGGAGTGCAAACGCCCACACCCAATATATACATGGTCCACGGACTCCACAGCGCCACAGAACAAGCAGTTGGGCTGGGAGTCCGTGAACCACCGCAATCTGCGATTGCAGGGGACTGCTGCGTGCAGCACCCTCCACCCCAGATCCCCGAGAGAAAGGGGGAGGACTCCCGCGTAGAGAGCCCTCCACTGGGGATCCCCACCGCCCGGTGGCAAATGGGCACGCCAAGGCGTGTGCGGACGGTGGATGAGGGAGAAGAGGTGGACGGTGTGCAGCAGCAGTCTGTACAGGGTTCTTCTTTTTATTTCCTTAAACAAAACAAAGTTAAAATTTCGGAGGCGGCTCAGGTTGTGGGGCACAGGCTCCCGCGGGAAGTACGGGACCTTGGGGCCAATGTGAAATTCCGTCCGGGCTGGGTGAGCGCGGACGGGATCCCACCGCACACCTGAGCGTCCTCCAACTGGTGCACTATGTCGGGTCCGAGCACCGCCGTTTTAAGGCGTCGGATGGTGGTAGCCACGTACCGGACGTCTACCGCTGCCCTGCTACTGATTGCATTTTATTCTGTGACAAATTCCTGAGTTCCACAAGTTCTTTAAAATGAGTCAATTGGAGAAAGATGTTAAGCACTCCCCTCCACCCATCGTTGCAATTTTTAGCATCAAAACCAGCAGCTGGTGGGAATCTCATTTTCTAATTTCTAAAACAAACATGCAAATGCAGAACAAAGACGCTGTGAATGCGAGCATAGTTAACAGACTGTAGTAGATTTAAAATAAAACACATTTTCATGAAGGGGTAGGATTACAACAGCCGGTTTGTATACTATACACACTAACATTCTGCTCTAACAAACCTTGCACTTTTAAAGTAACCCATTGAAAATTGTATGTGATAAAGGCGCATATAAATTCAGAACTTCCATTATAATAGGTCAGCGGGTCAAACACGAGCAATTTTTTCTCTCTTGAAGTGACTGAGGCATTCAAAAATAATTTTGACTTGTGCCCAACACACGCTTGTGAGCCAAATGAGATTTTGTTTTAGTTCAAGCCCTATGACCTTCCAATATGCAATAACAGTAGCTCTCCAATGACCGCACTGGAAGAATAATACACCCTGAATTCTGCATGCACAAATTGCCAAATACAGGTTTTTCAAGACAGATTAACTGCACTTTATCCGAAGTAGACCATACAGCACATTCCAACATCAAAGACTGCTTACTCTGCACAAACTTGCACCACTTCACTTCCACTTTCCCATCTGGTGCTGAAACTCTTCATTCACATCGAAACCAGAAAAACAGAAGATTTCGAGCACAGGTCAGCCACTGAGTCCACTGAATCTACTCCACCAATCAACAAGATCATGGCTGAACTGGTAACTTTCAACTCCAGTTTCCAGCCTTTATTCCAAACTCTTGATTCTCTTTCAGATCAAATAATCTCTCAGTTTTGAGCATAAGAACATAAGGACTTGAAGCAGGAGTAGCCAATTCAGCCCCTTGAGCCTGCTGTACCATTTGATCTGATCATGGCTAATCTCATCTCAGCTTCAACTCCACTTTCCTGCTCACTCTTCATCAAAATTCAACCCATAACTAATAAAAAATTGTCTATCTTCTCCTTAAATTTCTCAATGCTCCAGCATCCATTGCAATCGGGTAGTGAATTCCATTGATTTACAATCCAGGTGAAGTAATTTCTCATTTCTGTTTTAAATCTGCTACTCCTTATCCTAAAACTATGACCTCTTCTTCTCGATTGTCTCACAAGGGAGCATCTACTCTACGTTTACTTTGTCAATCCCCTTTAACATGGCATATACTGCATAGGCAAAAGTGAGGACTGCATATACTGGAAATCAGAGCCGAGATTGGAGTGGCGCTGGAAAAGCACAGCTGGTCAGGCAGCATCCAAGGATCAGGAAAATCGACATTTCGGGCAAAAGCCTTTGCCTGAAATGTCAATTTTCTTGCTCCTCGGATGCTGCCTGACCTGCTGTGCTTTTCCAGCACCATTCTAATATACTGCAAATAGATCGCTTCACATTTTTCTGAACTCCAGACAGTATATCTCTAAATTGCTCAATCTCCCTTCATCAGAGAAACTCCTTTGAACTTCTTATAGAATCATACACCATAGAAACAGACCCTTCAGTCCAACCAGTCCACACTAACCATGATCCCAAACTAAACTAGTCTCACCTGCTCGCACTTAGTTAATATCTCTCCAAACAGTTCCTGTTCATGAATTTATCCAAACATCTTTTAAATGTTGTAACTGTACCTGCATCCTTCACTTTCTCTGACAGACATTAATCACTCTGTGTTAAAATGTTGCCCCTCATGTCCTTTCTAAATTGTTCTCCTCTCACCTTAAAAATATACCCTGTAGTTTTGAACTCCCCACCCTGGGGTAAAGACCCTTGTCATTCACCATACCTACATCCCTCATGATTTGATAAATCTCAGTAAGGTCACCCCACAAACTCCTACGCTCCAGTGAAAAATATCCGAGCCTTTCCAGTCTATTTTGATACCTCAACCCTGCTGTTCCCAGTAAATCCTAGTAAATCTTTTCTGAACCATCGCCAGATTAATAATATTCTTACTATAACACGGTGATCAGAACTGCACACATTACTCCAGAAGACGCCTCACCAACATCTCATCCAACCTCAACATAACGTTCCAACCCCAATAGTCAAAAGTCTGAGCAATGAAGGCAAGCGTGCTAAACACCTTATTAACCACCCTGATCTACCTGTGATGCAAATGTCAAAGAATTATGTCTTGAACCTCTAGGTCTCTGTTCTACAGTACGAGTCAGAGACCCATCACTAATTAGCAAAGTCCTGTCCTTGTTTGTAATATTAAAATGCAATAGATTGCATTTATCCAAATTAAACTCCATCTGCCACTCTTCAGCCCATTGATCCAATTGATCAAGATCTCTTTGCATTCTTGGATCTTCTTCACTATCCACGATACCACCAATTTTGGTGTCACCCATAAAATTACTAACCATGCCTCCTAAATTCTCATCCAAATCACCGATACAGATGACAAACAAAAGTGGACACAGTACCAATTCCTGTGGAACATCACTGGTCAGAGGCCTCCAATCTGAAAAACAACCCTCCACCACCATCCTCTGTCTCCTACCATAAAGCCAATTTTGTATCCAATTGACACCTTGAATCCCATGTCATCTAACTTTACGAATTAGTCTACCATGTGGAACCTTGGCTTTACTAAAGTCCAAATAATCAACATCTACTAATCTGCCCTCATCAATCTTTTTGGTTACTTCATTAAAAAAACTCAACCAAGTTAGTGAGACACAACTTTCCATGTACAAAAACATACTGAATCACCTCCAACAACTTACTCCCACCAATGCCAGACGCACAGGTCTATAGTTTCCAGGCTTTTCCTTACATCCTTTCTTAAACAATGGCACAGCATTAACCACGTTCCAGTTCTTCAGTATTTCACCTGTGTTTATATATGATGCAAATATTTCTGCTAGGGCCCCCACAATTTTCTCACTAACTTCCCACAAAGTCCTGGGATACTTGATCAGGTCCTGGAGGTTTATCTACATTTTTGTTTACTAAAACCTCCAGCACTTTCTCTTCTGTAATGTGAACTGTTTTCAAAACACTAATACTTATTTCCTGAGTTTTGTAGCCTCCATTTCTCTCTCAACAGTAAAAACTGAAAATATTCATTTAGTATCTTTCCTATCTCCTGAGATTCAACACAAAGACCACCTTGCTGATTTTTAAAGGGGTCCTAATGTCCTTCTAGTTGCTCTCTTGCTCTTAATGTATTTGTAGGACCTTTCTCGAATATTTGTAACCTTCTCTGCCAAGGTTATTTCGTCACCCTCTTTGCCTTCCTGATTTCCTTCTTAAGAATGCCCCTGCACTCTTTATACTCTTCAAGAAATTCAGTTAATCCCAGTTGTATATATCTTATTCTTAACTTGAAACTCAATATCTTTATTCATCCATTGTTACCTAATCTTGCCAGCCTTGCGTTTTAATCTAACATTTCCACCACCTCCAAACGGACCCCACCACCAGTGATATATTTCCCTCCCCACCCCTATTAGCGTTCCGAAAAGACCACTCCCTCCGTGACTCCCTCGTCAGGTCCACACCCCCCACCAACCCAACCTCCACTCCCGGCACCTTCCCCTGCAACCGCAAGAAATGCAAAATTTGCGCCCACACCTCCCCCCTTACTTCCCTCCAAGGCCCCAAGGGACACTTCCATATCCGCCACAAATTCACCTGCACCTCCACACACATCATCTATTGCATCCGCTGCACCCGATGTGGCCTCCTCTATATTGGGGAGACAGGCCGCCTACTTGCGGAACGTTTCAGAGAACACCTCTGGGACACCCGGACCAACCAACCCAACCATCTCGTAGCCCAACTCCCCCTCCCACTCCACCAAGGACATGCAGGTCCTTGGATTCCTCTATCGCCAGACCATGGCAACACGACGGTTGGAGGAAGAGTGCCTCATCCTCGGTCTGGGAACCCTCCAACCACAAGGGATGAACTCAGATTTCTCCAGTTTCCTCATTTCCCCTCCCCCCACCTTGTCTCAGTCAAATCCCTCAAACTCAGCACCGCCTTCCTAACCTGCTATCATCTTCCTGACCTCTCCGCCCCCACTCCGGCCTATCACCCTCACCTTGACCTCCCTCCACCTATCGCATTTCCAAAGCCCCTCCCCCGTCCCTCTTCCCTACCTTTTATCTTAGCCTGCTGGACACACTTTCCTCATTCCTGAAGAAGGGCTTGTGCCCGAAACGTCGATTCTCCTGTTCCTTGGATGCTGCCTGACCTGCTGCGCTTTTCCAGCAACACATTTTCAGCTCTGATCTCCAGCATCTGCAGCCCTCACTTTCTCTCAAAGATTATCCTTGTCCATAGGCTATTTTTAAAACAGTTATCTAATGAGCTTCAAGATCCCACTGTACAACATTATGAACAGCATTCACTCCTGTCCTGTCTTTTCTCCACCAACGCTAATTAATAATAGACTGCTCAACCATGTTATGTTTGTTAGACAGACTTTGCTGGCACAGGAAGGCTGCTATGTTTGCCTCACAACATGGCACTTTAGAAAGTAATTTGCTGAAAGAACTTTTAGATAACATATAACAATAATATTGTATTGCAACTGTGTTTCTCAGTAACTGGGTAATGAGACTAGAATCACTCAAACTCAGCATTACTGACAAAATAAGATTTAATTCATTGAAGCTTAATAGCTCTTCGATCTCACTTAACTACTCGAGAAGTTTAAGCTTCTGCATATTACAAACTGAATAACTAAATCGCTAATCAAGATCAGCTATGTAATGTCCCACCAACAGCTACAAAAATCCAAAGCTGCTGCTATATCAATTGGACGTTATGCACAATGCAACATATGGACAATATCAGGTAATGCAAAAGGTTGTTACACATTTCGGAATCAGCCAACAGAATTTGCTGTGTGTTAGTTCCTCAGAGATTCATGCGAGAAAAACAAAGTTCAGAAAACACTCAGAAAACACTCAATGTGTGCTGCTCACAGTTTAAAACCACAAGCTCAGGGAAATTATGTTTGGGTGCGTCATTAGATTTAATAAAAACCAGAATACTGCATAGATGCATGTTCTGGAAGTAGAACACTGGACAATCAATCAAATATCAGCAAATTACAACAAAACAAATAGTTTACCATCTTCCCTTCCATATCAGTCACATGTTGAGAGATTACTAGATAGTTGCCTCTAACAGTGCATGTAATGTTTTTTTTGTTTTTTTTTTCAAAGCATCACTAATTTATACCACACATCATGTCAAAATTCTTCATATTTAGGAGATTAGCATGGCAACTAGGATTACAGACAATTAAATTACTTCCCTCCCATGCAAGTGTGTCATTAATCCCTTCTCTCTCCAAGGGCTATGTTGAGGGATAAAGAGTTTCATTAATGGAGTCAAAGCCAATATACCCAAGGACAATTGACTATGCAAAATAACAGCATAGTGAAATGCAAGTCAATGCTTTTCGCAGCCTCTGGATGAATTTCCCTTGTATGTAAGATCAGAAACTTAATTAACTGTGCAAAAAAGTTTGTTAATGTTATATTGGAAAACAGGTTCTTGAACTTGTAGAAATCACACAAATGCACTGGAAATCTAGAAACTTTTGCCATTACTTCTCAGATCTGGTTTCCAATTGTTGAAGGTGGTACTTGGCTAGGACCAGAACTGATTATTGCCAGCGCCTTCTTGGGGCTAAAGGGATAAAGTAAGGCTAGGGTATTGAGTTGGACGATCAACCATGATTGTATTAAATGGTGGAGTAGATTGATCGGCCAAATGGGCTACTCCTGCCATGTTTCTAACCAGGGGAGAAAAGGGAAGCTTCTGATTCATTCAGCTTTCTAACGATAATGGCTGTTTGGGTACCACCATCCCCCATGGCAAGTTCCTCATGGTATTTACAGCTGGAGTCTCAGACATGCTCCCAGCAGCTGCATCAACATTCAATGACAATTCAAATATATTTACACACAGGAGTTAAACCTCTTTCATAAATTGAATTATGAGCAAGACATGAAACATGACCATCAAGCTGAAAACAATTAACAGATACAGTTTAGTATGTCGTTGGGCAACAAACTACATACAAAAGAGTCCAAACAAATATTGGAATATCTACTGACATCACTGGCAGCAAGTGAGCTGAGGTGGAATGGGTATCACAAAATGTATTTTGCAAAGCAATAAAAATCTATTTAGTCAGCAAACAATGCCTGTTTAGAAAGAACTTAAGAAATAGAAGCTGGCCAATGCTGCCTCAAACATACTTAACTAGTCAATTAGATCACACCTAACCTACTTCAATTCCACTTTCTCATATTATTCTTCGAAGTTCTTCACACTGCAAAAAAAAAATCATCAATCTCAGCTTTAACTGAGCATCCACACCCTTCTGGATTAGAGAATTCTGGGGATCCTTTTGAAGGTTAAACAGAGTTCACAAAAGAAACTGTAGCAGCACCTTGTGTTAAAGATAGGGTGACTATTCCAGCGAAATACAATCAGTGCCAGGACAAACTGCATAACATGAAGATCTCTGTAAGGATCATAAGATACAGGAGCAGAATTAGGCAATTCAGCCCATCAAGTATGCTGTCATTCGATCATGGCTGATATTCTCAACCCATTCTCCTGCCTTCTCCTTACAACCCTGAATCTCCTTACCAATCAAGAACCTATTACTGTTTTGAATACACTCAATCACTTAGCTTCTACAGCCCTCTGTGGCAATGAGTTCCACAGATTAACTATCCCCTCTGACTAAAGAAATGCCTCCTCATCTCAGTTCTAAAGGGTCGTCCCTTCACTCTGAAACTGTGCCCTTGGGTCCTAATCTCTCCTACAAGTGGAAATATTTTCTCCATGCCCACTCTATCCAGACCTCTCAGTATTCTGTAAATTTCAATGAGATTCTCCTTCATTCTTCTGAACTCTATCAAGCGCAGTCCCAGAGTCCTCAACTACTCCTCATATGACAAGCCCTTCATCCTAGGATCATTCTTGTAAACCTCCTCTGCATCCCTCCAATGCCAACATAGCCCTCAGATGAGGTCTCAAATTGCACACAATTTTCCAAATGCTGTCTGGCCAGAGATTTATTCAACCTCAGCAGTACAACCCTGCTCTTGTATTCTAGCCCACTCGAAATGAACACTAACATTGCATTTGACGTCCTAACCTCAAATTGAACCTGCATGGGTTAGCCTGAAGAGAATCTTAGAATCATCGAGGTATACAGCACAGAAACAGACCCTTCAGCCCCAACTCTTCCATGCCTATCAGGTTTCCTAAACTGAACTAGCCCCATCTGCCTGCATTTGGCCCATATCCCTCTAAACTGTTCCTATCCATGTACCTATCCAAATGTCCTTTAAATGTTGCAATTATCCATAAGTTCCACATTTGCACCACCTTGCCTGTGAAAGAACTGGCCCTTCGGTTCCTTTTAAATCTTTCTACTCGCACCTTAAACCTATGTCGTCTAGTTTTGGACTTCTTTGCCATGGAAAAATGACCTTCGTTATTCACCTTATCTGTGCCCCTTCATGATTTTATAAAGGTCACCCCTTAGCCTCCTTCACTCCAGGAAAATAAGTCCCAGCCTATCCAGCCCCTCTTTATAACTCAAACTTTCCGGTCTTCTTCGCAGTTCCACGGAAATTCAATATAATCTTCAGGAACAGCACCACATCTTCCATTAGTTAATTCATAGCCTTCTGGAATGCAATAATTTCAGACCATAAACTCTACCCTATTCTTTGAGTGTTTCAGCTTTTCTTTTCCATTTGTAGTCAGCAGCACACCTTTTATAGATGGATCTTTTGTTTCTTTGCTTATTCCATCACCATTCCCTTTGACTCTGGAAGAGTAACTTTCTCACTTTCAATCTTCTCCACTCCTCTACCCTATCGTAGACATTCCTTTGTCCTTGTTCCTCACAACCCTTGGTGAAAACCTATGACATTTCTAACTTTTCTCCTTCAGACTTGAAGCATTAACGCAGTTACTCTATCCACTGATAACCTCGTGTGGCTTGTATTTCAGATTTCCAGCATCTACAATGTTCTCTTTTTAAATAGGATTATTTTAACAAAATAAAATCTCATGTTACTTTGTTGCTACATTTTATGGTACTATGATAGATTAAAATCTTGTTAAACATAGACAGTTGCAGTTCTTATACTGTGACACAATCAAAAAAGAGCAGAAAACCATTTGGCCAACTGAGCCCACCCAACAGTCATAATCATATCACAGCTTCTTTCTCAAAGTCATATTCTGACTCTCCTCCCCATACCTTCGACACTTCTAACTTCTCAAAATCTATATTCTTTCTTAAATAGATTCAGTGACTTTGGTTCTACAACCATCAGTGGGAGAGACATCCACAGGCTCACCAATCTCAAGAGTGAATAAATTTTTCATCTCAGTCTAAAGCGGTAAACTACACACCCTGAGATCATGACACCTTGCTCTGGAACACCTAGCCAAAGAAAGGATTATCCTTGCATCCAATCTATCCAGCCCTGTTAGAATTTTATATGTTTCAATGAGATCTCCTCTCATTTTTCTAAACTCTGGTGAGTACAGGTTCAGTAGTCCGAACTTCTCCATTTATGACAGCCCTACCATCCCAGGAATTAGTCTGCTGAACCTTTGTTGCACTCCCACTATGGCACCAACCAGGAGAATGTGAGGATTACAGATGCTGGAGAATCAGAGTTAATAAGTGTGGCGCTGGAAAAGCACCGCAGGTCAGGCAGCATCCAAGGAGCAGCAGAATCGACATTTTGGGCATAAGCACTGATGAAGGATGCTGCCTGACCTGCTGCGTTTTTCCAGTACCATACTTTTTGACTCTTTCACCAACCACCAAAATGACAGAAGTTGACATTTTTATAGATCAATGGCATATCAGAAATATTATCCCTTCAAAGTAGCACTCAATGTGCCCTGAATTATTTGGACTTCACAGCAAACTAAGAGTTGCTGCAATTAATGAAACACCCTAAATCTGCTTTATTACCCTCACTGAATCATTTGAAATGTAGCACTTTGCCAAAGCATGGTGATGCATCCAAATTATCGGATGTAGGTCCATCTTCTCTAAACTGGAGATCTTAATCATGGCATAGTTGTCCAGAGGAACTGTTCAAATAGTCATACCTTTTCATGACAGCACAGGCAAAAAAGATTGCAAATTTTTATTGGTTGCTTAGCTCTGTGATGGCTTCAATTCCCTTCTGCTTACTTTTTTTTCCTTCTTAATAATGCCATTGAGTCTTGTGGACTCTCATCTAGCACACATTATATTGGTGTACTCAGTTGCATCGGCGCTATGACCATAACGTGGTGTAAAGTGGCTTTGTTTTACACTGTCACTATCTATAGGGTCTTGTGCAATGTGATATACTGGATTTTACTAATGAATAAATACCAAAAAAAATCTAATCTTGCAGAATATGTAAGAGTGCAAAATCCCAGTCATTGTAGTGACATATTGGAACCATTGTCTTTTAGTTTTTTCATTAGGACATTGAAAATAATTATATTCTATCAGCAGGGAAATACTTCATTGCTGTGCATCATTATTACGTCAACTATATTGACACTCCAATAATGCAACACCATCACTATTACAGCAGTTGGTACACTTCAAATGAAGGTCAAACATGGTGATCACATAGTGAAGTGCAAGAGTTTAGTCGAAAAAGCAATTACGTCGTGACAGCACTATGATTGTGTCTACTGGGTCAATTTAACATTGTTGCAGCAAAGCTTAAAATGCAGTTATGATTTTGGCAACTTGCATGCAAAAAAGATAGTCTGATCAAGATTGTCAAGTATGGTAACCTTATGGTAGATCTTTCTTCAAAATTACAAGGTCCCAAATTTCTCTCAATAACAACATTCCCTAAGCCAGCACAGATGCCAGTTTACCGTGCCCTTTGTCAAGGTTTAAAACTAACTTCACTCTTTGCAGTCCATTGAATCATTCAAACCAGATACATTGTCAGCAATCACAGTTTTATCAACTGTGATTGAAAGAATTGGGAATGAAAAACATCAGCAAAATTTACTACACCTAGCACCAACACTAAACACACAAAGACACTGCTATTAAGCTGCCTCCAAGGTAAAAGATGATTTATTTAACAATACCCTTCAGGAGCAGACCTGCTTCTTTGAAATGAAAGGAAAGCTTTAGTTAGCAGCACTTCTAACTCCAAGTCAAAAGTTTGTCTTCTAGTCTCATTCCAGCAAACTTAGCATAAAAATCTCGGCTGTATTCCAGGACATACAAAGATGTTAGACTGAAATCACAACACCTCTTAGGTACATGCAAAAGATTAATTAGTCCCCCAAAAAACAGGTTTGTCATTAGCCCATTCCTGCGTGCAAGTACTTGGATTAGATTCCCTACAGTATGGAAACAGGTCATTTGGCCCAACAAGGCCACCCAGACCCATTCCCCAACCCTATATTTACCCCTGACTAATGCACCTAACACTATTGGCAATTCAGCATGCCCAATTCACCTGATCTGCACATCTTTGGACTGTGGGAGGACCCGGAGGAAATCCACACAGACACAGGAAGAATGTGCAAACTCCACACAGACAGTCGCCCCGAGGTGGGAATCATACCTGGGTCCCTGGCGCTGTGAGGCAGTAGTGCTAACCACTGAGCCACCATGTGCACAATTGTGTTTCGTACATTATACCAATACTTAACTAGTACTTCTCCGGCTGTTAAGCACTTTGGGAAGTCCTCAGCGCAGGAAAGGCATGATATAAAATGTAATCTTTCTTAAGTTATACTATGTCCAAACATGACCCTTCTTTTGCATTTGCATTTTCAAGTATAAAACAGCATATTGAAGAGCACTGCAGACTTTTTAACTACAACATGGTCTTGTTCTGCCAATCAGGTTCAACGTACAAGTCTTTAAATTCATATACCTAATCTGATATGTGCACATATCTCAAACTTTTCAACAATCCCAATTTAAAAAAAAAACTCTTCTCAGGCTGCTATCCCTAAGTAAATCGATGCAAATGTTCAGCAGTTTGTTTGATTCTGCTGTCATGTCACCATTAATGCAACTTTCAGTATTTAGCTAAATCAATGGACTTATTTAAAAGTTGTTGGACTATAGGCTTCTTAAAGAGTTATACTTTCCAAGCATCCACCTTACTCTCAATCATCTGAGAGCAGCACACTTCTCCAATTTTAATCCCTTGCGCACCTCGAATTCATTATTCCACCACAGCCATTTGTGATTTCAGTTGCCAAAACACTAAGGTCAGGAATTCCCTGTCAATGAATTGCCATTTTTCTCTCTTGCTATAAAATACTCCTTAAAACCTGCTTCTTTGACCAAGCTTTTGGAAATCTATTCTATGTGGCCTGGTGTCAAATTTTGTTTCATAAACCTTGTTTCGTGTAAAGCATTTTGAGGCACGAACATCATGACATAAATACAAACCATCATTGCAATGAAAGCAATGCCACATGCTTGAGGCACAACTCCAGAGGCTCTGGTCATCCATAACTACTTCAATAAAATAAGTCATCCGTAAAAGCTGAATTGATGGGATTCGACTAATCAACACCAAGAAGCAGCAAAGTCATGCTGAGTCCTATCTTTACACAATTGCTAACACAAAAAATACTGAAACAGCCTGATATTTATTCTCCTGAGCCTAGGCACAGCGACTAAATGTGGTCCTGGTATCAGCTGACAACAGTGATTGGTGAACAGGGCACCTGCCCAGAATAGTCAGTTCCACACAGAATAACCTGAATCACGGACAGAAGCTAGATAATCTCATCCCTGCCATTACTGTACACTGAAAAGTCAATTAACAATTTTAATAGTTGATTTATCATCACAAGGGAAAAAAAAATTCATAATTTGACCATTAACATAGAAACCTACATGCTTTAGGAAAACGTTTCACGGATAAAATGTAAACGTCACCCATCAACTAAGCTTGAATACAAATAGTCTACATTGAATCCCATCTGTTTGCTTCCAGTGTGACCTTTTCTAATGGATAGCTTGAAATGACTGCAGTTAGAGCAGGGCAACCTCCTCCTCCAGGGCATTCTTGTCAGGTGCTTTGTTCGCCTGTGTCTAGTTCAGCCTTGCAACTCTGACATCTCATTTAAAAAAAATGACAGCCTTTGTCAGGTTAAGTCAGTCATTTGCAGCAGAACATTCAGCCTCCCCAACCCTGCAAGGGCTTAATATCTGTTTGATGGCCACAATTGCTCACTTCACGAGAAAAGCCTTTACGGATATAGCTGTAAGCCTTCTTCTATAGTTTGTCTGCTCATCATTTGATTGCTGCATCCATATGAACACATGAAGTAGGAGCCACAAGTAAACCCTCAAGGCTGTTCTGCCATTAAATAAAATCATGGCTGAGCTGTGTTCTGAATTCCACATCCCACCTACCACTAATAATGTTGATTCCCCTGCCGAAAATAATAGTTTAATGACCCTGATTCCAAAGCCTTCTGAGGCACAGAATTCCAAAGTCACACAACTTTGAGAGAATCAAAATCTCACCTTGGTCTTAAAAGAGCGATCTCTATCTCTAAAACAGTACCTTCTAGTTCTGGACTCAGCTACAACAGCAAACATCCTTTCCATGTCCACCTTGTCAAGACCATTCAAGATCTTATATATCTCAAAGGGCAACTTCCCCTTACTGTTGTACCTAGATCTGTCTGGTGCTCAGAATTTCACGGTTTATTTTATTCTTCCCGTTAAACTGAACCATTTTTGGACATAACTCGATGACTCCATCCTTTAATTGTTTTTGCTTTAAGAAATATGATGCTAACACAATATAGTTATCAGAGCTAACAGAAATTATTTCAAGACTTTGGTACTAATGTACCCTTAATTCTTGAAATGAGAGGAACATAGAGACATATGCAATTACCAGATTTGGTACTCTTAGAACAACTAGTGCTGATGGAGACATCTTTGGCTGCTGAAAATGTAGGGATCCTTCAAGATGTCCAAATCCTTCACTGAAGCACTCTGAAGTTTCTCACCGTGGCTGAGAACATAGTTATTAGATGGATGATTGCAATGGTTTCGTCATGTTTAGAAACATTAATAAGTTGGTTTCTACCTCCAGTCCTCTTTTGAAGCAGAAGACGGTGGTTAAACTTTTGAGTCTGGAAAAACACATCTTTCTCTAGATTTAATCCTGGCTTCAAATCTGAAAGATGTTTTTCTGACAGCTTCGGAACCCTGTCAATTAATCTCTGTTCTTGAAAGCAATCAAGGGTAGTAATGGGAATTGGCAGCAAGATGTCTTCTGTCAGTTCTTGGAGGAATTCAGAGAACTTTAACCAAAGGCCAAAGTTAGCAACACACTGACACTGGGTCTCGCCTTACTCTATGTTACCCTGAACAAGGAATGTTTTTGAGATTAAGAGAATCAGGCTGCATTTGCATCACATCATTCACCAGAGATGATAGAGCACACTATAGCTAATGATGCATTTTTTTAAAAATTAGTTATAGAACAGCCAAATTGTGCATGGCATGATCCCACCACAGAAATGAGGCAAGAAATCATTGACTGAGTTGAAGGACAAAATCTGGGGCAAGATTTGGTGGCATAGACCCAAACCTTGAATGGTCAGTTATGATTGCAGAATGAAACTGAAGATAACAACCAACTTGTTACTGATTCTTAGCAGGATGAAATCATTAAATATATAAATTTACTTGACGAAATAAAATAATTTCAGTCATTAAATATTTATAACAATCTAAAAAAATCTCAATCTTTGGTTTGGAAGATGACTTGTTTTGCAAAGCCTGAGGAAATACAGTCAAGGAGAAAACATTTATAATATTTCTATTCAAATTAATGTTTATGCAAATCAAAAAAAAAGAAAGATAGCCTGCAACTCAACATGGCACAATGTCTCTCCTTAACAGTAACTTAGTTGAATAACAATGCAGATAAATCAAGATGGGTCTGGCAGAAAGTAAACTGAGCAGTCGGTGGCATGTCTCCCTCCAATGGCCGGGAAAAAGAGTCATTATCCCTTCACTGCACAGCGTTAAATCTGCTGGGCTCATTAACCAAGGTTCAAGCTGCAAACGAGCTATAAAGGGAGTTATTTTCCTTATCAACATCATCTGCATTTGTCAACAATATTCCAGATGGAAAAACAGATTGGTTCTTTACTGAGTGACACTGTACAAGTTGCCTATACAAGTTCTGGACAGCGTCATGAAACTTGTTAGCCAGGTCCAAAGAAAGTAATATTTTAATAGCACCACTCAAACGTTCCATCAATAATGAAAGACATTAATTGAAAATTCTGCTCGAGTTTTAACAGGCACTGTTATCACATTACAGAGACAGTCATAGCAAGTAAATGCCATCTGGTTTGGACAGTTTTTTCTTCTCACCCAAAAACATATCAACTAACTCATATGTATTCCACTGCACAATGTCATCACAATAACAGACGTGAACATTCAGATTGAGTGCATGCGCGCCAGTTCACTTATTGAGTGATTAGAATTCTTGAATTCACAGTCCATATACTGCTTACAGCCATATCAAACTATTGTACAACTGGCTTACAAAGTCAATATGAAGTTTCGGTATATCTTTTGCTTTTCAAAAAGATAAAGAAGCTGATTAAGCAAAGTATCTAGAATATCATTGCTTGATCTCTTTTACACAGGGTCATTAAAAAAGTGCACGCTCAGCATTGGACACTTCACAATTAAACATTTATTGCAAATCTAGAAAGGAGCAATTGACAACAGTTGCAACAATCAAACTACCAAAAATTTCCTCTTTTATCCTGTGATCTGCAGTTTGGGAAAGAAAGCTGTTGGGGTTGGGGGGGAACCTTTATGTGTGGGGATTGCATTAATTCCCTCCCTCTACAGGTGTTTTGATGTCTTGTGCCAGCCCCAGTGACAGCATCTCACTTTTGCAAGCTCCAGCTGAGGACCTGTGTTTCGCCTTCCTCGGGTTACATAGTAAAGGTGCCTTACGGGACAGCTTCTGCTCTTACACCTTGGTCATTTGAATCAGACACTCACCTTCCACAAACATGTACAGGGATCTCTCACTTCTAGTACCTCTCCGGTGAGCTCCCAACATCACAATCCCTTCACCCCCAGTGGTCCTGGTCCACCCCATGTCCAACCCCCAGGGGCACTGTGCTCACAGCCTGTCGCACCCCCAGGGGCCCTGTCCCCACCCTAGGTACCCCATGTCCTACTCCTGTCCCATTCCCAGGGTCCCTGTGCCCACCCTCAGGGGACCTGTGCCCACCACCTGTCCACCCCCAGGGGCCCTGTGCCCATCCCCTGCCTCACCCCCAGGAGGCCAGTGTCCACCCTCTGCCTCACCCCCAGGGACCCAGTGTCCACCTCCGCCTCACCCCCAGGGGGCTCTGTGTCCACTCCCTGCCTCACCCCCAGGGGCTCTGTGTCCACCTCCTGCCTCACCCCCAGGGGGCTCTGTGTCCACCTCCTGCCTCACCCCCAGGGGGCTGTGTCCACTCCCTGCCTCACCCCCAGGGGCTGTGTCCACTCCCTGCCTCACCCCCAGGGGGCTCTGTGTCCACTCCCTGCCTCACCCCCAGGGGCTCTGTGTCCACCCCCCCGGCTCACCCCCAGGGGCTCTGTGTCCACCCCCCCGCCTCACCCCCAGGGGCTCTGTGTCCACCCCCCCGCCTCACCCCCAGGGGCTCTGTGTCCACCCCCCCGCCTCAACCCCAGGGGCTGTGTCCACTCCCTGCCTCACCCCCAGGGGGCTCTGTGTCCACTCCCTGCCTCACCCCCAGGGGGCTCTGTGTCCACTCCCTGCCTCACCCCCAGGGGCTCTGTGTCCACCCCCCCGCCTCAACCCCAGGGGCTGTGTCCACTCCCTGCCTCACCCCCAGGGGCTCTGTGTCCACCCCCCCACCTCAACCCCAGGGGCTGTGTCCACTCCCTGCCTCACCCCCAGGGGGCTCTGTGTCCACTCCCTGCCTCACCCCCAGGGGGCTCTGTGTCCACTCCCTGCCTCACCCCCAGGGGCTCTGTGTCCACCCCCCCGGCTCACCCCCAGGGGCTCTGTGTCCACCCCCCCGCCTCACCCCCAGGGGCTCTGTGTCCACCCCCCCGCCTCACCCCCAGGGGCTCTGTGTCCACCCCCCCGCCTCAACCCCAGGGGCTGTGTCCACTCCCTGCCTCACCCCCAGGGGGCTCTGTGTCCACTCCCTGCCTCACCCCCAGGGGGCTCTGTGTCCACTCCCTGCCTCACCCCCAGGGGCTCTGTGTCCACCCCCCCGCCTCAACCCCAGGGGCTGTGTCCACTCCCTGCCTCACCCCCAGGGGCTCTGTGTCCACCCCCCCACCTCAACCCCAGGGGCTGTGTCCACTCCCTGCCTCACCCCCAGGGGGCTCTGTGTCCACTCCCTGCCTCACCCCCAGGGGGCTCTGTGTCCACTCCCTGCCTCACCCCCAGGGGCTCTGTGTCCACCCCCCCGCCCCACTCACCTCTTTGACAGGGGGGAATTTTTTCCTGCACTCCAGCGACAGGCTCCTCAGGTCGCTCTGCATGTTTTCCAGCAGCTTCTTCACGGCCTCGGGCGACGAGGTGGACATTTTCCTCATCTCGGGGCCGGCGACAGATTCGCCCCCCCAGCCCCGTCTCCGGCCGCCCCCGGGCGCCTGTCGCCCCTCCAGAGCACAGGCCTCGCTGACCCACAAACCACCGCAACCCGACACGTCACCCTCACTTCCGTAAACACTGGCCCGTCGGCCGGAAATTGCAATCGTCGTTTGGCGGTCTATGTCAGCGCCACCTCCCGTTCCGGAGGTGTCCGTCAGCGCCACCTCCTAGTCCGGCGGTCTATGTCAGCGCCACCTCCCGTTCCGGAGGTGTCTGTCAGCGCCACCTCCTGGTCCGGAGGTCTATGTCAGCGCCACCTCCTGGTCCGGAGGTCTATGTCAGCGCCACCTCCTGGTCCGGAGGTCTATGTCAGCGCCACCTCCTGGTCTGAAGGTGTATGAATATTTCCATTCAGCAGAAATGCAAACTCTTTTGTGTAAGGATTGCATTGCATTCTGTGTTTTTATTTTCGTTACGTGTTCTGAAGACGCCACCTACCATAAACATTGTTCCTTGAAAGTAGAGTTCCACGTGGACAGGGTGGTGAAAAAGGCATTTGGCACACTTGCCTTCATGAGACAAAACATGGACTATGGGAGATTACCACAGATACTAGAATTTGAACAAAAAAATGCTGGAGATCACAGACCGTCTGGCAGCATCCATGCAGAGAAAGCAAGCAAGAGTTTTGACTCTAGCTGACTCTTCATCACCTCATTGAGTCATCTAGACACAAAATGTTAGCTTATTTTCTCTCCATAGATGCTGCCTGACCTGCTGTGATCTCCAGCACAGTTGTTTTCATTGTGTACAGGAGTTAGGAGTCATGTTGCAGCTCTACAGGACATTGGTGAGGCTTTTAGAGTACTTCACACAATTCTAGATTTACAAGAATGTTGCTGGGATTGGAGGCTTGAGTTACAGGGAAGGGCTGAATAGGCTAGGGCTATTTTCCTGGAGGGTCAGAGGTTGATGACTTTATAGAGGTTTATAAAATCAGCAGGGCCACAGATAGGGTGACAATTAAAGGTCGAGAGTGTGGTGCTGGAAAAGGAGAACAGGTCAGGCAGTATCTGAGGAGCAGGAGAATCGATGTTTCGAGCATAAACCTTTCATCAGGAATCTTATGCCCGAAATGTTGATTCTCTTGCTCCTGTGATGCTGCCTGACCTGCTGTGCTTTTCCAGCACCAGACATTGTTCTGGTGCTGGACACTCTGATCTCCAGCATGTGCACTCTTCACTTTCTCCTGACTATTCAAGGTGTTTTCTTTAAGGTAGGTGAGTCCAAAACTAGAGGGCATAGATTTAAAGAGAGAGGGGAAAGATTTGAAAAGGACCCAAGGTGCAACTTTTTCATGCAGTTGGTCAGAGGAAGTAATGGAAACTGGTACAATTACATTTAAAAGGCATTTGGATGGATATATGAATGGGAAGGCTTTAGAGGAATATGAGAGAAAGAGAGGACTGAAGATAGAGATCAGAACCAAAAGGTGTGGTGCTGGAAAAGCACAGCAGGTCAGGCAGCATCCAAGGAGCAGAAGAGTTGATGTTTTGAGCAAGATTTTCATCAGAAATGAGGGGCTCCTGCTTGAAACATTGATTCTGCTGCTCCTCAGATGCTGCCTGACCAGCTGTGCTTTTCCAGCACCACACTTTTTGACTTGAGAAAAATAGGCCAAATGCTGGCAAACAGAACTAGGTCAGATTGAAATGCTTTGTTGGCATGGACGAGTTAGACGAGTTTGTTTCCATCTCTATGATACCACTTTTGATGCCTTTCTCCTCAACAAATGATTCCCCTCACCAGGTTGACAGGACCTTCAGCCCATTTCCTACGCTACTTCCTCTCCGAGCTGTGACAGAGTTCCCATTGCCCTCACTTTCCACCTCACCAGTTTCCTCCACATTGATGACACAAACTGTAGTCTGGGTGACCACTTTGCAAAACACCTCCACCTGCAAATATGACCCCAACTTTCTACATGGGCCACATCAATACACCACCTTGCTCTCATGCTTACATTTCTGTCTTAGGTTGCTCAGTATTCCAGAAAAGCCCAACACAAGTTGTAGAATTACCTCCTTAAATGTGAAAAAAACACATTATATCCTTAAGGACTCACACTGAGTTGAACAATTTCAGATCAGAAAGTCTGTCCTTCATTTTGATTATCCCCCTCCATGGTCTTAATTGCATGTGTTTGCTCTCATTCCTGATGAAAGGGTTTTTGCCCAAAACGTTGATTTTCCTGCTCCTCGGATGCTGCTGACCTGCTGTGCTTTTCCAGCACCACTCAAATCTTGATTCTAATCTCCAGCATCTGCAGTACCCACTTCTGCCTGGGTTTGCAGTCAGTCAGGGTGACTTATTTTCTGCTGTTAACATCCACGCTTCATCAATATCCCTTCTCCACTATCAGCAGTGCCCCTTGTTCCTGAATACCTCCATTGTGTCCCACTTGCTCTTCCTCCCCCTTTTCCGGCAGTACAAAACCTATCATTGTGATCACATACCTACCTGTGGGCCAGAATACAGTGTCATGGTCTCACATCATAACTTAATTAAAAGGTATCTAAAACTTACCACTTTTCTAGCCCCTTTCAGTTCTGAAGTTTTCACTGTACCTCAGTAGATGCCAGAGCAATAAACCAAACACAAATGTTTATGATTTCTCCACAAAGGCTGCCTGACCTGCTGAGTTTCTTCAGCACTTTGTTTTAAAAGTTGTGTATTCGTAGATAATGCAGATAAGAATCTCGAAGGTATTTATTTGTAGCTATAAAGGCACTCCTGACCCAATTATTGATTCTTTCAGTCTTTGGTCATTTTAGTGGATGACATTTCTAATTTGGGTGCAGTTCTTTGGAATCTCAAATTACATACAGAGGAATAGAATCAGAGTCATAGGAGATCTACAGCACAGAAATAGACCCTTCGGTCTAACTCATCCATGTCGCCCAGCTATCCTAACCTAATCTAGGCCCATAGCCCTCTAAACCCTTCCTATTCAATATATCCATTCAGATGTCTTTTAAATCCTGTAATTGTACCAGCCTCCACCACTTCCTCTGGCAGCTCATTCCATACATACAAACACCATTCTCTGTGAAAAAGTTGCCCTTTAGGTTCCTTTTAAATCCTTCCCCTTTCACCCTAAACCTATGTCCCCTCGTTCTGGACTCCCCCACCCCAGGGAAAAGACCTTGTCTATTTCTCTTATCCATGGAATGTTGAAATTAACAGTCAATAACAGTAAAGTGTCAAAATAGATTGTACATGTACCGAAACATATATCCTCACCATAGTTTTTTAAAAATTAACATATAGCTCTTACTTCAGTCGATAAACTTGATGGAATTGGTAATCAACAGCAGTAATTAAAAATGGACTAAAAGCAAATCATGATCAATGGATTTAGTATCTGTTTGGATAATTAATCAATGGTGTCCTGTTGGAATCAATTTAAAATCTTTGCTCTCAACTATTCTCAAAAAAGTGGTATGGTGGCTCAGTGGTTAGCTCTGCTGCCTCAGTGCCAGGTACCCGGATTTGATTCCTGCCAAGGGTGACCTCATACAGAATGTGCTTATCTGTGGGGGTTTCTGCTGGGTGCTCCAGTTTCCTCCCAAGGTCCAAAGAGGTGCGGGTTAGGTAGATTGTCCATAGCAAATTGCCTGCAGTGTTCAGATATGTACAGTCTAGGTGGGTTAGCTATGGTCAATGTGGGGCTTTGGGGATAGAGTAGGGGGCTGGCCAAATTCATAAATAATAAAGGGATCAAATGATGTTTTGTAGAGTAATTTTAATTCAATAGGATAGGTAAAAACAAGTTCATATTTAGATATAATACAAGGACAGAATTAGTTTGTCTGTTATGTGAATCACATGCATGAACAGTGGACATGTTGAAATGGTAGCTAGCTCATGCAGTAAACGCGGATTTATTGCATTCTGAGAAAGAGCTGGATTTGCTCCTAGCTTTGAAAGATATCACCTTATACGAGAAGCAGCGATGTTTCTAATACAAATTACATTGTGATTTTGTGGACTTAACAAAGCTGGTAGGAGTGGGGGTAGGGGAGGAAGAGGAAAAAGAAGAGGAAGTGTTCTCTTCAGTAATGTAATTTTGTTTTCCAGACTACTCTTCCCCAATTTCCTCATTTCCTCTGGCCACAACTGGTCTTGGTTTTATTACTTTTAGATCACATGGCTCTAAGTGGTGTAAAGAATTATAATTGAGAGGCAGGTTCGGAGACTCATTTTACATTTGTATAAATGTGATTTCAACTCCGAGCTGAGGCAAATTTGTAACAAAACAAAATTTCCCAGAGACACAAACAGACGATAGCAAACCAAAGATGGCCAAGGTCAGAAAGATTACAAAATGGATTTTAAAAGAGGGTCTGAAAGGCAGATGTTTAAACTAAGAATTCCACAGTGGTTAGATTGTTATAATGAATAATCCCTTGTATATCCAAACATCTTTATTGTAAACTCAGATACACTAAGCAGCTGTTGAGATATAATTGATTACAAGTACATTGCTTTATGATAATATATTAAAACGTTAAACTACATGAATTTGAAGACATTTCTCAGTAAATATTAAGAATACACTGTATCAAATCATTCACATTTACTGGACTGTGCATCAATAAATATGCAGAATACCTTATAAAAGCAGGACACATTTTAAAATGTCTTCAAAATTAATAAGAACCAAGGCCAGAAGATTGGCAAATTTTATTTTGTACTAATTAGAATTGCCATTGGCAAAGTAAGGTGTTGGGCAAATTAATTATTGATACTAGATAAATTGTTCAAGTTCCCTCAGATTGAGGGATAATTTGTTTTGCCTCTTCACCCAAGCTTTTCCAAGAACTGGCTAACTGACCAGATTGACACTTTAGAGCTGTTAACAAGAGATCAATATTTATCATCACAACTCTTAATTTTCATGTTTTTGCCTGTTATGAACAGATTTGCAAGCAAACCAAGGCTTTGCAAAGTTAATGATCTGATTCTAATGGCTAACGCATGATTCCTGTCCAATGGGGATACCAAAACAAGATAGCCAATCGGTTTAATGTACGCATCTGATCAGTCCACAAGCAATCTCCTGAGCTTCTATTCACTTACCATGCTACTTCTCCAGCCTACTCCCATGCTGCCCTCTTTCTTCAGCTAGTCCCATCCAATGAAATTCAACAACACTTGAAAAACAGCATCTTTTTACTTGGCACTTTACAAACATTTTGTCCTACATGGGTTTAATATCATTAGATAATAACTATCGCTCCCACTTTCTGTTGATCAACAGGGCTGCACCAGAGCTAACTGGAGTGAAGATGGAGCTGGTGCTTGAGGTAGGAATGCTCACTGTTCAAGACACATGGGTCTTCCCACCCCTTATTTTACCATGTCACAGCCATCTTTCTCCACATGGCTAGATTTTCTATGCGTCTTGCCTTGTCTATTGCAACTTATTAAGTCTCTTCTGGACTGATGTTTTGTTTCTGAATTTGTTCGATTACCTCATTATGACTTGCTGTACCAGTAATTACCTTTCTCTTTTGTTTATTCCCTGTCTTCCTTTTGCCTGGATCTGTATTTATTTAATAACTGCTTATATCTGACATCTTCCAGCTCTTGTTAAAAAGCACCAATCTGAAATGAGAAGTACATTACCTCCCACAAAGCTGCCTTATCTGATATTTTCCAGCATTTTGGTTTCAGATGGACAACATTTGATGCACAGTTGATCACTTCTCTTACTTTATTGAACTGGCATTAATAAAACCATTAAGCAAAAATCAATTCCCTAAAGAAATGTTTCCATAGCTTATTGGTCTTGGAATTATTAACATCTAACTGCAATATCACAGGACATGGAATATATTTGAAAATACATTTTACATGAAAAATATCGTTCATGAACTGGGGCTAATTGGAGATAGCTGTTACAGAGAAGTGGTGTATATATATTAGACTGAATTAGACCCTTGCCTATTGTACGATTGCTAATTACACAATCACTCATCCAAACATAAACATTGAATAATATATTCAAAATTGAATTTTATTTTTTACTGTTCAATGTGAGGGGAGTCCCAAGTGCAACTTGGCATTAGTCAGTTTTTACAGCATGTAAAAAGAGGTCTTTCAGCCCATCGTGCTGCCAGCCATCAAGCATCTATTTAATCTAACCCTGTATTCCAACATTTGGACCAGAGCTCTGTATACTACAGTGCTTATCTTAATAATTCCTAATGTCCTATTGGTTCCTGCCTCTACCACACTTGTACATAGTTAGTTCCAGATATCCACCAATCTGTCGCTGTAAAGAAGTTTAGTTAAATCACCTTCACCTCTTGCTCCTTACATTATAAACTGGTTGCTGATTCCTCTGCTAAAGGTAAACATTTTCTCTCAATCTCAGAACTTCGTACACCTCGATCAGGTCCACCACCCCTAGCTTCTCTTTTCTAAGGAAAGCAACCCAGCCTGTCTCGTCTCGTCTCTCTTCATGGCTGAATTCTCCAGCCCAGACAACATTCTGATGAATCTTCTCTCTAATTCAGTCACATCATTTTCGCAGTGTGGACACCAGTACTCTGGCTATGGCCTAACTATTGTTACAACTCCAGCATTGTTTCTGAATGCACACATTTTGAAGAGCACATGCATTCATTGGAGGTCATTCAGAAAAGATTCACTAGGCTGTTTCTGGAATAAGGGATTTGTCTTAAGAGAAATTCTAGCACTTAGAATAAAAGGCCATTGTGAGGGTCTTGACTGGTACATGCTGAGATGTTACTTCCCCCTCAGGAAATCTAGAATTAACGGAAATAGCTTCAAAACAAGGCATCTTACGTTTAACTTGGAGGGTGAGGAATTTGTTCTCCCATTGTGTTGTTAGTGCTTACTTCGACAGGAAACAGTAGCAGGGCTGTGTCATTGCATAATTTCAAGATTGTGTTAAAAACTTTTTCTTGACATCGGAGTCAAGGGTTAGGGGAAACTGATAAGAAAAAGTTAAAACACCAATCAGACCAGTCATGAATGCACGAAATAGTTCAGCGAATGGCCTCTGCCTGATTCTATTTCTTAGGGTTTTATAATCTCCAATTTGGCAGGAAGGTTTCTAATCCAAAATAATCTTTACAACAATCTATGTCCTCTTGACCACATAGAACACAGTGTTATTTTTAAACTTAGCTCATGGGACGTGGGTGTTGCTGACTCAACCTCAATTTATTGAGGACCTTAAAGGATGGTGAGCTGATTCACTCCATGAGGGTGGGAGGAGTGGGGATTGTGTTATTAACACAGAGCACCAGAGCTTTTTGGGGAGAGAGAATTTTTTTTCTATATTAAAGAAAACTGTAATCATCAATGCACCATTTAGAAAGACAGTGACTTTCATGAAGGCAATTGGATAAGCACCTGACCAGGAAAAATTTACAAGGCTGTGAGCAAGACTAGGGGAGAGGAATTTGTTGGGTTTCTCTTTCAAAGTGAGGGGACAAGAAGAATAGGTTGAATAATCTTGTCTTGAGACATTGATTGCCCCACCTCCATTTTCCCATTATTTGAAACCTTTATTACATACACACTGTTTGTAAAGTGTAGTAGTATCCATTGAAAGCATGGGCCTTAATCAATGTTGACAGAAAAATGATGCTTCTGCTAAGGAAGGTGGCCAAAGCACCATAGGCAGCTGTCATTCACCACTTAATTTCTAGAATTAAGATGACCAGCAACAGTTTGAAAGCATTTCGCTACAAGTACTCATGTCCTTGGTAAGGGAGAGAAAACAAGAGAATACCTATCACCAACCACATGTCAGAACTTACACAGCACTGCAAACACAGTAAAACGCTTCAAGTACAGCATGACATAGAATCGTCTCAAATGATGCTGGGCTGATGCCCTGAAGATCGCTCGGAGATAGGTTTGAAGTAGAGAGAAGGCAAGAGTTAGAGAAGTTTCAGCAGAGCATTTACGAAGACAAGCAAGCTGCTTATGATGGGATTCTTAAGAACTCCAACAGAATTTAACCAAAAATACCTTTTCAGGTGTCAGATGAGCACTTCTGGATGTCAGCACATGGCACAATGCGGCTCTGAATTCTTGGCAAATTTTGCGGATGATGTGATACATTTCCAAGTCTGAAATGACGATGACAGTGAGCAGTTTCCAACTCAGATTGTATCGCTGCCTACTCTAAAACTGAAAGGCACTGTGGTCCCCAACTGTGAAAGCTTTGCCGATGATCTCCCTCAACCTTCGAGTGGAGGTTGCCATTTTCAATCCATAACAGGGAGGTGGCAGGACAGCAGCACTCATACCCTCCTTCGCCACTGTAACATTAGTGTGTACCATCTCTAAGATCCTTATTAAGGCTTTATTAATAGGGGCATAGAATGTACTGCAAGGAGGTGATGTTGAAACTGTAGAACTAGCAAAACTGGAAGTGGGGGCAAATTGTTCACTTGCTGGAGTCATATCTGGCATATATGATTGTTGGAGTTAGCTCAGCTCCAGGATCTCTCTCCAGGAGTTCTTCAGGATAGTGTACTCTGCCCAACTATCTTCAGCTGCTTCACTAACAACTATCCCTCCATTATAAGGTCGGGGATGTTTCCCATGATTGCACAATGCTCAGCACATTCACGACTCCTCATACGAAAGCAGTTGATGTTCAAATGAAACAAGATCTGGTCAACATCTAGTCTTGGTCTGACAAGTGGTAAGTAACTTCCTCGCAATACAAATGCCAGGCAATGACTACCTCGAATAGGAGACATCACCACTATCGCTCCTTGACATTTATTAGTGTTACCAAGACTTAATCCCCCACTATCAACATCCTCGGGGATACCATTGACCAGAAACTCAACTGGACTTGCTACAAAAACACAGTGGCTACAAAAGCAGGCCCGAGGCTATGAATACTGCAGCAAGGAACTCACCTACTGACACCCAAAGCACAAGTCATAGAGACGTACAGCACGGAAAATAAGGTCACTCCTCAGCCTCTGACGTTCCAGGGAAAACAGCCCCAGCCTATTCAGCCTCTCTCTATAGCTAAAATCATCCAGCCCTGTAAAGCCTTTCTGAACCCTTTCAAGTTTCAAACCATCCTTCCGATAGGAAGGAGACCAGACTTGCACACAATATTCCAAAATTGGCCTAACCAATGTCCTGTACAGCTGCAACGTGACTTCCCAACTCCTAAACTCAATGCTCTGACCAATAAAGGAAAGCATACCAAATGCCTTCTTCTCTATCCTATCTACCTGCGACTCTACTTTCAATGAACTATGAATCTGCACTCCAAGGTCTCTCTGTTCAGCAACACTCCCCAGGACCTTACCATTAAGAGTATAAGTCCTACTCTGATTGGGTTTTCCAAAATGCAGTACCTCATTTATCTAAATTAAACTCCATCTACCACTTCTCAGCCCATTGGCCCATCTGATCAAGATCCCGTTGTATTGAGGTAACCTTCTTTACTGTCCACTACACATCCAATTTTGGTGTCATCTGCAAACTTACTAACTATACCTACGTTCACATCTAAATCATTTACATAAATGACAAAAAGTAGTGGACCTAGCACTGATCCTTGTGGCACACCTCTGGTCACAGGCGAGCCAGTTCGGTATCCAAATGGCTAGTTCTCCCTGTATTCCATGAGAACAACCTTGCTAACTAGTCTACCATGAGGAACCTTGTCGTACGCCTTATTGAAGTCCACACAGATCATATCTACTGCTCTGTCCTCATCAATCCTCTTTGTTATTTCTTCAAAAAAAAAACCTCAATCAAGCTCATGAAACATGATTTCCCACATACAAAGCCATGCTGACTTTCCAAACACATGCAAATCCTGTCCCTCAGGATTCCCTCCAAAAACTTGCCCACCCCGATGCCAGGTTCACCGGTCTATTGTTCCCTGGCTTTACCTTTCTTAAATAGTGGCACGTTAGCCAACCTCCAGTCTTCTGGCACCTCACCTGTGATTATCAATGATACAAATATCTCAGTAAGGGGCCCAGCAATCACTTCCCTAGCTTCCCACAGAGCTCTAGGGTAAACCTAATCAGGTCCTGGGGAGTTAGATTTTCTTTAGGAGTGTAACGGAATGCCCCTCACTTGCCTGGATAGGTGCAGCTCCAACAACACTCAAGCAACTTGAGACTATCCAGGACAAAACAGCCTACTTTTTTGGCACTGCATCCACTTCCTCCACCACCTACATTCAGTTGCAGCAGTGTGTACTATCTACAAGATGCATTGCAGAAATTCATCAAAGATCCTTAGAGAACATTATTACAAACCCACGACCATTTTCAGCAAGAAGGAAAAGGGTAGCAGATACATGGGGTTACCACCACCTGCAAGTTCCCCTCCAAGCCTCATCTTGACTTGGAAATATATCGCCGTTCCTTCACAATCACTGGGTTAAATCCTGGAATTCCCTCCCCAACGGCAGCATGGGTCAACCTACAGCACGCAGACTGCAGCGGTTCAAGAGGCACTATCTCCTTTGCAAAGGCATGTAGGGACAGACAATAAATGCTGGCCAGCCAGCAACTGATGCCCATGTCCCATGAGTGGAAAAAAAACACTTATTAGACCCCAACTGGACTCTTATGTATAGTTCTGGGTTCCACAGTATATTAGCAGAAGTGATTTACAAGAATTGCTCCAGGAATGTAAAACTTCACTTATCAGATTAAAGATGTTGAGCTTGTATTTCTTTGGGGGGGTGGAGTGGAGGGGGTGGGTGGCAGCTGTGAGGAGATCTGATAGAGGTTTTCAAAGTCATGAGCGGACTGGACAGAGTAGATAGGGGAATGCTGTTTGCACTCAAAGAAACAAGAACAAGAGGGCATTGATGCATAATAACGTGCCAACAAAGCAAGGGTGATGTGAGGGAAAAACAAGAACTTTTTCATATCAAGTAGTTCTGACGTGGGATACACTGCCTGGAAAGGTTCAATTGAGACATTCAAGAGGGGATTGGATGATTATTTGGATAGAAATGGTGTCAGGATATGGGGAAAAGGCAGAATAGGAAAAGGTAATAGAAGGTACAATGAGCCAAATGGCTTCCTTCTGCGCTGTAACAATTCAGTGATTCTGAGAAAGTGCACTACAGAAACTCACCAATACTTCACAAACAACACCCTGCAAACTCTCCGCACATTGTCTAGTTGGACAACAGCAACAAAAAGAGCATCACCTGCAAGTTCCTCTCTTAATCTTCACCATCCTGACTTGGAAAATGTAGCCATTCTTTCACTGTTGGTCAAAGTCCTGTGGGTGTACTGATACCAAATGGACTGCCTTCTCCAGGACATTAGGGATTGGTAAGAAATGCCAGCCCACCCAACAACATGCACATAAGACTAAACAAAAAAGGTTTACCCTTTGATCTCTGAATCCTGCAATTTCTACAGTAAAACTTTCTTTTCTCATTTTAAATTATAAATTTGTGCCAATTTTAACCTTCAGAGGCAAATATCTCACCTTCACATAAACTGCATTAAACATTAGGATCTAAATTCTGCATCAATATGATTATACTATTCTTGAAACCCTATAAAACTTACATCTAATAACATCCTTCATGACTTCGTGTCTTTTGTTTTTATTTTTATTCATTGATAAGAATTACAATCATTGAAATAAAATTGCACATGTGTGCAAAGTTTCCACAAATATATTTTAACAATGCTATCCATTTAAGGAAATATTAATTGAGCAAATTGTTTAATGCCAAGTATGAAACTTACTAAACCTTCACTGAAAACATTTTGTAGTACACTATACCTATCATACCAGTGCAGTTTATATTCCCCAGTAACCAATGACAACTGAGCTTGCAGTAAACTTTACCCAGTTATCAGGACAGAGTGGAGTGGCTAAGGCCTTGCATAACTTTATTGTAAATTTATAAACAAACATGCAAGTTTCAAATGTAAAATCAAATGAAATGAAGTGCAGTCAAACATTTACCTCAGACATGCTGGAGGTTCATGACTTCCATTTTACAAAGTAAAGGGAGAATAAAATAAAAAAAGGGCAAAATTAGACAATAGAACATCAACAATTATCAGCACTAATATCAAGTTACTCTGCAAAGCCATTTTCGACTCATACTTAACTCAACCTGGTCTAACTATAACATCTCAATAAAATAATTTACCAAGTGTGCACTCACAGAGTGAACTTATTTTATACAATACACCATTCAAATCAGTTTATAATGTTTTTTTTGTTTTCATTTAAAAGCAAAGACCATCATTTCCTTTATTGGCAATGGGACACGAAAGCGATCAACTTCATATAGAACAGCAATTTCTTAAGCATTATGCAGCTTCTGCCAATGGCAGTAAGAAACCAAAAAACACATCCTTTGACTTACATCAAATGGAAAGCAGCAGTTCAGAAAAAAAAAATCAAAATCCCACTCTCGGCTGTTGGCATCCTGGCCCCTCAAGTACAGCTCACCAATAAATTCAACTAGGTTTACCCAATAATATATACAATTGTTACTGCAACATGCAAATGATTACTATACACAATTTAATATGCTGTAAGGCTATGGTGAATTCCAAAAAGGAATTAAAACAAAATTAACCCTCTTGCTCACTTGTTCTATTAAATTTGATAATGTAATTCATTGCTATATTGTTGCTTTTGAGCCTAGTTTTAATACAATAACTTAAGAGTTACGAAGATAGTTACATTAGGCCCTGGTCATACACCAAAAGTAAAAGAGTGCAAACCAAGTTTGCTGAACAAATGAAAATTATCCAGCACATCAATTTAATCTATTATGACATTCTATTTTTAACCCTGAGTACTGCAAGCCCATTTGCAGTTTACAAAATACGTTTTCTGTCACAGAATACCTGCAGAAACGACTTTCGGTTCATTTCTAATGCTGCACCTCACAATTATTTGGAAAGTAGAATTGAGAAGTATACGGGGACAGCTGAACATTTCTAAATCTGTTGACTTCTTGAATGAACATAGTTATAATTTCCTTTGTTTCCTTATTTTGGTGCAGAAATGCCACTGCAGTCCTCAAAGGGTTAAAGTAGAGTTGATAAATGTTCGTAGGTAGCACACACACAAGCTTTATTCACTTCCACAATATGGGTCCATTCCACTTAACTTATCTGGAACAGTAACCCATAATACAGGTTAATTGATGATGATCAATGGGAACTTGGAAGTCATTGCATGGCATTTTCAATTGCCAGTTTTGTCTCTCGTCCTCGATTTTGATGGGCTTTACAATGCTTGTTTCGACAAAGATGGCAGGAGCTGTCACTGAATTAGTGATCCATTCTGTTTAAGTGCTCATGTTTGCCATTGCTTAAGCAGGGCACGTACATTGCACACTTTTCTGCTTACTTTAGTTCATGGAACAAAATCCTTACAAAAATAACTAACTTTTTTTGGGAGATGAACTATCACATTTTTAAAAAAGTTGGGAGGAGTGAAGGGAGAACCATTTAATTATTTCTTATATTTAGTGTAAAGAACCAGCGTACATCAGTAAGACAAATAAATTTCATGAATCATATACCGCAATTAGCTTCTAGTTGATTTTCTAATACACTTCAGCTTCAAGTAATTCACTTCAGTCTATCTCATCACGTAAAATCCAAAATGGCTTTTAGCTTGGGCTGATGTAGCACCTCTTTTCCAGATGATGTTTCGCTCTTTATTTGTGGTATGTTTCTAGCTTTCCAGTGCCTGCGGGCAGGAATCTGCATGGGAGAGTTTTGACATGGCACCATTGCTGTCAGTTTGTGTGCATGCAGTTTTCATTTTCTACATCATTCTCATTGCAGTCCTCGTCACTCTCCTGCTGGATGCCTAAAGATGCAGAGGTTTCCTTCTTGGCAATATGATCGTGTGCAAAATAGCCAGTACCACTGATTGTATCTTGTCTCTGGTAGAAGAGGACATAAGCTGCTTTTGACTGTTGGAATGAAAAAGAAAGCAGATTCATTTATTATAAAATGCCTGCTCACATCAAATTCAGTAACCACAATTCCCTGGCCACATTTCAGCAGAACCATTGCCGTTTTGATATTTAACTATTTTACAAAATATAAATGCAAATTCAACCATGTCAAACATTAAACACAATTTTGTTTTATTAGTTCTTGCTTCTTGGAGTTATCTACCTTTAGAAGGAAAGAAATAATCAAGCACTTTTAGCTTTTCAGCTCATGAGTAAGCCATCTAAAGACAAGAATTTTTGTTGGGCAAGGGAATAATGGGAAGAGATTGGGGATGAATACACCAAAATGATAAGAAATATATAATTGGTAGCACAAGTAAATACAAGGAATTGCAGCTGTCTTCAGATAATGCATCAGTGGCTGAATTTTCATTTAATCGTGAAGAGGTCCTGAACTTTTAAATTCAGCCCAGGTATTTAAGTATTAAATTATGATTCAGACAGCTTTGCAAGATCAAGAGTAAATCATATAATCATTAATCTTTTGGACATGCAAGACACACCACCAGGGCGGGTCAGACTTGAAACCAGATCTTCTGGCCTAGAGGAAGGGAAAGTATCACTGTGGCTATTTCAATTGACCTGCTCTGAAATGCACACCCAGAGCAAACATGTCCAGGGCAGCTGGGTCCTGAAACTGGGCCTTCTGACCCAGAGGTTGGGAGACTATCATCGCACCACAAGAGCCCCCAAACTACTCTTAATCAATCTCTTACAACCCACTTCCAGGACAGGTGCACTTAAATTCAGAACCTTCTGACCCAAATTACAGATATTACCACTGCAAAAGATCATTAATCTGTGTAATTATTTTAATTAACCTATTCAGACTTGCAAGAAGATGTGCAGAACAAGTGGGACATGAAGCCAGTGCTCCTGGCCCAGTGATAAGGATGCTAGCACTGCTCCACAAGAGCATCAGGAATTCATTGCATATTAAGTGTTCTTAATTGTATGCAGGTGAGCATTATCTGGTGATTTATTTGAACCCCAACAGACAGATTGAAACAATATTTGTTGTTAGTCTACTTATGTGATGCTATAAAACAACAGAGGATGACTCCAAATCTGAACTTCTCCAATTACAGACTGAAGTATAACAATGAAGGAATAGAGTTTTATTGTGTATGCCATATTTCAAATTAGATGATAAATGTGTCCATGATCTGTCAATGTATATGATTTTTCTTAGTGACCAGGGAAACATTTATTTTTTATTACCTTTAGCACCCTGCTGTATGTAAATTAATACACTGGGCTGCATTACACTTAATTTTCTAGCAAGATTTGTCCTATTATACAATGGTTACACTTAACAGGCAAGATGATGTGATGCTCAAGGGCTTGCAAGATGCCAAATAAATAAGGTTCCTTATTTCTAACAAAGTGTTTGGAGCATCACAAATTTGCACTGTTAGTTAGGTTAAATCAAATTTAAAAAAAAAATACTTTTACAGCTGTCTGTACAAACAGTTATGAATAAAATACTGGTATTCTATTATTGGGAATAGAAGTATTGGAAAAAATACTTGCCACTATTTGGTCTTCTACTGCCGATGAAACACTGGTGTCATCAAAATAGTACCACTTATTGTCGTCTTTGTTCTTGGCAAAGGCTGTGTCTTTTGGATAAAGGCAAATTAGCACAACTGAAGAGAGAAACTGGCTACAAATATTCTGGAATATTTTTGTGTCTATATATTTAACATAATCTTTAGATTTAAATTGTTTGCTTCAATTTCGTTTTTAACAAAGTGCATACCATCTAAAACATCAAAACCCAAGGATCATCACAGGAAAGGCAGCCCAGGCAGCAGGCTCATTATTTTAAAACTTGATAACTGCCACACAAAGGCATTTTGGCACTGAAACAAACTTTTAGTAGTTCAACAAAACATCCAGGATGATGGGTGCAGTTGTAGTCACTTCACCTTTATTTTTTGGTAAAAAATGTTTGAATATTCTTGAAATAAACACAAACTTAGCAGTAAAACGTCTGATACTGAAAGCTGTAGAAAAAAGCTAGCTTTGAAGTAACACTCAAACATGCAGTGCTGTCGCCCACTATGAGCAATCCCTATCACAAAACAGCTTGATATTTTGAGCAATCAATGGCCTAGATCACACAGACAGTAGTGACTCCTGTGGTCTGGGACTTTTGTTGCAACAAGATGTTTAGACCTCTGGTCCAGCAAGAATACAAGTAGTAACCTTCCCAGGAACTGACCTCAACAAAATCAGGCAGGTTTTGGCACTGCTACTGCTTGTGCAACAACTAGGAGGTTTATACAGCACAGTACTAAACAATATCAAAAGCAATTCATCTGAAGCCAAGTGGAAGGTCAAAATAGAGACACCATAGCAAGCCGAAATGTTAATTCTAGTCGATCAACATTCAATATGATAGCTTCAGCACAGACCCAACATTTTATAAGCCAAGCATTTCAACAGAGATCCAACATTAATACCAAACAACAACAAATTGCATTTAATCAGTGCTTTTAATATAGTAGATTAACGTGAAGCACTTGAGGAACAATTATAAAGCAAAGTTTGATACCAAACCACCGAAGGAAAATTTTCAGGAAGCCCAAAACCTTGATTGATGGTTACAGTTTTGTGGTAAATATTAAAGGCGAGAGAGAGGGTCAAGGATGCTTAGGAAGAGAATTTCAGAACTTAAGGCTTGTGCAGCCAAAAATGGCTACCAATGATCCGCAATTAAAATCAGAATTCAAGGGGCCTGAAGTAAAGGAAGGACAGAGTTGGGAGGAGTAAGCTCATGGAGGGATTGGAAATAAAAATGAGAACTTTAAAATCAAAACGTTGACTTACATTTGTTCCTAGTTAAACAATGATCACAGGGGTGATGGGTGAATGGGACTTGGTGCCAGTTAGTACATAGACAGAGTTTTGGATTATCTTATCACTGGTTGTGGAGGAAAGCTAACCAGTAGTGTATTGTAATAGTCAAGTTTACAATGTAACAAAGACACGGATGAGCATTTCGGATGGAGATTTTGAGTTATCCATTCTGCATGTTGGACAATTTTGAAACAGTCAAATGTTCCACCAGTAACCTAGTCAGTTGATTCCAGAGATCCAACAGTCATTTTTGACAGACATCAAGATGATTGCATGATAGTTGCATGTGTTTTGCGTGCAGATCTCTTTCCTCCACTACCCTTCCTGTTGTTGCAATCAGTTCTTTATTTGAGGTAAGCAGCTAATAAAATTTACCTATTGCAAGCAATTGAAACTAGAGAGAGGAAGGTGGAAGCAGATGATTTTAAAACTTGAGCATTTAAAAAAAAAGTTAAGCACATTAAAATTTCATCAGTACAGATCCAATATTCTGGCCTTTGTATAAAAATAATTATAAATTGGAATACTTACAATGTCCTCCACCCATTCCACCATAGTGATTTGAAACAGCAATCAAGTTATATTCACAACGACCAGCATTTGGATTTATAAGAAATTCTGACATATCTAAATCACTAATGAAAACAAAGACACATTATCATTTCCTTATACACAATTCCAAATTATATTCTATTTCAGACATTAGTTCTAAGTTTTAGATAGAATTGTTGCTCACAATACATTGACAGTTCTTATTACCCATCCATTTTTAACTCTTCCCTGTTTAAATATACAAATCTAATGCCTCAAATTAGATGTAATCTAAATATCATCAGTATAAATGAGCAAATTCTACTTTATCTGTGGTTTTGTCAGTAGCATAAGACATAGAAATAGGCCATTTGGCCCATCAAGTCTAGCCTGCCACTCAATAAAATCTGTCTGATCTGATAATCCTTAACTCTACCTCTCTGCCTTTTCCCCATTCCCCTCGATTCCTTTACTGTTAAGAAAAGTTAATATCTGTGAACAAAGTGATTATTGGAGGGGGATAACTAATGAAATTCTATTCCTCTAAACTTTTCTTCTGAGGGGTTTTCATTTTTAATTCATGATCCCCCATCAATCTGAATTCCTTCTCTGTTACTGAGCTCGCTCTCTCTCTCTCTCTCTCTCATTGCCCTTCATTAACCAACATGGTCCTGATTTTAACCAGGAGAACATTTGCTTCCCAGTCTTGTCTCTTTCCACGGTGGTAGCTTAGGTCCATTCTCTCATCTCTATCAGCATTCCCTAGCAAGATCCAGTGAATGTAAAAATCAAACAAGTTGATGATTTCCACACTGTAGGGAATCTAATCTAATCTAATGACTGCCATAAACAGTGGCCCAGTATTTTGTGAGAAAGGGAGTAGATGCCTAAACCCGAGACAGCACACCCACAATATCACATAGACATAATAGCAGGGAAACGGACTGTTCATTGTGCCAATATTTATGTTGCAAAAAAGTCACCGTCCGCTCTTTTTCATTTTACATCTCATTCCTTTTGTGCTCATGTGTTTCTAGCTTCTCCTTAAATACACTGATGCAATTAGCCTTATTCTTTGGGGTACAGTGGTCCACAGTCTAATTACTCTATCAGGTATGGAAGTTTGTTTTGAGCTCTTTATATGTTTAGTGACTGTTTCTTATTTACATCCTTTAGATTAGATTAGATTAGATTAGATTCTCTAAGTGTGGAAACAAGCCCTTTGGCACAAAAAGTCCACATCAACCCTCTGACTAATGCACCTAACACTATGGGCAATTTAGCATGGCCAATTCACCTGACCTGCACATCTCTGGGCTGTGGGAGGAAACCCACGCAGACACGGGGAGAATGTGCAAACTCCACACAGAGAGTCACCCAAGGCTGGAATCGAACCTGGGACCCTAGTGCTGAGAGGCAGCAGTGCTAACCACTGAGCCACCGTGCTGCCCTTTGGTTTTATCTCCCGCATAAGGGGAAATGCCTTTATTAAATCAACTCAAACAAAGTGGCAACTTGTTTTACACAGCACAATATCTACTTTTTCATTGGATTTCACAGGACTTCAGTCAAACTCTTTTTAGACAATAATTAGGAGAGCTATGACCAGATTTAACTCACTAAGACCTACCTAATAGGAAAATCAACCAGTGTGTCCAGCTTGTCTCGCCAATAACGACTATAGGAAAATCGCTTCAAATGCACCACCAACACAGGTGGCAATGACCACAAATCTAGTTTTTTGGTGGCTTGCTGATGCTGCTTGCAGTTTGGACAGTACCTGAATAAAAATACAATAAAATTGTATTGAATTTTTTCAAGAAAAAAGCCTTTTCTCTGATCAAGCATACTTAGGACGATGGAAAGGCCTCCTAAATTAGGACATTTTTCAATCTCTGAAATATTCTGAACATTGGGCATTGCACTTGCAGTAAAATCTTCAATACCAATGACTTATAGATTTTAAACATAAATTCTTGAAGAGAAAAACTTCATCCCCACTACAAATAAGTCAACCTTGATATTCAAGAAAACTATACTGTTGGAAACATCTTACACCCCACACGTAAGCAGTGCAATGTGCACAAAACAAAGTACCTTTAATCTTCACAACCAGCTCAAGAAAATTCCAAGAGGAACAATAGCAGTTTTGAAGTTTTATTATGATCATTAACCTTAAAAGCTTCATTCTAATTGAAGCTCTGAAACTGGTTCTGATTAACAGCTTTTCACAGCGCCCATAATTTAAAATTATACCCACTTGGTGCAATCTTTATCATCTGAATTTAGGCACAATTAGCCTTATTTATAGGTTTTCAAACTTTTTTTGATTAGCAATGGTCAAATTCATTATTTGACTGAATAAAACCAGAACTACAAGATTTTAGACAGAATTTACATGCTGGTTTAGAAATTTAAATTCTATCCAAAATATGACTTAAAATTACTTACCATGGGTCCTCTGCACCCAGCTTCTCTTTAGTTGTAAAAAGTTCAATACAATCTTTTAACTTGACAAAAATTTTTTTCTGTGGCCTATATTCCATGCTTTCATGTTTCTCAAAATCCTAAATGGAGAAAAGACAAACAGCTCTTAGAGTTGAAAAATTATCGCAGAAAATGTTTGATCCATGACAGTACAAAAATGCTCACACTGCTTGTTACCAATACATTATTTGTTGATATTTTTCCAATGAACAGTTAGTTTCTGAAAAGTACCAGTGGTTTCCCATGACATACCTCTCAGTAAAACAAACTGTGCACATTTTTAAAATATGAAGAACAGATTGTTTCATCATGTTGTGCACCATATTAGATTAGATTACTTACAGTGTGGAAACAGGCCCTTCGGCCCAACAAGTCCACAGTGACCCTCCGAAGAGCAACCCATCCAAACCCATTCTCCTACATTTATCCCTTCACCTTGCACTATGGGCAATTTAGCATGACCAATTCACCTAACCTGCACATTGTGGGAGGAAACCGGTGCACCCTGAGGAAAGCCTCGCAGACACAGGGAGAATGTGCAACCTCCACACAGACAGTTGCCTGGGGTAGGAATTGAACCCGGGTCTCTGGCCCTGTGAGGCAGCAGTGCTAACCACTGTGCCACCATGCCACCCATACAGTTATTATATAGGTAGGACAGCTACCTTTTTGACTTCTTAAAAAAAATTTGTTGTGGCGACAAAATGTAAGTTTCCTTGGCATGTAGCTTGTGCAGTTGTTTCTAGAGTCATTATCTTAATGTTTGGTTTTGACAGAGAAACTACAATGTGGTTTGATGCCCAAGAAAGGCTAACTACACCTAGATATGGAATATAGTTTATGAAAAAAATGCCTAAAACGGCATTTAAAGGTATCTTTCATCTTTTGTCATGCTAATTTTCTTAACCAAGTTAAAACAACTTGGTCTTTTATAACCATCTTTTCCCTTACATGCCTGGTACATATTTTACCTCTGCTGCATTGTCATCGAAGTATTGCTTCTTTATTTCAGGATCCCAGTCTAATGCTAGATATGTTCGTTCTACAAATGATAAACAGAATATGCCTTAAAAATAAATTCTCGAACAAATCACTTGCAATGCATCAAAAGTTATTTCTTAAATCAAATCAGCTGACCTGGTCCGATATAACACACATAATTCACAAGAGCTCGACAGCTTACTTGGTCAAGGCAGCGGAAAATGAGTGCAACAGAAATTCTCAGGTTTGTGTGACAAGCTATTTTTGACTAACTGATTGTGGGTACAATTCTTTTATCAGTACAATATATAGATTTAGCCTAGTTACCTACCTGGATTTCAAGAAGGCTTTTGACAAGGTGCCGCTCAGGAGGCTACTGAGTAAGATAAGGGCCCACGGTGTCACAGGCAGGGTGCTAGCATGGATAGAAGCTTGGCTTCTGGCAGAGAGTGGGGATAAAAGGGTCCTTCTCAGGATGGCAGCCGGTGACAAGTGGTATTCCGCAAGGCTCAGTGTTGGGACCACAACCTTTTACTTTGTACATTAACAATCTAGTTGAAGGAACTGAAGGCATTCTGGCTAAGTTTGCAGTTTGATAAAGATACGTAGAGGGACGGGGAGGCTGCAGAAAGATTTGGACAGGTTAGGAGAGTGGGCAAAGAAGTGGCAGATGGAGTACAACATGGGAAAGTGTAAGATCATGCACTTTGGTCGAAAGAAGAGAGGCATGTACTATTTTCTAAAGGAGGAGAAAATTCAGAAGTCTGAAGTGCAAAGATACTTGGAAGTTCAGTCCAGAATTCTCTCAAGGAAAACTTGCAGGTTGAGTCAGTAGTTAGGAAGGCAAATGCAATGATGGCACTTATTTTGAGAAGACTTGAATATTAAAGCATGGAGGTACATCTGAGGCTCTGGTCAGGTCAGATTTGGAGTATTGTGCACAGTTTTGTACCCCATATCTCAGGAAGGATACACTGGCATGTTCAGAGCAGTTTCATGAGAATGGCCCCAGGAATGAAAAACTTAGCATATGAGGAATTTTTGAGGACTCTGGATTTACACTCAATGGAATATAGAAAGATGAGGATATAATTGAAACATGCAGAACACTGAATGGTCTGGACAGAGTAGATGTTGGGAAGATGTTTCTATTGGTCGGAGAGACTAGGACTCGAGGACGCAGCCTTAGAATAAAGGCAAGACCGTTTAGAATGGAGATAAGGAGGAACTTCTTCAGCTGGAGAGTGGTGAATCTATGGAATTCATTGCCATAGAAGGCTGTGGAATCCAGATCATTGAGTATATTTAAGACTGAGATAGATAGATTTTTGAGCATCAAGAGAATCAAAGGTTATGGGGAGAAAGCAGAAGAAAGGGGTTGGGAAACTGATAAGCCATGGTTGAATGGCGGAGCAGATTCAAAGGGCTGAATGGAGCTGATTCAAAGGGCTAATTCCTGCTCCTGTGTCTTACTGCCTTACTATCACCATTTATTTAATCTTACAGCTATTCCATACACGAATGTTGGATGGCTGGTTAATTATATCTGTTGCCTCAAATTAGGTTCAAGCATCAGTCAAAACTTGAATTTAGCACTTAGTTTAAAAACTGACTTCTTGACATGGACAATCATATCTGACCAAAGCATACACCCAAGTGGGGAATCAGAAACTTGAGTTTGGGATAAGATATTTCTTAAAGATTTTTGATTAAAAATATATCAACAATATTTAAAGCTTAGTTTAATTTGCTTTTAAAAAAACTCAATTTTGAATGAATCGTTTACTCCAGAAAAGCTCATCAAACAATTAAAACCTGAATCTGCTTGTTGCTAGGCAAAGCAGAAAAAGGAACATTTTTTATGCTACAATTCATTTGTGCCGCATAGTTTATGAAATCAAGTGCTCCTTCACTTAAAACCAACTCCGTTCCAAAATGCATTAATGGCCTTTTTGGTGGATTCATGGCCACAATAGTGAACTTTGTCAAAGGAGTTTGCCCCTTTTCACTTGCAGCCAATTCCCTCATGTTAAGTTTGGGCTGATGATCAGGGTGAGTCATGACTTTGATTCCTGATGACCTCAGGAATTACTTGGACATGAAATGTACAAATAAACGTCAGGTTTTCAGTTCTGATTGCAGTCCAGTGAGTTCTGCTGGCAAGTGGATGAGATGCCACAGCTATTAATATGAGATGAAACATGAAAACTGGCCATCAAGGCCAGGGATCAGATGACTATGAACTCAGTTGGAGCAGAATCATAGAAAAATACCTAATAGGATATAAACAGAAATAAGTTTCTGTTCAATCATACTTTCCCACTGTCCTTCTAAAATATACTGCATTATAATTCCTGCAGCGGTGGGGCCAAAGGCAGTGGAAGTAAAATAGTTTGCTTCAGAAATGTCTCATTGCTGTAATCAGTGCTGCTACACAGCAATGACATGATGCTTTGCTTCTTGACTTCTCAGCTCACGGATAGCTGACACCCCAAAGCAACATGGCTCCTGTGGAAGTGCCAGGTGAATGGAGGAATTTAGGGCTATGTTCAGGTTTGATACAAACTAGCTGGTTGGCAGCAACATGCGATAAGCTGCTGGGTGACATACTTATTACAGTGTATTGAAGAGGAAGGATTTCAACTATAATATTTACCATCAAGTCTGATTTGTCTGCTGTCTTCAAATCGGATTTGCCTGTCGTCCTTGACATAATTGATATCTGTATTTCCTAAATTATTGAACTGGAATGTAAAGAGTTGTTTTTTATGTCCCTGGAACAGCTGGACTTTACAGGGGTCTTCAGTGCAGATACCATTTTCAGAATCTTCATTATCGCCTCCAACAGAGTCCTCTGATTGGCTGTTCTCATTCTCAGAAGGTAGTTCTTGATCTTGACTGGATTCATCATCTTGTTCATCTGTCTCCATTTCACCTGCTCAGAAGAGTTCACAGCAAAAAATCATTAGAATGATCTTCCTTTTAGAGCCTCATATCTAATCACCATTTAAAGATAAGCTGTAATGTGGCCTATTTACCATGAAGCTCTCAACTATCAATATTGAAAAGAAAGCCCCAATTGAGAAAGGTTTGAAATTATCAAAAATAGCCCTAAGATGCACTTTAAAGAAAACAAAAGATTCTGAAGATAGAATTCTCCACTAAAGAATTTTGAAACTGCAGCCAAGATGTTGACTTTATTTTGGGCAGAGGTGGCAAGGGAAAGAAGAATTTTACAACCATCCTTCCTATTCTAATTACCTTTGATAGGTTTTCACTAAAGTTCCATTATTATCTGCAAAGGAGTTTAACCAAAATGATTAATCCCCATTTTGAAGAATTATTTTGCAACAGCATTTAAAAAAATAGGGCAAGTCAGTGTGGTTCAGTATCCACTGAGACAATTACCAAATTTGTCAAAGCAAATTAGCAAATAATGATCTCTATTGGATGACTTGTGCCACAGACATTTTCTCTCTCGAAGGAAATAATAGAGAGGAATTAGTTTGATAGTAAGTACAGAGAACATATGTAAATATGCATGTATACATGCTTCCACTGTGTGAAGACTGATTAGAAATATGTATTCAAATAGGTCATTTTGGCCTTTTTAAAATAAGTTATTGAAGCAGCTAACTAATAGCTTATAAATTATTTTCTGATAAAGCATTAAGAAAGCTAAACAAAAAGCCAATTCCTTTATAACTGTTTAAAATGAAGTTAATCCATTATTGTTTCAACCCCTCCGGTTTAAATATTTTTATTGGTATATGGGTGTAGTGATACAAGGGAGAGACAACTTACAAAGGTAACTTATCAGATATGCGAGGTACTTATTTAATCCAATTACATAAAACTATATTTTATACAACTATTCAGCTTCTAAGCATTTGCTGTTGCAATATGATAATTAAAATAGCCTTTTAGAACCCCATCTAAATACAAAGTGAAAAAGAGAGACAGTGATGCTATTTTGACATAAAACATAGGAGCAGGAGGCGGCCATTTGGCCCATCGGGTTTGCTCCACTATTCAATGAGATAATGGTTGATCCGATTATCCTCACTTCCAAAAGGAAGGAGTGTTAATAGCAGATTTCCCATTTTTTCTCTTTCATTTGTTGCATTTAAATCATTCTAAATGGTAGGTTACTTTGCATGATCTTGAAGTACTTCAGTATTTCATGAAAATACCTCAGTCATTATAAGGGATTACCTTTGCAGATTAAGTCTGAATAATCTGACAGATATCTCCACTCAATTAAAAAAAAGTCAAAAACAGCATTCAGCATTGGAAGGGCCACTTATGAAATGCTTTTAAGCCACTGACGTTGTACAATAATATTTATTACAATGCATACATATATTTGCCATTCCAGTTGCTGTTTTATAAATGAATCAATAATTTGATTGAAATAGGCCTCTAAATTTTACTGATGCGGCAATTTATTGTGCTGAAGGGGTGCAATAACATAAACGGAGAATACTTATTGGCACTGTTTGTGAACTCATAATGAGGAATTAGAAAATGAAGACCAAAAGAATGGAGAAAGTTAGTTTTTCTAAAAATAAAAAGATTGTTAGGATTGGAATGCTCCATCATCCAACAATACATACCAGGTTGCAAAAGGAAAGTGAATCAATGTAAGTGACAAATGGAGAAGAACATGAGGAAAGAAATGATTAAAAACTGCTTTGGTAACTTCTTTCAAATATGAAATCATGGCATGTGAATTGCGCCTAACAAGATGCTTGGGTAGCTTGGTTGTTGAACAAAGTTCCAGACTACCTTACTGGAAAGGTGGTACATAACAGCTACACATGTAAGCAATGACCAGGCAGCTGTACTGACCATAGACTGACTGATTTTGTAAATGATTATACTGAAAAATTTAGTAAAACTTTGATTTAGTTCCAAGATAGAATGAAGCTGGGGACCTAGAAGATTGCTAACTGGCATTTCATCTAAATAAAAAACCCATATTCATGTTGGAATCCATATGGAGTCATTGTGGGATCAGATTGCATGTGCTCCAAAAACCACTGAATCTGTCATACATGGGCAATCTGCAAGAATCTGACAGAGAGCAGCGAGATAGGTTTATAATGTTCACTACACAAAACGTGGGCAGAAGCCCATGCACAGATTGAAGACATCGAATTTGAGACGGCTTAAATGAACCTTGAAAGTTCCCTTTGCTTTGCTTAAAGGGGATGATATCAAATTTGTCCCTTACTGTAAAAACCAGTTCAGGCAGTTGAACCTATCCAGCTGGCACAGGAAAAAGGAGAGAAAACATTTGGACTGATTGAGGTGAATAATGAAGCGTCCACTAAGGGGCAGAGTAATCTATCATTGTGCAAGGGAAGTCTCAGTCATTCTAAGAACTATATGGGAATCTTTTCTGCAAATTAAGAAATTTGCAAAATGAATTAGAGGTTAGTTAATGCTGCTTTCAGTTTGTTTATTACAGTGATACTTATGAGAAACTGAATTCTTGCCATGTGATCACTTTAATCATTCACTGAAAGTTTGGATTTGAAAAAAACTCAAGTCTTTGCGGGGATCATAGCAAGCTGTCTCAGGGAACTGACAGAAGTCAAACTTCCTGTTGTACTGTAAAGTTTAATGAGTTGGAATTAAGGGAGATAGTTTAGACTGGCAATGAAATATTCCAGCAGAACACCTCCACTCACCAAACAAACATTAGTTTCAAACAGACAGACATGTCTTAACAAAGAAACTGTCTAGAAATAAATTTTAAAATGGTCTGGCCCAAATCTCCAGCCCCTATTGAGAGAAACAAAATTCACTGAGTGATACAAAACAAGATTCATTTAACTTACCTACAATTCTGAATGTGATAAAGCTGCCTTTTTAAAAACACGTTAGCAAATGCCAATAATTTAATTCTGAATCTTATTTATTTCACTTGCCTGTAGATCTAATCAGCCTAAATAATCAGTCAGGATTACACCATTTGACAGCCTGAATGGTACATGGATAGAAACAGAAAAGTATCAATCATGGGTAAAATTTGTCTTCTTTTGATGTAACATTTATTGGAACTTTTGGTTCTGCAATTTTGGTATCAAATACAGATTATAAACTAAAATGATACCAGTGTTCTAAAGTTGCCTTTGTTTAAAAAGAGTTACAAAGTCTGACTACAACAACATAATCCTAGCTAACCTTCCATATTCCAACCTCAGTGTAAAAATCACTCAAACTCTGCTGCCCATTTCCTAAATTGTACAAACTTCCATTCACCCCTCACATCTATGCTTGCTGATCTATATTATCTCTTGGTTATGCAATGCTTTGATTTGATTTCCAAATCCCTCAAAGGGCTTATCCCTCTCCTATAGAATCAGAGAAAATAGGAGGAAGTGTAGGCCATTTGGTCCTTCAAGCCGAGCCTGCCATTCATTACGATCATGGCTGATTACCCAACTCAGTACCCTGTTCCCACTTTCTTCCATATCTTTTGATCCCTTTAGTCCAGAAACCAAACCAAACTGCTTCTTGAAAACATTAAGTGTTTTGGCCTCCACTGCTTTTTGTGTCAAAGAATCCCACTCTCTGGGTAAAGATGTTACTCCTCATCTCAGTCCAAAATGGCCTACCCTATAACCTTAGAATGTGACATAACAACATAAAACAAAGAACTGTGGATGCTGGAGATCTGAAATAGAAATAGTTCTCTAATATATTCCAACCTCTCAATTCTCCAATATTTTATTCCTCCAACTCTAGCATCATGTGTACCCTTGATATTTAAAGGTGCACCAGTGGAGGGCTCACCTTCAACAGTCAAGACCCAAAATTCTGGAACTCTTCTCCCAAACGGCCTGCAATTCCACCTCTCTATCCTCCTGTAAAATACCTTTAAACCAACCACTTTGACTAATCTTTTAGTCAGCTTCCCTGATAACACAATGAAAAGCCTCACAACGTTTTATTTTACACAAGGTGGTATATAAAGTAAAATATTTTTTACTTGAGCACAGATTGATTTCTTGCAAGTACTATGACTAAAGTTAGAAACACTTGAGTCTTACTTGGAGATCCCTCCTCATGTACACCATTTTGCCCATTGCCATTGATACCAAGGTCTTTGGAAAAACGAAGATTTTCTTCTTCTTCTTCATTTTCATTACAGGTTCTAACATAACGGCTGGAATCAAAACAGAGGAACCAAAAAAAATTTCAGAAACATTTTATTTATTCCTGATGAATATATTTGCAGCTAAAGAATGCAAAAAAACATCTTAGTTTGAATTTGTTCGGATATGTTATGATTCTCAAAGAAAATCTCCCTCTTTAAACCTCTTACACCCCTAAGAAACTGAAATGTTTCAGATTCTATGATTAATTGTATTGCTGGATAAACTACACTCAATGAAATATTTTTGACAGCAATCATTCTAATCAAATTCCACATCTAATTGGTTAATTTCTGCTGGATGGAAGTTCAGATGCAGCTTAAATACCCAATGTAAATTGAAAGAGTGATAGCTCAAATGTATATCACCTAACACAAAATGAAAAAGAAAAGTTGTTGAAATTTGAAATAAAAAGCAGAAAATACAGGGAAAGCTACACAAAAAGGACAAATTAACATTTCAGGCGTGGATGTAGGTTTGCTCGTCGAGCTGGAAGGTTAGTTTTCAGACATTTCATCACCATACTAGGTAACATCTTCAGTGAGCCTCCGGATGAAGCATTGGTGGTGTAGCCCACTTTATGTTTGTATGTTTGGGTTGCGTTGGGTTGATGTCATTTCCTGTGGTGACATAATTTCCTATGGTGATTTCATTTCCCATTCTTTTTCTCAGGGGTTGGATCTAAGTCAATGTGTTTGTTGATAGAGTTCCGGTTGGAATGCCATGCTTCTCGGAATTCTCGTCCATGTCTCAGTTTGGCTTGTCCTAAGATAGACATGTTGTCCCAGTCGAAGTGGCATCCTTCCTCATCCGTACCTAAGAATACTTGTGAGTGTGTTTCAGGTATGTTTGAGTCCTGCTGAATTAGTTACTATGGCAATCATGTCTTTAGCTATCTAGGTCATCAAGCCTGAAATTCAGGACCCCTACCCACTGTTTCACTCCAACTATGTAATGCGTCTCAAACTACTTTAACCAGGCACCTGCCTGACTATCTAATCTGGCTTTTTATCTGATATTGTCCGATTGCACAGATGATGATAGGATATGGTAGGGGGATGAGCTAAGAATAGTTCACAGGTCAGTGCGACATTGAGGGCCGAAGGGCCTGTTCTGCGCTGTACTGTTCTATGCACTCCTGCAAAGCACCCTCAGATGCACTTGTGACTGAAGGGTTCATATCCAAACCGTAAAATGTTTTCTACACCATCTTTGATTTGTAGTACTTTTACTTTACCAAACATTTCCCACAAGCAATGTTGCGCCTGGGGATTTCCTCCGGTTGCCTCCCACAGTCCAAAGATGTGCTGGTCAGGTGAATTGGCCATGTTAAATTGCCCATAGCGTGAGGTGCATTAGTCAGAGGGAAATGGGTCTGGGTGGATTACTCCGGAGAGTCGGTGTGGACTTGTTCGGCCGAAGGGCCTGTTTCCACACTGTTGGGAATTTAATCTATTCTAAAATTTACCAACTTCAGTCCCAGAATTCAAGTACAACTGCGTGTGCCATTACAAGCTCCTACAAATAAGCACATTCTGTTTATTAAATGCCTTAGAGATGTCTGTTTGCACTTTGCCATGGCAGAAGATCCATCTATAGCTTATCTATTCGATCACAGGAGAGGCAAGATTAGTAATAACACAATAAATGCAATGCCTTGAAGTACAGCACGCATCACTTGGAAGCATGCTGGAGGCATATCTAACTGAGGCATTCAACAAAGTACTGGATGACTATTTGAATTAAAGTAATGTGCAAGGGTATGGAGAAAATAAAAATTGGCAATAGGTAATTATATTAATTTAATGAGCAGCTGCAGACACATTGGACAGAATGGGCTTCTGCTACACTTGGGATTTTGACTGCAGAAAAAAGCATATGAGTATGTAGATGAAGCATACTTGAAAGCTTAAATATTTCTAGTTTACTCTAGTAATGACATTTCAAAAGTGCTTCACCGTTTGTGCTTTGGGGTGTCCTGCATTTGTAAAACGTGCCACAAATGCAAATCTTTCACTTCTTTTTAATCTTCCTAGAAATTATACTGTCTGATTTATCTAGTTAGGTGAGTCATGGCATTGGCTGGCACTAAAAGATAAAGATCTGCATGTTCTTATTTGGTTATTTTTCTTGGCTACCAGAAATCTACTTCATTTCGGAGCTCAAGTTTATTTATAGACTTAATCAAGCCCATCAAAGGATAAACAGAAACAAAAGTGACCTATAGGACAATATCCACCTAAATTAGTCTCATAATACTGTTCTCATCTTTAATCAAGTGGAAAGCCAAAACAAGTATTGAAGACTGTGTTGTTATGATAGACAAATAGAAACGCTCTGAATAATGCAATCAATGATCAGATACTTACCACATTTTCATCAGTAATAGGTTATAAAGCTTTTCTTCAGTTATGTTTCTGGGCACAGATATCATAAAGGGCTGTCCAAACAAGCATACATTACTGTGATGGCCATAGGTAGGCTGCCGATACTTCTCACGTAAATATACCGGAATCACAACATTGTCTGTGTCATCTGTCCTATTGCCAGTTACTTCAAAACTGCAACAGAAAAAAGTAGAGCAATATTCATAACTGTTCGACAGAAATCACTGTTCTTTTTAACAAAGTTACCATTTAATCACTTGTAAAAACTTGAAATGGCCCATAGTTAATCGTAGTTGAACAAATGAATAGTTAGCTCCTTGACAAAGCAGCAGCAGCCTTAAAATGGATGAAGCTACTGAAAGAACTTAACAAAATGATGTTAAAAATCACACAACACTAGGTTATAGTCCAACAGGTTTAATTGGAAGCACACTAGCTTTCGGAGCGACGCTCCTTCATCAGGTGATTGTGGAGGGCTCGATCGTAACACAGAATTTATAGCAAAAATTTACAGTGTGATGTAACTGAAATTATACATTGAAAAATTGATTGTCTGTTAAGCCTTTCATCTGTCAGAGTACAGTGAAAGTTTCACTTTTTTCATGTTTAAATCACAAAACCTTTTTTTACGTTGCATTCTCAGGTTAGCTGTTAACAATGGTGATAGCCAGACAATATGTTGAAGGTGTTGGCCCCCTGTGTTCTCTGTCTATGCCATGATGTTTAGATTGATTCTAATCTAAAAAGTGAGATAACAGAGTTTTACATAAATTCATGCAGTTTTTGAGCTCAGAGTTCTACATGAATGCGCAAAGTACAATGTAACTCTGCAAGTACAAATTCACCCCACAAAATGTGTGCATGTGGGTCTTTGTCTGTGTGTGCGTGTCTGTCTGGGGTGGGGGGTTATGAGTGTGAGAAAGTGTGTGTGTGTAGTGAGTGCAGAGTGTCTTAAGTCTGTGAGGGGGTGCATGTGTGAATGTGTGTGTCTATAAGGGTGTGTGTGGGTGTCTGTGTGTGCGTCTGTGTGTTCCTGTGTATGTGAGAGTGTGTGTGTGTGTAGGAATATCTGTGTGTGTGGTAGTGCAATGGTGGTCACCTGTAATGTGATATGAACCCAAGGTTCCGGTTGAGGCCCTCCCTATGGGTACCGAACTTAGCTATCAGCCTCTGCTCGGCCACTTTTCTCTGCTGCCTGTCCCAAAGTCCACTTGGAGGGTGGTCACCCGAAGGTCCAAGGCTGAATGTCCTGGACCACTGAAGTGTTCCCCAACTGGGAGGGAACTCTCCTGTCTGTTGATTGTTGTGCGGTGCCCATTCATCCGTTGTCGTAGCCTTTGGTCGGCTTCCCCAATGTACCATGTCTCCGGCCATCCTTGCCTGCAACGTATAAGATAGACGATATTGGCTGAGTCACATGAGTACCTGACACGCTGCAAGTCAGGTACTATTACGCGTGGGAACATCTCCCACCTTGTACATGGCAGGTACTCATGTGACTCAGCCAACGTTGTCTATCTTATACGTTGCAGGCAAGGATGTCTGGAGGCATGGTACATTGGGGAAACCGAGCAAAGGCTACGACAACGGATGAATGGGCACCGCACAACAATCAACAGACAGGAGGGTTCCCTCCCAGTTGGGGAACTCTTCAGTGGTCCAGGACATTCAGCCTCGGACCTTCGGGTGACCATCCTCCAAGGTGGACTTCGGGACAGGCAGCAGAGAAAAGTGGCCGAACAGAGGCTGATAGCTAAGTTCGGTACCCATAGGGAGGGCCTCAACCGGGACCTTGGGTTCATGTCACATTACAGGTGATCATCATTGCACTACACACACACACACACAGATATTCCTACACACATACACACGGACACAGGTACACACAGACGCGCGCACACACCCTTATAGACACACATACTCCCACACACACCCCCTCACAGACTTAAGACACTCTGCACTCACTACACACACACACACATTCTCACAACCCCCACCCCAGACAGAAACACACACACACACACAGACAGACAAAGACCCACATGCGCACACATTTTGTGGGGTGAATTTGTACTTGCAGAGTTACATTGTACTTTGCTCAAAAACTGCATGAATTTATGTAAAACTCTGTTATCTCACTTTTTAGATCAATCTAAACATCATGGCATAGACAGAGAACACAGGGGGCCAACACCTTCACCATATTGTCTAGCTATCACCATTGTTAACTTTTACAACTTTTACAAAAAAGGTTTTGTGATTTACACATGAAAGAAGTGAAACTATCACTGTATTCTAACAGATGGAAGGCTCAACAGACAATCAATTTTTCAATGTATAACTTCAGTTACATCACTGTAAATTTTTGCTATAAATTCTGTGTTACGATCGAGCCCTCCACTATCACCTGATGAAGGAGCGTCGCTCCGAAAGCTAGTGTGCTTCCAATTAAACCTGTTGGACTATAATTTGGTGTTGTGATTTTTAACTTTGTACACCCCAGTCCAACACCGGCATCTCCAAATCATAACAAAATGATTAACTCATTAAAATACCTTGAAACAACTTTAAAGCACTAAAGGAATATTGGCTGGAGGTAGTGTAACATTAGGCATAAATGTCTTTTCACTAATTCTTTAATAAACAACCTTCTGATATTTCCTTGATGTCTACCAGATTTTAGGCATTTTCATTGTAACATTTTGATAATATTGAATTTGATTGGTATGTCTGAAGCCATGAAGGGAATCTATTGCTTTGAATTTTAAAAATTGAAAAGAAAATGTAGATTGATATTTACAGCTTGGCAGCGACTGTCACGTTTGGATCAGGTCCTTTGCCAAAAAAGCCAGCAGACAGTGGATTCATGCTCCATTCAAGCAGCTGACATTCAAATACAATACTGAAGGAGTGCTGCATTGTTGGAGGTGATGTTCTTATTGACCTGGTCAACCTTTGCTTCCTCTCAGCAAACTCACTTAATGTGAATTTACTGCTCAATTTATTGTTTCACTTTGGATCTGGCTATCTGCAACAAATAACACACAACTATTGCTTAACTAAAGTAGAGAAAATACCAAGAGACACAAAACAGTGTAATCGGTATAATGAAATCACTACGCGGTTGAACTGCCCTTGGTGGAATATTCATCGCACATTTGAAAAATTCTTAGAATTTTTTGTCATTTTGCTTAGTAGATTTTTAAAACAATAACAGTAATTGTTGGGGAAATTTGCCCAATAGGTTGGAGATCACAAAACACAGCTCGAAGTGAAATTGACAGTTTATTGCAAGCGATATAGTTGGAAGAGAAATTGACTAGGCTGACACAGAACTGACAGTCTGCACAGGTTGATCAGATTTCTCTTCCCAGAACTGGGGATGAGACCAGTTTTATAGTAATGCTGCACAATGACACTGATTAAGAAATGGGAAACTACAATGTATCTGGAAATGGAGTATAGTTACAAGGATGCTAATTGGAAAGCAAATATCGGATGAATGTCCTGTTCATTCACACAATGCAACATCCTGACAGTAACAATGGTTCCATTCCTTTTCACAGGCAGATGTTAATGTCTCTTCTGAAGTGGTGAGGTGCTTCCATTGTCCTGAGCTTGGAGCATGTCCCTGCTGGCACCTTTCTGTCTGACCTGCTCTTTGTGTCACTTTTGTATTGCTGGGTTGTGAAACTGCCCTTCGGGCTTTGAGATATCTGTGGTACTCTCATGTCCATGGGAGCTTAAAGCGTATTCTCTTGTCTGCGTGCTGTCTGATCTGGCTTGAGAGCTGCTTAGGAATTCTGGGTGTTTTGGTACATTTTGGCCAATTTTGCTTTTGTGGGCCTATCGTGGGTTAGCAAATCTTTTCCCACAGTAATTATGTGTTATATTGTTCCAATGATTGAATTCAGTAGTCAATAGAAAGATCTAAACATTATAAAATTCTTGTGCTTGTTGAAATCATGTTTTAGAACTGTTAAATAGAAGGTTCACAATGAATGAGCTGCCAGAGAAAGTCGTGGAGGCTGGTACAATTATCACATTCAAAAGACACCTGGATGGGTATATGAACAGGAACAGTTCACAGGGATTATGGGCCAAATGCTGGCAAATAGAACTTTGATTAATTTAGGATCTGGTTGGCATGGATGAGTTGGACTGAAAGGTTTGTTTCCCTGCTGTACAACTCTATGACTATGACTCTATGATTGTGGTTTACCCTCTTTACAAATGGTGACAACTTAAACCGACAATTTAAGCACCTTGGGATTTCCTGAACTTGAAAGCTGCTGTACAAATACAACTTCTTTTGCCAGCATTATGCAATACAAGTCCCTCATATAAGACTCGCTTCTATATGCGTAGCTGTGAATGCAGCATTCTGATTTTTGTCTGTTTTGAAGGATTCGATGGACTACACTAAAAGGCTGTGATAGAAAAAGAACTCCAAAGAGCTTTAGCCAGAGTTGCATGTTCACAGGGTGCATATTTGTTGTTTATTCATGTTTGTAGACTTTCCTTCAATTCATTAACAATTAGTTTGAACTAATCATAAAATCAGCTCATTAAACAAGAGCAGTTAGGTCATGAGTCTATAATACTATATCAATGGAAGAATGTGATAACATTTCCAGTGCTTTGGGATGTTCTACAATATTGAAGGCATTAAGTTATCCATTAAGATAATGGAAAGAAAGTGCTTACGATGAAGCTAAGGGACAAAGTGAAGGGCTGCAAGGTCTGTCTCACACACACTACTTATTACAAACACTCGCTATAGCAAGTAACTGCATCTGGCAAAAGTTTAAGACCTGATTATCCAAGATTTGGAGATGCCGGTGTTGGACTGGGGTGTACAAAGTTAAAAAAGGTTTTGTGATTTACACATGAAAGAAGTGAAACGATCACTGTATTCTAACAGATGAAAGGCTTAACAGACAATCAATTTCTCAATGTATAATTTCAGTTACATCACACTGCAAATTTTTGCTATAAATTGTGTGTTATGATCGAGCCCTCCACTATCACCTGATGAAGGAGGAGCGTCGCTCCGAAAGCTAGTGTGCTTCCAATTAAACCTGTTGGACTATAACCTGGTGTTGTGTGATTTTTAACTTTGATTATCCAATGCTGCACCTAGATTTTCAATCATGATTTAAAAACTAATGACTAATGTGTTGAGCATCTAGATATTAATATGCAAAATAAATGCAGAGTCATTTGTTTTCAATACAAATATATGCAGTCAAAACTTGTTTTATTAAAAGTGGGAACTTAGATTTTGGAACAATCATGATGCTATAATAAAAGACACACAATTACTTACATAAAGATATCATCTCTTTCCATGATGCTACTGAGGTTCTCATCCGTGGAAAATATTCTATGGAATCGGTGGTTGTATATATCTGTGACAACCATCTGAATGCAAACACAACCATATTATTTTAACCATTATGAAGAGAGAGAAAAAAATGAGGTTGTTCAAAACTGCAATAACTTTGAATCTTACTTTGTCTGCAGGAACATCTGACAGAGTAGACAGTGCAGCACACAGATCGGAAATAATGCCTATTTTAGGAACAACTACTTTATACTAAAAGAAAGCATAAGAATGTCAGTTAAACAGACAGTTAATAACAACAAAAGTCCCAAGTGAAATGCATACAAAAGTTCAATTGCATAAACTATATAAATAAATGTCAGTTATTATAAAATGGCCCAGATGATATCGAACCTCAATGAAGTTACTCTAAATGCAGTTACATTTCAATGTTTAAACTTTATCTTGTGACAGCTTGTTTTTCTCCCCCATACTATCATTACTGCAGCTCTGAAAGGACTCCTCCTCCGGTGTATCTACATGTAGATTTCTCACAATGATATCCTTGGTTATGGATCAGTCTAACTACTTCTATCAACACCATAACCACTTGTTCCAGACACGATTATTCCAAAGCTTTCCTTTCTGGTCTTCCATCTTCCTTGCACCCTTCACATATGTTCTGCTACAATCTCTCTTAAGGTGGACAGAACAAATGTTGCTGAGATGAAAGCCAAAATGGATTGTTTGCCAACTTTTTCCCAACAGAATGTAGAGATGGCAGTAATGATTGGAGTCACATAACTTATTTCCATATTACAAATAATGTCATGCTACAACAGAAGGCTCTTGTAGCACAGTTCCCCACCTCTGAAATGGAAGGCATGGATTCAAGCCTGATCTGTTCCAAAGGTGTCTCATAACACTTCTGAACACGTCTTGTTATTTGGGACTTCAGATGGCTCATAAATATCACAGGAACACGAATAGGCTAATTTAGCTCCTGAAACCTGTTCTGCTAATGAGATTATGATCGATCTGCTCCGTATCTTTCTATACTTTTGATTTAAAAATCTATCAATTACAGCTTTAAAATTAACAATTAAGGAAATGTGAATTGCTGTTTCCAGAAGATTTTTTCTAAAATGTGACCACCTTTTGCATGGAGAAATGGTTGCAAATTTCAATCCTGAAAGCTTGCAGTCTAATATTTAGAACATGCTACCTAGTTCTAGTTTCCCAACTACTCTTAATATTTTACATCTTTGGCCTTTAGGAAACCCTAATGATTTTCTCATCAAATTAACTATTCAGATATACCCAGTCTTATGTTTCCTGCCCTTTCCAGCCAGAAAAGGGATTAGACTGTTCATTAAAAACATAAAGCTTGTTCACTGCCTATTGTCTCATATCAATTCTCTTCACTGTACCACTAATAGCAAAACATCCTACTTTTATTTCTGGAATCAGAATAAATCTGTCTCTATAGTTCTCAGCCTTCAAGACCTAACTTTTTCACTTTTGTCTCTATTGTGAATCCTTATTTCTCTCCCATGGGCTGAAGTACATTCACCTCCTTTAGTTTCTCTACAATGGGCTTCAGGATATTTTGTACATCAAAAATACTATATAAATGAAAGTGATATTGAAATTGGTGTTTGGATATTTAACTATTTTCTCTATTGAAGAGAATGCAACCATATCAAAAATCTAAAAACCTACCAAACTAATTTCTCTAGTCCTACTGGAGAGTTAAATCTTGCTTTTCATACCTGCACTGGTTTGCTGAGTGGCTCCATTCTGACAAGGAAAACCTCCAAAGTGCGTTCTTTTTTCAAGGGCAAAGGAAGTGTTAAATAACAAAAGGGATCAAATGTCACAGAAACCTTTGAACATTCGGGACAAACAAGAGTAGATTTAAAAAGACCGTGAAAAATGTCAACAATGATAGAATCGTTCCGTTTCCTGTGATTTTCCCATGCTTCCTTAGCAACCACCTTCAAAGAAAAAGAAAATGAGACCAGTTTTAGAGGATAAAACTCTGCTTACTTTTTACCTACAATTGATCAAGTTTTTTTAAAAAAAGTCTGATCATGGGATATGGATGTCCCTGGCAAGGCCAAACTTATTGGTCATCCCTAAATGCCCTCAGAAAAGTTGTAATGAGCTGCCTTCTTCAATTGATCTAAAACAATTTGATTCAGCACAGAGGCTTCCTTGACCATTTCACAGGTATTTAAGTGTCAGCCACATCGCTTTGGGTCCGGAGTCACATGCAGGCCAAACCAGAAAATGATGGCAGATTTCCTTCCATAACACACATTCGGCTTTGTGGTTAACACAATCAAGCTTTTAAATCCAGATTTACTCAGTGAATTAAAATTCCACTAGCTGCTTCCTTGGAATCTGCATCCTCATCCCCAGCGCGTTAGCTTGGTCTCTAGATTACCAGTTCAGTGATTTGGCACTATGCCACTGCCTTTCTCTCAACAAAAATATTTAAAACTGTGACAATTAAGAGTTTTGTTGCAAGAAGCCATTAGGTCAAGTGCTTTATGCTGACATTTCTATCCTAAACAAGCATCATCCCACTTCAGCTAACACTAAAGCATAGTCTCATTCATTTTTATTTCTTGTACTTATCCACTTTTAATAAATCCAGGAAAGAGAACAGTTCTGATTTTATGGAGTGAAGTAAACATTTGCTTAGCCAAAAGAAAGCTAGTCAGCTGATGTGTTTTGGTCCATTAACAAAAAGCTCTCAATGTAGGTCAGAAGCTAACTAGTCCAAGTTGGCATTAATGTTTTACCAGCATTTTGAAGACTTAAACACTAATTTTAAAAAGTGAATGCAGAAAGAGAATATTTCACATTGAAAGCATTTTTCCAGTGATCACAGTTCACCTTCAATAATACTATATACAGCAAGGAAGCTCCTCCCTAAAATGAAAATAAAATTGCAATTGATTGTACCTCATCAGGTCTGCCTTCTGCATCTTTCAATTGAATATACGGTTTTTTTCTAATTCTATTCAAATCTTCATGCAAGCCATCAAGAAGAAAGGCCAGCAATTCTTGAGAGTCCTGTTGCTGGTAGCCTGAAAACTGGGGAGCAAAGCGACCAACCTGTGTCTGAAACGACAGCATGAATATAAGCTATTAAAAACCTAATGGCAATGGCCATGGAAATGGAAAAAATGAGGGAAAACTTTACCAGATACAGGAAGGATAGTGTGAGTATTATTTCCACACACTTGTCGAAACACCAAGTACATTATGGATCATGCAAGGCTGAACTGCTTTGTAAACGCCAATGTTGTGATACTAAAGAATAGTGAAATCAAATAAATGTAAACAATTGGGTATAAACTCAAGGTTGCAACATCTACTTCATTTAGCTGCCATTTTACAATAAAACTTTTATATGACAATATAACTACTTGTTTGCTTTTTCATGTGGTTCATGATGGAAGGAATTAAAAGCATGTCAATGCACAAACCTTTGTCATTGTGTTTCAAGCTGAATCTTTTAAAAAAGGTACAAATAGAATTTTTGTTTTCTGTTTTGAGGTGGTTTGGAGATGGAGATGCCAAAAACCTCTGTCAAGAGGCTATTTTTTTCAGTCCCCCGTAATGATATGGCCTCTACTATCTGTCAGAAATGCAAGAATTAAGGGACCAACAGCCTGTCTGAGATTGCAAACTTATAACAATATCTTTTGAACAATCCCAGAGATGGTTCAAATCATTCACACATACAGATGCATTTTCTGAACCAAAGCCTTTGCTCAGGTATGAATATTTTACCGCAACTGTGCACATGAACTCTCATAAATAGACTACTGGCATTTTCTTTAACATCCAAAGCCTTTGGAAGATATCAGTGTAGACAACTATGTAGGGATATAGGTTTGCCTAATATAGCCTTGCACGTTCTGTTTGAGGGGAGTAAACATTAAACTTATAGTTCAGCTTGAGTTAGGTGCAAAGGTTTTGCCTTCATCCTCTGTGCTCATAATTAAAAAGTGAAGTCCAGGTCACAAGAGAACAACAGAAATTGGAATAATGCTTGTCCATTTGTGACATTTTAGTGACACTTCAGTGTCTTTTGCTTGGTCAAACTGTATTTATTTTATATATATATGAGGTTTGTTTGAAATTGAGGTTACATAAATTTTTATAACCTTTCAATTTGTCAGTTTATTCTGTTCATTATACAATTAAACTTCTTTCACACATGACACAACAGAATTGAGGATAAACAGGAATGAACTTCATAATAGAGGCTGCACCTACTTACTTTGCATTTAAATTTCACCCGGTGCAAAATTTCATTACATCAAAGAGCTTAATTCAAAAGATCAAATACCAGTCTTTATTTCCTCTATGTGTTTTAATACATACCTTAAATGCCCTTGGTGTAACATAGCTATATTTTCCTGACCACATCTGCTTGATGAGATCTGCATAAGCATTAGCTATTTCTCCTTTCATTCCCAGTAAGTTGTCATGATTTAACTCATCCACATATTCATCGGATAGGAAGTATTCTGTCAGTGGAGGGGTATTACTCAAACACTATAAGAAAGATAAACTTGTATAAATTGACAAACAAACTAATCCCAACTGGTTTATCAAGAATTTCTTTTTTTAAATAAGGCTGACCAATTGCTACAAGTTAGTCAGAGCTGACTGAATATTGCTGTGAAATGTAGCAAAAGTGGTTATCTTTCAGTTGTTGCAAGAAGTTGGATGACTAATAGAGAGCAAACAATAGCAACACATCCTGTGTTTATGTAGTCTGTTGAGATGCAACATGAGCATTTTTCAGAGTCCAAAACGCACATGCTGAATGAACAGGAGGATGAAGTTTCAGTTGCTAATACGTTTAAGTCACCAAGGGGCAGCATGTAATTAAGGAAGACGGAGGAAAATGGACTTGGTGAATTCACAGAAATAATAGTGTCCGAGGCAAAGTTATTACTGGGGTTGTTCTGGATGTGGTTTGAATATAACCCAAGATAAAAGCAATTGAATTGCTCAACAACAATGTCAATGGCTTTTCCATCCCTGGACAACCTATTCCGCTGTTTTGCAGTAATTGATTCAACTTGCAACCAGAAGTACATATTAAAATGGACATAAAAACAGATAAACCAAGTTTTAGTTGAGAGATTTGTTTGCACCTACAAATAATGACTAAGCATTTCTTAATCACGCTGAGGATCACTGGACCTGAAACGTTAACTCCGATTTCTCTCCATCGATGCTGCCAGACCTGCTGAGCTTTCCCAGCAATTTCTGTTTTTGTTTCTGATTTACAGCATCTGCAGTTCTTTTGGTTTTATTTATTATTCACAGCCACTGAGTTGAAACCTTGTAATTCTTTGCCTAAGTGTTCTGTGGGTCTATCTAAATCATGTGGACGACAGAAGAGACCAATAAAACAGCTCACTTTTTCAAGGGCGGTTAAGAACATTTGATACAGGTACAGTATTGTTAGAAAGGGGAGTTTCAGTCTTTGGACCAAGTGACTGCCAAGAAATAGTGACTAATACCAAGTCAAGAAAGTGGTGGAGGTGATGTCCCCATGTGTCAGTCATCTGTTTGATTTTCTGTGCTAGAAGTTGCAAGTTTGGAAGTTGTTGACAGAAGTTTGGAAAGGTGCTGCAGTGTAAGTTGCAGATAGCACACATTCCTGCACTGTTGGTGGAGGGAGTGAATGGTGCATGAAATGCTAACCTAGTAGGTTGCTTTGTCTTTGATGATATGCAGCTTCAGAGAGAGCGTCAAAAGACTGTGTCAAAAGACACTGGCCAAAGGGCCTGTTTCCACACTGAGTAATCTAATCTAATTTAAAAATGAGGGCAGATATGCACTTCAATCTTTACTTGTTTGATGCTTTGCAATTACAAAATCACAATGAAAAATATAGAACTTGTTTTTATAAAGAGCTTCCACCTGCTCAAATTTAAAATGATAGGTGCACAATCATGATTTTTGAAAAAGTCAAATCACCCTGTCCTCCAATGTGAATGGATTTTGTTAACAATTTTAGGATCTGGACAAGTATCTTCGCCAAAGTTAATTAATTTTGTCATTTCTGCTTGTTCTTATGACTGCACAGCATAAAGCTTCAGCAGCATGTCTCACTTTTTATCAATGATTGTATTATGAACTACCAATGAAAGGAGTAAATAGTACACTATAACGTTTTCAAGTCATTTTCTGTGACAAATCATGTTACTCACAGGTGGAACACCAATTGTTTTTATTGCAAATTATTTTAAGACAAACTAGTTGCAGGAACAAAAAAGCTGCATTAAATTGTCACTCTTTCAAGGAACACTTTACAACAGAGTTAAATTACTGACTGCACTGGCCCATGCAAGACTTTAAAAATCATCTGTACGATCATTAACACAATCAGAAACTTGAACCATAATCTAACAAGTGCAACTGACCACACTTGCGTGGTTTTACTCAAAGCAGAAACTTACCACCCCACGGACATTTCAGTGAAAATGTTTCAGATAGCAATATTTTCTACAGTTGCTTTATATAAGTTAAAGGCCACAAAAACTCTCAACTTCAGCACTAAATATTCACAGCAGTAAATGATTACAGATCTCTCGATAACAACCTACCTGGACAGCTGAATTCATAAAACAAGTGTTACCCAAATTACTTAAGCCACACAGGCCACTCTGTTCACTGTGTCTTCCTGCATCGAGATAATCGTAGCTGCTATAGCTAGAATATGGGGGAATACAGTAGTTTGAATTTTTCACACTGAAAGAAAAAGAATGGAGTCTTTAGTTGAAAAAGAAAAATTATCACTCTTAAAATAACAAGCATGCATACATTTATGAAAAAGGTAATATCAGGGCTTACACCTAAAGTATTTGCAACTACAGATTAAAATGTTAAGACTTAGAATAATCCGGATATGCATTGCGGGGCACCAAAAACATTTTCCTGTATCACTGTCATAACGCATAAATCTGTAGCACTACTAGCCCTCCTACATAAGCACTGGGATCACTACCATTCATTTACAGGAGCTCTTTCACAGCTCACTTTGTTTTCCAAATTTGTGTCTAATTTTAAGCAGTCTGACTTCATACACCAACAACATAGAATCATCTCATTTCTTCCTTTTTACAGCATGAAACCCATCATGGAGACAAGGTTAACAGCAATCGAGAAGGAAAGGGTGAGCTTCAGTTACAGGTGAAGGTGCAAGCATTCCAGAGGCCTCCATGACATCACTGGTTCAGTACATTAGAGGTTCTATTTATAGTGTGGTCTGCTAAGACAGCACAATCTAGGCTTCATATGCAGTGAGGAGCCTGTGGAGGAATAAGGAACTGACTAATGCATCCTGGCAAGCAAGCTGTGCAGAAAAGCTGTGACTTGGTCAATTTTTTGATGGGGGAAGTAGGAAAAGAGAATATACTGGCCCTACTTCATTTGTGCATAAAGGAAGTCCACTTTGAAAATAAAAAGTTGCAATGCTGTGCAGTCTGATTTAATACTTCCTAAACACTAAGTTTTACAACATCAAGGGCTTCAAAGCAAAATTAGCAGGGATTTTGGGGAATTGGTGTTGTCATAGAAGTTGTAAAAATGATGAATGTATAAATGAATGACTAATTCTAAAACTAATTTGGTCTCTCAAGGTCACTTACAAAGAGTATTGATGAGAAAGGCAACACACTCCTGTTTAATAAAGTATGATAACTGTACAAAGCAGTTTAAAAGCTATGGTCTGTTAAAGTTAGGCTCCAAAATGAAACTGTAGAAACAAAAGTAATGCTGACATTACATAAACAATTCTGATCACTATCCAAATAAAGAATGTAACCATAATCGACATAACCCTACCTCCCAAATAGAAAAACAAACAATTTTGCTTATATTTATTTTGCTAACTGTTGAAGTTATTAACTTAGTTGATGCCCCATTTCAGCTACACAGTGTATTTTGATTGAGGAAGTGCAATTAGTCTGCAGGTACTCAGATTGAAACATCAGGACAACTCTTAAAATATATGATGGGCACAGCAGCAAAGAGGAGGGACAAATGAAGAAATGACTAAGCCTGTCTTTAGATCTTTTTTTCAGGCTATCCTGAAGAATCCCAAAGTCAGAGTCATAGAGATGTACAGACCCTTCGGTCCAACCTGTCCATGCCGACCAGATATCCCAACCCAATCTAGTCCCACCTGCCAGCACCCAGCCCATAGCCCTCCAAATCCTTCCTATTCATATACCCATCCAAATGCCCCTTAAATGTTGCAATTGTACCAGCCTCCACCACATCTTCTGGCAGCTCATTCCATACACATACCACCCTCTGCGTGAAAAGGTTGCCCCTTAGGTCTCTTTTATATCTTTCCCCACTCACCCTAAACCTATGCCCTATAGTTCTGGACTCCCCGACCCCAGGGAAAAGACTTTGCTGATTTATCCTATCCATGCCTCTCATAATTTTGTAAAGCTCTATAATGTCACCCCTCAGCCTCCAACGCTCCAGGGAAAACAGCCCCAGCTGTTCAGCCTCTCCTTGTAGCTCAAATTCTCCAACCCTGGCAACATCCTTGTAAATCTTTTCTGAACCCTTTCAAGTTTCGCAACATCTTTCCGATAGGAAAGAGACCAGAATTGCACACAATATTCCAACAGTGTCCTAACCAATGTCCTGAACAGCTGCAACATGACCTCCCAACTCCTGTACTCAATACTCTGACCAATAAAGGAAAGCATACCAAACACCTTCTTCACTATGCTATTGACCTGCGACTCCACTTTCAAGGAGCTATGAACCTGCACTCCAAGGTCTCTTTGTTCAGCAACGCTCCCTAGGACCTTACCATTAAGTGTATAAGTCCTGCTAAAATTTGCTTTCCCAAAATGCAGCACCTCGCATTTATCTGAATTAAACTCCATCTGACACTTCAGCCCATTGGCCCATCTGGTCCAGATCTTGTTGTAATCTGAGGTAACCCTCTTCGCTGTCCACCAGTACACCTCCAATTTTGGTGTCAACTGCAAACTTACTAACTGTACCTCTTATGCTTGTATCCAAATCATTTATGTAAATGACAAAAAGTAGAGGACCCAGCACCGATCCTTGTGGCACTCCACTGGTCACAGGCCTCCAGTCTGAAAAACAACCCTCCACCACCACCCTCTGTCTTCTACCTTTGAGCCAGTTCTGTATCCAAATGACTAGTTCTCCTGTATTCCGTGAGATCTAACCTTGCTAATCAGTCTCCCATGGGGAACTTTGTCGAACACCTTACTGAAGTCCATATAGATCACATCTACGCCGCTGCCCTCATCAATCTTCTTTGTTACTTCTTCAAAAAACTCAATCAAGTTTGTGAGACATGATTTCCCATGCACAAAGCCATGTTGACTATCCCGAATCAGTCCTTGCCTTTCCAAATACATGTACATCCTGTCCCTCAGGATTCCCTCCAACAACTTGCCCACCACTGAGGTCAGGCTCACCGGTCTACAGTTCCCTGGCTTGTCTTTACCGCCTTTCTTAAACAGTGGCACCGCGTTTGCCAACCTCCAGTCTTCCAGCACCTCACCTGTGACTATCGATGATACAACTATCTCAGCAAGAGGTCCAGCAATCACTTCTCTAGCTTCCCACAGCGTTCTCAGGTACACCTGATCAGGTCCTGGGGCGTTATCCACCTTCAACTGTTTCAAGACGTGCAACCATACTCATCATTATTTAGCCTTGTTCAATTTCAGTGCAGAAGATAAATATCTAGGGGGCGTGCCATTATAAGAACTGTTTAAATACTTCCTTACACTAAGAAGAACAGTTGGCGTTTTATGTTAGAAAAATGAAAACTTGTGCTTACAACATGTAATTCGTCAAGAATTAAGTTAGTGACCTAAGTTTAAGGAATTTAAAAGTTGCTTGCTGTTCAAGAAGGGAACAATGTTGGTGCACTTGCTTCATCAAAACAGCAGACAGACAGTAGCAAAGATGAAAGGTTTGTATTTTTGCAATTACCCTCCAGCAAACACTAAGGGGCCCAAGAGTTGATTCAAATTTATCGGCTGACAAAGCACATACTGTATTATATTGAACCCAGTAGCTATGTAAATACAGATGCTGACTGCCATAGAAAGCTCAGGTATTCCATTCTGGAAAAAGTGACTAAGGGAAAAACTTTCATTGGGAACTATCATTCTTCACAGGTTATCATATCCAATGCCTGTATACTCATGGTCTGAGGGTGTAGATGCATGTAGTGTTTCAAAGACTCAATCTCTGAAAAGAAAAATTCTCATCTGTCTTAAAACAGGTAGGTCCTTATTTTGAAACAGTTTTGATTCTCTCTCCTAAGTAAGCATTCTTTTTAAAAGCACCCCGGCAAAACTCCTAAGGATCCTGCATGTTTCAAGTCACTTCTTACTCTTCTAAACTCCAGCAGATAAGCCTAGCCGCTGTAATCTTTCATAAGACAGCACACCCATTTCTGGTATTAGTCTAGCAAACCTTCTATGAACTGCTTCCAACACATTCAATTGCCCACACAATGCATCATAACATTCCATCAATTTTCCCAAATATTTGCTGTACTTCATATTAACAGTTTGAGATTTATGCATGAGGGCACATAGATTCTTCTGTAATCTTTCACCATTTAGATATCACACTTATTTATTTCTCCTGCCAAAATGGACAATTTCACATTTCCTCAATATATCCCATTTGCCAGGGGCATAACTTGCCTCACTTCAGCACCGGTTATACGTGTTGTAAGAAATGATTTGTGTAAGATCCAACAGTAGAAATCATTTGCAGAACTGTGGCTTAGTAAGAGATATGAATCAAATTAAGTTGAGGTATAGATTAGTTAGGATCTGTCTAAGCAGCAGAACCAGCTCGAAAAACTGAATGGCTTACTTATGTTACTTGGGTACTAACGTATGTTTTGCAAGTTCTGGTTTCATCACAGATGTACACAAGAGGAGTCTGTAGATAAACATTTACAACTCTGAAGGAGCAGGAGTGGAAGGTTCAGAGAAGCACGAGTGAAATGTCAGGAGGAGGAGGATGGTTTTCAAAAATCTTGCTGCTGCAAAAGCATCTTACACCAAGTCTCAGAACCTGTAACGTAATGGGTCAACTAGAGACTTAATTCCATGCCAATGGGAAGCTAAGAGCTTCCAATTAGATATGCAACTACAAATGCTCATGTTGTTTAAAGACTGTGCATAACTCCAGTTGTCCAGAATTTAAAAGCCATATCGTCTGAGCGCTAGTACGTTTGGTTAAAATAAGTTGTTCAAATTGTGCAATGTTTTCAAATTCAATTGTTCCTTCCTCTAGAGCAACTGTTTCTTTTCATTAATCTCTCCATTGCACAAAATCATTGAGAATATGTATGAAATGTAGACTGTGTTCCTACTAAACAAAACAGATCTTTCAAATCAAAAAGAATGCTTTATATAGATTAGTCTTTTTTGTAAAATTTATACCAATGTTCAGCTTTTTCTGTTGGCATTCAAACATTGCAAACAGATATTCTTATAATGGAGCTGGAGCCACACACCTTCCAAGCTTATGAAGAAACAAAAACACTTCCACTGAATGGATCTCAAATACAAAATAACTTAGTTATTTGAATTTGCTTATTTGGAAAATCAGCTATAGTTTTTCCAAAAGCAGAACATAAAACTGACAGTAGAAAACAATATTCTGTAAAGTGCACCAAAGGTCAAATTTATAATTACACTTAAACATTATTTTTTGACTATCTAAAGTCCAGTAGTATTCTACAATTGCAATTGGGACAGTGCATCACTTTAATATGACATCTGATTAATTCAATTAAGTTATCGCTGTTATATGGGTAGCTTCTAAACCTATGGAAGCAAAGATTAATTTAAAAGCTATCAATTATACTGAAAGCTCCAGCCAAATTCAAAGGAAGACAATTGTTCGCATGGTTTTCTATGGATGATTATGCTACACACATTTGATTACTCTACGGATCTGCTCGAATACTTGGATGACATCTTCACTGGTGTTAGGCAACACCAATGGGTGTAACACTAGGCATGTTTCAATTATCAATATATGACTGTCCATCAAATAAATGATCATAGCTGATCATAACTTGCTTTTAAATAAGTCTGCTGTGCTGTTTATAATATATCAGTTTTTTTTCATATCTACTTATAGGCTCTCTCTTGCAATCACTTCTCTTGCATCAACATTTTGCTGCATTTATCTAACCTCATTAATTTTTGATGACTTTACTCCACATTCATTAATTTCCTTCAGCCTGCACCACGCTACTGAATTAAAGTAACTGGATTTTCTGACAGGCATTTAACAGAGGCTATTAAAAAGACAAGTATTTCTTGAAGGCAGGATGCCTTCAAGATTTCACTGTACTCAATTATAACATGCCATAATTCAATTGCCAGATTTACAACATTGCCAAAGCAATCAAAGAACTGTGGGGAACATTTCTTGTTCCAGTCCTACTTGGGGGAGCCCCCATCCACAGCTCTTGCTGTGTTACATCAACTATGTCAATGGTGCTGCTCCCTGCTCTCCACTCAGTCCATCTCTAACTCTTTCTTCCCCTTTCTTGACTTCCCCGTTTTCCCTTCTGGAGATAGACTGTCCACTGACTCCCAAAGTTACCTTCCTCATACCTTATTTCTTGCAAGAATTCCATTCCAAAACTCAATTTTCTTCACTAGATCTGTTTTGATTACGTTACCATCCATTGCGGTACCTTTCCTCAACTCAGGATTCTCCTAGTGCTGTTGACAGGGCCCTCTACTTTATCTGACCCATCATGTGCACTTCAGGCCCCACACCTTCCCCTCCTTCCCAGAACTACAGGAATCCCCCATCCTCAATTTCTTTCCTTTATTCATTCACAGGATGTGGTCATTGCTGCCGTTGCCCGTTCCTAATGGTCCAGAGGACAGTTAAGAGTCAACTGCATTGCTGTGGGTCTCGAGTCACATGTAAGCCAGACCAAGTAAGGATGGCAGTTTCCTTCTCTAAAGGACACTAGTGAATGAGATGGGTCTTTTCAAAAATTGACAATGGATTCATGATTATCATTAGATTCTCAACTCCAGATATTTATTGAATTCAAGTTTCACCATCCGACATAGCAGGATTCGAATCCAGGCCCTCAGAATGTTGTCTGGGTCTCTGGATTAACAGTCCAGCGATAATAGCACTAGGCCATCGTCTCCCTTCACTTCCAACCCACTAGTCTCTGCATTCATATATCATCTTGGGCTATAGGGTTCATTTTCTCTGTGGCATGCTTGTCCACTTCTCCTTCACTCCCAACATTTCCTCACCCCACCATGGCACTATCCAATGCAATTGCAGAAGGTGTAACATATGCCCATTCACCTCCCACCTCCTCATGGCCCGAAACACAACCTTCAGGTGAAACAGCATTTTATTTGTCTTCCTCAGAATCTGGTCTTCTCCAATTTGCTGCTCACAATGTGATCACCTTTACACTGGCGAGACCAAACACAGACTGGATGACTGTGCTTTGCCCATTGGAATGATCCTAACCGTCCAATTGCTGACTGCTCTCAAGATATCATTTCTTTCTTGGGCCTCCTGCAGCATTCCAAAGCACAAGTCAAGCCTAAGAAACACGACCTCATTTTCTGCCTAAGCAGTTTACAGCTGCTACGAGACAATACTGAATTCCACAACTTCAGAGCACGATTTCATGATATTTATCCACCATTTTCTTACATTTCTCCTCTACCATCCTTCCAACCTGGTCTTGTTTACACCTTGTTTACTTTGCTCTTAGACCTATTTTATACCTCTATTTCTCTTTCACTGTTATTAGCAACCCCTTTAAGTTTTAAATAAACCTCTGTGTCATCTGTCTCATTGCTCCTCCTTCTCCCTTTTTCAAACCCTCAGTTCTAAAAAGAGTCATGTCAGACTTGAAATGTTAAGTGTACTTCTTTCTCCACAGATGCTTCCAGACCTGTTGAGTTTCTCCAACATTTTATCTTTGTTTCAGTCAAGGAACTTACTTCTTTAATACCAAAATAATTCATTGAATAGAACAGCAGCTACTGATATCATAAATCTATCAGCATTCAATCAGGTCATATAGGTAGAGTAACAGTCACAAGTGAAGAATAAATCTATGCAAATTAAAGCAGACTCTTTATTGAATTAATTTAGCCTTTCAAATTCACAGATTCTTAAAATCAGAGCACAGAAGAAGCCCTTTGGCCACTGAGTCTGTACTACCAAAATTGTACTAAGTACACTAGTTCCACTTTTCCATTTCCTTATTTTATTTTCCTCCAAAATGTTTACACTTCTCTTTCTCCTACTCAACAATACAAATACATCAATGACAGGATTTGCATTTAGGAAACATTTTAGTTCTTGGAATATCTGTAATCCCGAAACACAACTGTCTAAATAAACAGAAATGGGAGCCTTTTGTATTACCTGATTGCATACATCAAGGAAAAGACATCACCAAGCAGACATGCCAAAACAGATCAAGAATAATGTTTGTTACTCAGTGAGTCATAACAGTTTAAATGGAATTTCAAAGGAAATATTCCTCATTTGCACACAGAACACAGAAGTGTAGTTAATTGCAGCTCAGTTTTTTGAGCATCATCATGACAGCTTCAAAATCCCTCAATCTCCAACCAGGAAGCAATTGCAATAAGGAAAGCTTTCCAAGACCAGATCCAGTTTCTTTCCACACCATACATCTTTGGGCCGACAATGACATTCTCCAAAGCAGGATTACCTATCACAAGTTGCAACAAAATCTGTCCTGTCACATTCCAACAATACATTGATTGCACTGATTATAAACACTCAATATCAAAATAGATGACATGAGCATCAACTATCCTACTGTCAAGTTAGTGATCAAAACCAATCCAAAAGTCAGTGCCATTGCATTCACAAACCAAAATATATTTTTAAAAGTGCATGCAGACATATCTACAAACAGTTCTGAAGAGACACTACTTACTTTCTGTTGTTGAAGCTGCTATAATTATTGGATAGAGCTGAAGGGGAAACCTTTGGCAATGTTGAAAAATTTGAAGCACTTGGAGACCTTGAAAAATAATGAAATTATAAAATTTGGTCATAAAAGTGGGTGAAAAATCTAATTTTCACCATGATACTCAGGATCTGGTTGGCAAATGGATTCTACATGTTAAAAGCATTAATGTTCGAATATAATCGAAAGCACATTGGCCAATGCCCTTAAATAACGTTTGGAAATATATTAGGGGACAGCTTTCTTACTATCACTCATTGAATTTCTGTAAGCTAATGCAAGATGAACATAACTATTCAGTGATTGAAAATGACAGAACAAATACCCATCACTAATTCTGCGACTGTTTGAATAAGTGGATTATAAAATACAAGTTCACTAAGTTGCTCATTTTCACTAAGTTGAATTGTGAAGTATTACTGCTTTTTAACTTCTTAAAAAAAAAACTGTCTGCTCTTTCAATTTATTTTGTACAAATGATTCTGAAAGTTGATAGTGAGCATAAGCTCTGGCCTAATACAAAATGTCACAACGTACACTCCCTTTTATAAAAGCGAATCGTAATAAAATTTCACTGCAAACATGTCATCTAAATGACGACCCTCTACTCCTCTTTATGAACGGTAACTTGCAGAACATCCACATGTTGACTAAGACCTTATCAGTTCTGACCATTTGTTCCCACATTTTGCATTTCTGTCCTATCACTACTGTGAATGTACCAAATTTCAAAGGAACTGAAATTGTGTTTATCATTTTGTTTAACCCTACTTGGCTTCTCTATTTGATCATCTTTGTGACTTTTAGTTCTGTGCCTTTTCTCTCCCCTCTTTGCTGTTTGTTACACTTAGAAAACAAGTTATGCATTCAACTGGAGCTGTCTATTCTAATTCCATTCACCGCTCTGGTATCCTTTCTTTGCAAATACAATATTTCATTAATCTATTTTAAAACATTATTACTGTCTGTATATGACTTGTAATAAAGAACTCAGAGCTCATACAAGTAATATGTCAAATCATTTAAAATGTCCTTTTTGCTTCATCTATGCCTCCTCTAAGCCGCCCATGTGTGTGACCAGGTAGTGAACATGAAGATACCTTTTGTGCCATCTTTTCACAAATTGCTCTCTTTAAGGATTACGCATACAAAAGATAAAAGGTACCATGCATTGAAATAAACAAGCCAGGCTGGATGAAGAACACTAAGAACTTGATACCCAAAGTGGGGACCTCAAGTGGAACCACGAGCTGAAATTTTGGAGTCTTAACCTCTGAAGCCACAATCTCCACTGTGGAGTTCTGACCAAGATATAACAATTGCATTCCCACAGATCACCCATTCTCTCAGCTCTCTCTTTCCTGACTACTGATGTCTCAGTTCTCAGAGTAGGGGTAGAATCAATTTTCAAGTCTCAAAATGGGATCACAAAACAAAAAAATTTGAGAAGTACTGAGATAGAGATATCATTGATGAGAATCAGTCAACACCCATGTTACTAATTTACCAACCACTGGAAACAAATTTTTCTTTGTTTCACAATTTCATGTTTTTTTTCAGTTATAATAGATTTCTTGTTAACCTTTTCTACCAGTAAATTTACATTCTGTCGCCTTTTTTTTAAAACAATGTTATACTTCAAACATATTCTACTGCATCTCTGCTGAATCATTGCTTCAATCACATATTTTCCCATTCCTCCTATTTATTTGATTTCCTCCTCTTGAATGTTCTCCCCCAAACTTTCTACCTTTCTTTCCCTACTGCCAAGTTCCTTCCGCTCAGGACCTATCCTATCCTAACATTATAGACAATATTTACTCTTCATGGAATCTCCGTTCTCTTGTTCAGTTCAAACTTCCACACTACAGAGCAGATGTAGATGCATCTGACATTTGACAGACAATTCCTGCTTTTTGGTAAAGCAAATGACTGCAAGCAGCACAATTAACATGCATTAAAGGTAGACCTCTGCACTGGCACCTGCTCCCAACTGTGGTTGAAAGTATGATATAGCACTGAGGAGCCAGAGGTAAAGCCAAACATACGACACATTGCTCTTTCCAGCACTTTGGATTTTTAAAAAATAAACTTATTCCTCTTATTACACACATTAGTTGGAAATTAGAAATAAAGTGGAGATTAGAAATGAAGTGCACCATGTTCACATTTCAATGGCACAGCGACAAATCTCAGGTTTTAAAAAAAACCCCAGATATTTGGGGTTTAACATTGCTTATTAGGACAAGACATAGACACTGCGGCTGTACAGGACATTGGTTAGGCCACTTTTGGAATGTTGCATGCAATTTTGGTCTCCTTCCCATTGGAAGGATAGAGTCATAGAGATGTACAGCATAGAAACAGACCCTTCGGTCCAACCTGTCCATGCTGACCAGATATCCCAACCCAATCTAGTCCCACCTGCCAACACCTGGCCCATATCCCTCCAAACCCTTCCTATTCATTCCCATCCAAATGCCCCTTAAATGTTGCAATTGTACCAGCCTCCACCACATCTTCTGGCAGCTCATTCCATACACATACCACCCTCTGTGTGAAAAGGTTGCCCCTTAGGTCTCTTTTATATCTTTCCCCATTCACCCTAAACCTATGCCCTCTAGTTCTGGACTCCCCGACCCCAGGGAAAAGACTTTGCTGATTTATCCTATCCATGCCTCTCAATTTTGTAAAGCTCTATAAGGTCACCCCTCAGCCTCTGACGGTCCAGGGAAAACAGCCCAGCCTGTTCTGCCTCTCCCTGTAGCTCAAATCCTCCAACCCTGGCAACATCCTTGTAAATCTTTTCTGAACCCTTTCAAGTTTCGCAACATCTTTCCGATAGGAAAGAGACCAGAATTGCACACAATATTCCAACAATATGACCTCCCAACTCCTGTACTCAATACTCTGACCAATAAAGGAAAGCATACCAAACACCTTCTTCACTATGCTATTGACCTGCGACTCCACTTTCAAGGAGCTATGAACCTGCACTCCAAGGTCTTTTTGTTCAGCAACGCTCCCTAGGACCTTACCATTAAGTGTATAAGTCCTGCTAAAATTTGCTTTCCCAAAATGCAGCACCTCGCATTTATCTGAATTAAACTCCATCTGCCACTTCTCAGCCCACTGGCCCAGATCCTGTTGTAATCTGAGGTAAACCTCTTCGCTGTCCACAGTACACCTCCAATTTTGGTGTCATCTGCAAACTTACTAATTGTACCTCTTATGCTCGCATCCAAATCATTTATGTAAATGACAAAAAGTAGAGGACCCAGCACCGATCCTTGTAACACTCCACTGGTCACAGGCCTCCAGTCTGAAAAACAATCCTCCACCACCACCCTCTGTCTTCTACCTTTGAGCTAGTTCTGTATCCAAATGGCTAGTTCTCCCTGAATTCCGTGAGATCTAACCTTGCTAATCAGTCACCCATGGGGAACCTTGTCGAACGCCTTACTGAAGTCCATATAGATCACATCTACTGCGCTGCCCTCATCAATCTTCTTTGTTACTTTTTCAAAAAACTCAATCAAGTTTGAGAGACATAATATCCCACGCACAAAGCCATGTTGACTATCCCAAATCAGTCCTTGCCTTTCCAATCCATGTGCATCCTGTCCCTCAGGATTCCCTCCAACAATTTGCCCACCACTGAGGTCAGGCTCACCAGTCTATAGTTCCCTGGCTTGTCTTTACCACCTTTCTTAAACAGTGGCACCACGTTTGCCAACCTCCAGTCTTCCAGCACCTCACCTGTGACTCTCGACGATACAACTATCTCAGCAAGAGGCCCAGCAATCACTTCTCTAGGTTCTCACTGAGTTCTCAGGTACACCTGACCAGGTCCTGGGGATTTATCCACCATTTACCATTTCAAGACATCCAGCACTTCCTCCGCTGTAATCTGGACATTTTGCAAACTTGGAAGGGTTCAGAAAAGATTTACAGGAATGTTGCCAGGGTTGGATGATTTGAGCTAGAGGGAAAGCTTGAGTAGTCTGTGGCTGTTTTTCTGGGAGTGTCAGAGACTGAGGGGTGACTTTATAGAGGTTTATAAAATCATGAGGTGCATGGATAGGATTAATAGAAAAGCTCTTTTCCCTGGTGTGGGAGGGGGAAGGTGGTGATACTGGTTGAGGGGGGGTGGGGGGGGGGAAGAGTTCTAAACCACAGGGCATAGGTTTAGAGTGAAAGATATAAAAAGGACCTAAGGGACTACTTTTTCACAGAGGCTAGTGCATACATGGAATGAGCTGACAGTGGAAATGGTGGAGGCTGGGAGAATAATAGCATTTAAAATGCATCTGGTTGAGCATATGAATAGGAAGGGATTAGAGGGATATGGGCCAAGTGCTAGCAAATGGGACTAGATTAGGTTAGGATATCTGGTTGGCATGGACAAGTTGGACCGAAGAGTCTGCTTCCGTACTGTACACCTCTATGACTCTATGCTATTTCCAAGTCCAGTTTTAATATTATAACGATTTTAAATGCTCTATTATATGAGAAATCCATCTGGTACGCTTTTCTAATGACATTTTCCTTTCCATACCAGCATTTAACTGTGTTTCCATACCAGATTTCTCCCATGCAGCCACTGCTTTTGCTGGCCTCTCCAAATTCCACTGCTTAGCTACCAACTCCATCCTCTCCCGAAAAAAAATTACCTCTGGGCTCAACTATTTCAACTTGTTCCAGCTTGTCTCCCAATTGCTACCCGAAATCAGCCAAAGCTCTGGTCTCCACATTGTAACATGCAGCAAACCTTATTCCTCTATCACTCCTGTGTTCACTGACCTGCATTGCTCCACGTCAAGCAAGGTCTTGAATTTACAATTCTCATTTATTTTCAAATCCCTACATGACCTCGCATTTCTGTAACTTTCTTTAATCCAAAACCACTCAAAGATCGTTGCACTATTCGAATTCTGGCTTCGTGAGCATAACTTTACTCTTGGTGGTCATGCCTTTAGTTGCTTAGGCCCTGAATTCTAGAATACTTTGGTTTTTAATCATCTTTTGACACGCTCCTTAAAATCTCCCACTTTAATCAAGCCTATAACCAGATGACCGATTACCTCATTATGCAGTTTGGTTTCATACTTTGTTTTGTAATGCTCCTGAAAAACACCTTTGGATGTTTTATTAAATTTGTTGTTGCTCCCATGTCCCTCTTTCTCCTCACAAGGCCATTTGTTCTGGCATAAAACCCACCCTAACCGAAGTAGCAACACCAAATATACAGGTTGTGCGCAGAGTCACGGAACAGGAACCGGGAGGAGCTTTGCTAATACAGAGGAACCTCAATTATCCGGCATTAGATTAACCGAATTTCGGATTATCCGGCAAGGTCCCGATGCTTGGCTAAATTATTTAATCTGGCATTCGATTGTTCGAACAAAATACTTCCTGCCCATGTCCTTTGGATAATCGAGGTTCCTCTGTATTTACCTTTGCATACCGAAATGGAACTGAATCAAATCCACGAGGCCAGATACTACAGTTGAGCAGTGATAAAAGTGCAGATTAGGAATCTTAATTCTGATTAACTGTCACTGACCTGAAATGTTAGACCCCTTTTTCCTCTCTTCAGATACTGCCTGATATGGAGAGGATTGCTTTTGCTGGATTTCCTCATTTCTATAGTTCAATTATTAACATTGTGCAGGAAAAATCTATTCTGTGCTGAATGCACTGTTAGCCAGCTACAAACAGTACCTATCAAATGTTTTACAAAAGGACAATCCTTGCAAACTCCGTGTTTTGGTGCTCCAGGTATACAAAAAAAAGTTACTTATACTGAGTCAGAGAGTTCTCACTGCCCTCAGTATTAAATAGAGCAGCAAATCTATCCTGAGATAAAGGAAATATCAAAGACAGATGGAGAAATCACAGCATTCAGAATAAGAGTTAAAAGTATCAGGATATATTTGGTGACTATAAAGTACTCTCTCATTTAAAAAAATTCTCATTCATACTGAGCTGCCACTCAAATTAATTTGTGTTCACTGAGTGCAAAATCTGTAATGAACCACCATGATCTATAATTAAAAATGTCAAGGAGCATTCTTAAAAATTGCAACCCAACAAAGTGATTTATACAATTGAAAATGGATTTATCAACAATGTTGATCATTTTACAGTTATGAAGTTATATTAGACTTGAAATGTTAACTGTAAATCTCTCCACAGATGCAAGCATCTGCTGAGTTTCTTCAGGATCCTCTTTGTTATCACAATGTCTATGTTTTGCAGAAACTTGAATTTCACTCACTTCAATTAGTACCTAAATTTAATGTTTATGGCAATAAAGCAAATTATGATGAAAAACAAGTTAACTTCAGTGAAAATTCCATTCCAAAGTTTTATTTTTACAACTGTCCAAAACTCAAATGGTAACACTTATACAACAATATTGTTACTGCCCAATTCAGAGCACTATTTTGGTTTCATTTCAAATGAGTTAAATATATTCCACAGAGGTGACAGGACATAGATATGCACCAGCTAACAACCTAAGGAATGACACCTTATTAGGGTTAACATGATGCAAAATAGTAATGCATCAAAAATGTTGGTTAGTTAATAAGAAATGCACGAATGTTCTTTTCCATGGTTTGGTTAGTAGGCTGCACAAGACAGCAATTGCCTGAATTTTGACTTGCATTTGGAGTGAGAGAAGCAAGACAGACATTATTTGACAAATACGTATAAATTCCTTTTGAATAGCATACAGTCACAAAGAATATCCAAAGCTAATGGCTAGCTAACATGCAAGGGACTTTGCATTCCAGTAAAATGAAACCACGCACTCAAGCTCCAGATGTTATCGCCCACTACCAGCAGTTGCATACAGCAAAATTTATAATATTGAATCAGTTTACAGATTGACTGTTGGCTGGCTTTATTTGCTGAGAAATGTTAGCTCATCAAAAACTTCTCACATAAGACAGGAATGTTGAATTTGTGCTTAGAAATAGCATGCGATGGCCACAATTTAAATTGAACATGTTTAATCCATCTGCTCAAGATATCTCAGTGCAGTAAAATACAGTCAAAACAAAAACAACTATTTAAAATCTCTCAATATAGTCTGCCACATTTAGGATTCTGCACACTTGCACAATTTAAAATTACATCCATCCCAAAGTACAAGCATTTTAAAATACTCTACAGAAACTGCAAGTACACTAATTATTAATACTCAGCTGATCTGGCTCTAAATGAGCAAAGAGAACGGAAAGGAAGGTTGTGAGAGCATGATCAGGGACGCAAACAAAACTGTGATCAAGGGAAATAAACTAGAATTTATACAGCACCTTTCATGACCTCAGGATGTCCTGAACAGCTTTACAGACAATGAAATGCTGCTGCAATATAGAAAATGTGGCTGCCTTTTTGTGTACTATAAGTTCCGACAAATAACAATAGATATCGGCTGCAAAATTATTTTAAAGTATAAATATTGACCAGAACCCGTGGATAACACCCCCAAATCTTCAAAAGAGTCCCATGGGATGTTTTGTGCAAGAGTAGATGGGTCCTTAGTTTAACATCTCATCCAGGGCAGCATTTCCTCAGATTATGCACAGGATTGTCAATCTAAATCTTGATGCTGGAATGGGCCTTGAACCCAAAACCTATTGACTCTGAGATAAACGTGTTACAGAGCCACTGCTGTCAAAATATCTATTAAACAAATCACAGAGTTTAATAAAGTTATTTGATTGATGAAAAATAAAAGTTAAATTGGAGTTGTGTTTATGCACAAACTCTGAACCAGCTAAATATTACTACACAGCAAAAGACATCACAACAGTGGTCAAACGTTGACCAAATGAGGACAGCAATCATTAATCCAAAAATTAAAGGTTGACTTTTTTTTAAAACAAAGCCTTCTCAGAACACAATGCAAGGAATTAGATTGCTTTTGCAAAAAAAACCAACAGATTAGAATCAAGGACTAAAAATCAAACATACCAACCAGGTTGAGGGTCTCGTAGTACAGAGCTGAAAATGTGTTGCTGGAAAAGTGCAGCAGGTCAGGCAGCATCCAAGGAGCAGGAGAATCGACGTTTCAGGCATGAGCCCTTCTTCAGGTCTCATAGTCAAAGCACACCTCTGGGCCAGGAGGTCCAATCCTCCCACTTCCTCCAGACCAAAGGGGTAGCCATGGGCACCCGTATGAGCCCCAGCTATGCCTCTCTCTTTGTTGGCTACGTAGAACAGTCGATCTTCCATAATTACACCGGCACCAGTCCCCACCTCTTCCTCCGCTACATTGATGACTGCATTGGCGCCACCTCGTGCTCTCACGAGGAGGTTGAGCAATTCATCAACTTCACCAACACATTCCATCCTGACCTGAGATTTACCTGGACCATCTCTGATACCTCCCTCCCCTTCCTGGACCTCTCCATCTCCATTAATGGCGACCAACTTGATACTGACATTTTTTACTAACCAACTCCCACAGCTACCTGGATTACACCTCTTCCCACCCTACCTCCTGCAAAAATGCCATCCCATAGTCCCAATTCCTCCGCCTCCGCCGTATCTGCTCCCAGGAGGACCAGTTCCACCACAGAACACACCAGATGGCCTCCTTCTTTAGAGACTGCAATTTCCCTTCCCAAGTGGTTAAAGATGCCCTCCAACGCATCTCGTCCATATCCCGCACCTCTGCCCTCAGACCCCCACCCCTCCAACCGTAACAAGGACAGAACGCCCCTGGTGCTCACCTTCCACCCTACCAACCTTCACATAAACCAAATCATCCGCCGACATTTCCGCCACCTCCAAACAGACCCCACCACCAGTGATATATTTCCCTCCCCACCCTTTCCGCCTTCCGCAAAGACCGTCCCCTCCGTGACTGCCTGGTCAGGTTCACGCCCCCCAACAACCCACCCTCCCATCCTGGCACCTTCCCCTGCCACCGCAGGAATTGCAAAACCTGCGCCCACACCTCCTCCCCTCACCTCCATCCAAGGCCCTAAAGGAGCCTTCCACATCCATCAAAGTTTTACCTGCACATCCACCAATATCACATTGTATCCGTTGCTCCCGATGCGGTCTCCTCTACATTGGGGAGACTGGACGCCTCCTAGCAGAGCACTTTAGGGAACATCTCTGGGACACCCGCACCAATCAACCACACCGCCCTGTGGCCCAACATTTCAACTCTCCCTCCCACTCTGCCGAGGACATGGAGGTCCTGGGCCTCCTTCACCGCCGCTCCATCACCACCAGACGCCTGGAGGAAGAATGCCTCATCTTCTGCCTCGGAACACTTCAACCCCAGGGCAGCAATGTGGACTTCAGCAGTTTCCTCATTTCCCCTTCCCCCATCTCACCCCAGTTCCAAACTTCCAGCTCAGCACTGCCCTCCTGACCTGTCCTACCTGCCTATCTTCTTTTCCACCTATCCACTACACCCTCCACCCCGACCTATCACCTTCATCACCTCCCCCACTCACCTATTGTACTCTATGCTACTTTCTCCCCATCCCCACCCTCCTCTCACTTATCTCTCCATCCTTCAGGCCTGTATTCCTGATGAAGGACTTTTGCCCGAAATGTCAATTTTACTGCTCCTCAGATGCTGCCTGAACTGCTATGCTCTTCCAGCACCACTAATCCAGAATCTGGTTTCCAGCATCTGCATTCATTGTTTTTACCACGTTTAAGTCCCACCTACCCCTGAGTTATATCATGAATTGTCTGAACAGGTTGATTAAAAATAACTGCCCTATGAGCTGATGGTATATAGAATAGATATAAATTTTGGGGAGCTGCAAGGCAGATGTGAAAAGAACATTAAATGGTCCTTGTGAAACAGTGGTAGCATCCCCATTTCCGAGCTAGATGACATGGTTTCAAGTCCCACCTGCCCCAGAGATGAATAATTTCTGAACAGAATTATTGGAAAATATCTGCAAACCAAGCTTGGCTACTGTGGCATGCTTCATTTTTGTTAGAGTTAGTGCAGTATTACTGCTCCACCAATAGAGGTCTACAGAGTATTAAGTATGCAGAATCGCTCTGCCTCCCTCTCAATGACTGCAGGTTGCTGCTAATCACAGTTTTGCCATGTTTTCGCTATGACACAAGGTAAGAATGTCAGCCCCTAAGAACTACTTCATGGGGGCTAACATGAAAACTGAACCCTTGGTATTGGCATTAATCTACATCCTACTCTTGCCATCTAGCCAAATGTGAGCTCAACTCACAGCATGAAAAACCAGCAGCAGTAACAGCAAATTTACATTTATAACATAGGAGCAGTAGCCAACATAAGATTTAGATTTAATTCTCATGGGTACTTGAGTACAGGAGTACAGTGAAAAGGGTACAAAATTGCCAGTCACCAACGCCGTTTTACTGAGCAAAAGACCAAATTAAAAACAGAAGCAGAAATAAAAGGAACATCCAAAAGAAAAAGGAAATGACCAATTCACTCCCCCGCCTCCATCATGAGTCTTTGCTGCCAGAAAGTCCATCCCTCAGTCTATGACACTTAAGATGTCCTGAGTCCTCACACACTGCCTCAGCCGGAATGCCACCATCTCTACTGTCTGGTACCCAGGCCCAGCCATGACCTGGAGCTATGCCGCTGTCATTCTTCGGACCATTTTGCCTCCACCAATGTCATCGCTGCCATAAGCCCACTGAGGCTGGGGGGTTTCAAACCGGACTCAAAACTTAGAACTGGGCCTATTACGCCGAAACAACTGCTCCAGGTATGGCAGTGATACTTAGCAGTGAAGGCCTAGCAGGCAATTTGATGTTTCATATTTAATCAAAGTACACTAATCCATTAACCTAGTATTGTATTAGTTTGCTTAACCATAGCAATGTAGACTTTCATGCTTGGACTTTTTGTGATTCACTTCAAAGAAATGCACCACACTATTTTGAACAGAACATACTAATAAGCTAATTTCAGAACAAGTACCAAAAAGCCCCTGTTTAGCTTATTTATATTGTACAGATTTACAGCACGAGAATTTGCAACCTTCAATTCATACCCTCTCAATTTGTTAAATCTATCTAAAACCTGTCAATACTGAAGGAAGGCTAGATAGGATTTACCACAGGGAGGGAAAGAAAATAGCTGCTGTCTTCTAGATTATCTTTATTTTAATTTACATCTATTCTCTTCTAAAACAATTACATTTACTAGATGTATTCTTTATTTTCAGAGTTGTTGTTGTGATGTTGTTAAACAACACTGTAGTGTTGTTTAATTTTATAATTATATAACCCTCCAGGCTTTTATTTAGTAACTGAATACATAAGGGTATCTCATGATAAAACCTTTTATATACTTTTTATATGACGTTTTAAGTATTACACACTGGAGAGGAGGAGAGGTGACTTGATAGAGGTGTACAGGTAATGAGAGGCATACACAGAGTAGATAGCCAGAGACTTTTCCCTCGGATAGAAATGGTTGTCACGATGGGTTATAATTTTAAGGTCACTGGAGGAAGATATAGGGGAGATGTCAGAGGTAGGTTCTTTACACAGAGAGTGGGGGGTCAGTGGAATGCATTGCCAATGGTGGTAGTAGTGTCAGAGACATTAAGGACATTTAAGTGACTTCTGAATAAGCACATGGATGGCAGTAAATTGAGGGGTGGGTAGGTGAAGTTGACCTTAGATTAAGATAAATGCTCGACACAACATCATGAGCTGAAGTGTGTGTACTGTGCTGTACTGTTCTATGTTATATTACCTGCCTTGTAATTTATCTAAGCTTATCATCAAGGACTGTCCTTCTCAACCCCTCCTTTCACCTGAGGCACGGTGACCCTAAGGTTAAACAACTTTGTCTCTCTCTCTCTCTCACACACACACACAAGAGAGCCCTACGGTCTCCTTCTGGTGACTTTATCTTTAATGTGTCTGTAGTTGTACTTTGTGATCTTCTACATTAGTCTTATATAGTTTTAAGATTATAAGCAGCTCTTCCACAATGCTATCTTTTGTGAAGTCAGTCATCCTAAGCACCCACAACTACAAACAGGAAATGTAGCTTAACAAGAGCTAACAAATATACCTTGATAGATGTTTGGATTAATGAGAAACCTGCACCAATTATGCAAAACTGAGACAATTAACTCAGTATCAATCATGAAGGTCCGACAGAATAATTATCCTATTCTAAAGAAACGGGCAAAGAAAATACCATAAAATCCTTACCATGTCAAGGAAGCAAAGTTACAATACCAACTATGAGAAGAGTGGCCCTATGTGTAATGGCAAAGGGAACCTATCAAGAGATGGTGGGAGGCAATTTCAGTCACTGTCCATCACCCTCAAGACCAATCTCAGAGTAATAGGCATCCCTTGAGCCAAACAGAAAGGAACCTTGCATAATCAAGGCCGATCAGAATGCAACAACATCGATTAAGCTGTGGATTGGGACCTGGAAAAAGTTAAAACGCAACAACTTTCAGTCAATCACTGCACCAAGTTTGAAACTGAAGTTTGTACAGCCTGCTGTCCAGTGGAAGCAGAAGCCTTGAGAGCTATTGGAAAGCCAGTGACCAAGCACTGCCATGAATGCCCTGGGTTGAATCAGAAAGGACTGTAGTACACCCATTAAGTTGAGGCTTAACTTAAGTATTATTTTGCAATTTGAATAGTGCCCTCAAGTTGCCTGCTTACAGTTTCAAATAAAGGAAGTTGTTGGGAACAACATTTAAATTGTAGTCTTAAAAATATTTCAATTAGCTAGATACTATTGCAGATATCTCTCATTAAGAATATTTGGCTTTTGGTATAGATAACTCCATCCACTAATAAGATGAAAATTTGCATCTATTATGGATTTTGGCTACAACTTCATTTTACAGTCAAAGTGTGTATTTATGTTCATGTACAAAGTGGGCTGTACTGAAGTCCCAGTATTTAGTTGTACTAACTCATTGTGACTAGGGCTGTGATTGATCTGAAGTTCATGAGAATTAGGATGATCTTGGTCCAAAGAACTAAGTGTGTGTGGGGGTGGGGGTTAAACAAATACTTGTAGTTGTAGCGAGTGTTTCACGCTTTGGGGCTCCCTAAATTAAGACAGACAGCCTATTTTCTTTAAGGAGTGTAATCACTGTGACTGATTGGTCAAAGCAGTTTCCTGCAAAATGAACCCACAAATGGTTGTCAACTATTTTGTTGAGTTGAAACAGGTGCAAGCTACATACATATACTTTGTCTGCAAAAACATTATCCTGCATATTAACATCTAGATTGCAGCACATTCAAGTGCTCCAGACTGTGAGCTTGAAGATCTTAAATCGATTGTCAGAGTACTTCTTGGCATTTTCAAAATTATCCAGTAAATGATGCTCATTTGTGGAACCACATCTAATGTTGGACACTATGGGTCAGCACAGGCTGGTTGAGTACAGTCTGCACTTTGCTTCTTGCAAAAAGCCAGAGATATGCTGTTTGATACAATCCAAGTTTTTACTCACTTGTCTTTTTCACTTGATGGCAGCATCCTGTTAGTAGCATGCTGTTATGCTGACAACCTATTTAGGATTGTCAGTTAGATTCAAGGTGTGGTACACTTGCATGTGCAAGGAAGCTACATATATTAACACATAGAGACTTGTTCTTTAGAGACAGAGAGAACAGGCACATGCACTGCACCTGCTCCAATTCAAGACAAATAGGTGACAGCCATTTGCTGATACATTTCCCAGAGCAATACCTCGACTAATCACAGTCAACCGACCTGGTTTAAAATTTAATCAAGGCATGGCAGTTAACCGATCATTAACTGCTTCAATCTTCATGACAGTGCCTCTATCAATCGGAATCCATTTGTCAACCAATCAGTACCTGCCACCCATCAAAGTGCCTTGTACTTTTTATTGCTGTTGCATGGACCTGAGGCCTGAGCCTGGCAGCTGTTTGCACAAGTGGAACCCATTCACTGGTACACCAACAGACATGCATAGAGCTTCCCAACAGCTGCACAGCAAGACAACTTAGAGGGAATATTGCAACGCTTATAGCATAAATGTTGGTTATCCAATTAATGTGGTACGCTTGCGAATTGTCATGATAAATGCAAACTTATGATAAAACATGACTTCTTTTAGCAATACACAATGTTCATTATGACAGCAACTACAACATTTCACCCATCATATTGTAACTCCTGAACATACCATCCTTTAAGCTAGAGATTCCTCATTCATTTGCCAGAAATGCATTTCCACAGTGAATTCAAGTTTTCTTCACTTTCACTTCCCTAAGTACTCCTTTCACTCGTTTAAAATTTCATTCAGCAGCTTCCATTCCCCTCTCTCCAGCTCTTGCAGCCTCCTCTATCTCTTTCAACCTCCCTCTGCGATCTCCCAACCCCTGCAGCACTCTTCTCCACCTGATCCCTCCAAATCCTTGAAGCGTCCCTCTCCATCAGATTCCTATCTGGCCTGTCCCAACAATTAAGTCTTCCCTGGCCTGGACAACAGTCCCAGACTCACTCACGGCCACTTAATTTCTCGTTGTTCCTCCAATCATAAATCCTTTTTCATTTGTGCTTATGACTGTTAGGTTTACTATTGTGATAATGAGCAGTAAAAACAAGAGAGAAAAGACTGTGATTGGAGAAGCATCCCCTCAGACTATGGCAGCTCTACATATGCGACCGACCTTATTCCTATTGGTCATACTAGTGTTCTATCAATATTTTGTTGCTTCTATTTAGCATTCCATAAGTGAGAAGTGATGTATTTTGGGAGGTCAAAAGCAAGATGAAAGTATACAGTAAATGGCAGGATCCAGGCAGATCTTAGGATGCAAGTCCACAGCTCCCTGAATGTGGTATCACAAGTAGATAAGATAGTAAAGGTGACATACTGAATGTTTGCCTTCATCGGTCAGAGCACTGACTATCAAAGTTGGCAAGTTATGTTGTAACTGAATAAGCCTCTACATAGGCCACATTTGGAGTATTGTGCACAGTTCTGGTTGCCACAACATTCTGGAGAAATGTGAAGGCTTTGGAGAGGGTGCAAGACAGGTTTATCAGTATGTTAGAAATAAAAAGAGAAGTTACTGGAAAAGCTCAGCAGATCTGGCAGCATCTGAAGAGAAATCAGAGTTAACTTTTCGGATTCAGTGACTCTTCCTCAGAACTCTGAGGAAGGTTCACCGGATCAGAAACATTAACTCTGACTTCTCTTCACAGATGCTGCCAGACCTGCTGAGTTTTTGCAGTAACTTCTCTTTTTGTTTCTGATTTATAGCATCCACAGTTCTTTCAGATTTTTATTTACCAGAATGTTGCCTGGATTATAGGAGAAGTTGGACAAAATTGGATTGCTTTTGCTAGAGCGTTGAGGGGCTACCTATAGAAGTGTATAAAATTATGAGAGGCATAGATAGGATGGACAGTCAGTCTCTTTCCCAAAGTGGAAAGTTCCGGTTGTCAGTTCCAGCTGTCCGCTGCAGTGGCCGGTATATTGGGTCCAGGTCGATGTGTTTGTTGATAGAATCTGTGGATGAGTGCCATGCCTCTAGGAATTCCCTGGCTGTTTTCTGTTTGGGACTTGTTTAGAGTGTCATGATCAGCGCAGAAATGGAACAGGTGTTCCATGTTCTATTTACACCACTAAGCCTGGGCATTTAACCTCAGCACTGGCTTCTTTTCATTAAAGAGGACAATCTACTTCAAATATTTTTGTGTTCATTTATCCTACTCCATCATCAGTGAAGAAAAGATAGCTTCCTATAATTCTCCCAGAGGTAGATCTTGGTTATTGCAAACTAAAAAAGAATGTCCAGTGAAAGTATGCTGAATTTTGACTGAACTGAATCAAAATCATAGTAAGACAATGCAGTGATTTAAATATTGAATTAGGAACCTAGATAATTTCACCATGCAAACTTAGGGTCTGTATTCAATACATCTAGTAATCTGTAGCTAGGAAAGAATGACAAATGAGTGCCCATTAGACACTCAGGGAAGAGAATCTGCCTTGACACAATATGGCAGAGATATGGTGGCAGTCCACCCCTTGATTAACTCAATTTCTTATGAATCACCTGAGCAACTTCCTGAGTGTTAACAGCAACAGTTAAGGGAACAGACCCACGCTTCTCCCTCACTACTTTCTTGGAACAACTCAACATAGCAATAAATGCAACCATGGCAGCAATCCACAAATACAGAGAACAAATTGAAAGAAAATAAATGTTCTGTTCTGAGCAGCAATAAAACTTGAGTTCAGCTGATCTCAGATGTGTTTTTGAAATTTGTGCTCTTTGCTTTAATTTGTCATAAGAGCTTAGGCCACAATGAAATACCTGAAATTAATGGTACACTGGACAGTTTCAGCAAAATGTTCTTTCAGAACTTGTTAAAACAAAGTGAAAAAATTTGACAATTAAATATGACAATAATAAACTCACTTATTAGTGGAAGGACCTCTTGGCCACGTTCCATCTTCATTCTTCTGCTCTATTACGAGTACCTTTTAGTGAAATTACACAAGACATTACAAAGAAGAAATAATGGTACATAATTATACAAAATAAGTATTCAACTAATTATGCCAGCAGAAAAGCTAGCAGTACATATCAACTAATCTTCACAAAGGATATCTATATATTAAAAGATGTTACTTCTACATATACCATAAACCTCTTCCTTCACAAACTGATATGCATTTTGAAAATGAAAACCAGGTCATAAACTTGTCATACTCTAATTTATAGCCTTTTCTGAGAGCACGACCAATAGTCAAAACTGCAGAATGAGAACCCATCACAGAAGTATAAATATGGCTTAACAATTTATCATGGTGATAAGATTTGAACAAAATCTCTGACAGCCAGTGAACTTATAATAGACATATTTAGAAAACCCACTGCTGGACACAAGTGTGAAAAGTTTGGGAAGAAAAGATCAAAGATAAGAACTGGATAGAAATTGGAAATGTAGTTAATAAAATTCTCTAGCAATAAGCCAAGTATAGTACTCAATTAGCATATGCTGGCAAAACTCAGCAAACTTCTCAATATTAAATGTGGTTCAACGAATGTCCAGCACTTGTTCAAAAATCCAGGTGTGCCAAAACTCAGAGATCTATCCCTGAGTTACCCAGTCAGAACAGATGGAATAGCAATAAGAGTACAACAATGACCACTCAGAAACAAATTGTTACCCAGTGCTGACATATTTCCTCATGGCATATGTTGACTGAGGACATCAGCAACTTAGGTAATGGTGCCACACAATATTAAACAGTACTTCATCTAAGCATCCATATAATGAAAGAGGTTTCAAGGAAGTCAGCACGTCGGAGCTATGTAAGCATTCCTTCAGAGAAACAAATGTGTGGTCAGCACATGGAGAATGGGAGTGTCAAAGGGAAAGAAACCAAAGTGTTGAGAAGTGTTGTACTTATACCATACCGGGATAAGTGATTTAAGAGTTTCAGTTGAGTGTTACAAGAAGTTGTAAGAATCATATATAACTAGGCTATACACAGCATGCAATTTTCTTTCTATAGATACATTTCTGTTGCATTTACTTCTGTTACATTCTATACTGTTGGGCAGAGGACTGATGTTTGGCAGCTAAAGTCTGATAAAAAATAAAATGAAGTTAGAGATAAAATGAAGAAAGGAGAAAAAAGGAAATACGAATAAGCATGCTGTTAATAATATGATGAAACAAACATTTGATATATCACTAATAACGTAAACTGGTATCATGTTTTCATTAATGTTCTTATCACTGAAGTTGGTGGTACTCAAAACACTTGCAAAAAGCATTTCATGGATCACATTTTTGCATTATATAACTAAAATTAACTGACAATCAATTTTTGTTTATTAATCATCATGTTGTCATCAGACTGGAATATAAATTTATCACAATTCAATCTGACAACTCGAAGTTTTTTGAAAAACAATTTTGATAATTTATACCTTGCCAGTACCCATTTTGTTTTGTTGAAACTTGAATACTTGAAAGTAATTGCCTAATCTCTTGAAGAATCAGTTCCCATTTTATGGGATTTCTGCGACAAAAATGCACTTTCAGTTAATTTATCCAATTTTTACGTAGTGATTTGACACTTGCTATTATGGATGGAACAAACATATTGCTACTTTAAAATGAGATGGTTCCTCAGAAAGGGTGGTACATGTATGGAATGACCTGCCAAAGGAAGTGGTGGAGGCTGGTACAGTTACAACATTTAAAAGGCATCTGGATGGGTATATGAATAGGAAGGGTTTGGAGGAATATGGGCCAAGTGCTGACAAATGGGACAAGATTAGGATAGGATATCTGGTTGGCATGGATAAGTTGGACCGAAGGGTCTGTTCCTGTGGTGTACATCTCTATGACTCTGACATAAGCTGTTGTGTTATGACAGATCGGATATACAACTATATTTTTAATGCAAAATTTACTTTGCACCCATTAAATTCAGGTAGCTCTACCTATTTATATGATGTTTATTCTGGTGAACTGGAGATCCATTTGAGGCAATTCACTTTATTTGGAGACAGAACTTTTGACTTTACATTTGAATTCAGATCCTAGAAACACAGATTCAGTGAATACCCTTTGTAACTAACCAGCTTACACCTAAATTTTTAAGAGACCAATTATTGTATCACAGCTTCAAAATATGAAGCTGACTTCCAATTTAAGAAATGAACCAACAAGATTTTATAACAATCATTCAGCTTTCATCCATGGTATGATTTGAACACATGGCGGTAGGGTTAACAACATATATTTTTAAAAAATTAAAAAGACTCAAGGGCTAAATGACCAACTCCTCTTCCAATGTTACCCTCTTTCAGTGGATAAATGGTTTGTGATATGCAACAAGGAAAGGGAGATGAATCATAATCATGATTACTTATTAATAGTTGAGTATTATGCTCAGAGATGGTTGCTGGAATGGTCATTTCTTCTTTCAACTTGCATTTTTCTATTATAAAATCAAATCATTAGATACTTCATTGAGATTATGTGGGTTAATCAGAAGCTCAGTCAAAGAATAAGGTTATAAGGAGTGCCTTCCAAAGGAGACTGAGGTGATAAAGCAGAATAAAGGTGGGGCAAACTGAAAAGAGAAGATACAGGTGGTCTTTTTAGATTAGATTAGATTAGATTACTTACAGTGTGGAAACAGGCCCTTCGGCCCAACAAGTCCACACTGACCCGCCGAAGTACAACCCACCCATACACCCTACATTTACCCCTTACCTAACACTACGGGCAATTTAGCATGGCCAATTCACCTGACCTGCACATCGTTGGACTGTGGGAGGAAACCGGACCACCCGGAGGAAAACCACGCAGACACGGGGAGAACGTGCAAACTCCACACAGTCAGTCGCCTGAGGCGGGAACAAAATCTAGATAGTGGTGTTCAAGTTGAAGGGTCAGAAAATATTAGAAATAAGGAGGAATGGTGTTGTAAACAAATTTAAATACAAGGGGACAAAACTTGAAACTTAAATTTGAGTCGCACTTTACAGTAAAATCTCCTGACCATTGATAAAGTTTGCTTGCTTTCTGTCATAGCCACAATCTAAGGCAACCCAAATTGAGAGCAACAGAAAGTAAAATCATGGTTTATCTGCTTACAACCCCAAATGCACATTTCCACTTCCCCTTGATAAGTTTTCAATTCCTTACTTACACAAGGATCCAGCTACCTCTGCACTTAGAAATATTCAAGGATTCTGCTTCCATTATCAAATTCAGGGAGAGCTCCAAGTACTCAACCTTCAGAAAAGAATTTAACTAATCTGTTTTAAATGGATGACCCTCATTTTTAAATAGTGGCCCCCAGTTCTAGATTCTGCCATAATAGAAAAAATTCTCTTTATATTTACTCAATCAAGACCCCTCAGGATATTGTATGTTCCCATCAAGTTGGTTTTGACTTGATATTTGAAAGGGTGTGGCGCTCAAGAAGCACAGAAGGTCACGCAGCATGAGAGGAGGAGAGTCGATGTTTCGGGCATAAGCCCTTCGTCAAGGTTCCTGATGAAGGGCTTATGCCTGAAATGTCAACTCTCCTGCTCCTTGGATGATGGCCGACCTGCTGTGCTTTTCCAGGGCTACACGTTCTGATTCTGATCTCCAGCATCTGCAGTCCTCACTTTCTCTTACTCTTCTAAACTCCAGCAGATAAAAGCCTAACCTCTTCTCATAAGTCAAACTACCCACTCCTGGTTACAGTTAAGTAAACTATCCCTGACATATGTCCAATGCATTCGAATTCTTTCTTAAATACACCAGCTGCAGTCTCTCATCTGTCATGTTTAAGTGAATGATAACACACTCCACTTTTGTATTCAATTTCCCCCATATTAAGCAACAACATTCAAAACAGAAAGTAGCTAGGAAAGCTTATTCTGGATCTGCACATTAACCATTTGCAATTCATGCATGAGCACATCTGATCCAGCTGCACCGCAGTCTCTAATCTTTCACCATTTGAATAACAGTTTGTGCTTTACTCTTTTGACTTTTGCAACTGATGAACATAGGGCTGAATTGAGACTATGGAGAAACTGAAGAAAATTCTCAAATGAAATGTCTTCCAGAATACACAAAGAAATACAATAAACCTAACTGCAATTTATGGCCATTTTAGCAGCCGACAAAATAAAAATAAAGAGGTCTGTCATTGCACCAGTAAATTGCATGCTGCTGCTCAGTCAAATGATTAATGTTTATGTATGCAAGTCTGACATCAAATTGGAAGAGATCCGAGACTTACTTCACAGAACCACCTAGTGATTGACAATGAAAAATATAATGGCAAATTTGGCATAGCGATATACAACAGAAAATGTGACCACAAAGGCATCAAAAATTGACATCAGGAAAACTCGATTAACAGACAGTTAGTGAATGTGTTACGCAGTGACAAAATATGACTGAATTTTACATCCAGTTTGAAAGGGGGAGGAATGAGTCTAAGATTAGAATTTTAAATTTAAAAGTACAACTATCTGGGCATGAAAGCTGAGCTACTGAAAGTGAACTGGGATACAAGGCTAGGGAATAAATCAGAGAAATGGCAGGTATGTCAGGGGATATTTGAGAACACAATTAATACGTTCAGATGACAAAGAAAAATTCTCAGGGGAGAACTCACCATTGATGGTTAAGTAGTAACCAAAGCATCAAATTTATGGAAAAATTATCTAATTGCATGAAGACGAGTGGCAGGTCAGAAGATTAGACAACATATAAAGAAAGGGCAGATGATTAAAAGATTAATCAGGAGAAAGAAATTAAAATACAAGAGCAAACTTTATAGAGATATAAAAATATATAGCAAGAATACCTACAGGTATTTGAAAAGAAAACCAAGTGAGTGTTCGCCTCGACAAAGAATGGAGTGATAATTTCACAATTATTCATTCATGGGTTGTAGGCATCACTGTGAATGGGCCCACATTTGTTGCCCATTCGGTAGTGGTAAGCTACCTTCTTAAACTGCTGCAGTCGATATGGTGTAGGAATACCCTCAATGCCATTAGGGAAGGAGTTTCAGGATTCTGACCCAGCAATACTGAACGAAGAGCAAAATATTTCAAAGGCAGGATAGTCAGTGACTTGGAACGGAACTCGCAGGTCACGATGTTCCTATATATCTGTTGCTCTTGTCTTTCTAGATGGCGTGGAGTTGCAAGATGCAGGTTAAGGAGCCTTGGTGAGTTTCTCCATTGCAACATGCACATGGTGGTGCTGCTGCTAACACTGATGATGGAGGGATGCAGTGAATGTTTGTGGATGTGGTGCCATTCAAGCGGGCTGCTGCTGTGCACTGTTCGTTGTTGAGTTTCTTGCGTGTTGTTGGATCTGCACGCATCCAGGCAAATAGGGAGTATTCCATCACACTCCTGAGTTGCATCTTGTATATGGTCAACAGCCTTGCGAAATCAGGGATGAGTTATTTGCTGCAAGATTCCAAGCCTCTGACCTACTCGTCACAGTATTTATATGGCTTGACCAATTAAATGAGAATGGTAGCCACCAGGATGTTGATAGTGGCAGATTCAGCAATGGTAATAGCATTGAATGTTAAAGGGTGATGGTTAGATTCTCTCTTGTTGGAGATAGTCATTACCTTGCATTTGGGTAGTATGAAGGCTTTTTGCCACTTGTCAACCCTCTTCCGCAGTTATATTAGTACCAACCACCACCTTTTCCTCTGTTACATTGATGACTGCCTCAGCGCCACCTGTGCTCCCACTAGGAGGATGAACATCTCATCAATGTCACCAACCCCTTCCACCTGACCTCAAGTTCACATGGACCATCTCCGATACCTCCCTCCCCTTCCTGGACTTCTCCATCTGTCTCCATTGACCAACTCAACAATGACATCTACTTCAAACCCAACTCCTACAGCTACTTGACTACACCTCCTCCCACCGCACCCCACCTAACTGTAATAATGAGATCCCTTGCTCCTAATTCCTCTGCTGTATCTGCTCCAAGGAGGAGCAATTTCACTCGAGGATACCCTAGATGTCCACCTATTTCAAGGACCTCAATTTCCCCTCCCACGTGATCAACAATGCCCTTGAGGGCATCTCCTCAACTTCCTGCACCTCTGCCCTCAAAGCACACCCTTCCATTGCAATAAAGATAGGACCTCCTCCCTCCCAGTCCTCACCTCCCACCCCAAATCTCTGGATAGAGCACATTATCCTCCAACTACCTCAGACCCCTCCACCAAAGATATTTTTCCCTCGCCACCCTGTTTCACAGAGACCATTCCCTCTGCAACTCCCCCATTTGAAAGGGTGTGGTGTCAAGGAACCCTAGCAATACTAACATCAATAGGAACTGGGGTGGGGGGGAAAATCTCCAATTGTTGGAGCAACACCTGATACAACAGAAAATGTTTGTAATTATAATTGAAGGTCAGCCATCTCAACAGGAGTTATTCAAGGTAGCATCCTGGGCCCAACCATCTTCAGCTGCCTCATCAATGACTTTCTCTCCATCCTAAGGTCAGAAATGGGGATGTTCAGACATTGAAGTAACCTATGTCCAAATGCAGCAAAATCAGGACATAGACAAGTTAGGCAAAGTGTGGGGCTGGAAAAACACGGCAGGTCAGACAACATCTGAGGAGCAGGGGAGTTGACAGTTTAGGCATAAGCCCTTCATCAGGTATGTGGAGGGGGAAAGGGGCTGAAGGACAGAGGGGGCTGGTTTGGGGGAAAGGGAGGTTGGGGTATCTGGTTGGCATGGACGAGTTGGACCAAAGGGTCTGTGTTTCTGTGCTGTACATCTCTGACTATGGGTAATCATTGTTTTAAACTCTGATGTGAGAGCAACATCTTGTCACTATCTCCTAAGGTGTTAAAATTCTGTGTGAACTTTCTGCCAAATACCTTCAGTGAAAACATCTGATGTAAATTTGACACAATGTAATCACCCCCAGGCTCAGTATTTACGTACAGGAGACTATTTAACCCATTATGTCTACACTGGCTCTCAGTGAATTTTTCACTGGAAGAGCCATTCCTCTGCCTTCTATCCATTACTCTGAATGTTCTTCCTTTATAGATATCTCTCTGACTCAGATTTAAAACAACCCACTGAACCTACCTTCAAGACAATTCGAGGCAGTGAATTCCAGATTGCATCTTGCTATCCAATGTTATGGTTATATTATGGTCACTGTTTCCAAGAGGATCTTTTACTCTATTTATTATATCTGCCTTATTAACCATCAACAGATCCAAAACAGCCTGAACCCTGGTTGGATCCAAACATTTGCTCTAGGAACCTGTCCCAAATATGCTATGAATTCTTCCTTTGCCAATCTGACTATCCCAATCTACATGAAGGTTAGTCACCCATGATTAATGTACTGCCTTTGTTATGTCCTCATTATGTCATGACTCATTACCTGTTCCACTGTAGAGCTGCTGTTAGACATCTAAAGTTTGCACCTACTAGTGTCTTCTTTCCCTTTTTATTCTTGACCTCCACCCTGGATAGTGGCTGAATAGCTTTGTTAGTTGGATGGCTGCTTGGCAATGCAGAGTTACACCAAAAGCATGGGCTGAATTCTTGCATCGGTCTCATCTTCTCAATGTCGCCCTTCACCCGAGGCATGGTGACCTTCAGGTTACACTCCCCACCAGTTGCTCTTCTCTGGGGCGATGGTGGATTTACCTTAAACAGATCTCTGGAGTCCTTTATGGCAGACGCAGAATCGCTAAGTATATTCAAGGCTGAGAAAGATGTTTTTTTTTAAAATCACTAAGGGAATCAAGGGTCATGCGTAAAAGTCAGGAAAGTAAAGTTGAAGATCAAATCAGCCATGACCTTATTATATGACAGAGCAGACTCTGTGCTGAATGGTCTACTGCAGCTCCTCCATTTTATAGTTTTCACTGAATTATACAAGATCTTGAACAGTTTAACAATGTGGATGTGGAAAGGATATATCTTCTGGACGAGCTCAGAACTAGGGATCACTGCTTAAAAATTGGGGTCAACCTTTAGGATAGCAATGAGAATTGCTGGCTCTCGGAGGGTTGATTAATAACATTTTAACGTTTTAAACTCCGATGTGAGAGCAACATCTTGTCACTATCTAACTTTGGAATTCTGTCTTGGAAGGCAATCTCAATAAATATTTTGAAGGTGGAGGGAGATTGATTACCTTGCATATCAAGAATCTCGGGTTAGTGGAGATAGATGGGCATGTGGAGTTTGAAATAGAAAAAGATCAGCCGTGGTATTATTGAATGGTGGAGCATCCTTGGAGTGCCAATGGCCTCCTGCTGCTTCAAATTCATAAGTTTTGATGCAAGACTTGCAGCATTTACTTATTAGCAAGATTTCCATAAGCCTTTTCTAAGATTTGAGACTGGAAATTAGAAATTGCAACTCATTTCAGAATCTTTGAACCTATATTTTGACCCCTTCACCTTCAATTACAAATATAATTCAAAGTGCGGATACCAGATTTTAAACTACTATACCTGCCCTTGGTATAGTCCTGCATCTTGTATCGTGCTATCAGGCTTATTCAAGGGTTCGAACGTGTTGCTCATATACTTATTCCACAATCTAATTTCTTTCTCTTCTGGTATACTAAATAGCTTCCGCATCTCCTTTTCGATCGTATCTGAGATTCAAAACAAAAACAATAGGGAATCAGTTTTGAGACGTTAATTTGGAAATATCTTCTGTGAGATGTCCAAAGCAATTAGTTTTTGTTTATTCAAAAACAAATAGAACATACTGGAGAAACTCAAGACTGGCAGCAGCTGTGAAAAGAGAAACAGAGTTAACGCTTTGAGACCGGTCTGACTCTTCTTTACAATTTTGTTTTAAAATTCAACAGTGTGATGACAACATGATTAGTCTTTAGCTATGTGCCTCTGTTCAAATTGATTTTCCAAAGTGGAGACTTTCTGAAACTCTGGATGACGTTCAAACATGACATACAATCTGTATATTGCACAGGAATTCATTCAGTGACAACATCCTTTTAGATGTTTATAGCTAATCAAGTGACTCAGCATCCTACAACCTTACATTCAAAATTTTCTAAGAACAAAATGTTAAAGGAACATGAATGATGGAAATAAAACAAGTGGTTAGTGCATGAATTAGAGAGTATACTAGATTCACTAAAGATTAAACAACAAGTTACGCAACGAGCAAAGCACTTCCCAAGTAATGAAATGGCAGCAGAAAATACTAGAAACATTTACAGGTCAAATAGCATCAGTAGAGAGAGAAACATTAGCTTCATTTAATGATTTTCTTGAGTTAGCAGATTTTTTTACAAGAAATGATGAACTCATTGACCTGCAAAGAGTCGTCAAGTCAGGCTTTGAGTCACGGTATTTGAATTTTTGTGGCACAAAGCCAACTTTGGACACACTTTTACAGTATTTTTTACAGAACTTCCCACATTAGACATCACTGAAAAAAAGGTGAAAGCATCATCTGATTAAGTACTAAGCTTCATGGAGCGAGGTGGTCCAAAATTCAAACTCTGGTTGACGCAGACCAATTTGTTGAGCTGAAATGTGGTCTCAGATCTACAGATTCCCAATGATGGAAGGAAAATAATTGGTCATAGTTCCAATTTACATTTATCATTCCTTATCCTTTGAGGATTAGTGGCCAGTGAAAATAGAATCAGATTCAGTAGTGCTCCTCAACAGTACAGATACAGCTCAAATAAGCAGCCACTTCGAGATGATATGATAGCTTATGGATGCCATGGATTGGAAAAAATATCTGACTAAGAGCCTTTGCCTTTTGTGGTTTGCGGTGAATAAGAGACAATGAAGCTAATGAGCCTGGGAGAAAATTGAAGCCTGCATAGAAGGTTTTCAAAATACTCTTTAAACCTCTTCACAATCTAAATGGGACTAAACATTTGCAACAGTTATCAAAAGGCTACTTTATGCAGAGTGCAATTCTGCATTCTAATGCATTTAAATATTGCTAGTTTTACAGTATAAACATTTCTCACGTTTATGTTCTTTAAATTAAGAACACAATCTGAAGATATGTTTGGCTCAATATTGAATCAAAAACTCTTTTGAAACACTATCAGTAAGGCTTTGCGTTCTCGGTGTTGTCATCATAAAAGAGGCTGAGATACCATCTGGATTACTGAAGCATACATTAAGCTACAGGAAACCCAGCAGGATTTTGCTAATACTTTCCTGTATTCCAAGCACTGGTCAGGATATATTTCTCGAGATCCTCCCTAAACAATATATGCCTCTTGCATTTCTCCTTCATAGTTTTAAGACCCTAAAATAAGGACTAGCCTATATTAGAAAGCTAGATAATCAGACTTGTCCAAGCACAACAACAGAAAGCGCATTTGATATTCGTATGGGAAAAGGGATTACAATTCATGAAGCATTGAAAAGTACTTAGTAATGTGGGAGATACTCTTAAACAACTTTGGCATTCATGTCCCGGTGAATCATACAACTAGGGATGTGGTTAGTGCTTGAAACTAAAGGACAGGGATTGGGAAGGATTCAGGTGAAGAAAGATCTGGAAATCTAAAAAGAAAAATATAGATAATAGGGAAAGCGTAGTGATTTGGTTGAAAACAAGCAGAGTGGGTCAGAGTTTAACAGTCATCGCGTTTTAGCGATTAACTCTTATGCAATAATTGAAAAAGAAATCAAATTAAAGGCTTTTGACCTGAATGGTCAATAACTAACCTCTATTAGAGATGCATGTTCACAAGGGAACTAAAGTTGGGAAGTACTCTAGGGAACAGAGAGTAGGAAAGCAGATATAGCCTTGTTAGTCAAGGATGACATAAGGAAGTGAGAGAGAAAGGATTTTGACTCAGATCGAGTAGTAGAACAAGAATAGGAAAAGGATATTAGGAATAACAAGGATCAAAAACACTGATAGGAAAAGTCTACACGCCGCCCAACAATACTTACACAGCATTAACTGAGAAATAATTGGCTGCTCGTAAAAAGGAAACTCTTGGCTATTTTAATCTTCAGTGTCATGCTTGCTGGAAAGGCACAGCAGGTCAGCAGCATCCAAGGAGCAGGAGAATCAATGTTTCAGGCAAAAGCCCTTCATCAGGGATCATTCCTGATTAAGAGCTTTAGCCCAAAATGTTGATTCTTCTGCCCCTCAGATGCGGCCTGACCTGCTGCGTTTTCCCAGTACCACATTCTCAACTCTAATCTCCTGCATCTGCAATCCTCACTTTCGCCTATTTTAATCTTCATATTGACAGAAGCAATAAATTCATAAAGGTTGCCCAGAACATTAATTTGAGAGATATTTTCATGACTTCTTGGAACAACACATTATGGGATGAACTATGGTTAAAGATATTTGAGATCCAGTGTTGAGCAGTGAGAAAGGGATAACTTGCCATCCCATAGTAAAATATCCACTGGGAAAAAGTGATTTTATAACACAATTTCAGCTTAAGTTTGAAAATGACACAGTCTAGTCCCAAACAAGTGAATTATTTAAGTTGGGGGAACAGCAAGCTAAGGTTGATTTGCTAGATTGACAGTAAATTGATCTAACTGTCTTGGGAGACTCCTTCCAGATGGAATATCATCTGTTCTGGCTGTACAGGCTGACTCACGATGCAAAGATGAAGAGTGTGGACTCAGGGTTGATTGTTTCTTTTTCCCTTCCACAAGGCTCTCTTTACTGCCACCTATTTTCTTTTTTGTCCTGCTTCTTCCATGTCTCACTTGACTGAGTTTCCAGTAGCAAGGACTTCCCATTCAATGATGATGAACTCAGGCAACTCGAGGACTTGTTTGCAGGCATGGGTAACCCGTTAGTCTTCTGCTACAGCAAGCTAGCCACAGAGCATGTCTTTGGGAATGCAGTGTTCGTTCACTCAATCCACGACCAAGCCAAAGGAATCACCCTGATTCAAGGCAGCAAAAATGCAGAGGATCCCTGCATGTGGATGTACATGTATAATGGCACTCCTTCCTTGTAGGAAATCCCCAATCTCAAGTAGAAGAGAAAGCTGCTCAGCCACTTTCCTTGGCATTCACAAGTTCTCCATGCTTTCTTGCTATAAAACAAGGGTGCTGAGAACACCAGCCTTGCATCTGAAGAGCTTTATCTTTTAGTAGTTTACCTTTAATCCACATCCCTTCTTAAATTTGACTTCATGGCTGTGGCCTGTGAATCCAGGTCAAATTGCTGCAAAGTGGGAGTCTCTATGGTCTGTAACTTGAGTATTCTTGAGGTTGACTGCCAGCCTAAATTCACCTACAAGTGCAGGTGAATTCGTTATGTAATGCACACACAGCATTAACAACGAACAGCAATTCAAGGACTAGGACTTTATCCACTTGGTTTGGCAAGAAGTTTTGAACGAGAAGAGATGGAGTCAGGATGCAGTCCTGTTTAACATCTTTCCTAAACTTAAATGTATTTGATGTCTAACCATTGTAAATTATGAACTGTGCAAGCTTTTGTGGAAAGGAATGAAGTACAGGAACCTTGAAGGACCTTAGGGCTGCACTATTCAGGGCACTTTCTCACTTCAGTAATTACAGAAGTCTGTTGACTGTCAATCTGCCTGTTTTGAAGGTACACGGAGGTCCAGAAAAGATGTATGAAGCCAGGATCTACTATCTGGTCAGACCAATGTGAGATTTCCTCAATATACAGCAATGAGATATCTCAGTAATTACTGTGGTCACTGTGATCTCCCTTTGGCATTGTATAAACTGACGATGCTTGCATCATGTAGGTCTTGAGGCACAGACCTCTCCTTCCATCAGTGACATAGAAGTTGATGGAGATGCTGCAACAGTGTCAGTTTTCCACCCTTGATTTCTGTTGGGATACTATATTTCCCATGGCTTTACCAGCAGCGAGAAAGTCAATTACCTTCTTGATGTCTACTGTGGTAGGCTCACTGCCCAGGTCTTCTAGAAAGGCTTGAATGACGCAGTTTCAGTGACTTATGTTTTTCTTTGCATTGAGTTTGATGTAATGCTCCACATACTTTTCCATCTGCTAGTTACGTTCAGTGGTGAGTAGCAGTCTTTGTGTTCAAAGGAGTTCACAGAGTTGCTGCTGAGCCTGTTGCTTTCTTAAATTCTTCAAATTCCTCTAACGTGGCTGGATTCAGCAGCAGATTGTATGTTGTTTGGGTAAATAGACAAACATATGGCAATAAACAGTGGGAAACATTTGAACTAACAAATTCAAAATGTTTAACAAGAATACATTTCATTAAAATACATTTACCCCTTACCTAACACTATGGGCAATTTAGCATGGCCAATTCACCTAACCTGCACATCTTTGGACTGTGGGAGGAAACCGGAGCACCCGGTGGAAACCCACGCAGACACGGGGAGAATGTGCAAACTCCACACAGTCAGTCGCCTGAGGCGGGAATTGAACCCGGGTCTCTGGCGCTGTGAGGCAGCAGTGGTAACCACTGTGCCACCGTACCACCCACCAACATAAAAAATGGCTAACTGAAATATTAAAGAACGAACAAACAGCACAGCACAGGAATAGACACTTCGGCTCCCCGACACATGATGCCTTTCTAAACTAAAACATTTTTGCCTTTACGTGGCCCATACCCTTCTACTCTCTACCTATATCTGGCATATCTGTCAAGATGCCTCAAACATTGCTGTTATATCTGCCTCCATCACATCCTCTGGAAGCACAATCAAGGCACTTACCACCCGCTGTGTAAAAAAAAACTTGCCTCTTACATCCCCTTTTTACCGTAAACCTACATCCTCCTACGAATCGACAATTCAGCCCTGAAATAAAATTCCAAATATCTGTTCTATCCATGTCTCTCAACTTTGTAAACTTCCATCAGACTGCTCCTCATCCTTTAATTTTCAAGTGGAAAAAAAAATAAAGTTGTCCAATCTCCCCTCAGTTAATACTCTCCAAACCAGGCAAGATCCTGGTACCCTCTCCAAAGCCTCCACACCCTTTTTGTAGTGCAGCAACCAGAACTTTACACAATATTCCAAATATGGCCTAACTAAAGTTCTATACAGCTGCATCATGACTTGCCAATTTTTATAGTCTCTGCCCCAACCAATGAAGGCAAACAAGCAAATGCCTTCTTGCCCATTTATCCACTTGTGTCACCAAGTTCAGGGAACGGTGGGCCTTTACGCCATTTGTTCATACTATTAAGGGTTCTGCCATTTGCTGTATACTTTCCTCCTGCATTACCTTCCAAAATCCATCACCTCAAATTTGTCCGGATTAAACTCCATCTGCCATTTCTCTGCTCAAGTCTCCAATCTATCTATATCCTGCTGTATCCTCTGGCAATCCTAGTCACGATCCACAGCTCCCAATCTTTGTGTAGCCTATAAACTTACTAATCAAGCCACCTAAATTCTCCTCCAAATTATTTACATATATTACAAACACATGGGTCCCAGCACTGATCCCAGGCACTGATCTCCAGTCAGAAGCACACCCTTCCATGCTACTGTCTTCTATGATTAAGCTATTCTGTAACTACCTTACCAGGTCACTGCGGATCCCATGTGATTTCGCCTTTTGGATCAACCAGACACGAGGGACCTTATCAAACACCTTTCTAAAGTCCCTTTAGAAAACCATCTACTGCCCTGCCCGCAATCACCTTTGCAAATTCCTCAATAAACACAATCATGTTTGCGAGACATGACCTAAGTCCACTTCTTCCAAATATCAATAAATTCTATCCTTAAGAATCTTCTCCAAAACTTTCCTGACCATTGATGTAAGGTTCACTGGCCTGTAATTTCTTGGATTATCCCTGTTGGCCTTCTTAAACAAAAGAATGTCAGCTATTCTCCAGTCCACTGGGACCTCTCCTGCTACAGAAGAGGGTACAAAGTTTTCATACAAAGCCCCAGCAGTTTCCCCACCTGCTTCTCTTAGCATTCTGAGATAGATCCCACCAGGTCCTGGGGACTTGTCTACCTTAATGCCTTTCAAGATATTCAACACCAACCCCTTTTTTGTTTGCACTGACAAGCTCCAAAATATCAACATACCCTTCCCAAGGCTCATCATAAAGCATCCCCTTCCCCTTTGTGAATACTGATGCAGAGTATTCATTAACGACCTCACCCACCTCCTCCATGGATAAATTCCCTTTGTCCTTGAGTAGACCTACCCTTCCCCTAGCTATATTCTTGCCCCTTATGTATGCATACAAAACACTTTGGCATTTTCCTTAATCATGTTTTCCAAAGACAGTTTATGGCCCCTTTAAACCCTCCTAATTCCTTGTTTCAGTTCTTTCCTGCTATCATTGTATTCTTCGAAGGCATTGCCTTCGGTTTCCTAAACCTTACATATGCCTCAATTTTCTTTTTGACTACGTTCTCAATTTCTCTTATCATCCAAGATTCCCAAATCTTGCTATCCTTTTCCTTCATTTTCCTGGGAACATGCTGGTCCAGATCTCTGATCAACTGGTCTTTAAAAGATTCCTGCATGCAAGATATGAATGTAGCATCAAACTGTTATCTCCAAGCAAACCACTGGTTCCTCAGAGGCAAGGACTGGTGAAATCACCGTAGACGATAAGAAAAATATGGATGTGGTACAAATATTGTGCTATCTGTCTTCATAATAAAAGATACAAATCACATGAGACAGAGGGCAATGAAAAGGGTAATGAGTGACAAGCTTAAGACAATTAATAGCAAAGATAGACTATTAGAGAAATTTTAGCTACAAATGAAAACCAACAACAGCAACTAAAATCCAAAATCTTCCAGACCAGATGTCCCATTGCTGAGAGTTCTAAAAGAGACATAGTGACGTATTGGCTACAATTTTCTAAAACTTCCTAAATTTGAGAATGGTTCAAATAGATGGCGCTATCTAATAAAACACCACTATTCAAGGAAGGAGGGAGAGAAAGAAAGAAAAAAAACAGGGAACTACAGGCCAGTTAGACTGAGGTTGATTGCTAGAAATATGTTGGAATTAAGGAAGTTTTTTTGGGAATATAATTAATAATGTAGATAAAAGACAACTAGAGGATGTTGCATACTTGGACTTCCAAAATGCATTTGATAAAATGCCACATAAAGTTAGCATGTAAGTTAAGGGCTCAAAATTGCAAGCAATAAATTTGCATGAATAGAGGACCTTTTTATTATACATTCATGGGGTGTGCTATTCACTGGCTAGGTCAGCATTTATTGCCCATCATAAATTAATGGGCAAGAAGCAAAGGATAAGAATAAACAGGGTATTTTCAAGTTGGCTGTCTTTGACTAGTGAAATGCAGAAATGATCAATGCTGAGCCCTCAGTTATTTATAATTCATCTGATGATTTAGATAAAATACAAGTAATCAGAGTTTTCTGACAAAGTTAGATGGGGGTGCAAGCCAAGCAGGACACAAAAAAGCAGTAAAGAATATGCAAACAGATTAGGTGGGCAAGGTGACAGATGTAAAATTCATTTGGGGATGTGAGACTGCAAAGTTAGAGTAGTTGAATTTTTTTTATATATAAAAAAAGTGTGAACCTTGTAAATATTGATGATCAGAACATCATAGGTGTATTTATTCAAGGAAGTTAGCATGCGAGAACAGGAAACAACGAGGAAGACAAATGTCATGTTGGCCTATATTCAGGGGGATTGGAGTACTGAAATAAGGAAGGATTGCTGTACCTGCACATGTCTTTGGTGAGAACATAGTTAGAGTACTGCATGCAATTTTGGCCTTATATTTAAACAAGAGTATACTGTCGCTGGCAGTAGAGCAAAGGTCCACTAGATTGGTTCCTTAGATGAGGATTGTTCTAATGATGAGAGATTGTTCTAATGATTGAGAGATTGTCTCTGAAATTTAGAAGAATGAGAGGTTATATCATTGAAATATAGAAAATTCTGAAGAACTCTGACAGTCATCACAGGGATTGTTACCCCAGGCTGGGGAATGTAGAACATAGGACACAGTACCAGGTTAAGATTTTAATCACTTAGGACTAAGATGAGGAGAAATTCCTAAATTCAAAAGATTGAGAAACTTTGGAACTGCCTAACCCAGAAGTATAAGGATGCCCCATCATTAAATATGTTCACAAATGAGATTTACTCAGGAAATCAAGCAAATGGAAAGCGGATGGGAAAGTGGAATTAAGGTTAAAATATCAGTCATAATTGTATTAAATGGTGAGCAGTTGTGATGGGCCATATTGCTCCTTTTTTTCTTATAAAGGAAAAGTTTCTCATGATAACTAGCCAAGTAACTTGTTTTTTCCAATTTGTTCTACACTGATGCTTTGCTATTTCGAAGACACTAAGAGCTTTACAACAGAGCGAGAAAGGTAGAAACAATATAATTAGCCTGTGTTTCCTATCTTAATAATTAGAGAACATTCCTTGCTGAAAGACAAGTTTGTGGATGCTGGACTTGGTCATTAACCCTCAGGTGACCAAACAGCCCATATCAGACACCACCACCTCGGCTCATGCAATGAAGGGATACTTGAGTGAGACAAAAGAGGACATCCATAAAATGGTCTCTGACAGGGAACAATGCCTTCAGGAAAGGAGAGAGAAAGAAGTGACAAGAAAATTGTTAAGAACATTGTCAAGAACGTTCACTTACCTATGATGTCAGCTTTGCTAAATCGCTTTGTTATGACATTGTTCATGTCACCATTTTCACACAACTTTAATTCTGTTAGGTACACTTCCACTTTGCAATGCTTCACAAACATGCCCTGCTCCACCACCTGAAGGAATAAAAGCAATACTAGACAAAGACAAACTTCTTTGTATTTCATGCAAGGCAACTTGCTAGAATATTTTACTGTATATTAACCTGCACACTTTCTACACTTCCCGAGCCACTCTAATATCCTGAAACTGACAGCACAAAGCACAGCACACAGTTGGTCCCAGTCAATTACCTCCAGAAACAATGGCTACATAGGCTTTTTTATAATGATTGCATTATGATTAGTTTCTATGCATAATGCTCAAAATGCAAATTTTTGAAACAATTCATTAATTCTTCAGCATGCATTTAAAAGCAATAGCAGAAAAGTTAAAATATTTTAATAACTGAAGTTACTTTTGAAGTATGACAGCAAGAGCTAAATTTGAATTTTTCTGTGACAGGTACCTGTGAACAAGGAACTAAAGTAGGCCATTAGGCTCTTCGAGTCTGCTCCTCCATTCAATAAGGTCATGGCAGATCTGACTTCAACCATACATTTGAGCATATTGCTGACAATCTTTCATCCCCCTGGTAATCAAGAATTTACCTCTGCCTTAAAAATAATTAAAGATTCTGCAGCTACTACCTATTGAGGAAAGGAACTCCAAACACCGCTCAGAGACAAAAAATGCCTACTTATCTGTCTTGAATAAATGCCACTTTATTTTTAAACCATGAACTCTACATTTAGATTCTCCCATAAGAGGAAATATCCTTTTGACAGCCACCTTGTGAAGTCCCTTCAGAATTTTATATGTTTCAATTAAGTCACATCTGGCTCTTCTAAATTCCAGAAGGTGCAGGTTATTCTACTCGAACATGACAGTTGTGTTCCTCTGCAAACTTGCACTATAGAAAATCAGGCTATGGAAAATTAATATCGAAAATCGTGCTATAGAAGATCGCGAATAGAAAATCGCGATATCTGTTCAGTAGAGAGAGTTCGCTTTATCCAAACAGCGTCCACAATTCGCCAATCGCATTATCGCCAATTCACGTTGACAAAACGCACGTTATAGCAGAATGACCTGTATAGGCGTAGCCTGTCTAGCCTTTCCACACAAGTTCAGCCTTTTAAGCCAGCAAAGAAAAGTGACTACTACACCTTATTTACATAGCTGAAGATATACTGATTGATGTTTTTCACAGGGGCAATCAGTCGCATTCTTCTTTGGTACTTTGTTTTACATCTTTTAAATTATGCTTCAGCATCTGAAAACCTTCACCCTTTACGACTGTATAGATATATTCAACTGTAGAAAATACTGGTACACACTGGCCAAGGCATACAAGGCTATGAATTGAGTGCGAGAAAATGGAATTAGATGAATCAAATGGTTTTTCTGACTGGAGTGGATGTCAGGGCTAAAAGGCCATTTTCTGCAATAGATCTCTATAACTATGACTGAAAGTCAACAGGCCTCAAACATAACACTAATGAGCATAATTAATAATTGATCAAATGCAGACTGATTAAGAAAAAATGAGTGAGGTCAGGCATTCTCAAACATATTGCTTCAAAGATCCCGCTCAGTACTATAAAAATATTTGACAACTACATAGCCAGTCCTTTCAACTCCCTTCTTTGCAGCTGATTGGCGACATGACAGTCTGTCGAGCACAGCAAGACACAAAAGTAGATATTTCCTCTGGCTGATGAAAATTTAATTGATGGATACACGTTGCCCCTTTTTGCCAGTCTGCCAGAATTTTGACAGACATTCAAACCATCACTTTATCCTTAGTTGAAAACCTGTTATTGCCTTTTCATTGTCCACTAGTTGAGGAGAGTGAAACTTACTGTCTGAATATATGCCAGACACCGGATCCCTCGGTGTATTTAAAAAAAACTTTCAGTTACCATAACATACATGGCTATACACCAAAAGCTGAAAAGTGGATTAGGTTGGATAGTTGTTTTCTCAGCCAGCACAGATGGGCTTAATGGTTTTACTCTTATGGTGTAAATTTTCAAATGTTTTTTTTTCCCAACTTCAGTGTCAGTGAGTTGCCAATTATGTAAACTGTACATTTCAGAGTCTGGCAGATTGTAACAAACAGCACATTCCTTTGGTTGCTTGTAACAACAAGATACTGACCATACCCAACAGCTCATGCTTACAAATGTCTAAATGTCTAATATTAGACAATCAGACATTTGTTGCATAGGCTGGAATGTGGAAGGATTTACATTTTGTTCCATGAGCAATAACCACCTCCAGTCGACGGAGTGGTTCTGTATTAAATGGCTTTCAAGTCAATTTACACTGCATCAACTGTACTACCCTCATCAACCACCGCTACCTCTTCAAAGAACTTCAGTAAGTGGACTATGGGGCTCAGTGGTTTGCATTGCTGCCTCACAGCGCCAGGGACCCGGGTTCGATTCCAGTCTTGGGCAACTGTGTGAAGTTTGCATATTCGCCAGGTGTTTGTGTGGGTTTCCTCCCACAATCCAAAGACTTGCAGATTAGGTGAATTGGCTATGCTAAACTGCCCATAGTGTTCAGGGATGTGTAGGTTTGGGTGGGGTAAATATAGTATAATAGGGTAGGGGAATGGGTCTGGGTGGGTTACACTTCAGAGGATCGGTATGGACTTGTTGGGCCGAAGGGCCTGATCCCACACTGTAGGGATTCTATGATGCTTATGAATTTCTTTTAAAAAAACATTGTACTGGCTGTCCCTATTTAACCAATATTTGTCTATTTGACTATTAATGCAATCTAGAATTATCATTTCTAGACGTTTCCTCACCACTGAAATTAAACTCTGATCTACAATTGCTGGGCTTTTTCTTTTAATCTCTTTGAACAAGGGCTTAATGCTTGTCATCGTCCAGACCTCTGGCACTATCCCAGGGACGAAAAAGATCACAGCCAGTGCCTCTGAAATTTCTGTACTCACTTTCGCCAAAATCCTTAGATTCATCTCATCTGGTACATATGAATTGTCAACCTTAGTACCAGCAGCTTCTCCAATGATACCTCCTGAGTAATTCTGAATCCTTCAAATAAGTTTCCTCATCTGTCTTCAGGCCTGAGTAAAATTTGCCTCTTTGGTAAAGTTTTTGCCTACCGTTGGGTCCAATCTATCTGACCCAGCTCCATTCTTGTTCCATCGAAGCCGCTCTCCCATTTAATTATTTTTACGCTACATTGTCAATTGCCGTTTGCCACTGTCACCCCAAACTTTATAATACAATGATCACTATCCCCCCACTGACACTTTGATCTACTTGGACCACCTCATTCCAAAGAACCAGGTGTAGTAGCGTCTCCTTTCTTGTTAGAGTGGGAACACATTGTAGGAAATGCTCCCTGAAAAGAAACTTATTTTAGAGCATCCATATCGCTAGCAAAAATATTCCAGCTACAAAAAAAGAACAATTGGTAAAAAGATGATCTTTCACTTTTCCACCATTCACAACGACAATTTAAAGCAAAATAAAACTGAAAGAACTGCGGATGCTTTAAATCATAGACAGAAGTAGAAAATGCTGGAAAAGCTCCACAGGTCTGGCAGCATCTGTGAAGAGAACTCAAGTTCAGGAAAGGTCACTCGACCCAAAATGTTGATTCTGATTTCTCTGCACAGATGCTATCAGACCTGCTAAGCTTTTCCAGCAATTTCTGCCTTTGTTTGTGGATTTAAAGCAGGTGGTTTTAAATTTAACAAACCAAATTTAGTCCGAAGAATAGAAACATATTTCCATTACCTCATCATATTTTGTTAGCTGAAATTTGAGAGAATTACGAGTCATGCTTAAGCTGCTTCTTCTGGCATAAAGGTATTAATCTGAGGGTCCACCAGTCCCCTCAGACAGACATAAAACACTATTGGCTGTTATATATCCTATAAAAACAAGTATAATAGATTTCTGGCATCCACCATATTCTGATCGTATAAGCAGCTGCAACTTGTATCTTTTATTAAAAGACATGGGCAGGCATTTAAAGGATATTATAAAGCAAAATTTGACAACAAGCCACACAAGACAATTAAGGCAAATAGCCAAAATGTTTCTCAAACAAGGCATACTGAAAGAGGAAATGGAGGCACAAAAAGGTGGGAGGGATATAGGACCAAATTCCAGAGCTTAAGAGTTTGGAAATCAAAAGGTACGACCACAAATAGTGAAATAATTAAAATCAGGAAGTTCAAGAGACCAAAATAGATATGAGCAGATAACTCAAAAAAATTGAGATACTGGAGCATATTACAGGAATAGGGAGGGATAATGCCAGAGATTTGATAACTGAATTTGACCAAGAGCCAAAGCAGGCCAGTGAGTACAAATGTGAATGGAACATGGTGTGGAAGTTTCTTCTTCAAACAACAGTGGAGGCTAAGTCACTGAATTTATTTAAGGTCAAGTTACAGTTTTGAAACATAAGAGTGTGTTTCTGGAGATGGTCAGGTCACTGCATTGTGTCTTGAATGGCATGTGACTGTGAAGGGAATGGCTGGGGTTGCCTTTTGAGCATTACTAACTGTGATGTAAAGATTTTGTACGAAGAAAGGACTATTTCCTTTGTTCAGAGAGCTTCCATAGACATGCTTCGCAAGCATGACAAAGTGCGTTCAGAGTTTGTCCAAACTTATATTGTGCTGTCCTTAATAAATTTTGCTTGTTCACAGAAGTTGGCATATTGCAGTTGCATCAAGTGTGTAAAGAATCTCAGAAAAAAGAACGTAACAAAGGGAGTCAAGGGGTCAGACAGGAAACTGGAGTTGAGACTACAACCAGATCAGTCATGATCTTAGTGGAGCAGATGCGATGGTTTGAATAGCTACTTCTGTTCCTAAGTCCAATGATCCTGTGTCCATGGGAACAGAGGAATCCAGAGGTAAGAAAGGAACTAATGAGGGCATTAATATTTGAGCTGAGACAGGGTGATGTTAAGAAGCTTTATGCGGGTGGAAATAGGTATTCTTAGGGACCGCAAGGATGTGTGGCTAGAAGCCACATCTGCGAATATGACACTATTTGAACAGTATAGTACAGCCTGTGACAGTTTTTATCTGGAGACAAAGTCAGTAGCTAAGAAACAGGAACTGAAAATAATACTTTCAGTTTTCAGAATATTTAGCCAGAGGAAATTTCTGCTAACCAAGTATTGATTGTCTGGCAAGTAATTTGCAATGGAAAATTCAAGAATAGTGGTAGGGCTTTATTGGAGCTGGATGTCTTCAACATACAGGTGAAAACTAAATGTTGTGCTTTGTGTCAAGTAGCATAATGTGGATGAATAACAGGAAGGAGCAAAAGATAGCTCTAGCAGGGACACTACAGAGATCTTTAAAAGAAAAGGTTCTACTGGTCTCTTCTCTTCAAAGATTTGGCTCCCAATACTGAGATGAGGCTAGCAATACTTCTGAAGATTTTTCTTGGCAATAAACAAAATGTTCTGACCCCGAAGATTAAACTGATTGTGCCAAAGTAAACCCCAAGTACAAAATTAGCATTGCTGTATACTGTATAATTCAGAGTGTTGAAGCTTTGTTTTGTGATCAGTAACATGAAAAAGATCAGGTGCTCAAACTGTAAGGTAACTGGCAATAAAACATTTTTAAAATCAATTCATTCATGGAATTTGGATATTGCCTGCTTGGCCACCATTTCCTGCATATTCCTCATTTATCAGAGGGCAACCACATTGCTATAAGTCTAGAGTCACATGTAAGCTAGACAAAGTAAGGAAGGGGCGTGAAGGGTTCCAGCACAGACAAAGTGCTAATGTCGGAATCAGCAACAAAAAAAAGAAAATCTAAGCTCATCAACAAGGCACATTTCGTGTGTCGATAGCACTGGGAGAGCAATTCCATCTCAGCAGCTTCAGTGAAGGAGACAGATGACAGGAAGGAATTTAAAAACTAAAAGGAGAAAATCTAAAGGTGTCTCCTGAACCTGAACACATCAGAGTTCCTAGGAGACCACCTTACTGAGGGAATTGGCACTGACAGAGGTTTCTGTGCACATTTATTTTGGGCATTTACCCACAGACTTTGTGAAAAGAATTTTTTTTATGTGGAACAAGATTGCAATGGTTGGAGTTTCTTTTATTTGAAAAAAAAATTTCATTTCTTCTTCTTGTAAAATTATCCCTCTCCCACTATCACCCCCTTCCCCCACCTGTTTTATCAGTAAAACAAGGGCTTTTGTAATTGACAACTGACGATGGACTGGCTTTTTTTTGTTTCTCACAACAAGTCTGCAGCTAGGTCAGAAAATTACTGACACTGAAAATTTTCTAAAGGACATTAAAGAAACCCATCTGGTTCACCAATGATAAACAGAGGTTACATAGTGCCATTAGGCTAGTCCAGTTATTAGCAGGGGGTTTCAGATTACTAATCCACTGATATTAGCACTAACTCATTCCCCAACATGTCAATTCAATATAAAACTAAGGGCGCAACAGCATCACAATGAAATCTTCCTCTAATGCTTTAAAGATTTTACTGATTTTAGATTATAAAATTTAGATTATAATTCTACTGCTATCAACTGAACTGAATTTGTGGATAAGTTAGCTGGACAGCTGGTTTGAATCTAATGGCCATTAGCCTGCATGACTACACATAGCAATTTATAAGCAATTATACTGTACACAAACGTGGTAGACAGTCTGAGTTGATATTTTCCATAATTAGAGCCTGCAGCACAGAAACAAGCTCTTAAACCCAATGGATGTATGCCGACATTGATGATCCTGCCATTCCTCTTCACCTTAATGTATTAGCATACTTTTATTCCTTGGTTCTTCAGTTTTACCTAGTTTTGCTATGACCCTCTGACTTCCAATTATCATGCATATAGATGAGATACCTTTCGTGCAATTGGCTCTTGGTTCTCTTTTAATCCATACCAGCTGACCAGCTTATTCCAGCCTTCTGTGGGTACCAGGATATAATCCAGCTCATCTATGAGATGCTCCTTTAGAGACTGTGAATCTCCACCTGTGTGGGACAAACACAATACAATAAAGAAAGAACATAAGGACCAGGAGCAGGAGTAGGCCTTCTAGCACCTCGAGCCTGCTCCACCAATCATTAAGATCATGGCTGTTCGTTTCGTGGTCTTAGGTTCACTTACCTGCGTTCTCACCATATCCCTTAATTTCTTTATTGTTTGCTGAAGTAGTGTCAACTACTTCACTGGGCAGGGACTTCCATAGATTTACAACCCTCTGGGTGAAGAAGTTCCTTTTCAATTCAGTCCTAAATCTGCTCCCCCTAATTTTGAGTCTATGCCCTCTTGTCTTCACCTGCCAGTGGAAACATCCTCTCTACTTCAATCTTATGTATTCCCTTCATTATTTTATATGTTTCGATAAGATCCCCCTCATTCTTCTAAATTCCAACGAATATAATCCCAGTCTACTCAGTCTCTCCTCATAAGGCAACCCCCTCAACTGTGACTTTGGATAAATTCAAACTTGCTCAAGCCAATAACAAAAATCACAGTAAAAAATAAGAACTGGCTAATTCTTCATGATGTTTACATGAAATTGTGTTCCCGATGTGTGTCTTATACCAAAAAGTATCTAGGAGACACAAACCACTCCTCATACCCTGACAAAGTTGGGTCAAACACACAAATGCTTACTTTGAAGTCACAAGGGATCTGCAGTGAGCTGGTAAGATGCATACAGAACTGGCTTAGTCAGAGAGTAGTAGTGCAAAGGTACTTTGCTTGGACCTACATTGTTTGTAATGCATATAAGTGATTCAGTGGTAATGTATGTGGCCTGATTAGTCTGGGGGACCTGCAGATAGTGAGGAGGATTCCAGAGGATATAGATAGGCTGGATACTTGGAGAAATGGCAAGTGGAGTTTAATCAGGACAAATGGAAGATTTAATACAGGAGGGAAGTAAACAGTAAATGGCAGAACCCTTAACAGCATCAACATACTAAGGGATCTAGGCATACAGGTTCACAGTTCCCCAAACGTGGCAACACAAGTGGATAAGTTGATCAAGGAGGAGTATAGTAAGCTTATCTTCATTGGTAAGAGCAGAAAATATAAAAATTGACAAATCATGTTGCAGCTGTGTAGGATGTTAGTTAGGCCACATTTGGAATATTGCATACAGTTCTGGTTGCCATAGTACAAGGAGGTTGTGCAGGCTTTGCAGAGGGTACAGGAAGTTTACCAGGATGTTGCTTGGTTTGAAGGGTATTAGGTATGAGGGGACAGATTATAAAACTTGGTTTGTTTTCACTTAAACATTTAAAGATGAACTGCATCCTAATAGAAGTTTACAAAATTGAGGGGCATGGATAAAATGGATATTCAGAGTTTTTTTCCCAGGATAGAAATTTCAATTACTAGGGAACATAGATTTAAGATAAGAGCGGTAAGTTTACGGCAGATGTAAGAGATAGTTTATTTTTTTTTTAACACAGAAGGTGGTAAATGCTTGGAATGAGCTGCCAGAGGAGATGGTGGACATGGACACAGTAACTATGTTTAGAAGGCATCTTGACAGATATATGAATAGGCAGGGAATAGAGGGACACAAACCATGTAGAGGCAAAAGGTTTTTAGTTTAGAAAGGTTTAGTAAAGAATGTGTTAGCGCAGTCTTGGTGGCCCCCCCTGTACTTTTCATGCCTCTAAATGTACCTTGTAAGATTTACATTCCCTTTTGCAGGCAATGCAGCACTTTCCAACAATCCTATTTCTACACATACGTCCTTCAAAGATAGTTTATAATACTGAAACACTAAATATTTAAAGAAAATCACTCATCACGCATATGGTCTTCTTAAAGTCACCAACTATTCACCCTCCCTCAGGCATTCCCATCTCTCAAGTTCATTACCCTTGGAGGCGCACAGTGCATAATGATGATTTTACTTCAGTGTTACTCCTGGGGCCTTATGCATCTACGCCACCACTTCAATACCATTTTGCATCTATCCAAATGTGTATCTAAAATTTCTCTCTAATTCTTCCCTTTAATTTCTCCAGGAGGCTGTGGCCTCACTTGACTGGGAACTCACAGCAAGGGTAGCATTTCAATCCCTATACAACCACCTTTCCCAAAATTTTCCTCTCAATCAATCCTCAACTGTCACAACTTCTGTTTATTTATGTCCACCAATAATCCTGATTTTTCACATGGTATTACAGAGGCAATTTTTAATACATATAAATTAATTCCAGTCATTACGTACAGCGAACTACATTTTTGTTCTACAAATCAATCTTCGCACCACCTTTCCTGCTAACACCAAAATACACAAAATGGAATATCTATTCACAATCTCACATGAAATATTTGAAATCTTTGCAGATTAAATAAAATGCGCACTGTAATACTTGCATGTAATCCTCTCATATTATAAAGTATTGCTGCAGCTTAATCATCTACACTAGATATCTCCCTCAATACATCCACTTTCAGTTCTTAAAATGTTCAATTCCAAAACCTCAAGTCCTCCCAGATCACAGATCCTCATACTAGCAGTGAGGAACACCAGATGAAAATCAAAAATGTCAACTCCCATTTTAAACATGGACAGAGAAAGCAGAGATATAAAAATAAGGACTGAAAATGAAACTTCTAAATTAAAATGCATCTACGCATCCTGCTCCCCAAATCTAATTTTGCCTGAAGACTACACTATCTCAATTTCCATTACATGATGTCATAGGAGATCAAGAAATGTATGCAGAGCTATACTGGGCAACACGTTTAAAGCAAAACATAGACAACAGGCCTGAAGTAACTTGCATTTCTAGTAATGCGCACACTTAGTTCAATGATGGCATTTTCAAAGTTTAAAGGAAGTTTTAATTTCTTCTGAAATTTTCCTCACAGAACAAGAGCCAAGCACCAAAGGCTGGCTTTACCACAAGCACCCGACATACAAGATAATTGTGCAACTTTCGATTTGAGACAGTAAAATCAAAATTGAATTGGTTAATATCAGCCTAACATTTTCTAATGCTGCTCCTCCCTTTGAAAAGCTCCCCAGAAGCAAATTAATTGCAAAGGAAAAGTATTTCTCAAACTGTTTGCAACAGGAACTAAATGTTGGAATGATCTTTTTGTTATATGGGCAGTTGTGTTACCTGAGAAATGAGAGGCATAACCTTGGCCAAAAATGCACAGAGTTCTGCCTTGAATATTTAAAATCTTGATTGAAACCTGACCTGCAAATTAAGGCCTCAGATCCTGAGCTACATTCCATATTCACCCCAATTAAAACAGTGATTGCCCATTGGTGCCCAAAAACATTCCTTAGAATAACTAGACAAACTATTAGGCAAGTGCTGGAATTATATCCATCTCCAGGGGAAATTCAAGCAAGGTTACTGGGTTTTGCTTCAAACTTTCTCTGATTATATCTCCAAATATTAATAGACGCTACTTGATCTGTCTTCTGACAAAAATATTTGATAGTTTGTTTAGCACGTGACTACATTAATTTTCCTACCCTCGAGCTGCTATGATTGACATGTGAACCTGTATATCTAATTTTTAACTAGGTCAGAAATTCTCACAAGACATCGTCGCGAAACCTGCCAAAAGGGCCAATACCAACTGAAAAGAATCTGACGAATTTCTCCAGCAATGCGCAAAAACATTAAAATAGCTTCCCTGAAAGCTTCATTATTTATTTCTTTTAAAAAATATTCAAGGTGCAATGTGGTCTTAAAGCACAAACATATTCAAGTATTTCTGGGAAAAGCTGAAGTAGTTTACATGATATGCAACTGGTTTATATAACTCATTAAATCAGAAAATATCTCCATTTAATCACCATAATTACTTCTTCAAAATGAGAGTTTTGCTTCTCCAAGATTCATTGACTTGTTATAAAGATTCGCCTCTCAAAAATGAGCACATTTGTGTGTGAAGCAAAAAATCACTGATTTTATTCAAACAGGTTTAACTGTAATATTATAGTTTCAAATGATAATACCAGCAGTAAACAATTAATATAGTTTAATAAAAAACAGGCTGGAGTATTCTGGCACTTAACATTATGATTCATTAAATTGCTGAAGTTTACTGTGGCTACGTAATATGGTTCACCATGCCAGGTGACAAATGATTGACTAATATGATTAACTTAATATAAATAATGAGAATGAATCTGCTTTCCTCAATTTGACTTAATAAATTTTCAGGTGTCATACTTCTAACAGTGACGCTGCACATTATGTACAGTACAACTGTAACTAAATATTCCTACATTTTAACCAGAGCGCAACAGTTTGAGAAAGACAAAGACCCAATTAACTGCACGAAAATGTTAGCTTTTAAAAAAAAAAAATTCTATAGTCAAAATACTCCAAACTAAACCCTATCTTTTTGTCATTTTGAAATCTGGAAATCGATAGACGAAAGAGTGGTAGAAACTGAGAATAAGGATCTTGTGGCATGGTAATAATAAGGGCAAGACAGAGCTCAAGACAGAGTCCTGCAGCAAGTACTACAATGGACGCTCAGATACCTGAACATATAGGCCATTTTGCCCTCGCACTTAATATGGATATAAACCAAAACGTGTCAAGATTTGGAACAATTTTGGAAGCATAAACTGCACTATATACCTCCATACACCAAGACAACAGAATGGTTCATATACAAGGACCTTTCTCCTACACTTCTGCAGGGCATGGTTAATAGCACAGTTCATAATTAAAAACATAAAGCAAATGTTCAAACCTTTCAGAAGCCCAGAGTTGTCAACAGGACCAGGATACACATTTTGGTCTCCCATCTGGTATTTGTCCCAGCTATCAAAGCCAACATATTTCTTCCATTGCTTAAACCACCGGCTATCCACCAGGTACCTGAGATGGTAAATAAAAATGTTATCGAATTAATTATTTCATAACAATCACAGAAATCTGCAGCACAGGAGCTGGTCTTACAACCCAATACACATGTACTTCTTCTTTCAAAGCATGCATAGTACCACTACTTGCTTTTTGCCTGTAACCATGTAGGTTCCTCCTCAATTGCCTAACCAAAATCCCTTTAAAATTCATAGAATCAATCTGCAACCACATTTTCAAGTAGAGGGGTCCAAAACAGTAAATTGTCCATCACTCTCCAAATCATTCTCTAATTATTTGGAGTCTACAACCTCGAATTAGTGACCCACTCACCAGAAAATGTTTTTTTCCTGTATCCTCTCATGACATCTCAAACTATTTTGGAAACTTTATTACATAATAGAACATAACTAGGAGTAGGCCAAGTGGCCCTTCGAGCCTGCTTCATCATTCAATAAGATCATGGCTGATCTTTTTGTGGCCTCAGCTCCATTTACCCGTGTCTTCACCATATGCCTCAATTCCTTTTATTGTTCAAAAAAAATCTTAGCTTTTAAAATGTTCACTGAAGTAGTGTTAACTACTTCACTGGGCAAGGCATTTCATAGATTTACAACCCTTTGGATGAAGAAGTTCCTTCTTAAGTGAGTCCTAGATCTGCTCCCCCTAATTTTGAGGCTATGCTGTCTTGTCCTAGTTTCACCTTCCAGTGGAACCATCCTCTCTACTTCTATCTCATCTACTCCCTTCATAATTTTATGTTTCTATAAGATCACCCCTCATTCTTCTAAATTCCAATGAATATAATCCCAGTCTACTCAGTCTTTCCACATAAGCTAACCCCCTCAACTCCAGAATCAACCAAGTGAACCTCCTCTGCATTCTCTCCAGTGCCAGTATATCCTTTCTCAAGTAAAAACTGCATGCAGTACTCCAAGTGTGGCCTCATCAGCATCCTGTAAAGCTGCAACATAACCTCTCTGCTTTTAAACTCAATCCATTTAGCAATGAAGGACAAAATTCCACTTGTCTTCCGAATTACGGCAGATCAACCCTCTGATTCGTGCACAAGAACTCCCAGGTCTCTCTGTATAGCAGCATGCTGCAACGTTTTACCATTCAAGTAATAATCCTTTTTAATGTTACTCCTACCAAATGGTTGACGTCACATTTATTAATATTATATTCCAACTGCCAGACCTTTGCCCACTAAAGTATCTATGTTCCTCTGCACACTTTGCTCTGCCACTCATATTAGTGTCATCTGCAAACCTGACACAGTACACATGGTCCCCAACTCCAAATCATCTATTATGTCACTCTTAGTCTCTATGTCAAAGACAATGGTTCTAACTTTTCCAGACTGCACATGCCTCAACCAGTGTCATACTGCACCCCCTCTGTACTGTTTCTTACGCATTATCAATTGTTTACAATACTTCAGCAGAAATCAAATGTGATTGTAAAGTTCCAGTGTCTCTCTGCTTTATATTCAATTCCAGTATTTGTAAACTCAGTCATCCAAGTGCTATTTTTTAAAAAAATAAACTACACTGTTACTTATCTTGTATGCTTAACAGAATTTAAAAAATAATTTCTTCTCCATCTCTAAAGACATTGACTGACACTTCATATTGAACTGCTACACTTCTGTCCATTTCAGTGTCGAGTCTATTGTTACGAAATCTACAACAATCCTCATCCTGACTTATCATATCTTGTATTATCTGTAAACTTTATAATGTTGCTCCCCTCAAGATTCTAACTTATTTACAAAAAAAAACTGAATAGAAAATGGAACCAAGAGTGACATTAGGCAACACTTCCTAGTTTGAAAAACATGTATTCACCACCAGCATTCCCTATTATAATGACCCAATTCTGTATCCATACTGTTACTTGCCTTTAATCTCATGGGCTGCCACTTTCTTTATAAATACTCTGTATGTCACCTTGTTAAATGCATCAAAAAAGTTTAAACATGCCAAACCTACTGAAGTACCATGATTTTCTCTACAACCTCAAAGCATTCAATCAAGCTAATCAGACATGACATGCCTGTAACAAATTCACATTGGGTTTCCTTCAGAAACCCACACTTTTCCAAAATGGAAGCTTATTTCACTCTTCAAATGATTTTCAATAACGTCCCCATTGATACTAGTCTTGTAGGTTACTGCTTTATCCCATCCCCTGTCCTATAACAATAGCAGCTCTTAGTTCTACTTCTACATTCAATGACAACTTAAAGTCCTACCATTCCCAATTTTGATTTGAATAACCTCAAATACATTTTATCTGGATGAAGTGACTTATCAACTTCAGCAATACTAATCTTTTTAGTAGGTCTGTTCTACCCATCACTATCCTGCCCATAACTTCCTGTTCTAAATAGCATAAATTTCACGTATGCTTTGTGAAGAGAACTGAAAAGCACTCTACCCCTACATAAAGATTTCGCTTTGAGTTCTTAATTAGCTCAATTGCTTCCCAATCAAACGGCTTTCAGTTTTTGACAAAATGTAGAAAATGGTTGCAACTTGATACTACATTCTAAACATTTCTTCATTACCTGTGTCTCATAGTAGGTTTTTCAATTTCCTCCTCTATTGCCATAATTTTCTTGGCTACAAATTGACCCATACTTTGGAAGCTCCTCTCCTGCTGTTTTATCCTAGCTTTTAATTTCACATGCAGATGCATCAGTTTTGGATGATCTAACCTTTTCCTGTAAAGAAATATGGCTTGTTTGTATCTGAACTATTCACTCCCCCACCCCGAATGCTGTATATTGTTCTGTTACTAATTTCAATTTGTCTTTTCTAATTTGTAATAAATTCCATCTTAAATTAGTATCAACATTTTTATCTTTGAAATCTCCTTTTTCTTATTATTTTAAATCAAAATGTGCAATGTTTCCTGTTATCTAGATGATTTACTACTGGAACACACTTCACTGTACCCAATTAATTTGCCAGAAGCAGATCCAACAATTTCCTGATGATAGCTTGGAGACATTGGCCAAAAATGTTTTCCTGTACACACACCAGGACTCATTTTGTTTCCCTATCCTTAGTTTTTCCGAATCTATACTGGGGCATTTAAAGTCTCCCAGTACCACTTTTTCTTACACGCCTTTGAAATCTGCTGACAAATGTATAAACCTATTCTCCATGATATTGCTTTGGAGCTCTACAAAATACCTCCAAGCCCAAGTGCTCCCTCTCTGTTCCTCAACTCAAGCCAAACAGATTCAACCATCTAGTAAATCTTTTCTATTCAGATCCGTACCACCATTCTTAATCGTTCTGCCACACACCTTTTTTTCTTCCCTGTCATTCTTGAACACTTTGCAGCTAGGAAATGTTAAAAATCTATTCCTGGTCTTACTGAAGCCCAAGTGTTAATAGAAACACCCATTCTTCGAAACCACAACATAAATGTCAAAATATGCAGAGTTTAATCTCTTCTTTATCCCTTTTTCTACTTTATTCAAACTGGTTGCCAAATGTTTGGGATATTTCTAATCTTAACTTTTTTTTCCTGCATTCTTCTACTTTCTGGTTCCTCTTCTCTGAAATTAGCTTAAACTATCCCAGAAAGGACTACAAACCTCAAGTCAGCTTTTGTTAAGAAAATATCACCTCTAGAAAGATTCAAACTCAGGAGATGTTTTGAAGTTGTATTGGTGAAGCATTAGCTCTTAACTTGGTATAGTATCAAAAGAAAGTATGCCTTTACTTTGTTTGTCCAAAAGATGTACCTGATCGATTATTTAGCCACGTGATACTTTTGTCAGATTCAAAAGTACAAAACAAGCTCCATTAGGACATGCAAAAAAGTTACTTACCATGACTTTTCATTTTTGTCATGGTCAACTGACAAAATTTATTAATATCAGAAATTGTAGATAAATCACTTATGCTATGAATAAGAGATGCCATTTTGCCTTTGCTCTTTGTAAATGTGCCCAGGAAGTTATTTTGCATCACTTCCTGTTTTGGGAACAATCAAAAAAAGCTATGGAATTTACTGCATTTTAAATTCTTACCTTATCTAAAACTGAAAAGGGTTTATTTAAAAGAACATTAATAGTTTCAAACAACCTAGTAGTAGTCAGATTATGCAGTTCCTGGGCACAGCTCTGAACAAGGAAGGCATAAGAAAAAAGAATAATACAGCAGAGGAACAGACCTTTCAGCCCACCAAGAGTGCACCAACACATGATATCTAAGTGAAAAAACTTGCACCTCTATGGAATCCATATCCCTCTATGGAATCCATATCCCTCTATTCCCTGCTTATTCATATAGGTCAAACACTGCTATTGTATCTGTTTCTACCATCTCCTCTGGCAGCACATTCCAGGCAAAAAAAAGCGTGAAAAAACTCACCTCTTGCATCTCTTTTAAACTTACCCCCTTTTTACCTTAAACCTACATCCTAGCGAGTTGAGAAGATTTGTAGCTCAGGTTGAGGTTTTGTGCAAGGACTGTAACAAACACTACATTAGACAAACAGGCAGAAAACTAGAAACCAGGATACATGAACAACTAGCTACAAAAAGACATGACCCTCTCTCACTAGTATCCTTACATACAGATGAGGAAGGACACCACTTCGACTGGGAAAACACATCCATCCTCGGACAAGCCAAACAAAACACGCACGAGAATTCCTAGAAGCATGGCATGCCAACCGGAACTCTATCAACAAACACATCGAGTTAGACCCTATCTACCAGCCCCCGAGAAAAGGAGCAGGAAGTGACTTCACCACAGCAAACAACATCACCAGCGGAAACGACATCACCAAGCCAAAGAAACCCAAATATATAAATAGAAAGCTGGAATTATCGGCAGTGCTTCGCCTGAGGTCCACTGAAGATGTTACCTATTAGGGTGATGAAACATCTGGAAATAAACCTTCCAGCTCAGCCAGCAAACCTACATCCTAAACCTATGTCCCATAGTAACTAAAGGATGTCATCTCAATTCGAATTTATATTTTCGCCTTTGTCCAAAGTCCTAAATAAGCTACACAAGGGATGAACTCGGATTTCACCAGTTTCCTCATTTCCCCTCCCCCCACCCTGTCTCAGTCAAATCCATCAAATTCAGCACCGCCTTCCTAACCTGAGATCCTCTTCCCGACCTCTCCGCCCCCACCCCAGTCTGACCTATCACCCTCACCTTGACCTCTTTCCACCTATCACATTTCCGACGCCCCTCCCCCAAGTCCCTCCTCCCTACCTTTTATCTTAGCCTGCTGGACAAACTTTCCTCATTCCTGAAGAAGGGCTTATGCCCGAAACGTCGATTCTCCTGTTCCCTGGATGCTGCCTGATTGCTGCGCTTTTCCAGCAACACATTTCCAGCTCTAAATAAGCTACACACAATTGAGGAAAATTTCTTCTCCCAAGGAGGTCATAATTACAAACTAAAACAGAAATTGCTGGAAAAACTCAGCAGATCTGGCAGCATCTGTGGAGAGAAGGCAGAATTAACATTGCTGATCCAGCAATCGTTCTTCAGAACAGATCACAATTACAATGCTTTTTGTTTCTCAGAGCATTAATGTAGAAGAAAGTCACTCCAACATAGCACTCCATCAGTCACATCAAGGCCTAGATTGAATCCAAAGTTTAAAGAGCACTAAATGCATGCTCTGAAAGCCAATATATAATGGATATTGAACAGCTGATTTCCTTGGTCATGGTTGATTCAGTTCACCCATAAACATCACACCCTTTCTTTTTTAAGCTTTAATCTGTAAGTTTTTCCCTCCCTGCATTCTCTCTTTTTATCTATGGCTGCCATACCAATGAAGAACCCACAATGGCTAAAAACGCAGATGCAATTTGCGTCTGATTGGCTTTAACTTCAAAGCCCATCATTGCAACTGAGAGAGGAGAGGCACTTGACATTGCTATCCAATTTGGGATGGAGGCCTACCAGAAGAAAAATGCTCAGATGTTTAAAGCTGGATAAGCACAGCAAGCAATTTACTGTTAACTTAATGATTAAAGCTGGAAAACACATTCTTACCTTTTGCAAGGCAGTGACCATAACTAATAAGACTTCAAACATAAATGACCCAAGATTAAAATAAGTTATAATCAATGGATACCATATTTCAGTAATTATATCCATATATTCAAGTGTGTAACCAATAACTAAACTAACACAATTGTGCATGTTATCCAGTACAAATCTCTTCTGCAAAGATCCAAAAGTTTAAAAGCTCCACAGTACCCCAGAAAGATTAACATTTCAAAAGGCACTTCTCATTTGCAACAATTAAAGAATCTTTTAAAAGTTGTCAACACAAATGAGTCAGTACACATCTATCAATTGACAGGCAAGCGCAGCCTTAGCTTACAACTTCCCACGGCCACCATTTTGTTAAACAAAGATGCTATAAAACCAACAATCACTATCGAATTTGTGTTTATAACTGCAAGCACTAAGAATACCTGAAAGTCAAGTCCAGATTTCTTGGTAAAATCAAACTACAGAAATTCGCAGAACAGCAGATCAGCTGCCCCACTATATCAGTGGACTGTTCTTCACTGGGGCATTCCAGAACTATCCTATCTTCTCTCCATAGCCTTGCATCATCCTGTTTGAAAATATACAATCGAGTCTCTCACAACCACTTCGTGTTAAAGCATTTCACTCTTCAATAACTCACTGGATCAGGAGATTTCTAACTTTGCTCATTGTCAATAACAAGATAACTTTAACCTACTTCACAACCAGAAGGGACAGTCACTCTTTTCACCTTGCCAAGACTTAATTTTAAAAACCAGAAAAAAATTAATCTGGCCTTTCCTTTGCCAATGAAATAAACCCAAATAACTCATTTCTGCCTTTAAACTATTCCTAAGACTGCACCATTGCTCCCACCTCTTTACTTTCACATTCTATGCTGATTTATAAAATGGTCTTCCCAGTGCCAAATTTATCATGCTCACCATACTCGAGTGCAAACCAGTTTCATATTACATATACAGTACATAAAATACTCACAAGCAATGTGCATCTAATGCTGATAAGAGTTACCATCACCTCTTAATTTTTGCACTGATCTTGCTACATTTTGACTGTTACTTGCTTTCTTGATCATTTGTACAAGTCTTCCATACAACATTTTATTGAATGCCTGCAATGCACATTTTTATTATACTTATACACACAAACAATTCAAGACATTTCTTATTCATGTAATCAGATTAAAAGAAATCCTTAAGTTATCATGATTTGCCTTCAAAACTTTGCACTGGCTGTCCTTGACTAACACATTAATCAAACACTCATTATTTTCATCTTGAATACACAAATTCTAAAAGATTGCCCACAAAGTGAAAAACTGTTATACTAGTTGCTTTGTTACCTCTTACATCCCCCACTTCTTTAACTGGAGGAGTTACATAGGATTCTAATATCTTAGCACAATTTTTAAATACAAGAGGAACTGCAGACCTGTCGGAATCTCTCCCATTCCTTTCCAATGTCATTTAGCAACAGATAGTGCGTGCCTTAGACTGTTAACTTGCCTTTCTTCTCAAGTTTTAATAATTGTTTCATAGTCTTCTCTAGTGCACTTAATTACATAATTCTAAACAAGTTAAATTACATAATTAAAACTAATTGCATAGAGCTAATTAAGCATCAAAAAGGGAGACCTATGCACACCACAAAAGAGGAAATAGCTGAAATATTAAATATTGAGTAAAATAATTATTTGGAAGCTGTACTTTTGATTAGTTCATCAATCAATTGTTTAGTGGAATAGGCAGACAGGTGACAGATGCAATTCATTGAGAAGTTTAATGATATATTTTGGGAGGAAGAATGAATAAAGACAATGGAAACTTAAATGCTCCAATTCTAAGGAAATATAGAAGTAGAGAGACATAGGGGTACATAAGCATAAATCATTGAAGGTAATAGGGCAAGTGAGCGAGTAGTTAAAAAGGAAATGGAACATGAGCTTTACAAATAGAGGCTGGGCTCAAATGGTGCAGGGGGTCCAGGGCTCAAATCCCACCTGTTCGAGGTGTGGGATAACTTCTCTGAAGATATCTGTAAAAGGCATAGAATATAAAAGCAAGGAAGATAAGGAGAAGCTCTGCATATAAAAACTATTCAAATCAACTGAAGAATTAAGCAGAATTCTGAACATTACACTTTCAGATAAGTGTAAAGGTTTCAAGAGAGGATGAAGAAAGAATTTTCCAAGAATGGTTCCAAAAAAAAGAGGAACTTCAATTACAAGGCCAATTGGTCAAGCAATGGTGGTTCTATTGGGAAAGAGAAGGTTGAGAGGAGATTTGATTAGAATTATTGAAAATAATGATGGGTCTAGACAGAGCAGACAATGAGAAAGTCTTCCCCAAACACTGGCATAATGATCAAGAAATGAGAGATTTAAAGTAACCAGGAAAAGAATCATGGTACACAAAGGAAAATTTTCAAACAGCGAGTGGATAAGACCTGGAATTCACTATCTGAAAGACTAGTGCAGACACCAAAGTAATTGTTACTTTCAAAAGGGAATTGTTTAAGCAACTGAAGAGGGTAATGCAAGTTACAGGGAAAGGGCTGTAAGCAGGGGCAGCTAACTTGCTCTTGCAGAAAAGTTGCATGCATTTATTGAATAAAGAAATGCTTTCTGATTCAGAACCTAGGATACAAAATATTCATGCAACATCTTTTCCATATAGTTTTCCACAAGTCGATTTCCAACTTCATTTGACCATCTTTATCTTCTCTTCACCTATTTCCTTAAAATGTACGACCGACGCTTTTAATAAAAATTGTTAGCCGTTATCACATTTACTTTCAACCCTTATCTCCCTTATCATTTCCCCAGTTATGTTTCCCAATTTAGCCTAAAAGCCCTTTTTGTTTAGTTTTGATCATTTTTATCCACATAGCCCAACCGTTCAACACCCTCTCTGCTCATTTTAGTTTTCCAGCCCTCTTACATTTGAAGTCACTCCACTGATCAGTTGTTTGTTCATTTTTCAACCCACTTTATTAAGGCCATGTGTCTTTTAACCTCACTGAATGTGTCTTTTAACTTCGTGTTTTCTTTTCTGTTATCTTCATTAAAATCTTTTATAGGATGAGGGCATCACTAGCAAGGTTAAGTTTTGCTGCCCATCTCTAATTACCCTTTGAACTGAGTGGCTTACCAATTGAGGGAGCCTTTAAGAGTCAAACACATTGCCACAGGTCTGGTATCAGATTTCTTTTCCTAAAGAATATCAGCGAACCAGGTGATTTTTATAGTTTCAATCAATTATAGTTTCATCACACTACTAATGAGACAACATTTATATTCTAGATTTAATTGAATTTAAATTTAACCAGTTGCCACAGTGAAATTTGAAGCTGTGTCCCACTGTATTAGTCAGCACTTCTGGATTACCACCACCATTTAGCACCCAAAGGAGCTATGTCATGGCCATTATTCAGCAATTTTCTCTTATTCTATTGTCTCTCTCACATCTTGGTTAGAGAGTCAATTCTTCGCTGTAGCAATTGGGGTGTGCAGCAAGGGTGTTGCCATCTTCATGAGCTGGTTGCTGAGGTGAGAAAGTTAAGTACTACACGAAGAGTACGTACAAACTGTCAAATCAGGAGTGGAAGGCGGCCATTCAGCCCCTCAAATATGTTCAACCATTCAATAACACCACATCTAATTTTATTGCAGTCTTAAAACCACCTTTTTTTTGCATCTGATATCCTTTGAGCTCCTTCTCAGTTAAGAATCAATAAACATCTGCTTTTAAGACGAAGCAACAACCCACCTCCTCCACACTGAGGGAAAGAATTCTCGAGACTCCCAAACCTCAGAGGAAAACTTATCTCTATCATAAATGGTAGACTTCTTACAGTTAAACTATGTGTCCTTGCCCTGGTCTCTCCAACAAGGCGAAACATATCAGCATCCACTCAACTCCCCTTGCGATATTTGTGTGTTTCCAAAAGATCACTTCTCTTCCTTTCCAACTCCAACATATACAGGTCTATCTTGTCTAACCTGTGCTCAAGGAATTTACGTGCACATCCCCCTTTACCCCATCCCTAGAATATGTCGATGACCTTCGCTGTGCTATTACTGATGTAATTATGTTCTTCCTTAAATATGACCAAAATGTACAAATACTCAGTGTGGTCACATCAATACTACATACAATTGTACCAAAACATCCTTAGTTTTCTTTTCCTTTGTCACAAATTACATAACATTTGCATTCCAATCATCTCATATCTGAATGGTAATTTTATGACGCCTATACCAGAACACCCAGATTCTGCTGCATGCAAATTTTACTAGTATCCTTATTATTCTACAATCAATATTAAAACAGATCATATTGCAATTTTAAAAAATCATTTGAGAGAAGCAAAGACATTTCAGAGAGTTGTGATGACGGAAGAGGCTCTGTAGACTTTTGAAATCAAGCTGTTAATCCAATGCCAACGAAGGTGAGAAACAAGAGGAAATATGGATAAGCAGGATTGGATGCAACTGCAATGTAAGCAGAAGAGCTTCAAATGACCTCAAGTTTACTAAAGGACATGAAAACTTCAAAAGGTGAGACTTGCTTTCCTTACATCTTTGATGTAATAATGAACCAAAATCAGGTTTGGAACACATATCCGCACTAAGACTGCTTACTTACAGTTTCATAACATTGCCTAATTCCATGAGTCTCTCAGCTCAACTGTTCCTGAAGCACTCCAGATTTTTGTTATTCCTAAAGTGGACTATTCACGGTTGTCGTATCTTACACACTCAATCATCCATGAATGAGGTCATCATTATGACATCAGTATAAACTTCATTTCAACATTCAATGCATTTTAAATTCTCATCGTGCCTCCAAAGTCTTACTTTTCATCATCCCATAATCTCCTCCAATCTATCAATCTGAGCAGCTCCGATTTTAAACACTCCATTACAGATTATGCGGCAAAGGCAATATGCTCAAACCCTTGTTACTGCTCTTTCTCTTTAAAAGTTGCTACATAAAATCCAATTCTTTGACCAAATTTTCTTTTTAATCTGCCTCAATTTTTTCTTATTCATTTCATGGGACATGAATTTCGCTGGCTGGGCCAGCATTCATTGCCCATTCCTAGGTGTCTGTGCCTTCTTGAATCTCTGTAGTCAATTTATTGCAGGAACACTCGATATCATGAGGGAAGGAGTTCCGGGTTCTTGCGACACTGAAGGAACAGCAACATATTTCCTATTCAGAATGGTAAATGGCTTGGAGGGGAACTATCAAGTGGTGATGCTCCTTCCAGATGATAGTGGTTAATGCTGCTGTTTAACGAGCCTTGAAGAATTTCTGCAATGAATCTTGCGGAGGGATTGAGCTTTTGAGGATATGGTACTAATCAAGTGGGTCACATTGTCCTGAGTGGCAAGCTTCATGGGTATTATTGATGCTGCACTCATCCAGTGGGCTGTACTCCATCATTATTTTAACATGCGAGTTGCAGATGGTGGATAGTCTTTGGGAAGCCAGGTGGTGAATTACTCACCTAGCCTGTGACCTATCTGCTTTTGTAGCCAAACAGCACTTACATTGCTGGTCCTTTTCAATTTCTGGACAATGACAAGCCCAGAATGTTGATAGAGGGGGAATTCAACAATCGAAATGACATTATGTCAAAGGACAAAGTTTGCATTTTCTCTTGTTGGAGGTAGTCATTGCCTAGTAGTTGTGCAGTGCAAACATTACTTGCCACTTGTCAGCCCAAGCTTGGATATTGTCTATATCTTCCCGACTTTAGACATGGGCTGCTTCAGTGTCTAAGGAGTTACAAATGGAGCTGAATGTTGCACAGTGAACATCTCTACTTCTGACATTATGATGGATGGAAGGTTATTGATAAAGTAATTGAGGGTGGCTAGACCTAGGACCTTACCCTCAGGAAGTAGTAGTGATGTTATGCAGCTAAGATAATTCACCTCCAAAAACCAGAACAATCTTCCCTTGTGTCCTGCTAGACTCTAACCAGTTTTCCACATGATTCCCATAGTTCTGAGAGAGCTCCTTGATGCCATGCTTGGCCAATTTTGGCCATGACATCAAGGTGAGCTCTCAGATTCTCTTTGGAATTCAGCTCTTTTGTCCACGTTTGAACTAAAGCTGAGATGAAGTCAGGTGCTGAGTGACTATGATAGTACCAACTTAAATGTCAGTGAGCAAATTATAGCCTAGCAAGTACTACTTGTTAACTCTGTCAAGAACCTCTTCAGCATTTTGCTGATGATTCAGAGTAAACTAATTGGGCAATAAATGGTCAGGTTGAATGTGTCCTGCTTTTTGTGTACAGGATGTACTTGGGCAATTTCCCCATTAACAAGTAGTTGTACTGGCACAGCTTGGGTAGGGGTGCGGCACATTTTCAAGCATGTCTCCTGTACTATTGCCAGAATACTGTTAGAGTCCATAGACTTCCCAGTGTTCAGTCATTTCTTGATATCACATGGAGTGAATCGAAATGGCTGTAGACTGACATCTGCGATGCTGAGATCTCTATGACATTTCTCAAATTTTGCTTCTGAACTATTGTGTGATATACCTGGTACACATTATTGCTTCAGAGCCGCTATATAAACAAATTATTTTTGCTGAAGGGGATCACAAACAAAAGCCTAAAAACCTAAACCTGAAAAACCCTAATTTTCTCCGGCATGTCTAACAAGTACCTGTTATGTAGTTCAGTGCATTTGAATGATGAATCGCTTAGCAAGGTAGTGTTATAATGACATTTCTCATCAAAGAGCCATCATATGCTGGTAATCGTCTCTTCCAAGCTCTTTTGTCAGGCAGAAGATACAGAAGCTTGAGTACACGCACCAACAGGTTTAAGAGCAGCTTCTTCTCTGCTGTTATTAGACTGCTGAATGGACCTCTCTAATTTCAAATCTAATGTTGATCTTGCTTTTGGGCACCTCCTATGCAGTCATAACCTGTGGGCCCACTCTATCTGAACATCCTATGATCTGTATGTCTTTGTATGTTACGTTCTGCCTGTAGTGCTCACAACACTCTTCACTGTACTTAGGTACATAGGACATCAATAAATCAACTCAAATCAAATCAGTAACCTCTTGATTTCCACATTTAATTATGGATGCGAGGTTGCCAGTAGTTGCTCTCCAGATGACCTTTTAACAATGATGAGTACTGATATTTGACACTGCAAAATCAAGACCACTGAAGCATCTGGAATGGTAGCTGGCTTCACAGCAGACAGAAGCCTAAAACAATAGTCTGGTTGCACATATTCCTAATTTGTTTGCACTAAGATATGGAAGCACCACACAAAAGTCAGATGATTAAACACAAGCCAAGATTGAAACTACAGAGCATTAGTCATTCTTGCACAACTCACAACAGAGGCCTAAAAGTTAGTTACCTGCTTGCCCTCTCATTTCCAGGGGCATGGAATTTTCTAGCAATGGAGGCATAAAAAGACAAGGGCAAAAAAGTTGTCAAAGTTTTATAAATTCAAAAGCTAAAACATGAAAGCAGCACATTTGCGATTAGAACTTTGTTGAGATAGAGTGCTATGCCCCTGTACCCACCGAAATGTTCTTGTAATTTCCATTTATGTTGATTGATTCAATTCACAATCAATATTACAAAGGCATTCATTCAATTTCTGGCTGATGATTTACCTGTTGAATAAGTCTTTCAAGTTCCTCTTTCATAAAAAATGTACGCAATTCAGCTCCTTTCCAATTAAATCTAGACAACTGCATAAATAGCAAAACAAAAAGCAAGTCTACACAGGTCAAAGTACAATATCAGTTAAGAGACCGATTCTTTAGTGGTGAAGTGCATCAGATATCTGAACAATTCAATCATTTTCACTGCATCTTATGACCTCTGCACACAACTTTTACTTTGCTACTGAATCTGGAAGGATTGACCTTAAAAGCACAACTCCTTGCAACAAGTTAAAATACAACGTGACTGGTAGGTAAAATGCATTTTCTTTCTTTCTCAGTACTGTAAATAGTGAACTAACCATCTATACTCCCCTGTATCCTAGTTCAGTGTGCTGTTCTGACCAAATAATTAAATGGAGTCAACTGTGAAATGTTGTGGAATCAGGGGCGGCCTCACAACACTAAGGTCCCAGGTTCGATTCCAGCCTCGGGTGACAGTCTGTGTGGAGTTTGCACATTCTCCCAGTGTCTGCATGGGTTTCCTTCCACAGTCCAAAGATGTGCAAGTCAGGTGAATTGGCCATGCTAAATTGCCCATAGTTGCATTTATCAGAGGGAAATGGGTCTGGGTGGGTTACTCGTCAGAGGATCGGTGTGGACTGGTTGGGCCAATAGGCCTGTTTCCACACTGTAGGGAATCTAATCTAATCACAGTAAAACAACTTTCAAACAGAAGTCAAAGTCAACAGCCAACACATTTAGCAAATGTGCATTAACAAGTGAGACACAGTGAGCATTAAGATTATGTACAAGAGAATAGCTGTCAACTTAAAAGTTTACATTTATTAATAGCAGTACATTATTTACAAATATCTAAGTCCATTGGTGTTATTCATAAGCCCCATGATTAATATATATTGCTATATATGATATTGAGAGCAAAATTAGGACACTATTCTGGTAATATATAGTTATTTATATAGTATAGATAAATGTGAAGAGATTGCAGAGCTCCTAGAAGGAGGGGGATTTGGTTACCCTACTGCTGTGTTGCAAAAGGTTAGTAATATAGGTACAGCATGTAATTAGAAAATATAACTAAATGTGGTTGTTTATTGTGAGAGGAAGTGATCACAAAAATAGGTGGCTGTTCTTCATTTATACAAGGCATTACTGAAACTACATCTGGAGGACTGTGTGCACTAATGATCTGCTTATTCAGAGAAGGATATAAATGCATTGGAGAAAGTTAGAGATGGTTTACAAAGCTAATTCCTGGAATGACTAGGAGCAAAGATTGGTCAGACTAGACCTGTATCACTGCAGTTCAGGAAAGCAAGCAGGGACTTGACTAAAATGTAAGATTCTAAAGAGTTTTTGACAGGGTGTGGAACACATGATTCGTTTGCGGAAGAATCAAGAACTAGGTGTAACGGTCTTAAAATAAGGAGTTCCCATTTAAAACAGAGCTAAGGAGGATTTTTCCCAGAAAATAATTATGCTTTGAAGCACTAATTCTACCATCTTCGAGGAACAGAATCTTTGATTATTTTTAAGCTCAAATCAGTAGAGGTGCAAAGAGATTTGGAGTTCCAGTTACACATTCTAAAATATCATAGGAACAGGAATAACCCATTTAGCCTATCAAGTCTGCCAGTCTTTCAATATGATCATGACTGATCAAACATTTCAATGCGTAACTACCCCATTCCCAAAACCTTGTACACAATTGTTAAGATTCCTGATTTCCAACTCTTTCTTAAACATAATGAACAGGATGAAATTCCACAGCCCACTATGGTGGAGCATTCAAAATGTTCACAGCCTTTTGAGTAAAATACTTTCTCATTTAAGTAAAATGTCATTCCCCTTATTTTTAAAGTTGTCACCCATTCTAGACTTCTTAATCAGGAAATCACCTCAACCTGTCTATTCTTTTAAGTATTTGTTACGTTTCAAAAAGATTACTCATTCTTCAAAATTTTAGAGAATACAGGTCCAGAACAAGTATAGTGAACCTTAATTGCAATCTCTCAATAGCGATAATATCTTTCCTTAGATAGGGGACCAAAACACCACATATAATTCCAGGTATGATCTACTCAAGCTTCTATACAATTGAAGGAAAACTTCACTACACTTCCACTCAAATTCTTTTGTAATAAAGACTAATATTCCTAAAAGGTTGCTGTATCTGCTTGCTAGCCTTCAGTGACTGGTCAATGAGAACATCAGGTCCCTTTGTTTACTTACACATTCCAACCTCTTACTAAATAATAAATACTTTGCACATGTTCTTCCCAAAATGTAAAGCACTACATCTTTCCACATGTTTTTGCCCATCCAGTAAGCTTGTCCAAATCCTCATGGAGACGTTTTACATCTTCCTCACAATGCACAGTCCTGCCTAGGTTTGTCATGGGTGGGACCAGGTTCAGAAAATAATTGTAAACAGTTAATTCATTTTTCTTTTACAGCTAGAGACAAATTACTGAGTAGAATTTGTCCACAGTCAAAACTCTGGTCTGGTCAGACCATACCTGGGTCCTGGGAACAGTTCTGAGCACCATACCTTTGAAATGACATCATGGCCTTTGAAGGAAATACAGCTTGTTTTGATCATAATTATATCTGGACTCTAATTAAAAGAAGATACCACTTGAAAAAGGATTGCATTCCATGAAACTTAAAAGGTTAAGGATGATCTGATCAAAGGTTTCAAGGTCTTAAAAAGGAGAATAGAATAGGATTTGTTCCTATTCAATGTTGAATGGGGTGTCTTAGACCACGAGCTAATGTCTAAAATCTAGAGAAGAGCTTTCAACAATGAAATTAGGAAACACTCAACACACAAAATATGGTAGAGATGTGCAACACTTACGTAAATAGCAATTTCTGTGAGACCAATCGTAAATTTTCGAACTGAGATTGACAGATTTTTTGCTATCAAGGGAAGTGGAACAATGGCAGTTATTTAAACTATTTATTCAGGGCATGTTTACATTATTGGCTATAGCAGCATTTAATAACCATTCCTAATTGCCCAATGAGTAATTAGGAGTCAACCACATTACTATGGATCTAGAGCTGCATGTCGGCGAGACCAGGAAAAGATGAAAGATTCACTTCCCTCAAAAAAATTTGTGAAACAGATGGATTGTTACAGCAGTCAGCAATGCTTACATTAGGTTAGTTTTTGTTCTAGATTTTTGAAGAATTCAAATTTCAACATCTATCATGATGGGATTCAAACTCATGTCCCTAGAAGAATAGTCTGGGGTGCCCGAAAACTCGCCCAGCCTTCCATTAATGGTTTAAGGCCACAGATCACAAGAAATACAAAAGTAGAGAGAAAACATGATGCAGCAGTTGTAAGTGTACATAGAACATGGAACAGTACAGCACAGTACAGGCCCTTGGCCCTCAATGCTGTGCCAGCCTCCTCTCCTACTCTGAAATCAGACTAACCTACATACCCTTCCTTGTACTAACTTCCATGTGCGTAACCAAGAGTCGCTTAAACGCCACGAATGTGTCTGATTCTAGTACCACTTCTGGCAGTGCATTCCATGCACTCACCACTCTCCGAGTAAAGAATCTACCTCTGACATCTCCCGTAAACCTTCCTCCAATTATCTTAAAATTATACTTCCTTGTGATAGACATTTTTACCATAGGGAAGAATCTTTGCCTATCCACTCCATCTATTTCTCTCAACATCTTGTAGACCTTTATCACATCACCTCTCATCCTTCTTCGGTCCAGTGAGAAAAATGCTAGTCCCTCAGGCTTTCTTCATAAGACATACCCTCCAGTCCAGACAGCATCCTGGTAAATCTCGTCTGCACCCTCTCTAAAGCTTCCACATCTTTCTTATAATGAGTCGACCAGAATTGAACACAGTATTCCAAGTGTGGTCTAACCAGGGCTCTATCGTGCTATAGCATAATCTTGCAATTCTGAAATTCAATCCCCCTGTTAATGAAAGCCAACACATCATACACCTTCTGAACAACCCTATCAACCTGGGTGACAACTTTAAGATCTATGGACACAGACCCCAGGATTCCTTGGTTCCTCCACGCTACCAAGAATCCTGCCTTTCACCCTGTATTCTGCATTCAAATTCCACCTTTCAAATGACATCACACTTTTCCAAGTTGAACTCCATCTACCATATCTCAGCCCAGTTCTGCATCCTGTCAGTCAATGTACCTAGAACAGCCCTCCACACTATCCACAACTCCACCAACCTTTGCGTCATTGGCAAGGTTACTAATTCACCTTTCCACTTCCTCATCCAAGTCATTTATAAAAATCACATGTACTGCGACTGATACAGTGTTAGAAAATGCACCAGTTAACAACTTCATGTGAATTATCCTGATGCATGTTACATAAAAGGCTTTGGCAAAATGTGTTTTTTTCAGCAATACTCAAAATCATTTCAGTTCACATGTTTACCTGAAAGTCAACCATCGATGAATAAATGAAACATCGTTAAAGGAAACTTGAGAAGTGAAAACAGACTAAGAAAAAAACAGGTAGAGCTGGAATCATTGAACATTTTACTTATAAACAGGTTTGGCTGAGTAAATAAGCTCCCTCTTGTCCTCAAATGCCACCAAGTGAGCAGTGTGTCAATTAAAGTTTCGTCCAAAGAACAGTATCTCTGATGATGGATCATTTTCTCTGCAACTAGAAAATAGCCGCCTAGAACTTATTGAACACCAGGATAACGGTTAGAACATAACAGCTTCTGACTCAGATATAACAATGCCGCTAATGAAGCCTAGTCATCCCTATGGGAACTGTACGTAATGACGACTTACTGGGCTTGCAATTGAGGGGCCTGGACTAATGATCTGGAGACCAAACTCAAGTTCCACCATGGTACCTGGGGAATTAAATTTAGTTAGTAAATAAACATGCAATAAAAACTGAACTTGCACTAATTGTTATTATGAAACTGTCACAAAAGTCCATCTGCTTCAGTAGGTTGGAAGAAAATCTGTTCTGACCCAATATTACTTTTAAGTGACTCCAGACCCAACGTATTGTGAACCAGTCTTAACTTTGCTATGAAGCCCTTCAACTCAATCAATTAGGAATGGGAGATAAATCCCATCGATCCACATCCCAGTAACGAACAAAGAAAACCAACATTACGGGGTCCAATGAAGCCAGGTTTTGCACAATGGAGGGAAAAAGTGAGGATGCAGATGCTGAAGATCAGAGTCAAGAGTGTGGTACTGGAAAAGCACAGGTTAGGCAGCATCCGAGGAGCAGGAGAATCAACATTTCGGGCAAAAGCCTTTAATCAGGAATTCCACAACAGATATTATGTACAAATATTTGTTGTACCTTCTGTTTGTATAACTTCCTAATTTCTAAAAATAATATGGGCAGCACGGTGGCACAGTGGTTAGCACTGCTGCCTCACAGCGCCAGAGACCCGGGTTCAATTCCCACCTCAGGCGACTGACTGTGTGGAGTTTGCACGTTCTCCCCGTGTCTGCGTGGGTTTCCTCCCACAATCCAAAAAATGTGCAGGTTAGGTGAACTGGCCATGCTAAATTGCCTGTAGGGTTAGGTGAAGGGGTAAATGCAGGGGAATGGGTCTGGGTGGGTTACGCTTCGGCGGGTCGGTGTGGACTTGTTGGGCCGAAGGGCCTGTTTCCACACTAAGTAATCTAATCTAAAACTTAACAATAACATACTAACCGCAACTACTCATTGATAAATTCATAATATCGTGCCATATTTTACAGTGTAGTTATTGCTAGTGTGAGTGCTATCAGAGCAATCTTTGTTCTGCCAAGGCTTTTTTGCATTCCACTAATTCTCTAGAGCTGAATTCTGAAACAATACTGGATGCTCATAACATAAAGCCAGTAAAAACTTTTTTAAATCTAAATAGTTATGCAATGTAGCCAAGCCATGATGGGAATAGTTTAAACATCTACTCAAAGTATACTTCCATAGTGAGGCTGATAGATATTGTAAAAGTAACAAAACAATCTAAATCATGCTATGATCAAACTCAGATACAGACTTTTAACATTACGTAGTGTGGAGATGTTTCCTAGGAGAGACTAGGACCTGAGGGTGCAGCCTCAGAGTGAAGCCACAGTCCTTTCGAAAGGAGATGAGGAAAAATTTCTTTAGCCAGCAGTTGGCAATTCTGTGGAACCCATTGCCACAGAAGGCTATGGAGGCTAAGTCATTGAGTGTCTTTAATAAATGAAGAGATAGATTCTTGATTAGTAAGGGGATCACAGATTACAAGACGACAGGAGAATGGGACTGAGAAACATAACAGCCATGATTGAATGGCAGAGCAGACTTGATAGGCTGAATGGTCCAATTCTGCTCTGATGTCTTATGGCCATGATACACACTTCAAATACTATTTGTTTTAAATAACAACCTTCATATGGAAAGGCTCCCATTTCTCTGAATTACATTACAAATGATCTTAGTATTGAGAGTTTGATGCAATATGACAATTATATTCTCAAAGTTTAACTGATCTACTTGCATCTGAATTCAATATTGAATTGTAGCCTCAGTACTCAATCTAACACATATATATATATATATATCTTTAAAAATGAAAACCATGACAAATGATAATAATGAATCAAAACTGCATGGCTGTATTATTTATATAGAACAGGAGGGGAAAATACACCAAGCACAATTCTCTAATGACTCTGAATCATGATTATGACTAGATCACAAAACAATATTAGGTTATGGATTTGTGTACATTTCAAGATATTTTTGGAGACCTCTGGCCTACATGTGACCCCAGACACACAACAATGTGATTAATTCTCAACTGCCCAATGGGCAATTAGGGATGGACAATAACACCCATATCCCATGAATACGTCATGTGCAGTATTATTAAAAATTGTTTAATTTAAAATACCAGAAAACGTAAATTTGCTTCCCCCAGCATAAAGCAAGATAAAAAAGTTGACAGCAGTGCTCATGTATTCAGAAAACTGTAATTTAATGTTTGCAGTTAATGCACAATAGCGTTAATGGTGGGCACACAAAGTTCCACCACTACTGCTTCTCGATTGCACAGTTCCTCATTGAAATTAAAATTCTACCATTTTGCTGGCTGCCTCAGAGCTCAATCATTCATAAATTACGAATCAATTTAGCTTTCATAAATTGCTCCATCTGACTATTACACCCAATGGCACCACCCAATCCACTTAAGCGATCCCCCCGACATTGGGTTGCTTCACACTCCCTATTAACCCCTTCACTGATGTTTCACTTCTTCATTACCATGCCATGTTTCTGAAACACTGTCCCTAGATTTTACCATATGTTTTTAAATTTATAACCTTTTTCTGCAACCAGTATATCAAACCTAAATCCCTTGGTCTTTTTTTCCTCTGCTAATCAGTATTTTCTTCAATAGAAAAGCATTTTGCACAATGTCCTCTGGACAGATAGCACTTGTGCAATAAATGCTGAATACTAATGTCAAATATTCATTTTACATCCACTCAAACGCTTATCACTGCTTTGCTTCCAATCTGTGCAAAAGGATTACAGATTTTATCCTACTGAATTGATCTAGTTTCTGTAGAATGTATTAGCTCAATAATCTTGAAGTTTGCAAATACAACTGCAGGTTGCAGAACATAGTTTTTGGCTTCCACATGACCACCTATTCATTCTTATTTGCCAAAGTATGACAAGTGCATCAACATCAACATGTTAAATATTCTAAATCACAATTCTTGGAACACTGTAAAAGATACTAAACAGAAAAGTCAAATATCTAATGGAAAATACGTCAACCATCCAGAGATAGACTCTCGTGTGTACCATAGTTCAAACTGTGAACACCAGCTTTGGCCTAAGAGTAGAATTTGTGAGGCAGAATTGAGTCAGATGGTGAATGGCCAGAGTGGCGGCTCAGCAGTTAGCACTGCTGCCTCACATCTCAAGGGACCCGGGTTCAATTCCTGCCTCAGGCCACTGTCTGTGTGGAGTTTGCACATTCTCCTCGTGGGTTTCCTCCCATAGTCCAAAGATGTGCAGATCAGGTAAATTGGCTATGCTAAATAGTATTAGTCAGGGGTAAATATAGAGTAGGGGAACGGGTCTGGGTGGGTTGATGTGGAATTGTTGGGCCGAATGGCTCGTTTCCACACTGTAGGGAATCTAAAGTCACATTCTCCAAATGGGTGCAATCTAAGCTGTCACTGAAGGAACACTCTAGGAATCTGCTATCTTTTGGACAAGAGGTTAAACCAAAACTAACATGAAAAGCAAGGATTTTTCATGGTATCCAGGCCAACATTCGTCTCTCAATCAACACCACAAACAGGATCGCCAGTTATGTCATACAGCTGAGCGCAAGATCTGCTCCCTTTTCCCTGAACTGCACCCGTTTTACAACAGTGCAGGATGCGTGTACAGAAAGCGACATGTACTTTATTTTGTCAAAAGTACTCATCCAAAAGACAGCATTCATAACGGTGGCACTTCTCAATGTCAGCTACCAGGCATTAAAATTAATTTCCCCAAACCGCCTCTTGTGGGGAGGCGAGCATCCCCCGAAACTCAGTTAAGTGGGATGGGCCGTGGCTCAGTTACTGGAGTTCAGGAGGGTAATTGCCCCTGAGTTATCCAGAATGTCGGCGGAAAGGGGACACCAAGGGCAGCAGCAGCAGCAAACAAGAGGTGGGTGCGGTCGTTCGGCTTTCCCCGTCCGCCTGTATCTTCCTTCCCTCCCTCCCCCCCACAGGCGCCCAGCCACGGCCTAGTACCGGCGCGGCCGTTCTGCCCTGGCAGGGACCGCGCTCTCCCCGCTTCCTCTTTCTCCCTTACTCTTGCCAGAGGACTCCACCTTCCCCACCCCGGCCTCTTCATTCGCCCGCTCCGGCCTCACCAGGTATCACCCTTCTTCAGCGGTGTCTTCATCAGCGCCGCGGTATCGGCGCGCTGCGTCTCCAGCTCGGCCGCTCCGCCCTCCGCCATGTTCACTAGCAACCGCGCGGAGCATGCCGGGAACGCTCCTTCTCCTTCTCCCACCCACCGGCGGCTGCGCCAAAGAGCCGACGCGACACATGAGAAGCCCTCCCATTTTTCCTCAAGTTGAAGGGAGTACTGCGCTCCCCCTGGCGCAGGAGGACCAGAGGTCCTCCCAGCGTTCGACAGCGGCGCTGCTTGGAATCTGACAATGGGACACACTGGAATCGAAACGTTAACTCTCACTTCTCTCTCCATAGACGCTGAGTTTCTGCTGGACTCCCACCATCTGCAGCTCTTTATTAAAAATGTGTCTGTGTGTTTTCTCTCTCTCCGCAGATGCTGCCACATCTCTCAAAGTCGGCGAAAGTGAGGACTACAGATGCTGGAGATCAGAGTCTAGATTAGAGTTGTGCTGGAAAAGCACAGCATCCGAGGAGCAGGAAAATCGACGTTTCGGGCAAAAGCCCTTCATCAGGAATCAAAGTGGGCCACCGGGAACACTGGAGGCATGCTATGCCAGGTAGAAGTTAAAAATCACACAACACCAGGTTAGGGTCCAACAGAGCTCTTGGAGTACTCTCCTTCAGCAGGTAGCTAGTGGGGCAGGATTATAAGGCACAGAGTTTATAACAAAATATCATAGTGTCATGCAACTGATGCGATATATTGAAAAAAACCTTGATTGCTGTTAAGTCTGTAATCTTTTAGAATGGGTTGCAGGTTTCAATTCATTAATATGTAAATCCCAGAACTTCTTTCAAGTCATATTCCTGAGATGACTTAAGATTTTATAAGAAAAAGGTGACATCTCAGCTCAGAAAATGCATTAAAGGTGTGAGGTTAGAGTTTATATGTGTTCCAATCTTGAGTCAGACTGGTTCTATTTCCAAAGTAGGAAATTTATAAAATGTCACATGGATTGACTGTCTGCAGATTGTGTGCTTTTTGAACAAAATAGAATGTATCTGTAAATACAATTCTGCAAATGCAAACTCACCCTATAGACTTATTTGTCTAAGCTGTCCATCCCAGACCAACACCGACACCTCCACATTATGCCCTGTATGGCATCTGCTCTGCCCAGGACTGTAGTCAGAATTAGGTGTGCACAGCCCAGACCATCACAAAAGCCAACCTCCCATCTATGGACTCTGTTTACATGGCCTATTGCTGTAGAAAGAGTCGATAAAGTGTGGAGCTGGAAAAAGCACAGCAGGTCAGGCAGCATCTGAGGAGCAAGAGAGTCAACATTTCTAGCTTAACTCTTCACAAGACTATATCAATTGCTGCAGAACAACTGCCAACATCATCAATACCCATTGCATCCCAGCAATGCTCTCCTACAGCCTCTTCCATCACTCAGAAGATACAGAAACTTGAATACACATCAGCAGGTTCAAGAACAACTCCTTCCCTGCCATTATTAGACTGATGAATGGGCTCTCTACATTCAAATAATGCTGATCTTGCTAATGTTGATCTTGCCTAGCACACACCCTGTATGCCTCTATCCAAGTTTTTTTTTCACCCTATGATATATGTGTCCTTGCATTCTATCCAGAACATGGGATGGTCCCATAAAATCAGGCACTATTGATCAGTGTCTGTTTCCATGCTGTACATCTCTATGACTCTATAACTCGATCTTGTCAGAAAATTTGATCCATGGTTCTCTGTACCATTCTCTTGTCGTTTGTAAATGCAGTCAAAAACTGAGTCTCCACTAATGAACTCTTGGGAACACCACAAGTCACATCCTGCTAATTTTAGCATATACCTTTTGGCCCTAAATTGAATCTCCTGTCCCTAGCTAATCCCTTATCGATGTCAATAAGTTCCTTTCAATTCCATGAACTCTCATCCCTTTTTATGCTCTCTTATATGAAACCTTATCAACTTCTTTCTCGGAATCATATAAATAACTTACAAAACACTTCCTATGTTAGTTACAGCTTCAAAAAAAAATTGCCACTGGATTTATTACAAATTACTTTTACTCTTTCACTCAGTCCCCACACAGATTCTAGCTGGCTTCAGCCTGATAAATCCATCATTTCTTAATTCAACCCTCCTACCCTGCTTAAACAATGCGATGATATTGGGAAGTTTTCAATCTAAAAGAAAATTGTCTTTCAAAGAGTTGGCACAATCAGTTGAGCATCTCCTTCTGTATGATAGTGAATCTATATTCTGCAAATGTGATGTTGTCATCATGTTCAGATTGTGTGCAATCTGAACATGAGACCTGTGCAGTTGCTAATATATTTACCATATAATGACCGGGATCCCTGTGATTGAGCTTTTTCAGTTGTGAGTTCACACCAACAGCTGTTGTGTGAGCATTTCCAAGAAACAGAAGGCTAGGAAATTAACTTGAACAGAAATGGAAATTTTTCAAAATGATTTACAGTTCACATGTTCCTTGCTGCAACATACTGACAAGTTTATCTTTTTGGATGGCATTTAGTTGTAAGCTTGAAATGGAAAACATAATGGTTGTTGAGCACTCCAATATCTATTACATTTAACCTTCTGACATTGAGTAAAACAATGTATGGTGTGGTTTTTGCAAGGTTTGTGAAGGTTTGTAGCTCAGGTTGAGGTTTAGGGTGTAGGTTTGCTCGCTGAGCTGTAGGTTTGATCTCCAGACGTTTCATTACCTGGCTAGGTAATATCATCAGTGGCGACCTCCAAGTGAAGCAAAGCTGTTGTCTCCTGCTTTCTATTTATATCTTTCTCCTGGATGGAGTTCCTGGGGTTTATGGTGATGTCATTTCCTGTTCATTTTCTGAGGGGTTGATAGATGGCATCTAGATCTATGTGTTTGTTTATGGCATTATGGTTGGAGTGCCAGGCCTCTAGGAATTCTCTGGCATGTCTTTGCTTAGCCTGTCCCAGGATAGATGTGTTGTCCCAGATGAAATGGTGGTTTTTTTCATCCGTGTGTAGGGCTGCGAGGGAGAGAGGGTCGTGTCTTTTTGTGGCTAGCTGGTGTTCGTGTATCCTGGTGGCTAACTTTCTTCCTGTCTGTCCTACGTAGTGTTTGTGGCCGTCCTTGCATGGAATTTTGTAGATGACGTTGGTTTTGTCCATGGGTTGTACTGGGTCTTTTAAGTTTGTTAGTTTTTGTTTGAGAGTGTTGGTGGGTTTGTGTGCTACTAGGATTCTGAGGGGTCTTAGTAGCCTGGCTGTCATTTCTGAAACTTCTTTGATGTATGGTAAGGTGGTTAGGGTTTCTGGCTGTGTTTGGTCTGCTTGTCGTGGTTTGTTCTTGAGGAATCTGCGCACTGTAGTACTGTAGTAGCACACAAACCCACCAACACTCTCAAACAAAAACTAACAAACTTAAAAGATCCAATGCAACCCATGGACAAAATCCCATGCAAGGACGGCCACAAACACTACGTAGGACAAACAGGAAGAAAGTTAGCCACCAGGATACGCGAACACCAGCTAGCCACAAAAAGACACGACCCTCTCTCCCTCGTATCCCTATGGACGGATTAAAAAAAACCATTTAGACAGGGACAACACATCTATCCTGGGACAGGCTAAGCAAAGGCATGCCAGAGAATTCCTAGAGGCCTGGCACTCCAACCACAATGCCATAAACAAGCACATAGATCTAGATGCCATATATCAACCCCTCAGAAAACGAACAGGAAATGACATCACCACAAACCCTAGGAACCCCATCCAGGAGAAAGATACAAATAGAAAGCAGGAGACAACAGCTTTGCTTCACTTGGAGGTCGCCACTGATGATGTTACCTAGCCAGGTAGTGAAACATCTGGATATCAAACCTACAGCTCAGCGAGTATGGTGTGGTATTTTAAGCCAGTGAGAGAAAAGGAGTGGGGGGCGCGTTGGGGTGCGGGTATGGTGCTGGAGGCAAGTAGTGAATAAAAATTGAATACACATAGTTGATATAATCAGAGTACAAATCAGGCATAGCAGCCTGGATTTTTCAATAAGAATTCCAAAAGTGTTCACTGTTATCAAGCAATAAATTGAGTAGCAACTCCCTTCCTAACTACATTGTAGGTGTATCTAACCAATATGGACTTTAGCAATTCAAAAAGGTGTATTACCACCCCCTTCTCAGTGGCACTTAGGGAGAGGCAGAAATGCTGACCTAGCCAGCAATGTCCACATCACCTGAACAAATATACATACATGCATATAATACATATGTAGTGAGAGAAGAGAGCAGAAAGGATGTAAGGAAAAAGAGAGTTAGCAGAGGAGGAAACTGTTACAGCCCAGGATAGAAGGCAGAAAATAGATTGTAACTTGGGAAAATGAACAGAGTAGTGAGGCAATGGAGAGGTGAGGGAGCAGACAGTACTGCACAAAAATAGAAGAGGCGAGAGATTACTTTTCAGTCAAGAGATTATTCGAAGTCTTCATTAAATGAAATAAATTTGACAAAACTGGGGTTTTCACTAGCGTGCAGTTGTTTTCTGTGCATACTTTAATAATTAACTTTTAAGTTTTTTTATCTGTTCCTGTCACTCTTTTGTTGCCAGTTGTTATTACATGGTTCTGATAGACTTAAATGAGAAGTTATTTGGAGTTCTGATAGACTTAAATGAGAAGTTATTTGGAATTAACAATTCAAAGGACAAATTCTTTGTCTGGCAAAAGAACTAGAAGCAACGTGGGGAAACATTTTTACACAGGGAATAATTGTGATCTGAAATATACTGCCTTAAAGTGTGATAGAAGGAGATTCATTAACAACAGGCAAAAAAGAATTGGGTAAATAATTGAAGATGGGAAAGAAATCAGTTCCTGGGCTATGGGAAAGAACAGGGGACAGGGATTGCTTGGATAGCTCCATAAAAGAATTGTCACAGATATGATTGGTTGAACAGTGTCCCTCTTCACAATGTTGCTTTATGATTCTATGAGTCTCATGGAGTCGATTGAAGATATAACGTAACTTCACTGGAATTGCCTGTTGGACTAAGAACCTTATTTCATAGTGGATTGTTTCTGCTACTGTTGCTCTTTCTGATTCCTGTCAGCTTAGTGCACAATTAGCTGCAGCAGAAAATTAGCATCATTATTATGACTGCTGTGATTCCCTCTGTGATTGCTGAAGACTCTTCAAGAGTTAAAGATTAATCACTTGGACATGTTATTAAACAAGACCAGAAAAAAGTCTCCAACATATTATTAATTTATTTTTGCCACTTTTATTTATTTGTTCTAAGAATAATGAAGGTGGCGGAGGAGGATTTGGGGTTGGGTGGGTTAGTTGGAAGTGAAAGCTCAAGTGCACATAACATCCAGGAAAAAGTTTAAGCAGTTATAGATATTTTCTAATCAACCTGTTCAGAGATATTGTAGATTTTGTTCACTCCTTGCTTAAGTTTATGACCACAATAAGAAACTATCTTTGCATAGTGTCTTCATTGTAATTAGACATACATAGGCATAATATTGGAGTATTATCAAAGCAAAATTTGACACTAAGCCACTTAAAAAGATATTGGATTCAGTTAGAAAGCTTGATCAAACAGCCAGGTTTCTCAGAACTTTTTGAGTAATGATAGGGAAAGTTAAAGAAAGGATAGAATTCCAGAACTTAAGGCTTCAACTAAGGCTATAACACATAATAATTTCCAGGGTAGACAGAATGTCTTTTTGGCTTCATGGCAGCATCCTGAAGCCATTTGTCTAGTGATCAAAAGTATGGATGTGCAAGAGACCAAAATTGGAAGATTTTACCTTTTACATCTTTAAGTGAAAGATAGTTTTGCAAGTTTGAAAACAAAAACAGTCAAAGTTAAAACAGGTCCTCAGTTGGAATATTGCACACAGATGTGACATTTCTGATGATGGGCTTTTGCCCAAAATCTCAACTCTCCTGCTGTTCAGATGCTGCCTAACCTGCTTTTCCTGTGCCACATTTTTCATCTCTTGACTCTCCAGCACCTGCAGTCCTCACTTTCTCATAGATGTGTCTTAGCTTCATACAGCAGAAAAACAGACATTTCAGTCCAACATGTCCATGCTGACCAAGTTTTCCAAACTATGCTCGTCCCATTTGCCTTTGTTTGGTCCATTTCTCTCTAAACCTTACCTTTTCATATACTTGTCTAAATGTCTTTTAAATGTTGTAACTGTGCCTGCATCAACCACTTCTTTTGGCAGTTCAATACACATACAAATTTCCCCCTGTGTGAAGAAGTTGCCCCTCCGGTCCCTTTCAAATCATCCTCCTCTCACCTTAAAGTTATGCCCTCTGGTTTTGAAATCCCCAACCCTGGGAAAAAGACCTTGCTACTCACCTTATCTATGCCCCTCATGCTTTTATAAACCTCTATAAGGACACCCCTCAGCCTCCTAAACTCCAGTGAAAAAAAAGTCCCAGTTGATGCAGCCTCCTTATAACTCAAACCCTTCAGTTCCTGCAACATCCTTGTAAATTTTTTCTACATCCTTTCCAATTGAATAATATCCTTCCTACAGCAGGGTGACTAGTTCTGTACACAGCACACCAAATGAGACCTCAACAATGACCTGTACAATGACAACTTGACATTCCAACTCCTATATTCAAAGGTCTGAGCAATGAAGGCAAGTGTGTTAAATGCCTTCTTAAACCACCCTGTCTACCTGCGACACAATTTTCAAAGAACTATGTACCTGAACCTCTAGGTCTCTGTTTTACAACACTTCCCAGGACCCTGTCATTTATTGTGTAAGTCCTGACCTTGATCATTTTACAAAATGCAACTGCTTGCATTTATCTAAATTAAACTTCATCTGCCACTACTGCATGCCTAAACAGAGCTGATCGGCACCTTGGCTCAGAATGGTTGAGGCGTTGTAATCAGCAATGAACCACATTTTTGTTAAATTGTTTGCTAAATGTTTATCAGTTATTTAAAGTCACCCACATTTCTATTTATTTTAAAAACAGACATGTGAGTTCCTGCTTTTGAATATATGTAGCAAGCCTAGCTGATTGTCTTTAATTGGTTGTTACTATCATTCTTAGCACATTGAAGATTGTTCAGCAAGTGTTGTCTCATCACAGAATCACTGGATCACTATGAAGGCCAAGGCTAGTTGAGTAGGGTAAGTAATTTGTCTGTTGTTAACAGCCAACGGGACTTTCTATTTGATTCACTCTGTCTGCCATCTGGAACCTTTGCCTGTACGTGATAATGGTACTGAAATTCAGATAACACATTACTCATTTATAGGGTAGACAGAATGTCTTTTTGGCTTAATGGCAGCATTCTGTTAGTCCATATTGGCAGCATAAAATGGCTAGCTTCACCTATTGTTCAAAGTTTGGAGATATTTTACCCTTCCAGGGTAATTCATATTAAGACAAAAATGAAAGGAGTATTGCTCCTATTTTTCGTAAAACAAAAATTTGGGGAGCAATAGTTCTTTGCTGCATTCTATGTTGTAATGCCGCCAGGAGTCAGAGTCAACTTGCCAATCTATCACTACCTATTTCTCATGCAGTACACATCATTGCTTCCTTTGGAATTTAGCATTCTTGCGCGTATCTTGGTTACAGCAAAATGAAAAGCTTTAATAGCATTTCTCTTTTCACAAATATTCTCAAGTAATTTTCTAAATGGAATTAATTCTTATCTTATAAATTAACCACTGTTCCATGTCAAATGTGTCATATACATTACAACAAAAGGAAAGCAGCTAGGTACTGATGCTATTCTGTATATCTCGAACTGGAGTCCTAACTAACTCTAGACTGAAGCATATGAGGCTACCCTTTCATTCTGCAGTCAGGTTAGATGTGAACTCTAGATTTACACTGCACCTTTCATCTCATTGCAAACTGAAGGTAAAGTTTGCCGTCTGAATGCTTTTATTTATCTTTTAGCAATTGCACAGTGTGTCATTCCTGGCTCAGTGGGTGGCACTTTTGCACCTGAGTCAGACATTGGTGAGTTCAAGTTTCACTACGGAGACTTGAATTTACAAAATCCAAACTGATCCTCCAATGCTGCACTGAGTGAATAGTGCAGTGTTGGAGGTGCCACCTTTCAGATGAGATGTGAAAGTACTGGTGTTGGACTAGGATGGGCAAAGTTAGAAATCACATGACAACAGGTTACAGTCCAACTGGCTCATTTTACTTCACCTGACAAAGGAGCAACGCTCCAAAAGCTTGCGATTTCAAAGAAACCGATTTGATTATAACCTGGTGTGTGTGACTTCTGACTTTCAAATGAGTACTGAGGTCCCTGTCTGTCCTCTCAGGTGGATATTAAAAATTACACATCACTGTTTTGAAGAGAACTGGGGCAGTTCTCCATAGTGTCCCAGCTAGCATTTATCTGTTAACCAAGATTGCTCACGAAGAGTAACTGCTTTGACCACCACTTGGCTGTTTGTGGGAGATTGCAGCACATAAATTGGTGACTGTGTTTCCTACATTATAACAATTGCATTTCAAAGGTAGTTAATTGTTTCTAAAGCATAAAGGAACCTCATGTGAAGGGAATATTTACTTTAACATGAAGTGGCAATGATGAATTGTTAGAGTTTTGTTCACAGCAGTGCCATCAGCAGGGATTGAATAATACTACAGATCTCTAAGAAATGCAGATTAAAATTAATATGGCACCAGAAAAGGCTGAATTTATTTATAATTCAAGGGGGAATTTCACCTTGTTCCAAACATAATTGAACACAATATAGTACACCCATGCAGAGATTATTGTGCTTACACACCTATTCCATTGCACAATATTCTCACAGATTCAACAAATCAACGATCTTGGTGTTCCACAGAAAATGTGGTCACTGCTATTTTCAGTTTGCTTTTACTATTTAATTTTAGAAGGCAAGGCAAAACCAGCCATTCTAAATGTTAGTGGGACCCGAGTGAAATTGTTGCTGGAACATTGTACTTAATTTTCAGGAAGATGCATTACGAGTTCTGTGGAAACAATTTGATGTCAGTTTGTGACTCCAAACTATTAAAAACATACTCAAAAGAACTAGACTTGTCTCCAAGTCCTGCAAGGACTGAGAGACAGGGTTTGAGAATGCAGAGGAGCAATGAACAAAACTCTTGAGCACGAAGTTCAAGGTTGAAAGTACACATTGAAAAACCGTAAGTGAAGATCTGGGTAAGTCCCAGCTTGTGTGTCACAGCAAGTATGATCTGTATAAATAAAACTTCCAGGACTGGTCGTATGTCATTGGTTTACAGGTTGAGGGTTGGAACTAAATCAGATGAAGACAGATCTCTTGGAAAGCCTGTTTCCTCCATGTGCTAATCTTGTCACCCATCCACACCTTTTACTGTCTGTCCCACAGTAAGTTCACAAACATGGATTGTGGCTAAAAGACATTTTGGCATTATGCCTTGACAGTCACTGCTTCAATGTTTAGTGCATCCACTGGTATGTCATCCTGGACCTTGGTATATGTACCAGTCTGCAACAAACATTTGTTCAAAGACTATGCATTGGAAGACCAGCAAGTGTCAATCAGACCCAGGAGCATCTTTCACCAAGTTGATAATCCTCCAGCTGCAGCTGATGGTTGTTCTAGCGTGCACCCCTGCAAACAACCCACAGAAGACAGAATCCTGCTGCATGGAGCTGCTCAGGATGAACTACAAAGTGACTCCCATATCAATAGGTCCGGTTACTGTGGTTTTGGTTACCCACGGTTTACTGTGGCCCGAATATATAAAAGGAACTTTCCAAAACCAGGGACCAGGAGGCTGTCGGGAGGCTGAATGGGTTTGCACCTATCCATGGTTTCGGGCTTAGAAGGTCTTGGAATGTATCCCCCGAGGTTGCAGGGGGACTACTGTTCCATCAAAATTACTGCATCTCACTCCAGGCTATTGTCTGTAATGGTACATTTCTTTATCACTGAATTCCCCATTTTCAAAAGATACTGAGAGACTGCTCTTTCAACAATGTTGTCACAATTTCTTAATGCCTGTTTATTGTTTCTTCTTGCTACTTAGTGCATACTCGTTAACCGTAGCTCTGCAAAGTACTCTAGGTCATCACTTTGTATCCAAGGGGAACTGTTGCATGTTTATTAAATTTAAAAGCCATACTCCTGCCAAAGTAAGAAAAAAAGCATTTTAACACACTTCAATCCCTCTCCTCTGATGTGCACATGCAAATGAGTTGAACTGCAATTGACATTTCCTAGCAGCTCAAAACACTTTTAAAAAAAATTTGCAGTGTCATGAGTGTCATGACAAATGAAAGAAGTCAGTCTTTATTTGTATTTACAAATCAACTTAATTAAAACTGATTATTTATCATGATCTTTTGAGGGAATTGAATGGGCCTTTCCTCTCAAAATCCTGTCAAATATAGTCTTTGGACAAATGAGAATGCGAGATGTCTTAGAGGCCCATGATGTGAAGATATTAGTCAGGTTACAATTTCGTAAATGTTGAATACAGCTGTCAACTTCAACATTAAAATGGATAAGAACAACAAGACTTGTCCCCTACGTGAGCTAGTGCAGACACAATGGGCAAAATGGCCTGTTTCTACATTGTGAAAATTCTAAAATTCTGAGAGCATGGATCTACAGTTGTCTCTACGTCAACCCCCTCCTCATCCCACCACCCCACAAAGTTAGCTAACATCTGGATTTGGGCTTTAGGTGCCAATTGTTGGACTTTCCTGGAATACCATAAGTAAAGCCACAGTGGGAGGTGTAGCGCAATTGAGTAGCATCCTTTGGCCAGTGAGGAATAGATGATAAAGCCAGTGTCAACCCCTTCCCAAGAACAAGTTTTCAAAGGGATTAATTTTCACTTTTGAAGTTTTGTACAGTGTACTGGTGGGGGAATTACTTGTGGTCATTAGAAATCACCTGGTTTTCATATTGAAAGTAGGGTTTTTTTTTAATGGGCACTTCATCTGTTCTACCAGTTTAACTCACACCAACAACTTGAATTTATGATATGTAGTTTAACATAATAAAGAATACCAAGGTTTTATTGATGAAAATGGTGTGAACATATCATTCCTATGTAAATTCATCCTGCCTTCCCTAAAATAATCAATACAGAGATATTACATTGTCTAAGCCCAACTAAAAGCCAAATTTGGTCCCATTTTAAAGGGATAGAATAAAACCACTGGAATGATGTGTGTAGCAGGTGTCTTGAACCAAGTTATTATTTAGTTTGCTATGCTCCCTTTCCCATTTTTGAATTTTGCACATTGCAGAGCACAGATGTCTCTTCATTCATTTTGTAAGACGTTTGTCATGTTCCTGTGGGAGATTGTTTTTTGCTGATTTACAAAGCAGTGGCTGGGTAGAGGATGGAATTGCAATTAGAATTAGATATAGAATTAGAATTAGATTTATTGCCACATGTACTCAAACACAGGGATACATTACAGTGAAAAGTGACATTTTTGGTGTCATCTTAGGTACAAATATACCTATGTACAAAATCTTAGGTATAAATTAGAAAATAATGAGATAAAGGTAAAAGTTCAGCTTTAAAGTTCTTCTAGATCAGGGAGATTATGCAGTGCTTCATCAAGGTGGGGTGTCCTCCTGGGCTTCCTCGCGCCCAGGATTCCGTACTGAGCATCATTGAGGTTAGGAGTCTTTTGGGTTTTCTTTTGAGATTTGCCACGGAAACCAAAAGATTTATAACAATGTGAAGTCCTCACACAAGCAAGTTCTGATGTGCAGGTGCTAGTGTTGGACTGTGATGGACAAATTCAGAAGTCACACGCCACCAGGTTATAGTCCAACAGGAAAGCTTGTGATTTCAAATAAACCTGTTGGACTATAACCTGGTGTTACATGACTTATGACAAGCAAGTTCAACCTGACAGCAGAGAATGATTTCTCTTATTCCTGCTGTAACTTCAATCATTCTATTGAGACCGAAAGTATATAACGAGTTGGACATGTAACTGGAAAGGAAGAATATGAAATAGGCTACAGGGAAATGACAGAAATGTGATTAAAATAATTAACTTTGGCTGAATAGATAGTGATAATCTACATTAATCCTTCTGAGCTGTACTTCCCACAATTCTATGATAGTGGTGGAATGGCTACTATAACTCCCCACTGCCTACTCACATTTATCTAAAATTGGTGTATCATTTGAAGCAGAATGGAACTAAGTGATGATTCAGTTCAAATTGAAAATGAAAGGACTTAAGATTTAAAAGTAAAAGCTGCAATACAAATTCCAATGAACAATAGAACAAATTTTTCCTGTTGCAAATAAACATTAGTGTTTCAAAATAAGAATAGTCACTCACAGAGTGATTCAGTTAGGAATTATAAGTAGTTTGAAATGCAATTTTCTCTGTCCAACATGCCCTAAGTTAGTTAAACTGCTGATTCGAACAGCTGGACTGCAATGGTTCAAGAAGGTAGCTCACTACCACTTTATCAAAGGTAACTAGGGAACAGGCAGTAAATGCTGACCCAGTCAGTGATGCCCATGCCCCTGACTTAATAATGAAAAAAAGTTGTGTGCATACTTTTAAAAGCCAATCATCTAGGGATAACCCTGGGGAATGCTTCCTTTGGGAACCAAATCAAAATTATTTGCATTGGTATTCTGTTGGGAAAGTCTATCCTTTTGATTCTGCCTCCTGCACTGTAGCAATTATGTGATTCAGTGATGATGTTTACTTTTTAAGCATTCGATTGACAGTATTACATTGAGAAAGTATATAGGTCATGCCTTGCTGGTTGCAAACTGCCGTTCATTTCAAATATTAATAGATGTGCAGAAGACCTTACTCAAAACTTGTTTAAATGCATCAGTAAGGAAAGGGGTTTCATGACTTGAAAGAGAGCTACTTCCAGTCTCATGATCATTATTATTTCATTCCATAAGGAGAGATTTCAGTATGCTTAAGAATGAATTTTATTGACATCACTTCATTCAAAATTAAACAACATAAAAGTTATCCAACAAGTTTCCTCCTGTTATACTGTTGATTTTGTTTTGGAATGTATTTCTTTTGATGCTTAATAGTGGTGATAAAAGCAGGAGAATTGACTTGGAGGAACTACTGAATCTGGCAGTATAAGAAATGTGAATTAATGTCAGCAGATAGAATCATAAATCCAGTTGTCCTCTGTGATATTGGCATTTCAGCTCAGCTCACTGATACAGCTTCATCACACTTTCCGGCTCAGCGGTTCTTTCCAGACAGTTACTCCTATGCACAATGGATGTTATTGAAGTAAACTGTTAGCATGTGTCTGGCAAAACCTGCAAATAAATAATCCCTTTAGCATAGCAATTTGTATCAGAGTTTATTCACAGCTCACAGTCACACCTGCGAAGCAGTAAGAAAGTCTGTTTTCATGCTGTATGACTCTGAGAGTCAGGCTTACATGAGAGATCTTTTTTCCTTTAGTGTCCCTTCCTTGTTTTTGTGGTACTTGGGCAGGTATGAATCATTCTGCAGTATTATTAAATTAAGAAGGATTTGCATTTATTCAGTGCCCTTAAGTAGCTCAGGATGTCCTGTAATGTTTCACAGCCAGTTAGGTTCTTTCAAATGTAGGAGCACAGCGTTCAAAAGCAATTTATCAAAGTTCCTTTGATATCACTTTCCAAATCCATCATCAATGCTATCCAGAAAGACAAAGGCTGAAGATGCATGGGGATATAGCTACAAGTTCCCCTATAAGCCCTCCCCATACACCATCCTAACTCAGAACTATGTAACTGCTCCCTCACTTGTCGCTAGATCAAAATCTCCCAACATCACAATGGGATGCAGTAGTTCAAGAGCCACCAACTCAATGGAAATTAGTAATGGGCAACAAACTCTGGCCGAGCCAGCAATATACACATCTCATGAACAAATATTTTTTAAAAAACACTTGCAAATAGCAAGGTCCACATAGGCAAGGAGATCATGATCAGAATATGTCCTTTAATAGCATTTATTCATGGATAGGTATTGGCCAGTTCACAGGCAGAGCTCTCCCACCTTTCTTTCTATGTTTTCTGTCAATCTGGATCGGAAAGTCAGGTAATTTGGGGAATTCTGGGAATGCTTAAAAATGCGATGACTTCAGGAATAATGGGGCTTTATTTCCAGTGCGCTACTCCAGTGAGGTGTAAAACTTTTCCCTGTCAACAACTATGAGATTGACTTTAGGAGAGCCAAACAGCTTGTGGCTGAAAACAATAGGGTCAGAAGCATTCAGACCTCCAGGAGGGAAGGCACTGATCTCTCTCTCTCTTCAATAAAAAAAACCTAAGCCTGAAGACAGCCAAACTATTTTTCTTCACCAGTTGCTGTAAGCAGTGACTTTTACCCAATAGGTCAGAGGCTTTATAAGGTGGGCACCAGTTGATTTGTGACCAGCAAGTTCATAAATTGAGAAATTTTGCATACCTTTATAGGAATAGCAGGGTTTGATTTCTAGTGTCAGGTTTGACAATAGGAAGAGTAGCAGATGATGTTACTGCAAGGCAAGGAGTTAATGAGAAATTAGACAAAATTGAAGCAGTCATAAATGCTTTGATTACTGTTTCAGCTGAGGAAGAACAAGTTACCAGAAAGCATTAAATTCAACAGATAAATCCAGAAACCAGGTGAACTGGTAGGTGTTTTTATTAATGTTTTTTACAGACTTGATGAAGAATATAAACTGGGGATCTAAAAATAGAACAAAAATGAGACAGCATTGCTTTTGGTATTAATGATGAGTCCCTGTTAGATTTATTGCAGTCGAAGGAGGACCACACCCCAGAAAACGCATTATAGTGGGGGAGACAAGCAGAGTTCCATAAACAAATAGAGAATCTCTGAGAGGTGAAGAAAAACAATAGTTCAGGAAACCTCCAAAGACAATATATTTCCTTAAGCACAGGTCTGTTAGCTGAAAGGACAATTTCAAAGTTTTCCGGTGTTCTTCCCGTGTGAGATAGACAAAAGCCAGGGAGTCAGTTCAGAAGTTAATTAAACAATCCCTTCTTTATTTAACTCTTAGGTATCAATATAAAACATATATCTGTTACATTTTTTATTTCTTGCTTGATCTAACTTAACTTCAACTTTAAATCATTTCACTTAACTTCACTGTTCTGAAGAAGGGTCACTGGACCCGAAACATTAACTCTGATTTCTCTCCTCAGATGCTGCCAGATGCTGAATTTTTCCATCAATATCTGTTTTTGTTTCTGATTTCCAGCATTAGTAGTTCTTTCATTTTATTTTTACCTGAAAGAGGAGACAATTTTGTAGAAAATGCCATAAAATCCTACCTGTATCAGTGTGCAAATACTTTCACGACAAGTAGGTTGACCATTTTGGGAAGATTTTGCAAAGCAAACCTCTACTTTCACAAGTTCTTGGAGAAAAATCTTCACAAATGTAGCTACAAATGAAGTCGAATGATATCCACAAGAACAGAAACCAAAGGTTTTTCTTGACTTGATCAATGACCCTAGTCACACATTCTGGAATGTAGATATAATTGTCAATGGACATATCAACAAATTTAAACTAGATACTGGAGCAAGTGCAACAGCTTTATCAGACAAAGACCCATTGTTACTGTCTGCAGTAAACAGAAAACTAGTTACATGGTCCTCGAAGGATTGAATTAAAAGCGAAAGCTATGGGCAACACTCCAATATGATGAAAAGCAGAAATTAGAAACACTGTTTTCTACAGAATCAGGAATATTCTGTTTTAGAACATAGAATGTAGAACATTGAACAGCACAGGAGCAAACCCTTTGATGGCACACTATCTCTGTACCAATCATGATGTCATTTTAAACTAATCCTATTTGCCTGCACATGGTCTGTGTCCCTCTTTTCCCTGCCTGTTCATGTATTGGCCTAAATGCCTTTTTAACGTTGCTTTCATCTCTGTTTCTACCATCCCCCAGCAAAGTGTTCAAGGCCCCTACCAACCCTCTATGTAAAATACTTTTCTCGCACATCTCCTTTAAAAGTTTCCCTTTTCACCTTAAACCAATGCTTCCCGTATTTGAGGGAGCTTTACTCTGGGCCTAACCCCATACTGTGCCTGTCCTGGGAATGTCTGTTGGGGACAGTGTCCAGGGAGCTGTAATTCCAGTTTAAAAGAGTTGGAGGGTGCTTTACTTTGTACTGTATTTAACTCCATTCTGTACCTGTCCTTAGAGTGGTTGCTGGGAAGCATCGAAGAAACTTTACTTTCAGTTTAAAAGAATAGAGGATGTTTTGCTATGTATCCAAACTTGTGCTGTACCTGTCCTGAGAGTGGTTAATTGGGACAGTGTAGATGGGAGCTTTACTTCCAATTTACTTTCAGTCTAAAAGAATAAAAAGAGCATGACATTTATTTTAAAAGTGTACAGGGACATTGTCTCTGTACCAAATCCTATGTTGTACCTATTCTAGCAATTATTTATGGGAACAGTACGAGGAAGCTTTACTTTCAGTTTATTTTGGCCATAGAGCTTGTATAGATCTTAATCTTTTCAAGAGGTGAAAAATATTGCTGAGCAAGAATTTAGGGGTCACTTCAAAAAAGACTTTCTTGAAATTATTTACTGGTTTGAGAACTTAAGACTGAATATAGAGTAAAATCACTAACTGTTGAATTGCAGGGAACCTGTCCATAAATTTGAGAAGAGCTTCAAAATATCTGAGGAAGCCCCTAAGTAATACAATTCTGCCTGCAAATGTGCTTTATGTGAAAGAAAGGAAATCACAGAGATACTGTTAATGTGTGTAAATTCTTTCTCAATTTGGTCACATTTTGTTCTGAACTTTCACAGTAAAAGGCACTGATATTGTTGAGAGTTAGCCCTGGGTAAACTAAACAATTCTTTTCTGTGTAGTGTGCTGTCTTTGGATGAGTGCAGTACAGTCAGCCATGCCATCAATGCAGACAAACATCTTTTCTGTGTTTCCATGTTGCAGTGCAATATCTCAGTGAATCTCTATGGCCTTTCCAGCTTCAGTTACAAAAGAAACAGGCAAGTGAGTAGGTGGCCATTTGTCAGACCCTTCGTGGACTGGCCTCCTTAAGCTCCCCAATTGAAGGATATGCATTTCTGATTTCCTCATATGTCCTTTCCATTGTGCAGTATATAGTGTTGTCCATCCAGATTCAAGTAGTTAGCTGTGCTGGAATTTCCATGTTGGCCTTCCGAAGATGAGGAGAAATTGCCTTGTCACTGGACTGGCTGTCCTCATCCCACTCCTCCTTGTTCTCAATATCTCGTGCAGTTGTAGCCTGTTCGAATTCAGTGGGGTGGAAACAGTTGGCAATTGTAGCTTCCTTCACCATCTTCCATGCTTTCTCCATCATGAAGCTCCTAGGAATGTTGGATTTTACCCATGATTCTTATTCAGGGCTTTAATAACCTAAGAGATTAGCTGCCACCAGAAGTGGGTTTTTTTTAAGATCGCAACCAAGCCCTGCTCGGTTGGCTAGGGCTTGAGGTGCAAGACAGCCAGGTCGATGCTTTTCAGGCTAGTCATTTCAGGATACATGAGGTAGTTATCTGTAATGATGATGATCTTATATTTCTTCCACTGATAACATATTGTTCATTTTCCTAATCCATGACTCAAACTCCAATCCAGACTGTTTTTCTTGACAATATCTTGACATTTGTAAATCAAATGGCTTCTTGGACTTTCCTATCACAAGAAGCATCAACGTTTTAGTGCCATCCATGTTGATACAGCCTATGGCAGGGATAGGTTCCTTGTTTCATTTTCCATCATTACACATTTCACCTTTGAACATTGAGGAGTAATCTGGTGCAAGACAGTGGTTTCATCTGTGTTAAAAATGTACCTTGGTGCCTAATCATTCAGGGCGTGAATGGGCCATTTTGTAGACAATCATCTGTTATTGCTGCCATAACTACCACAGCCTCACCCCTTATTGTGTGCTAAATGATGCCTTGCCTCATCTTCAATCAGTTCAGCTATCCATTACTGCTGATGAATTCCATATAGGCCTTCTTCACCAGGATAACTGCTGTTTCCTGCAGAATTGGGACTGGAGATGGGAATGTTCTCTGCTTGAGTTGCCTTGAACCACTCCTTCAAAGCTGGGGTAGAACACTCACTCATCCTTGCCGAAGAGAATGCCTGCTAATGAAACTGTTCCAAGACTTTCACCTGTGTTTTGGATTCCTTGGCAGGGATGTCTGCTTTCCATTTTGCGCCACAGCTTTTCACTTGCTGTATCAACTTTACTATTCTCTCAATTGACAGCACTGTTAACTTTCTCACATGTTTCAGTGTATTGGCAGGATTTCACAGATTCAGCTCAACATCTAATGATTTCATGATTTTGGCCAGTAGCATGGCCTAACTCCTCTCTGATTAGTTGTTAGAGTCACATGACAAGCAGGGGGTTGGGGAGTGTGTGATTCGGCTAACCCTGTTACCAGTCTAGAATTGCTTTTATTAGATTGTGTAGTCTACTAGAGAATGGTTGATGACTTAGCCAAAACCAGAGTTTCTGGTTTTTCAATTTGGACTCATTGCAAGTTCACTGTAGTTTAGCTTTGTGAAAAGATAATAAAAACTATGTGTCCTTTTGTGTTAAGGAAGATGCAACATCTACAAATGAAGAAAATCCAATTTCAGCTGTTGAAATCACCAGAACATGAGTTATTTCTCCTGTCATTAAGCCTGGTGCACTGGAATAATTCCAAATCTTAAATAAAAACTAATGGTACCCTCTTCACATTTTTGTTGACTTAACGTAGAGTGGGAGCAAGAGAAGTTCACCCAATTGTGGATAACTTCTTGAAAGGTTGTTCGATAGTACAAGAAAATATAGAATTGTGAAGTAAAACAAAACAAAGATGCAGATATTGGAAATCTGAAACAATAACAGAAATTGCTGGAGAAACTCAGCAAGTCTGGCAGCATTTGTAGAGAGCAAACCAGAATTAATGTTTCAAGTCCAATGACCCTTCATCAGGACAGAAGATTAGTGTTCTTAAAAGGGAAGAGGGGTAGAAGACGAATCAGCTAAGGACTGTTGCTCTAAACTGGGCGATCATAGACCACTACCTACATTGCGTTAAAAACGAAATAATTTTGCAACTAGCCTAATATAGTTGTCTAACATTAGCCTAACATTCCTGATGAAGGGCTTTTGTCCAAAACGTCGATTTTCCTGCTCCTCGGATGCCGCCTGACATGCTGTGCTTTTCCAGCACCACTCTAATCTTGACTCTGATCTCCAGTACCTGCAGTACTCACTTTCACCTAACATATTTGTAGGTTCACTCTTAGTTTATATAACTTTATCTTGGTAAAAAGGAGGATGCTTTATATTTATATATAAAGCCTTTTTGGTTTAAGAATCCTGGAGAATCACAAATTGCCATTTTTGTCCCTAATGGACCCTACTCTTTCCCTCATTATTATCTTGCCACTAATATACTTACAAAATGTTTTTTGATTTCCCATAATTTTACACACCAGTGTTTACTCATTTCCCCTCTTCACTCTTCTAATTTCTTTGTTAAATAAACCCCTGCACTTTCTACATCTCTTCCGATATCTACCATATGCTTAATTTCTTTCTTACCCACTCCTCAACATTCATTGAGATCTTGGATCCTCTGGACTTGTTGGTTCCACCTTGCACCTATTTGAGAACGTGTTGACTTGCAATCTCAATATTGTACTTTTGAATGTATCTCATTGCTTAGATGTGATGTGCAAGAATCTGCTTCCAGTCCACTTTTGTCAGATCCAGTCTTCTGTTCTGAGAATTGGTATTTCCCTCAATTTAGAACATTTATGTCCAGCCCAAAATGACCCTAAATCTTATTGACTTGTGTTCACTATCACTGAAATGTTCCCTCACTGATTGGCTTTGTTACTATAACTAGATCCAGCACTGCCACCTCTCTTGTAAAATTTTGTACGTGCTGGCTTCAAAAGCTCTCCTGGTCACATTTTAAGAATTCCACCCCCTCTAAGTCTTTCTTGTTTTGCTATCCCAGTTAATACTGGAAAAGTATGAAACTTATTAATTTTACACTCCTCGTAGACTTGCCTACATATCAGTCTTTCGATCTCGCCCTGTCAGTTTGGGGGTCTATACCACATCTCCAGCAAAGCAATTGCCCCCTTTTTGTTTCAGATTCTACGTAGGCAGACTAATTTGAGGAACTAATTTAAGTTATCACCGTTGTTCACTGCAATAGTTATGCCCTATTACACTATCACTTACTTTTTTACACCTGCTCCCAATCTTGCCTCGAGATTCCAAACCCTGGAATATTGAGCAGCCAGTCCCTCCCTCAATCATTTCTCTGTGATCGCAATGATATCAAATCTCCATGCTTTAATTAACACTTACAACTCAATGGCCTAACTTACATTAAAATAAATGTCATCCAGCCATACCACTCTTCCTTTTGCCTTAATTTGACTATATTTGCACTGCCTTATAGATTGATTGGTTCTTCTTCTATCCTTGACTGTGCATCACTCCCTACTATAACTCCATTCCGCCCCTCAATCTCTGCCTAGCTACATTAACCCCCTTACCAATCGCGCTAGCAAACCTCCCCACACATATATTGATCCCATTGGACTTGTACAAGTCCCACCTTCTCCAGAAACAAACCCAATGATTCAGGAATATAAAGTCATCTCTCTTTCTCCTTCTCTTCACCCATACATTCATTTGTTCTATCTGCCTATTTCTATAATCACTAGCACAATACACTAGGAGTAATCCAGAGGTCCTTTTTAAAATCAGGTACCAAACTCCCTAAATTCTTGTTGCAGGACCTCATCCCTCTTTCTACCCATGTCATTGGTCACAACGTGAATAACAATTTTTGACAGCATGCCTTTAGAATGCCTTTGCAACTGTTCAGTGCCATCCTTGACTCTGGCTCCAGGTACACACCTTCCTGCAGCCATAGAAACACACACAAATTTATTAATATATTACTCCTGACTTCTAGGTATTTCTGGTACTTACTAATACGCTTTTCTAATTTATAACAACTTCCAGATAATCCTAACTGCAAATTTGTACCAGCCAATGAACTTAGAGACCTGTTGTGTAACAAATCTTTTTTCTGAACAAAATTGCTGCCTGAACTGCTGTGCTCTTCCAGCACCACTAATCCAAAAACTAACTGTAGGCCACTCTTCCCAAGACACACTTCCTAGTCTGTTTCAATGTAATGCTGGTGATCACCTGTAATGTGACATGAACCAAAGGACCTTGGGTTCATGTCACATTACAGGTGATCACCATTGCACTACACACACTCACTCGCACACAGATACACACAGACGTGCACACAGAAACCCACACACACCCTTATACACACACAGACTCCCACACATGCACCCCCTCACAGACTTAAGACACTCTGCACTCACTACACACACACATTCTCACACTCACAACCCCCACCCCAGACAGACACACACACAGACAGACTAAGACCCACATGCACACATATATATTGTGTGTGGTGAATTTTGTTTGGTACAAAGTTACATTGCACTTTGCTCAAAAACCACATAGATTCATGTCGAACTCTGAGCTCAAAAACTGCATGAATGTATGTAAAACTCATAAATTGGTGGGATCTGAGCTACAGAGAGAGGCTGAACAGGCTGGGGCTGTTTTCCCTGGAGCGCTGAAGGCTGAGGGGTGACCTTATAGAGGTTTACAAAATTATGAGGTGCATGGATAGGATAAATAGACAAAGTCTTTTCCCTGGGGTCGGGGAGTCCAGAACTAAAGGGCATAGATTTAGGGTGAGAGGGGAAGGATATAAAAGAGACCTCAGGGGAAACGTTTTCACGCAGAGGGTGGTACGTGTATGGAATGAGCTGCCAGGGGATGTGGTGGAGGCTGGTACAATTGCAACATTTAAGAGGCATTTGGATCGGTAGATGAATAGGAAGGGTTTGGAGGGATATGGGCTGGGTGCTGGCAGGTAGGACTAGATTGGGTTGGAATATCTGGTTGGCATGGACGGGTTGGACTGAAGGGTCTGTTTCCATGCTGTACACCTCTATGACTCTATGACTCTATTCACTGGCTGTGGGCATTGTTGGCTGTGCCAGCATTTATTATCAAGAGGGCAGTTAAGAGTTAGCCACATTGCTATGGCTCTGGAGTCACATATAAACCAGAGCAGGTGAGGACAACAGCCTAAAGGGCATTACTGAAGCAGATAGAATTTTACAACAATCGACAGTGGTTACATGGTCACTATTAGGCGAACTCTTTACTTTAGACTTTTATTGATCGCCAATTTCAATACCTGTCATGATGGGATTCAAACCCATGTCTCCATGATGCTAGTTAGGGTTATGGATTAATTGGCTAATGATGTTACCACTATGTCACCACCTCTGTAACTGAAAGTATAGTCAAAGCTGTCAATTTTTCAAGTAAATTGAACCCAGGCTACTCAATCTGTATTGCTAACCAACAAGACAAGAAAACCTGATAGGGGTCACTGGTACAAATATGCAGAACAATTGATTGCAGCCACTTCAAAATTTCTAAAATCAAGGAGCCACTGAAATTAAAAGTGGAAAAACAAGCAAAGATTACTATTAAGAAAAGGCTTAGAGAGTGGAATTAATTGTTGTTGTAAAAAGCTTTTAATTACTTTCTAGGAACCAGTCACAAAGTACTTAATTCAGAATCAGAATCAGAATAGCCTTTTTTGTCACGTACACTCGAGGAGTGCAGTGAAAAGCTTGTAGTGTAGCCTTTCAGTGCCATCTTAGGTACAGGGTCCCTAGGTGCAGATATTTTTAAGTGTGGATGTTGGTTTGCTCGCTGAGCTGGAAGGTTCATTTTCAGACGTTTCATCACCATACTAGGTAACATCATCAGTGAGCCTCCAGATGAAGCACTGATGGCATGGCCTGCTTTCTGTTTATGTGTTTAGGTTTCCTTGGGTTGGTGATGTAATTTCCTGTGGTGATAGCACTTGTGTGATGATGTCATTTTGTGTTCTTTTTCTCAGGGGTGATAAATGGGATCCAAGTCAATGTGTTTGGTGATAGAGTTCCGGTTGGAATGCCATGCTTCTAGGAATTCTCGTGTGTGTCTCTGTTTGGCTTGTCCTAGGAAGGATGTGTTATCCCAAGCAATGTGGTGTCCTTCCTCATCTGTATGTAAGGATACTAGTGAGAGTGGGTCATGTCTTTTTGTGGCTAGTTGATGTTCATGCATCCTGATGGCTAGTTTTCTGCTTGTTTATTCGATGTAGTGTTTATTACAGTTCTTGCAAGGTATTTTGTAAATTACATCAGTTTTGCTTGTTATCTGTGTAGGGTCTGTCAAGTTCATTAGCTGCTGTTTTAGTGTGTTGATGGGTTTGTGGGCTACCGTGATGCCAAGAGGTCAGAGTAGTCTGACTGTCCACTCTTTGGCTCCACTCCAGGAAGGGCAGAAGTCGGGGTGGGAGTTGGGAGTAAGAAAAGAAAAGCTACGAAGGGGAGAAAAAAAAAAGAAGGGAATGGGGTTGGTGAGCAGAGGAGCTCTGACTGGTGCATCCTACTCTGCCGCCATCTTGGAAATGTCAGGCAGATAATTCAGCATTGATAGAAATAATTTAGAAATATAAATGTCAATGCTACCAAACCTCTCCTAGATGGTGATATAGTTATAGATCAGAATGGTGCTTGGCTTGGAGTGAACCTGCTCCACCTGTAGTACTGTTCCCATATAACTGCTGCCTGTGTTCTTCTAACCTGTAATGCCTTGTGAGTGATCTTGCATGTCTTTTATTTTAGAATAAGGCAAGGAATGAATATTTAAATGTAGAGGCAGAAGAATTCAAATATAACAATTGTAATAAGAATGATTCATTTATATGTTTCATAGATTTACAGAGTCCTGTGCTAGCAATAGAAATACTAGAATACCATAACATCAAAATGGAATTTGACTTATTTAGTCAAGCAGCAGTCCTGATAATACATTATCCAATGCATGGTAAAACAGCTTGGATGCTGAGTGCTGTAGTGTATCCTGTGACTCATCCTCAGCAAGGTCTTGTGATAGACAAAGCATTTCCATGTAGCTGTTATTCAATATCCACGGTCTCCTTGATGTGCTAAAAAACCAAATGACTGGAATGAGTGATCTAATTATATTTTATATCTTGGCTACATGTACAAAGAGTGGAGTAATCTTGTGAATGACTGAGTCATTTAGTAGAAGTTTCCTTTGTTCACACTTCTCTTTAGAATAATTGAGTTTTCAACACAGTATTGTCAGCTCTGCTCAACGTCAGTTCCTAAATGCAACCTGCATTAATTAAAAAGTCTCCCAATTTACCTGCTGCAATTTGAGAGCAAAGTCAGGAATCACACGATGCTAGGTTGTAGTCCAATTGGTGAAGTCACCTAACGAAGAGGCTATGCTCCGAAAGCTTGTGATTTCAACTTCACATGTTGGACTATAACCTGGTGTGTGATTTTTGACTTTGTCCACCCCAGTCCAACACAGACACCTCCACATCATGGCAATTTGTGACCTCTAAGGATACAGCAAATTTTATTCATTGTGTGCCTGAGCTCTCCGTTCACCCCTTGACATGTCAATGGATTAGGATAAAGGTGTACGTCTGAATTATTGAAGACCTGATCATGTCTGGAATGACATCATTCATACATAGTCAAAAAATGTGGTGCTGGAAAAGCACGGCTGGAGAGGCAGCTTCCGAGGAGCAGGAGAGTCGATGTTTCAGGCCTAAACTTTTCATCGGGATTCCTCATAGTGTAGAGTAGCTTTTATTTGTCATTTCTACCATATACAACTGATACATTAAAAACAAGACAGCATTCCTCCAGGACCGAGGGTATTACATGGACAGCACAAACTATGCAATCGTACACGGCATAATGTGCATAAGAAGGGCAAAACATGCAAGTTAGTGTAACAGAAGAATGATAAATAATAGACATTTTTCTAGCAGCAGTTCAAAGTTGTGCAAAGAATTTCAGATGGGTAAGTGTGCAATTGTGCTGTGCTAAGGAGCCTTGGAGAAGAAACTGTTGCACAGTCTGACCCTGAGAGACCAAATGCTCTGGTATCTTCTGCCAGATAGCAGAAGGTAGATGAGTGTGAGTAAGGGGTGTGTGGGGTCTTCCACAGTGTTCTTAGCCTTGAGGATGCAGCATGTGGTGTAAATGTCTGTAATGGAGGTAAGAGAGACCCCGATGATCCTCTCAGCTGTCCTCACTAACCGTTGTAGGGTCTTACAATCCAAGAAGGTGCAATTTCCGAACCAGACAGTGATGAAGCAACTCAGGTACTCTCAATGAACCTTCTGTAGAACGTGGTGTGGATGCGGGGCGGGGGGTGGGGGGGATGGGTGAAGGAGGTAGGCTTTCCTCAGCCTGTGCAGGAAATAGAGATGTGGCTGGACTTTCTTGGCTATGGAGCTGGTGTTGAGGGTCCAGGTGAGATTCTCCGCAAGGTGTATGCCAAGAAATTTGGTGCTTTTCATGATCTCCACAGGGGAGCCATTGATGTCTAGCAGAGAGTGGTTGCTCTGTGCCCTCCCAAAGTCAACAACCATCTCTTTCATCTTGTTCACTTTCAGAGTTGGTGGCTGTGCTCTAGTCCATTAGCCACTGCACCTCGTCTCTGTATGCTGACTCGTTATTCGTGCTGATGAGACCCATTACAGTCGTATCATTAGTGAACTTAATGATGTATTTTGACATGTGCATCGCTGCACAGTCTTGAGTCAACAGGGTGAAGAGCAGTGGACTGAGCACACAGCCCAGGGAGGGGCTTGGGGGTGCCCTCATGCTCAATGTGATGGTGTTGGAGGTGCTGTTCCCAATCCGGATTGACTGAGGTCTCCTGCTCCTTGGATGCTGCCATGACCTACTGTGCTTTCCCAGTGCTACACACTTTGACTCTGATCTCCAGCATCACAGTCCTCACTTTCTCTTCCTCATTCATACATAGTAGTCTGAATAATCCTCTGGCCTGTAACCTCGCAATTACTGATAAGGTCCAAACATTTGAATGAAAACCAAAGAATCATACATCATACAGGAGGTTTTGTGCTGCACAGGATATTCTTTGCATGCTGTTGGGACACCAGTGATGACTGCCAGACTGTTTTCTCTTAGATTTTATTTGTGACTGAAAGCTGTCTCCCTTGACTTCACTGAGGACCTCTGCCAAGCCTGTGTCTGCACTAAATGCCAGACAAGGTAAGGTGAACCTGGTAGCACTGACTAAGGGGACAATGAGCAAAAAGACAAGGTGTTCATGGCGTTCTGACAGCAAAGTAGCAAACATTGAAAACAGGAGCAGGAGTAGGCCATTTTGCCCTTTGAGTCTTCTCTGCCATTTAATATGAACTTGGCTGATCATCCAACTCTGTACTCTGTTCCTGCTTTCTCCCCGTCCGTTTAGTCCTAAGAATTGTATCTAATTCCTGAAGGTGAGCGAGTACAACGCAGGTGAAATGCTTTCCAAGAAGTTGGAAATTAACTGGTATGCAATAAGAGCCTACCTTCAGAAGAAGTACAGTGAGCAGCAACCTCTCACTTTGATAGCTGCAACCGTTCAGTTTCAGTGTTTAATGGGTCCCTAGCTTGACAGTTACACCTTATTATGCTCTTGCCTGATTAATCCTGGCGAGTTACAGACTGGGAAACTTGTGAGTTGGCAATAAAGCTGGCTAGGGATGAAATATCAGAGTTACTTCTCTGACATTCTGTGGTGGTTTATTACTTGCCCACAAATCTGGATCATGTCAGATTCCTTTCAGGAGTTTTTACTCCTCATCTGCACCCACACCCACCTGCTCTTGCCTTTTAAAATTCTGCATGGTGCTTTGCTTCGGCCTAGTAGGGCTATGAATATATGAATCGAGTTGACAATTCGAGTGACTCTTTACCCAGTGACTGGAGCTTATTGCCACAAGGAAGAGTTGAGGCATGGATGTGTTCAATGGAAGCCAGGTAAACAGGAAGGAGAAAGCAAGAAAAAGAAATGATGATCTAAAGACAGTTGGGAAGAAGATTGACTGGCGCATAAACACTGATGTTAACCTGTTAGGATGATGGTTTTTCTTTGTGGTGCAAACACATTTATAGAATTTTTTTTAATATAGAATCCCTACAGTGTGGAAACAGCTCTTTGGCCCAACAAGAACACACCAACCCTCTGAAGAGTATCTCACCCAAACTCATTCCCCTACATTTACCCCTGACTAATGCGCCTAACCTACACATTGCTGAACCCTATGGGAAATTTAGCATGGCCAATTCACCTAACCTGCACATCTTTAGATAGTGGGAGGAAACCAGAGCACCCAGAGAAAACCTATGCACAGATGGGGAGAATGTGCAAACTCCACACAGTCACCCGAGGCTGGAATCAAACCTAGGTCCCTAGCGCTGTGAGGCAGCAGTGCTAAGCACTGAGCCACCGTGCCACTGATACATCATCGTAATTTTCCATTTTGGCATTTGGACTAATAGTCGAACCTGACTCCAGGGAAAAATAGAAGGCAATTTTCTGGAATGGTGTGGAGATAACTCAAAGGCGTTGGCAAATTGCTTTTGAAAGATCTTCACAAAGTCCTTTGGGCATAATGGAATGCCTTTGAAACCAAGCTAAAATTAATTCAACTGTTTTTGAGGATGAAGATACTGCCAGACACTGTGCTAAGCCAATTAAATTGTAACCAACCCAGTAACAGTGAATGTTGCCTCTGGGAAAGTTGTGAGATCATATGCCAGTCTGAGGGGGGGTTCCAAATTTGGATTTAATGAAGTTCATGTTGGAAAAGGCGGATTTGCAAAGACAGGTTGAACCAAATAGGGAAGCTGTTTTCATTGTGAATTACATTGCAAAATTTGTGATAGCTTTTACCTGAATGTCATTTTGAAAACTGACAATCTCTATTTCCGAAGTGATAGAGTCAAAGTTAAACAGCAACATCCATTTGTTCAGAAATGTCACCAACATCTACTTCCATGAAATGGATTTGAAGTAAACATTTGAAGTAAACATGGGGTGGCATGTGGCTCAGTGGTTAGCACTGCAGTCTCATAGTGCCAGGGACCTGGGTTTGAGTCTAGGCTTGGGCGACTATCTAGTTAAAAACAAGGGCTGCAGATGCTGGAAATCAGATTCTAGACTAGAGTGGTGCTGGAAAAGCACAGCAGTTCAGGCAGCATCCGAGGAGCAGGAAAATCACTGGAGTGGTGCTGGAAAAGCACAGTAGTTCAGGCAGCATCCGAGGAGCAGGAAAATCTACTAGAGTGGTGCTGGAAAAACACAGCAGTTCAGGCAGCATCCGAGGAACAGGAAAATCTACCAGAGTAATGCTGGACTCAGATGCTGCCTAAACTACTGTGCTTTTCCAGCGCCACTCTAGTCTAGAATCTTGGGCGACTATCTGTGTGGAGTTTGCACTTTCCCCTCATGTCTGCGTGGATTTCCTCCGGGTGTTCCGGTTTCCCCCCACAATCCAAAGATGTGCTGGTCAGGTGGATTGGTAATGCTAAATTGCCCATAATGTTAGGTGCTTTGGTCAGAGGGAAATGGGTCTGGGTGGGTTACTCTTCGGAGGGGTAGTGCGGACTGGTTGGGCCGAAGGGCCTGTTTCCAAACTGTAGGGAATCTAATCTAATTATGCATGGCTCCAGCTGCTCATATTCATTCAATCTGTCGTTACACTCTTCACCAAGGCAGGTCAGGAAATCACCCTCATTGTCCATGTCCGGGATTCCAACCACAGCTTGGTTTTCTGCAAGTGTTTGGAACACAGAAGGGAAATGCTGCATTTTCCTCATTTGAACTTACTGTACCAGGGGGTTATGTTTTGACTCGAAAGCTTTCACTGCATTAATCATGTTGGCATCAGTTTCCCTTTCAATTCACAGTTCAGGGCATTCAATTGCTTTGTCTTTTTAAAAATACCAAATCAGGCAGCCACACAATGCTTGATAATTGGTTGCACTTTCATTTCTTGACTACATGAAAGCTTTGATAAAAGTGAAAGAAACTGAAGTAGTATTTTTCCTGTACTACGTTAGTGTGTAGCAAAAAAAATGACGACACTCAGGTGACAGCTTGTCAAGAAATGACTTGAAACTTGGGTGATGTTTGCCCTTTGCATGCATCAGATTTATAAGCCTAGCAGCAGGAGACAATATAACCAAACCCCATTACTTTGGCACAGATTGTTTGTTATTGAATGATATTGTGGGAGTTCAAGAAAGGAGGGAAATTGGGGTGTGCTTAATACATGCCTGATAGTTGCTCAGACATCAGTTGTCACTGCAACTAGCTTCTCCAATGACACATTCTTTTTTGCAAAATAATTCTTGACTTCATGGTAGCAATCAACTCCTCTGATTGTGGATTTCAGAGGCAACAATATTGAGACTTTTTTTAAAAAGATGAATGCCATTTGAACTGGGCTGTATAACTTGTGTCAATGAATCCATCACATTGAATAGAAAGCTACTTGCATTCACTTAAATCCCTCTCTAAATACTCTATCATGTTGGCTGATAAAGTAGATACTCTTCTTACCAAGATCTTTGCTACTAACTGCACGTCTGAAATGGCAACATAGTTTCAGGGATGGTTTTGAAATTTCAGAATAGAGTTCAGTTATCGGAACCATCGTGTTTTTTACAATGTTTGTAAATGTTATCTTTTTCTTGGTCAAAGAGCGAGAAAATTAGAATGATGCCTCTGTTGTCACATTAGTTTTCTTGGGTGGTTTGGTAAGAAAAAGGTAGCAGTTCTTGCAATGCAGTTTTTAGTTCATTTAATTTTTCTGACTGCAGACTACTTCCTGTTGAAAGCCACTTTCAAAATGCTGGTGCACTGTTGCAAAGTGTCTCTTGAAATTGCTGTTTTTTCTGACTGTGACTCTCACACTGCAGATTAAACAGCCACGCTTATCTTTCATACTTGTGGACAAAATATTGTTCTCACACTCTTGATGGAAATATATGTCTTCCATCTTTTCATGGATGGACCTGCCTCTGCACTTGTGATGTTTATGATGGTAGATTAATTTTCCTGCCATTATTGAACGAGGCACAAGATAAGCTACAGTGTTGCCATAGTAATGGTGGAAAAAGGGATAGAGTGGCCAAACTAGTTTTCTAGCTTGAGGTGGTAAATGAATTATATAACTTGAATCCTGTAATCCTATAGGTTACTTTTCCAAACATTAATGCGAGCTACTCATTGGCAGACGGCAAGCTATGAATCATTTACAATCGACATGTCTTTCCAGTCCATACAGCTCTCTCTCCAATAAGAGGGAGGACTTGTGGTGGTTTAACCTGAGGGTCACCATACTTCAGATGAAGGGAAAGGTTGAGAATGATAGTCCTTCATAGTAACCTCCAATGCAGGACTTGGATCCTTATTATTAGTATCACTCTGTATCAGCAAACCAGCAGTCCAGCTATTGAGCTACCCAACTCCCACATGCACTATACACTTTCTCCCTTGCAGACTACTCCATCTCTCTTCTCAACCTCATGAACAAGACTGTTATTGCCACTGTTGCATTGTGGTGCACATCACTACCTAACTACCATAGGCATTAAATCATTATTCTAGTGTTCACTAATGTCCTTTTGGGGAAGGAAACTGTCATCATTACCCAGTATGGTTTGCATGTGATTCGAGACCCACAGCAATGTGGTTGACTTGAAACTGCCCTCTGGGTAATTTGGGATGGGCAACAAACCCTAGCCAATGATGTCCACATTCCATGAATGAATTAAGAGAACACTCTACGCCAAGATTATTTCAAAAGAAAAAGAAAATGAAAAAGTCCAAAGATTGGCCATGCAAGATTGCCCATAGTGTCCAGGGATGTTTAGATTAGGTGTGTTAGCCATGGGAAATGCAGGGTAGCAGGTTAGGTTTGGATGGGATGCTCTTAAAAGGTCAGTGTGGACTTATTCGGCCGAAGGCACTGTAAAGATTTTATGATCTATGATCTATACATACCTTCACCTTCTGTGACCTTGCTCCTTATTGTTATCAACCCTGCAGGAATTAGTTGAGCAGAAAAGTAAATATGCATACACTGAGCTGCCTATTGGAGGAAGGGGAAGCAAGTGGGCTGTGTTATAAATCAGGTAATATCTTCCACTAAGAGTCAGAGTTCCAGTTAGACAATCTGGCTACACCTAACACTGCAGTGTTGTCTGTGTCTAGTGTCTACAGGGTATATATGCTGTACAGGCAAATACTCAGGACTTTGCTTTGTCTTCCTGGCTCACTGAAGGAACAGTTGAAACCCAACTTTGAGTTAAAGGATGTAATTTCAGTTGCTGAAATGTTACTATCACTGAGATGGAACAGACGCAGTTTCATAAGAATTTTGATGACTCCCAGACTCACAATAAAGAGTTATGAAAATAATAATATAACCACCTGCGAGAAAGTTCATGTTTGAAACTGACACAACCGATTGAGCTATAGCTGGGCCAGCTTCCCATTAAATTGAACAATGCTCAACCAGAACTTATATGAAGTGCAGGACAACATTGTCTTTATGGAATCTACAGTGATTGCAAGATTTGAAATTAATGCTTTCTGTTCTTTTGTAATCTGAGTGATGAATACAGAAATAAAGGGAGGTTGCATGTGGCAATACAATCACAATTATTACCATTAAATGTTTCTGTCACTTTATTGCTCCTTGTTTTTATTAAAATAAATGCCTGCATTTATACAGCACCTTCCACAACCTCAGAAAATCTGAAAGTGCTTTACAGCCAATTAAATACTTTTGAAACGTGGTCTGTGTTGCAATGAGGGAAATGTCACAGCCAATTTACAGACAGTGACGTGTCACCAAACAGCAAATCGGTGTTATATAATAAAATAATCTATTTTAGCAATGTTGATTGAAGGGTAAACGTTTGCCATCACACCAATGATAACTTCCTTGTCTTCAAAATAGTGTCGTTAACTCTTTAACATCCAACTTGGAAAGACAAAGTCATTTGTCTAACATCTTTGTACAAAAAGTGAAGCCTAATAGTGTAAGGCCAGGTTACATCTATACCCCGAAGCCTGCAGAATGGAAATTGAACCCACAGCCTTTGAATCTCATCCGCAAGAGCACCAAATGCTCAACCACAGCTGACATCTTGCATTGGTCATTAATTTTTTACATGTTCCTTTTCATTTTAAGAGTTTCCTAAGGGGCAGTTTTATTTACATTGCTCATCTCTTCCCCTTTTTAGTTTATTCTCATTGAAAAAAAAAATCTGCAGAAGTCTTTCATTTTTCTGTGCCTTTCTATTGAGAATCACTTCTGAAATTGCTCGCATCCCAGTGAAAGACCTAGTGCCTCTGGCTGTCGAGGAGTAAACAGATTAAGAATGATATAGAGTTTAATATATTTTAACGTGTATAAAGTGTCTATAAACTTCAATATTTATTTTTATTGCACAATATATCAGTTTGGAAATTGCTACATGCTATTCAGTAGTATGCGATGCGTGACTAAGGATTTGTGAGATGATGCACATCTGCCTAAAACGATTGCTATCATTACTTTGAGAAGCATGAGTCTTGTCCATACAATAGACTATGGCATACAATACAGGGTCATTACCAATTACACAAATAAGCAACAATTAAATAGCTTAAGCAACTTTAAAAAAATTTTTGCAGTAAAGCACATGAATGATGTTCACAACACATGCAAAGTAATTATCTTGTATGGTCCAGGAAGGGCTGAAGAGGACCTCACCAGTTGTATTTGTATAATTGTAGATGAGTGATTTGTCATCCTCAGCCAGATGGTGAAGTAGGCCATCAGACACAGATCCTTTTGCTTGTTCGTTTATTTCCACAATGCAGCATTAAATACGCCTGTTTTCTACCTATTAACCAAGTAACTCTCTTTATAAGTCTATTGAGCATCAGTTACCAAAAAATTAATGAATTAACCACCCCTTATTCATACATTTTTTGAGCAATCAGCTAGTGAAATTAAGAAATTAACAAATGATTAACCCATACAGGAGTCTTTGTACTAAAACTGCAGCTCTGGTCAATGGTACCACTAGGTGGAGCACTGCATGCACATTTGCAAAATTGGCATCTTGTGTTTAAAACTCAAATACTGCAGCAAAAAGTGTCTTGTAAGTAAATGCAAATAAGATAACCGTAGCCAACAAAACACAATTACATTTGGAAACAGACCTTGGGAGTAGTCTTCAAAGTGCTCACTGTGTTTGGAATATTGTACAAATCGTTTTTGCTGTTTTACTAGACACTACTGTCATTTCCCCAGCTCTGATTTCCCCTCAGGGACTGTCCTTTTCATCCTGTTTTCTTCAATCATGTTTAGTAATTTAATAGTACACCAGCTTTTGTTTAACACCTGTTACCCGATGCACTTGTGGTTTGTACCTTCTTGGAAGTGAACAAAGTACATTAAAGCCTGTTAATTTCCCTTCTCTTTTCACTAGAGGTACAGATGGATCAGAGTGGTCACTTTTAATTATAGATTTATTAACAGAATTTAAATTTCAACTTCACCAGCTGCTGTGTTGGGATCTGAATCCAGATTCTCAAGCAGTATTCCAGGCCCCAGTACTTACCTTATGCATTGCAAACAGACACTGTTATATCTATTTTGAACAAAATCATGTAGCCCCAGACTGGATTTGTCCTGGTTAAATCTGTCACAAATTTCTGAGCTTCAGATAAAAGAGGAAACATTTTCTAATCAGCCTGTGCAGATGCACACCTCTGGAGCAAGTGGATCTTGAGACTGGGCGTCCTCGCCCAGAGGGAGAGGCATTACCACTGCACCACAAGAGCCCTATTAGATACGAAACTATGTTTTATCAGCATTAATCGTGTTATGTGAGATTAGATTAGATTAACGCTACAGTATGGAAACAGGCCCTTCGGCCCCACAAGTCCACACCGACCCTCCAAAGTGTAACCCACCCGGAACCATTCTCCTGCCCTACATTTATCCCTAACTAATGCACCTAACACTACGGGCAATTTAGCATGGCCAATCCACCTAACCTGCACTTCATTTGGACTGTGGGAGGAAACCTGCTCAGTCATGTTATTGTACATACTCGAACAAGAATAACCTGACCTTGGGATTCCTGGTTCAGAGGTCAGGATACCACAACTGCGCCACAAGAGTTCAGATGTAACAGCAGATATTTTTATAATCAACCTGTTTAGAGATGTTATTATGCAACTTTGGAGCTGGTGGGACTTGAATCTGGGCCTCCTGTCTCAGTGGTAGGGCATACCACCGTGACACAAGAGCATCCAGAGATGAGAGCAAGTAGCTTGTTTCTCTGGTAGGGAGTGTGTACTGGAATGTTACATTTGCCTTTCAATAGATCAACCTATTTTGACACATGAAAATCAAAAGAACTGTGGATGCTGTAAATCAGAAACAAAAACAGAAGTTGCTGGAAAAGCTCAGCAGGTCTGGCAGCATCTGTGAAGGGTCCAGAACTGAGGAAGAGTCACTGGACCCGAAATGTTAATTTTGATTTCTCTTCACAGATGTTGTCAGACCTGCTGAGCTTTTCCAACAACTTCTGTTTTTGTTTCTGTTCTGACACATGTCTGGAGCAAATGAGACTTGAACCCTGGCCTCCTGGTCCAGAGGTAAGGACACTACCACTGTACCATAAGAGCCCTTAAGTCAAACAAATGGAATTATTTGCAGCATCTGGCACCAGGTTGCTGCAAATTGCCAGATATTTTGTAAACGTCCTGGTCAGGGATTTTACTATGCCCCTCTGGAGCAGGTAGGGCTTGAACACAGGCCTCCTGGCTTAAAGGAGGGACACTACTATAGCACAACAAGAGCGTCCAGGCACAAGAGTAGGTATATTCAGTACCTTCAAATCAACCAGTTCAGTGGTTTTATTACACACCTCTGGTGTAGATGTGTTTGAACCCAGACCTCTCAGATCAGAGGTGGGGACACTACCACTGTACTACAAGAGTCCCAGATATGTCAGCGATAGCATGAAAAAGGGTTTGCCTTCATTTTTTGTTAAACTATTAATGGTTTTATATAAATCACTCAGATATTACAAAGTAGTCATTACAGTGCACTGACAATTCTGATGCAGAAATAACAACTACATATGGGGTAGTGTTGGTTCAGTGGTAATGTCACTGGGTTACTGCTTGAGAACCTGAATTCAGATCCCAAAACAGCAGCTGGTGGAGGTGAAATTTAAATTCTGTTAATAAACTGATAATTATGACGCTAGTTTCATATAGCTCACTAATACCCTCTGGACAAGGAAATATGCCATCCTTACCTGGCCTGGCCTACCTGTGACTCCATACCCAGATATTTTTATAATCAACCTGTTTAGAGATGTTGTTATGGAACTTTGGAGCTAGTGGGACTTGAATCTGCGCCTCTTGTCTCAGTAGTAGGGACATACCACCATGCCACAACAGCATCCAGTGGTATGATTACTTTTAACTGCCCTCTGAACAGTTAAGAATGGACAATAAAGGCTAGCCCATATCCCATGGAAAAAAAAATGCTACCTTAAGAACAGCAAAGGATTTCATATAAATCTCAACTGGCTTTTGATTAGGGTCTGTTGCCACAATTTTTCATTTAGAAGGAGTCACAACTCAGGATTAGATGGCACATGTCACATGAATAAGCCGTGAGCAAGTTATGCTTTCATTCACTTTCAAAAAAATATAAAGCAATAATTTAGTTGCAATGTATTTGAACTTTATTTCACCATTTATGGAGACAGGAGTAATATAACATAGAGTCATAAAGATGTACAGCACAGAAACAGACCCTTCGGTCCAACTCGTCCATGTCAACCAGATATCCTAAATTAATCTGGTCCCATTTGCCAGCACTTGGCTCATATACCTTTAAACCCTTCCACTTCATACACCCATCCAGACGGCTTTTAAATATTAGAATTGTTCCAGCCTCTACCACTTCCTCTGGCAGCTCATTTTATACACCTATCACCCTCTGCATGAAAACGTTGCCCCTCAGGTCCTTTTTAAACCTTTCCCCTCTCACCTTAAACCTGTTCCCTCTGTTTCTGGACTCCCCGAGCCCACGGAAAAGACCTTATCTATTTAGCCCATTTATGCCCATTATGATTTTATAAACCTTTATCAGGTCAACCCTCAGTCTTCGACACTCCAGGGAAAACAGCCCCAGCCTATCCAGCCTCTCCCTGTAGCTCAAACCCTCCAAACCCGGCAGCATCCTTGTACATCTTTTCTGAACCTTTTGAGTTTCACAACATCCTTCCTGTAGGAGGGAGGCAAGGATTGCATGCAGTATTCCACAAGGGGCCTAATCAATGTCCTGGCTGGCTGGGAATTGGAAATGGAAAGGTCTTTTTATATAAGCGAGTTTAGAAAAGAAACTAAGGATAATGAAAATGAACCTTCCAGCTCAGCGAGCAAACTTAACTCCAGTTTTTTTATATTATTTTGTGGGATGTGAATGCCATTTGGCAAAGCAGGCATTTGTTGCAGTGACAGATACAATTTTTTTAAGTTTCAAAAATATGCTTTATTCATAACAATACATTTAAATACATACATAGTCACTAAAGCTGTTGAGTTCTGCATGTTAGCATATGAAAAAACAAACAAACTTTGGAGTTTGACTCTATCCAACAAACAAACTCAAGGCATTTCTTACTTGTACGAGACTATATTTATGTTTATTTGAGGCACTATAAGAGTCTGATAGCTGAATGGGTCCCCATTTAACTTCGGTAGAAAGACCTCAGACAGTAGTCTTTCCTCAGTGTGCCTTGGTGGCAGCTGCCCAAAGCTTTAGTACATAGTACTGGCTCATGGATTGTGCCAGGTAAAAACAAGGACTGCAGATGCTGGAAACCAGATTCTAGATTAGATTAGATTAATTACAGTGTGGAAACAGGCCCTTCGGCCCAACACGTCCACACTGACCCGCCGAAGCGTAACCCACCCAGACCCATTCGCCTACATTTACCCCTTCACCTAACACGACGGGCAATTTAGTATGGCCAATCCACCTAACCTACACATTTTTGGATTGTGGGAGGAAACCCACACAGACACGGGGAGAATGTGCAAACTCCACACAGAGAGTCGCCTGAGACGGGAATTGAACCCGGGTCTCAGGTGCTGTGAAGCAGCAGTGCTACCCACTGTGCCACCGTGCCACCCACAATTAGACTGGTGCTGGAAAAGAGCAGCAGTTCAGGCAGCATCCAAGGAGCATGGGACACCCGCACCAATCAACCACACCGCCCTGTGGCCCAACATTTCAACACCCCCTCCCACTCTGCCGAGGACATGGAGGTCCTGGGCTTCCTTCATCGCCGCTCCCTCACCACCAGACGCCTGGAGGAACAACACCTCATCTTCCGCCTCGGAACACTTCAACCCCAGGGCATCAATGTGAACTTCAACAGTTTCCTCATTTCCCCTTCCCTCACCTCACCCCAGTTCCAAACTTCCAGCTCAGCACCGCCCTCATGACCTGTCCTACCTGCCTATCCTCTTTTTCACCTATCCACTCCACCCACCCCCCCGACCTATCACCTTCATCCCCTCCCCCACTCACCTATTGTACACTATGCTACTTTCTCCCCACCCCCACCCTCCTCTCATTTATCTCTCCACCCTTCAGACTCTCTGCCTGTATTCCTGATGAAGGGCTTTTGCCCGATTTTACTGCTCCTTGGATGCTGCCTGAACTGCTGTGCTTTTCCAGCACCACTTTAATCTAGAACTTGGAAGGTGCCAGTCTACAATACTCAGTCAAGGTTAACTCCTTGCTGTGGAAGACAATAGGAGATGCCCAGTCTCCCCAATGTAGAGCGCTTTAGGGAACATCTCTGGGACACCCGCACCAATTAACCACACCGCCCCGTGGCCCAACATTTCAACTCCCCCTCTCACTCTGCTGAGGACATGGAAGTCCTGGGCTTCCTTCACCGCCGCTCCCTCACCACCAGACTCCTGGAGGAAGAACGCCTCATCTTCTGCCTCGGAACACTTCAACCCCAGGGCATCAATGTGGACTTCAACGGTTTCCTCAATTCCCCTTCCCCTACCTCACCCTAGTTCCAAACTTCCAGCTCAGCACTGTCCCCATGACTTGTCCCGACTTGTCCTACCTGCATATCTCCTTTTCCACCTATCCACTCCACTCTCTCCTCCCTGACCTATCACCTTCATCCCCTCCCCCACTCACCTATTGTACTCTATGCTACTTTCTCCCCACCCCCACCCTCCTCTAGCTTATCTCTCCACCCTTCAGGCTCTCTGCCTTTATTCCTGATGAAGGGCTTTTGCCCGAAACGTCAATTTCGCTGCTCCTTGGATGCTGCCTGAACTGCTGTGCTCTTCCAGCACCACTAATCCAGAATCTGGTTTCCAGCATCTGCAGTCATTGTTTTTACCTCGACAATAAGTTTCAGACAGACCAAACAGCATCTTTTACTGAGTTGATAGTCCTCCAGACACAGTCGATGTTTATTGTGGTGTGTAACCCGGGGAACAGCTTGTAGAGCACTGTGTCACATAGTTACTTGGGATGAACCTCAACAAAAACCACTGCACCTCTCTCCAGATTTGCTTTGCAAAGGCACAATCCAGCAGGAGTTGTGTGATTGTCTCTGCGGCGGCACGGTGGCTCAATGATTAGCACTGCTGCCTCACAGCGCCAGAGACCTGGGTTCAATTCTCGCCTCAGGCGATTGACTGTGTGGAGTTTGCACATTCTCCCCGTGTCTGCATGGGTTTCCTCCAGGTGCTCCCGTTTCCTCTCACAGTCCAAAAATGTGCAGGTTAGGTGAATTGGCCATGCTAAATTGCCCATAGTGTGAGGTAAATGTAGGGGAATGGGTCTGGATGGGTTGCGCTTCGACGCGTCGGTGTGGACTTATTGGGCCGAAGGGCCAGTTTCCACACTGTAAGTAATCTAATCTAATCATCCCCACAACTGCTTTGAGGGCAGCATGCATTGGCGCAGAGAGTCCAGACGTACAAAAAGGATCTTCCACCGCCAACCTCTTTTTGTTTTGCTGCGGACCACAGTAATAGCTGGCTCTGAGGGAAATGAATCAGTGTCAAGGAAATGATTTGGATGTGACCATAAGAGGTACAGTTAGTAAGTTTGCAGATGACACCAAAATTGGAGGTGTAGTGGACAGCAAAGAAGGTTGCCTCAGATTACAACAGGATCTTGATCAGATGAGCCAACTGGTTGAGAAGTGGCAGATGGAGTGTAATTTAGATAAATGCAAGGTGCTGCATTTTGGAAAAGCAATCTTAGCAGGACATTTACACTTAATGGTAAGGTCCTGGGAGGGTTGCTGAACAAAGAGACCTTGGAGTGCAGGTTCATAGCACCTTGAAAGTGGAGTTGCGGGTAGATAGGATAGTGAAGAAGGCGTTTGGTATGCTTTCCTTTATTTGTCAGAGTACTGAGTACAGGAGTTGGGAGGTCATGTTGCGGCTGTACAGGACATTGGTTAGGCCACTTTTGGAATATTGTGTGCAATTCTGGTCTCCTTCCTATCAGAAAGATGTTGTGAAACCTGAAAGGGTTCAGAAAAGACTTACAAGGATTTTGCCAGGGTTGGAGAATTTGAGCTACAGAGAGGGGCTGAATAGGCTGGGACTGTTTTCCCTGGATCGTCGGAGGCTGAGGGGTGACCTTATAGAGGTTTATAAAATTATGAGGGGCATAGATAGAGTAAATAGACAAAGTCTTTTCCTGGGGTGGGGGAGTCCAGAAGTAGAGGGCATAGATTTAGGATGAGAGGGGAAAGATATAAAAGAGACCTAAGTGGCAACTTTTTCATGCAACAGTATGGTACGTGTATGGAATGAGATGCCAGAGGAAGTGGTGGAGGCTGGCACAATTGCACCATTTAAAAGTATCTGGATGGGTATATGAATAGGAAGGGTTTCGTGGGATATGGGCCAGATGCTGGCAGGTGGGACTAGATTGGGTTGGGATATCTAGTTGGCCTGGACAAGTTGGACTGAAGGGTCTGTTTCTGTGCTGTACATCTCCATGACTATGACTATTACTCTCCATGTGTGAATGAAGGGTGACTTAGTGATGGGATGCCAGCTTCTGTGAAGTTATTTCAGCGGCACATTCCTGAAGAAATTCACTCACAACAGCCTCTTTGAGTTGGGGCAAGTATTTCTGACATTATGACAATATTTGGGAAGCTTGACTCATTTAATCCTGCCGTCAAAGACTGGGCCAGTATGTGGAGAGAATACACTTTTTTTTGAGAAAATGACATTGGGACAGATGAAAAGCAACAAGTAATTCTTCTGACAGCTTGTGGACCTGCAGCTTTTTTGATTTTTGGGAAACTAACTTTACCAGAGGCACCAGTATTACCAGCATTCAAGAATTGACGGATTTAGTTAAGGAATATTATGACTCCGAGATTCCACTAATTCTGATATGCTATTATAGAATCATAGTCATAGAGATATACAGCAATTCATGAACCGGGGGAATCCGTATTGGGATTTTTGACTCGGTTAAGACAGCTGGCAAAGGCATATAACTTTGTTTTAACCCTGAAAGAGATGCTCAGAGACCATTTGTTATATGGGATTAAAGATAAATCATGCAAAAGCGCCATCTAGCTGAAGCCCAACTGGATTTCAAACATGCACCACAACTGGCTTTATCATTGGAAAATGTGGCAAATGGAGAACAGAAGTGGAAGGGTATTCTGATGGAAGTGGACACCCCGTGCCAGTCTGACTGATCTTAGGCAACATCACTTGAGTGAAGGCAATTGCCTAGCCTCCACTACAGAAGAGATGGTGGGTTGTAAAATACAAACTTGCATAAATCCAGACATATTGACATCAGTTCTCATGAGTTTCAACTTCCAGGCGATCAGTATCAAATCACAGTTTCCTGATTGAAGTGAGTCCTGCAGGTTTCCTCCTCGCAGGCAAAATGCAGACTTAATTCCAGCCAGCAGCACAGAGAGAAAGGAATGGCAAATCCAAGACGGGCTGCTTGGAATCCTGCTGAAGGTCAAACAACAACTGGCAGAGAATCCCAGAATTCCATATTTAAGCAATTCAACAAATTCCAACTTGAGCAATGTGTCAAAGATTTCAGGTGCTGATAGCTCATTTCAGTGCAATAATTGGAAGGCCATTAATCTAACACGGTATCACTACCTATCCCATCAGAATTTTAATTGTGTGGTTAAGAGGTAACTATAAAAGGATTAGCGCCATCTTAGCACAATGGATTTCAATGTTTTCCTTTGTCCAGAGCTGGCTGGAAGGCAGACAGGTCATCTCCCCTGCCCATTGTGTTAACTTGTCTTGTGATCTGGTGGCAGTGTCCCTTCCTCTGAACCAGGTTCGGAGTTCAAACCCTACTCATTACAGAGCTGTATGATATCTTGATATAGAAAATATCTTAGCTGAAATCTCTATTTAACACAGGGTGGTCAGTAGCTCATGTGATTAGCTTGGCTGTTTTATGAGTCTAGCAATGTTGCCCGTTTTTAGAAGATACAAAATTTAAAAATGAAAATGGAGAAATGAATACAGTTTCTTTTCTCTTTGGGATTTTCCTTTATGCCATGATGCATGCTATACCATGGGAGAGATTTCAAGGAAACATAAACATTCCCTGTGTAAAGACCCTCAATTTATATCTCAAGTTGATTGTACTTTGGGTGCATGTGTACACAATGATTTAAGAAGGCAACTCATAATTCCTTCTCTGATGGCAATTAAGGATGAGTAACTGATTCTCCCTTTGCCAATGACTCTAACATCCCACAAATGAATAAAAATAAGTTCCTCACTCTGTTAGATATAGATTTTGGCATGCATCCCAGATCATTGTGATGTCAAGAGAGGAGGCTTGATAGAGGTTTCAAAAATCATGAGAGCGCTGGTTAGAGTAGATAAGGAGAAGCTCTTCCCACTTGTTAAAGAGATAAAATGACATGCAAACGAAGCAATGGTGATGTGAGATAACACTTTTTTACACAGCAAGTAGTTATGGAAAATGAGCCAGAGGAAGGAATGCCAGTGATCTCAAGGACCAATTCCATCCCTCAGAAACCAAAAGTGTGGTTGGGGATGCAGCAGTAGGATCAGGCTCACCAGCCTCACAAGGGCCCACAGAACCCATGACCAATGGCACAGAACTTTCAAGATAGCAATCAAACTCATTAGTGAGTTGTTGTTGACAAGGAGTTAGGGTATGGAATGCAATACCTGGAAATATGGTGGAAGCAGGTTTAACTAAAGCATTCAAGAGGGCATTGGATGATTACTTGGACAGAAATGTGGATAGAGATATGGGGAAAAAGCTGGCACTAGGTAAGGGAGCTGGTGCAGGCAACAATGGGCCAAAAGGCCTCCTTCTACATCGTAACAGTTCTGTAATTCTGTGATTTAAACCAGACTGAAAATAATTTTTGAGTCACCACACAGTAGAGAATAGGCTACAAAATCTAAGATATTTTCACCTTGATGGGAGTTCTGTCAGTTGTATGTACATGAATCAATGATGACATGAAAGATTTGACCTTTTAGGGTCAACAGCAGTGGCCAGTTGTCAGATGCAGTTTGCTTCTTTGGTTCTTCAACTTTGAATGGTTGGCCACCTCATGTCCAGCTCATCTCTTTAAGGATGATTACAGCTGTTTCCCTATCCCTGTGTGTGTGCCATTCCTGTAATGACATTCATCTACTTCAAGCAACTACATACAACCTATTTTAAACTTGCAAAGTAGATGTTTTTGTGTAGTTGGGAATAAAATATGCACATTTGTGTACAGAACAGCAGTCCTTATATTGGGGAAATTTTCATTTTTGCTCTTTGCAATTCTTTTATTGATTATAGATGAACAGAATGAGTGACGTTAGTTCAGTTGTCTGGGTGTGATGTAGAGTGATATCTAAAGGGATATGTTCAATTCAAGTCATGACGTTTCTGCTGTCTCAACCTTGTTCCTTACCTGTGGTTTGGTGACCCTCAGGTTAAGCCACCAGCAGTTATTTTTCTTTAATGAGAGAGTGGGACTACGTTAACTTTAGATTGACTGAAAATGCTAAAACCAACATACGTAATGAACTACAATTCTTTACTTGACTTTTCATCCAACAACTAGGAGAAAGTGAGAACTGCAGATGCTGGACAGTCAGAGTCGGAAAGTGTGGCGCTGGAAAAGCACAGCAGGTCAGGCAGCATCGAAGGAGCAGCAGAGTCGATGTTTCGGGCAGAAGCCCTTCATTCCTGAATGCTCATGCCCGAAATTTTGATTGTCCTGCTCCTCAGGTGCTAGCTGACCAACTGTGCTTTTCCAGCATCACACTTTTTGACTTTTCTCCCAGTAATTCAAAAGAGCATTTGTACCATGTGATTGTCCTTCCTCCAAATTAAATATGGGAAGGCAGAATAGACTTGAATTTGGAATGATAAGCATTCCTGATGTGAAAATTCCCAGCAACTGGACTGACTTGAGATGATTATAGCCTGAAGGCCATCAGCCAGATTTATTTGAATCTGATCAGTTAATGGACTTCTTAAATAGAATGTTCTGAAGAAATTGCATTGAGTCTATTTGATGCAATGGTAGTGTCCCTATTACTGGACATGGGGATCTGAGTACAAATTCCACCAGCTATGGAGATATGTCATAACACCTCTGAACATGTTGATTTTAAAGAAAATCTTTTTAAAAATTGTGTTGCTGAATGCAGGCCTGAATCATGCAACTTAAATGATGCTTGGGTGTTTCTCATAGCTAACTTGAAAACATAATTATTTTAATTCGCCACTTATTTCAGCCAAAGTAGAGAATGAATTTTGTTGCTGATATTGGTTAATATCAGTAACATAAAATGAGCTGATAGCAAGGCACCCACCTGTTTTTAAACCTTGCCCTGACTTATTTATCATTGATGATTAATTTTCTCCCCCATTTTAATGTTCACCAAAGGTGCTGGAGTCATAATTATATTTTCTATAGACACAGGTTGTGCCCATCTTAATCATGGAAATAAGGGCAGAGCTTAGACAACCTTTCTTGCCAAATTGAGGATGCTGAATGAATTATGTGGAAAATAATTCCACCTGGATTCTCAAGTTTATAAATCTGTTCAGGAACATGATCAATAGTCCTTCCAGACCAGGTTTAGATCTGTGCAGCTGACCTGTAGATGCACAGATCAGATAAATCTGACATTGACCAATTTTCAATGGAAGTAAGGTTTCACGATTATAAACATTCTGCATTTCCTTGTTAGGTGATAGGTATATGTTGCAATGTGGCCAGAGCACATTTTGATTTTGCTGAGTTTTAAGTTCTGAAGCAGGGTCACTGAACTTGAAGTATTAAGTCTGTATTCTCTCTGCAGGTGCTGACAGTTTCTCCAGCAATTTCTATTTTGATTGCTTCAGATTGTTAGCATCCGCAGTTTTTTGCTTTATTATAATAATTTTAATTCTGTCTTCAAATCTCTGGTGAATATACTTGAATTATTCATAACTTTGGATTTTTCTGTTCCGTTATGGTATTCACAAGTTCTGTTGTCATATGAGTATAAGCAGATTACGAGTAGGTAATTAAACTCTTAAGACATATTGATGTGCCTTCCATGAAACAAAGCAGAAATTGCTGGAGAAACTCAGCAGAGCTAGCAGTATCCTTCTTCTAGTAGAGTCATCGGACTCAAAACATTGATTCTGCTTTCTCTGCACAGATGTTGCCAAACCTGCTGAGTTTCTCCAGCAATTTCTGCTTTGTTTCATGGAAGTCACATCAATATGTCTTAAGAGTTTAATTACCTACTCGTAATCTGCTTATACTCATATGACAACAGAACTTGTGAATACCATAACGGAACAGAAAAATCCAAAGTTATGAATAATTCAAGTATATTCACCAGAGATTTGAAAAATCTGAAACAAAAACAGGAAATATTGGAGAAACTCAGCAAAGCTAGCAGTATCCTTCTTCTAGTAGAGTCATCGGACTCAAAACATTGATTCTGCTTTCTCTGCACAGATGTTGCCAAACCTGCTGAGTTTCTCCAATATTTCCTGTTTTTGTTTCAGCTTTCCAGCATCTGCAGTTTTATATTTTATCCACAATTACCAGCTTAATTGTAATTTTATTGCCTTAGCTGGCAGTGTCTTCACCTTCAAAACACAGTTGAATTAAATTTAGAAACAAAACCAGAAATTGATAGAAGAGCACAGCAGATCTCCAGGGAAATGCAGAATGTTTATAATCAGAGTTAACTTATCGAGTCGAGTGAGCCCTTTTCAGAACTGGGGAAGGGTCCCTTGACTGAAAATGTTTACTCTGATTTCTCTCCACAGATGCGGCCAGGCCTGTTGAGTTTTTCCAGCAACTTCTTTTCTCGTTTCTGATTTACAGCATCTGCAGTTCTTTGGTTTTTATTTTGAGTTAATTTTAGCTTAGTTTAAAGAACTTTCCAGTATGCCCAAAGGAGTTTCTGAAAATCTTTCAAAAGCAATTTGCCGACCTTTGATTATCTCCACACACTTCCTGAAAATCACACTCTGTTTCTCCCTCGAGTCAGTTCCAGCTATTAGTCCAAATCATAAGTTTCAAAATGATGATGATGTATTTGCATCACAAAGAAAGACCATCAGCCTGACAGGTACACATCAGTGTTTATGTTCCACTCCATCTTATTTCCAATTGACTTTATTTCATCATTTCCTTTTATTGCTTTCTCCTGCATAAAGGGTCATTGGACTCAGAATGTTAGAATATAGAACATAGAATATTACAGCGCAGTACAGGCCCTTCAGCCTTCAATGTTGCACTGATCTGTGAAACCAATCTGAAGTCCAGCTAACCGACACAATTCCATTATCATCCATATATTTATGCAAAGGCCATTTAAATGCCCTTAATGTTGGCATTCCATGCCCTTACTATTCTCTGGGTAAGAAAAATACCTCTGACCTCTGTCCTATATCTATCACCCTGAATTTAAAATTATGTCCCCTCATGCTAGCCATCACCATCCGAGGGAAAAGGCTGTCATTGTCCACCCTATCTAATCCTCTGATCATCTTATATGTCTCTATTAAGTCACCGCTCAAACATCTTCTTTCTAATAAAAGCAGTCTCAAATCCCTCAGCCATTCCCCAATAGACCTTCCCTTCATACCGGGGAACATCCTGGTAAATCTTCTCTGCACCCTTTCCAATGCTTCCGCATCCTTCCAATAATGCGGTGACCAGAACTGTATTTAATACTTCCTGATGAAGGGCTTTTGCCCGAAACATCGATTTTCCTGCTCCTAGCATGCTGCCTGGCCTGCTGTGCTTTTCCAGCACCACTCTAATCTTGACTCTAATCTCTAGCATCTGCAGTACTCACTTTGGCCTGCACGCAGTACTCCAAGTGTGGCCGCACCAGAGTTTTGTACAGCTGCAACATGACCTTGTGGCTCCGAAACTCAATCCCTCTACCAATAATAGCTAGCACAGCATATGCCTTCTGAACAACCCCATCCATCTGGGTGACAACTTTCAGGGATCTATGTACATGGACACCGAGATCTCTCTGCTCATCTACACTGCCAAGAATCTTACCATTAGCCCAATTCTCTGCATTCCTGCTACTCCTTCCAAAATGACAGACAGCAGTGGCCCCAAAACAGATCCTTGTGGTACACCAGTAGTAACTGAACTCCAGGACGAACATTTCTCATCGACCACCACTCTTTCTTCTTTCAGTGAGCCAACCTCTGATCCAAACTGCTACATCACCCTCAATCCCATACCTCTGTATTTTGTGCAATAACCTACCATGGGGAACCTATCAAACGCTTTACTGAAATCCAAATACACCACATCAACCGCTTTACCCTCATCCATCTGTTGGTCACCTTCTCAAGGAACTTATTAGGGTTTGTGAGGCACGACTTACCCTTCACAAAACTGTGTTGACTACCCCTAATCAAATTATTCCATTCTAGATGATTATAAATCCTATCTGTTATAATCCTTTCCAACATTTTACTCACAACAGAAGTAAGGCTCACTGGTCTATAATTACCAGGGTTGTCTCTACTCCCCTTCTTGAACAAGGGGACAACATTTGCTATCCTCCAGTCTTCTGGCACTATTCCTGTCCACAATGATAACATAAAGATCAAAGCCAAAGGTTCTGCAATCTCCTCCCTACCTTCCCAGAGAATCCTACGATAAATCCCATCCGGCCCAGGGGACTTATCTATTTTCACACTCTCCAGAATTGTTAACACCTCCTCCTTGTGAATCTAAATCCTGTCCAGTCTAACAGTCTATATCTCAGTGTCCTCCTTGACACCATTGTCTTTTTCCAGTGTGAATACTGATAAAAAAAAATTCATTTCGCACCTCTCCTATCTCCTCGGACTCCATGCACAACTTCCTTCTACTCTCCTTGACTGGCCCTAATCTTCTCTAGTCATTCTTTTATTCCTGATATAGGGTAGACAGTCCTTTATCCGAAATTCCAAAATCCGAAAAGCTTCAAAGTCCGAAGATTTTTTTGTGAGGTCTTTTTTCTCATTAACAAGGTTGTTTGGTGTGCAAACAGTTAACCCAAGTCGACACCGACTCACTGCGTGTCACTCAGATGTGGGGCGGGGGTGGGGTGGCCCAGCACCTGCAGCCTCGATTTTGTTTCAAGGCCTGGTTTACTCAGTGAGATTGATCGTCCGGTAAGATTTTAAACAATTTCACCATCAAACTGTCACTTATTCTGAAATTTGAAAAATTCTGAATTCCGAAAACCAGCTGGTCCTAAGCATTTCGGATAAAGGATTGTGCACCTGTACCTATAGAAATCTTCAGGGTTCTCCTTGATCTTACCTGCCAAAGACTTCTCATGTTCTCTCCTGGTTCTTCTCAGCTCTCTCTTTAAGTCCTTCCTGACTAACTTGTAACTTTCAAGCACACTGATCCTTCATCTTCACATAAGCCTCCTTCTTTCTCTTGACAAAAGATTCAACTTCTTTAGTTATCCACTGTTCCCTTGCTCGACCACTTCCTTTCTGTCTGACATACTTATCAAGGACATACAGTAGCTGTTTCTTGACAAGCTCCACATTTCAATTGTGTCTATCCCCTGCAACTTCCTTCCCCATCCTATGCATCCTAATTCTTGCCTAATCACATCATATCTGCCTTTCCTGCCCTGTGATACATGCCTATCCCTTTCCAATGCTAAAGTAAACATAGCTGAATTATGATCACTATCACCAAAGTGCTTACCTACATCCAAATCTAATACCTGGCCAGGTTTATTACCCAGTACCAAATCCAATGTGGCTTCGCCTCGTATTGGCCTATCTACATACTGTGTCAGGAAACCATCCTGCACACATTGGATAAAAGCTGACCCATCTAAAGTACTCAAACTACAAGTGTTTCCACTCAATATTTGGAAAGTTAAAGACCCCCATAACAATTACCCTGTTACTTTCACTCCTAACCAGACTCATCTTTGCAATTCTTTCCACTACATCATTGGAACTTTTCAGAGGCCTATAGAAAACTCCCAACAGGGTAACCACACCTTTCCTGTCTCTAACCTCAGCCCACACCACCTTAGTAGATGAGTCCTCATCAAACATCCTTTCTGCCAGCGTAATACTGTCATAGAGTCATAAAGTCATTGAAATGTACAGCACGGAAACAGACCTTTCAGTCCAACTCATCCATGCCAACCAGATATCCCAACCTAATCTAGTTCCACTTGCAAGCACCGGCCCCTAATCTCTCCAAACCCTTCTTATTCATATACCCATCCAGATGCCTTTTTAATGTTGCAAATGTACCAGCCTCCATCACTTCCTCTGGCAGTTCATTCCGTACACGTACCACTCTCTGTGTGAAAAAGTTGCCACTTAGGTCTCTTTTATATCTTTCCCCTCTCACCCTAAAGCTATGCCTTCAATTTCTGGACTCTCCCACCCAGGGAAATGATTTTGTCTATTTATCCTAACTATGCCCGTCAGGATTTTATAAACCTCTATAAGGTCACCCTTCGGCCTCCAACGCTCCAGGGAAAACAGGCCCAGCCTATTCAACTTCTCTCTCTGTAGCTCAAATTCTCCAACCCTGGCAACATCCTTGTAAATCTTTTCTGAACCCTTTCAGGTTTCACAACATCCTTCTGATAGGAAGGAGACCAGAATTGCACACAATATTCCAAAAGTGACCTAACAAATGTTCTGTACAGCCACAACATGACCTCCCAACTTCTGTACTCAGTACTCTGACAAATAAAGGAAAGGACACCAAACGCCTTCTTCACTATCCTATCTACCTGTGACTCTACTTTCAAGGAGCAATGAACCTGCACTCCAAGGTCTCTTTGTTCAGCAACACTCCCTCGGACCTTACCATTAAGTGTATAAGTCCTGCTAAGATTTGCTTTCCAAAATGCAGAACCTTGCATTTATCTAAATTAAACTCCATCTGCTATTCCTCAGCCCATTGGCCCATCTGATCAAGATCCCGATGTAATCTGAGGTAACCTTCTTTGCTGTCCATTACACATCCAATTTTGATGTCATCTGCAAACTTACTGACTATACCTCTTATGCTCACATCCAAATCATTTATATAAATGATGAAAAGTAGTGGACCCAGCACCAATTGTTGTGGCACTCCACAGGTCAAAGGCCTCCAGTCTGAAAAACAACCCACCACCAACCTCTGTCTTCTACCTTTGAGCCAGTTCTGTACCCAAATGGCTAGTTCTCCCTATATTCCATGAGATCTAGCCTTGCTTAACCAGTCTCCCATGGGGAACCTTGTCGAACACCTTACTGAAGTCCATATAGATCATGTCCACCACTCTGCCCTCATCAATCCTCTTTGTTACTTGTTCAAAAAAAAAGATTTACGCACAAAGTCATGTTGACTATCCCTAATCAGTCCTTATATTTTAAAGTACATGTTATGTCCTGACCCTCAGGATTCTCTCCAACAACTTGCCCACCACCGACGTCAGGCTCACTGGTCTATAATTCCCTGGCTTCTCCTGACTACCTTTCTTAAATAATGGTAACACGTTAGCCAACTTCCGTCTTCTGGCACCTCACCTGTGAGAATTGATGATACAAATATTTCAGCAAGAGGCCCAGCAATCACTTCTCTAGCTTCCCACAGAGTTCTTTAGGGTATACCTGATCAGGTCCTGGGGATTTATCCACTTTTCTATGTTTCAAGACATCCAATACTTCCACCTCTGTATTATGGACATTTTTCAAAGTGTCACCATCCATATCCCTACATTCTATATTTTCTGTGTCCTTCTCCACAGTAACCACTGTTACAAAATACTTGTTTAGAATCTCCCCCACCTCCTGCAGATCCACACAAAGGCCACCTTGCTGATCTTTGAGGAGCCCTATTCTCTCCCTAGTTACCCTTTTGTCTTTAATGTATTTGTAAAAACCCTTTGGATTCTCCTTAACCCTATTTACCAAAGCTATCTCATGTCCCCCTTTTGCCCTCCTGATTTCCCTCTTAAATATACTCCTACTGCCTTTATACTCTTCTAAGGATTCACTTGATCTAGCCTGTCTATACCTGACATATGCTTCCTTCTTTTTCTTAACCAAACCCTCAATTTTTTTAGTCATCCAGCATTCCCTACACCTATCAGCTTTTCCTTTCACCCTAACATGAATATACTGTCTCTGGATTCTTGATATCTCATTTCTGAAGGCTTTCCATTTTCCAGCCATCCCTTTACCTGCGAACATCCGCCCCCAATCAGCTTTTAAAAGTTCTTGCCTAATACCGTCAAAATTAACCTTCCTCCAATTTAGAACTTCAACTTTTAGATCTGGTCTATCTTTTTCCATTATTATTTTAAAACTAATAGAATTATGGTCGCTGGCTCCAAAGTGCTCCCCCACTGACACCTCAGTCACCTGCCCTGCCTTATTTCCCAAGAGTAGGTCAGGTTTTGCACCTTGGCGGAAATGGGTACTACAGATGCTGGAGATTAGAGTCAAGATTAGAGTGGTTCTAGAAAAGCACAGCAGGTCAGGCAGCATCCGAGGAGCAGGAAAAATTCCTGATGAAGGGCTTTTGTCAAAACATTGATTTTTGCTGCTCCTCGGATGCTGCCTGACCTACTGTGCTTTTCCAGCACCATTCTAATCAAGTTTTGCAACTTCTCTAGTAGGTGCATCCACATACTGAATCAGAAAATTTTCTTGTACACACTAAACAAATTCCTCTCCATCTAAACCCTTAACACTATGGCAGTCCGAGTCCCAGTCTATGTTTGGTGGGTTAAAATTCCCTACCATAACCACCCTATTATTCTTAGAGATAATTGAGATCTCCTTACAAATTTGTTTCTCAATTTCCCTCTGACTATTAGGGGGTCTGTAATACAATCCCAATAAGGTGATCATCCCTTTCTTATTTCTCAGTTCCACCCAAATAACTTCCCTGGATGTATTTCTGGCAATATCCTCCCACAGTACAGCTGTAATGCTATCCCTTATCAAACACGCCACTCCTCCACCTCTCTTGTCTCCCTTTCTGTCCTTCCTGTAACATTTGTATCCTGGAACATTAAACAGCCAGTCCTGTCAATCCCTGAGCCACATTTCTGTAATTGCTATAAATTCATCTGCCTTCCCTGTTAAGCCTTGACTAACAATGCCACACCTCCCCTACTTTTACCATCTTCCCTGGTGTTACTGAAGCATCTAAACCCTGCAACAACCATTCTTGTCCCTGCTCTATCCGTGGCCACAACATCGAAGTCTTAGGTACCACCCCATACTACAAGTTCACCCACCTTATTCTGGATGCTCCTGGCATTGAAGTATACACATTTCAAACCACCTTCCTGCCTGCCGATAGACCTTGAAACCTTATTCATGACCTCACTAGCCCTGTTTTGCCTCCACAGGCACTTCTAGACCCACTGAGTTTCTCCATCAATTTCTGTTTTCGATTGTTTCAGATTTCCAGCATCCTCAGTTCTTCATTCTCCTTGACTTTCAAGAACATTCGGACTCCAACTTCAGCGTCCGTTGCATTCCATATGTTTGCTCCAGTCTCCTTAATTTTGGCAGTTAGGGAGAAATTATAATTTATAGTTGGCCAGTGGTTATAGCTAACATTGCCATCTCATTAACTACCACTGAGCTGCAAGAGCCAAATATAGATATTTTCTGATCAACCTGCTCAGAATTGTTATTGCTCACCTCTGAAGCAGGTAGGACCTGAACCAAGATACATCCCCAACAAACTCAGAGGCAGGGAAACTACCACTGAAGAGTTGTCTCAGTGTAATGTTTAATTGTTACACTATTAAGTATGACTGCACCTTATTTCAGATCTGGTCAGGCTCTTGGACTTCTTTGAGGGTTTCATTTGCTTTGTTCCAGTTGCACTAAGTTGTGAGATCACTTGGGCAAATCAGACTTAAATACCAACTTTGGTGTCCACATTTCTTCATAAATTGGGGAGATTTTCCAGAGGAAATTTTATCCCTGTACCTTTTTCTTAGTCAATCCCTCAGGATCAAGGATAACTTAGTCCCATTCTGAGGTGATGGAAACCGAACTGGCTAAATCCAATGCACAATCCGCAGACCCTACTGCATGTGAGGCAGTTGCTGCTTGGAAAGGTTTGAAGGTTTGTGTGATCCCTCTGACCCCTTGATTTCTCCTCTGCACAGTCCCAACAAAGTGTCCAAATGCATTCAGTGCCTTTCCAGATGCATTTTCTCTGTTTTAATCAATTACAAGTTGGAAGGTGCATGTGACTTTTCTTTGAGGACATCCCCACAATATTTCCATTGTCCTCCTAAATGTCACCTGCCATGACTAGGTTCAGAGTGAAGGAGTAATTTCATGCATCTCGTGGCAGGCATATCAATGATATAACCTGCCCAACAGAGCTAATTTCAAGAGATTATTGCCTGCTGCTGACCATGTTGGCTCAGGAGAGAACACTGCCCTTGGACTGCCTTTCCCACTGATACTGTGTGAATCAAGTCTGAAGTCACACGACGCCAAGCTATAGTCCAACAAGTTTATTTGAAAATACAAGCTACATGATGAAGGAGCAGCACTCCGAAAGCTTGTGACTTCAAATAAACCTATTAGAGTATAACCTGGTGTCGTGTGACTTCTGACTTTGTCCACCCCAGTTCAACAACTCCACATCGTGACTGTGTGAATCAACAGGGCTGAAAAGTTTGTTTGGAAGAGTCATTGAAGTCATACAGCATGGAAACAGACCATAATCCCAAACTCAACTAGTCCCACCTGCCTGCTCCTGGCCCATATCCCTCCAAACCTTTCCTAATCATGTACTTATCTTTTGAATGTTGTAACTGTGCCTGCACCCACCATATCCTCAGGAAATTCATTCTATACATGAAGCACTGTGTAAAAGAAATTTCCCCTCACTTTTTTTAAAATCTTTCTCCTTTCACCTTAAGAATATGCCTTTTAGTCTTGAATTCCCCCACTCTAGGAAAAAGACAACTATCATTAACTCTATCTATACCCCTCATTATTTTATAAACCTCTCAGGTCATCTCTCAATCTCCCACGCTCAAGTGAAAAAGTCCCAGCCTATCCATATCATGCAAACCCTCCATTCCCAGCAGCATCCTCATAAATCTCTTCTGAACCCTCTCAAATTTAATAACATCCTTTCAATAACAGGGCAACCAGAACTGCACACAGTACTCTAGAAGAGGCCTCACCAAAGTCCTGTACAACCTCAACTTAACATCCCAACTCCTATACTCAAAGGTCTGAACTTAAAAATATTTAAATTTACTAATTTTAAAACAGAATGCTTCAGATTACAGAGCAGAAAATGTCATGTACAAGAGAGGAAAGTCCTAAATCAGATGTGCTTCGTTCCATTTGTAACTGCTAAGTTAACAGGAGACTCTACCATCTAAACCATACAAATGCATTGTAGAATTGATGTGGAGGTGCTGGTGTAGGACTGGGATGGACAAAGTTACAAATCACACAACATCAGGTTATAGTCCCATAGATTTATCTGAAAGCACAAGCCTTCTCAGCACTGCCCCTTATCTTGGCAGCCAGCAGGCCAGACTCACAGGACACAGAATTCACAGCAAAAGATCAAAGTGCCATACAACCGATATTTCTTCTCTCAGTTTAGTATTGGACATTATGAAACTTGAATATAATTACATTTCCTTGTTATTCCTGGTCTCTCCTAGTGTACATAGTGTATGCATGTTGCATATAACATAGAACGTTACAGCACAGTACAGGCCCTTCGGCCCTCGATGTTGCGCTAACCTGTGAAACCAATCTGAAGCCCATCTAACCTATACAGTTCCATTTTCATCCATATGTTTATCCAAGAACCATTTAAACACTCTTAAAGTTGGCGAGTCTACTATTGTTGCAGTAGTCCATAGAATAGACAATTAACTGAAGTACCTTAATGGCATATTTGAGAACAGTTCCCAGACCAGTTCATGTTTAAAAAGCATCTTCTATTTTACTGGCCCTTAAATCAGCAATGCAACTGAGTCTTTTCCATTGAGCAGAAGTCAATCTATTTCCAGACTTGCAATCACTCAGATAAACCGTATTTCTTCCACAAAATCACTAAAAACCTTCAAGGTGTTTGATGCCTGGACTGCTATTTGCATTGAATGATGTGAGAGACACATTGTCAGCTTGTTCTTTGCACTGTGTTCCTTGACCTGAGAAGTTTATAAAATAATGAGAGGTATAGGTAGAGTTAATGTAACCAGGTGAACTGTTATTTCAGTATTAATCAGGCATTGAATAGTCTCCCATGATGGATTCAGAGTAGGCACTTTTTGCCTCTTGGCTTAGTGGACTCTCTGTAGAAAAATATACTAGCATTTGAAGGATAATTTTCCAGCTTTGCAAGCCTAGCAGGGGTCTTACTTGCTGAGAACACATAACAGAAAATCTGATGTGTGCTATACGCAATTTTAAGAGTTTGAAAATTACCCTGTGATGATCGTATTGTTATGTATATCGAGGTTGCAACGACAATGCATGGTAAAGTTTTATAGTGTAGCACAAACATTGCTTTATAACTGATGGAAGTCTGAATCATTGAATGGATGCAATTATCACCACATAAACTAGGCAAATTGTTGCCTCAACATCTCTCATGCGTTCTACAGTCTCCAGCTGATGATCTTTTGGTTGCATTCAAGGTAGGAAAGGGGTTCTATTTGCTAAAGACCATCATCAATTTCCCAGTTCTGATACTTGTACAGTTTTTCTTTGGAGGACTGTGTATTATATAGAAGGGAATTTCATTGAGAGAAGGGAATGTTGCTGATATTGTGTTTATTCTTAAGCATAATGGAATAAACTAGTGAAAAAAACCTTGTTAAGTGACCTCAATGCCAGCACAGATAAAATGCTAAACTGTGGTACTAGAGTATGATAATTATATAGATTGGGTTTCTGAAGTTAGCAGTGGTGCCACAGTGACTTCTGTGGTCATGTGTTAGTGTTCTGCTAAGAAGTTGGACCCAGTACAGCTCAGAGGTTTTGGTTCTGCAGCCCTACCAGTGTGACAATGAAGATAGATTAAGACTTATGAAGGAATCAGGCCTATGCTTGTATCAATACCCAAAGAAACAGCACAGGAACATGATCAAACTTGGTGACAGCGATGGAGGCATCGTTCTGGGTAGATGTTTTCTTTCTTTGAGGAAGCTGAAGAATCGTGGGACTGAGGACAAGTTGAGCTGGGAGATTTGATGATCCTCAGAAGAATTCTCAAATTTAGTGACTTGATGGCCCAAAGTGAGACAAGATGAAGTGTACTCCAAGTGGCAGCATGTCAGCTTTGAACAGAATGAAATACAAACAGCCTCCACCAGGCTCTATGATTCCATGAATTTTAAAGAGCAGAGTACTTTCGTATCATCATTTCTGAATGGTTAGCCATCAATCATTCTCTCCATCCACTTTCTCTTCTTGCTTTAATAATTTTGAAGTATTTCTTCACTGTCGGCTTCTCCTTGATAATATCTCCTCAGGTTTGGGGATGATGTGGATGCTTTGGAGAGGGTACAGAAAAGGTTTATCAGAATGTTGCCTGGCATGGGGGATTTTAACTATGAAGAAGGTTAGATAGACCAGGTTTGTTTTCATTGGGTGCAGGAAGTTGAGGGGTGACCTGATATAAGTTTATAAGATTGCGAATGGCATGAATACAGTGGAAAGTATGAGGCTTTTTCCCAGGCTGGAGATCAATTACTAGGGGACACAGATTCAAAGTGCTGGGAAGTGGGGAGAAGTTTAAAAGAGATGTGTGAGGCAAGTTTTTTCACATAAAGGGGAGTGAGTGCCTGGAATACGCTGCCAGAGAAGGTGGTGGAAGCAGACACAATAGCAATATTCAAGAAGCACCTGGACAAATACATGAATAGGAAAATGATTTGGAGATGCCGGTGTTAGACTGTGGTGTACAAAGTTAAAAATCACACAACACCAGGTTATAGTCCAACAGGTTTACTTGGAAGCACACTAGCTTTCGGAGCGACGCTCCTTCATCAGGTGGAAATTGAATATTTCCTGTCACACAGCTTTCCAAGTGCAGCATGTAGGTGACACCATCTTCACTCTTCTTTGCCAGTCTTCCAATCCCTCAGTTCATTAGGGGGTCACTGTTCTGACCAGATAAGACATTTCATTATTTCCTCACATCTCTCATAATATTCTAAAGATTCTTGTCACAAAAGGAGGCATTTTGGGATCTATTTGCCCTCTTTATTAACACTAAAACAAATGCACTGTGATCGGATTGATGCGCTACATGTTAGTTGTAATGCTCGCACACCATTTGCGATGGCTAATAGAATCATAGAGCGGTATAGCTTGGAGTCAGACTCTTCAGTCCAACTTGTCCATGTCGACCAGAATCCTAAATTAATCTAGTCTCATTTGCCAGCATTTGTCCCATATCCCTCCAAACCCTTCCATTTTATATACCCATCCAGATGCCTTTTAAATAGTGTTATTGTACTAGCTTCCACCACTTCCTCATTCTATACATGCTCCACACGCTGCGTGAAAAAGCTACCCCCACGTCCTTCTTAAATCTTTCACTTCTCACCTTAAATCTATGCCCTCTAGTTTTGGAGTTCCCCCATCCCAGAGAAAATACCTTGGCTATTTACCCTATCCATGCCCCTCATGATTTTATAAAGCTCTAAAAGATTATCCCTCAACCTCCGACGCTCCAGGGAAAATAGCCCCTGTCTATTCAGCTGTAGCTCAAACCCTTCAACCTTGGCAACACGCTTGTAAATCTCTTCTGAACCTTGTCAAGTTTTAGAACAGCCTTCTTATAGCAAGGAGACAGAACTGAATACAGTATTCCAAAAATGGCCTCACCAATTTCCTGTACAGCCACAACATGACCTCTCAACTCCTATACTCATGCACTGACCAATAAAGGCAAGCATACCAAATGCCTTCTTCATTATCCTGGCTACCTGGGAGTCCACTTTTGAGGAACTATGAGCCTGCACTTCAAGGTGACTTTGTTCAGCAACACTCCCCAGGATCTGAACTACAATATATCCAAACTCAGTTAAAGCACACCAAGAGGTGCTACACATCCCTGTAAAGCACTTAAAATAGAGTGAAAGTCCCCATTGTGGTGCACAATGAGGAAATTGAATATTTACAGAAACTGTAATAGAATCATCATAACCTGTCAGAAATATTTAGATGAACACATGAAACATCATAGATGACAAGGCTAAGGTCCAAATGCTGGAGAATGGGACTACAGTAGATATGTACTTGATGACCAGTGCAGGCATGATGTGCCAAGGGGCCTCTTTCTGTGCTGTAAAACTCTATGATATGTTGTATTTTCTTACATTAAAAGGAAAACACAGAGGGGTTCTGAAAGATAAAAATACGCTCAAAAGCAGGCGCAGTCATAAGAAGGGAACAAATTGAATCTTTTATAAACACTGAGAATCAGTGAGCTATGAAAAAAATTGGCCACATTGCACATATTGGAATCTCACTGAAGCATCCAGCTCACTTTCAGTGCAGCAAGGAAATGACACAGTGATGCACACATCAATATTTAAAGACTAGCAACACATTCATATGGCACCTTATCCTGTCCCTCAGAATTACCTCAAAGTGCTTCACACACAAAAAAGTTTTGCAACTATTCATAGGTTAGCAAATACAGCATCCAATTTTCAAACAATAAGATCCCATATATGGGAAACCTGTTTTTGGTGGCGTTGATTTTGACAGAAATTTGGGGAAGATGTTAAAAGAAGTGAAATAACTCCACTGAGGCTGGTATCCCATCACCAAGTCACCCTTTATTTACACATGGAGGGTCCTTGACACTGATCCAGCTCCTCCAGAGCCAGCTCTCAAGTGAACAGGATGTCTGACACTCCTGTTCTTATCTGCCAGCCAGGGTTCCCTGTTTGGACCAGGTTAATAGCCCAAATCAGGGAACTCATATTCTATGAGGTCCATCTGGCTGACCTTGCTACAATCACCGTGTCCCTCACTCTCTGAGTCTGACGATATAGGCCGATTTTTTTTGTAGATCCTCCTGGGGTGTTTAAGCATCAGGTCAGGTTCCTCCAACTCTGCCTCTGATACAGGCAGTGTGTAACATACAGGAGCAGGCTTCTTGCACCTGGAGCATATTGGAAGAAATTCATTCTCTTTTTTAGGTGGCAAAGGTGCCAAGGTGGTGACATCCACCATGTCCATCTCAGATTTCGAGGTATCTTCATCACTTGATGGAGAGGGAGAACCCACGGATTCTAGAACAGTTGGCAAGGCTGTTGAGGAGCCTGGTATGTTTTGCTCCCACACCATTTGAGAGTTTGTGTGGTCCATGAGCTTGCTAAGGACTGTCACACCTACCCAGATTTATACGTCACTGACCTGACCTCATGTTGACCATAAGCACAGCAGGTCAGGCAGCATCCAAGGATCAGGAGAATCGACGTTTCGGGCATGAGCCCTTCTTCAGGAATGAGGAAAGTGTGTCCAGCAGGCCATGATAAAAGGTAGGGAGAAGGGACTTGGGGGAGGGGCGTTGGAAATGCGATAGGTGGAAGGAGGTCAAGGTGAGGGTGATAGGCCAGAGTGGGAGTGGGGGCGGAGAGGTCAGGAAGAAGATTGCAGGTTAGGAAGGCGGCGCTGAGTTCGAGGGATTTGACTGAGACAAGGTGGGGGGGAGGGGAAATGAGGAAACTGGAGAAATCTGAGTTCATCCCTTGTGGTTGGAGGGTTCCTAGGCGGAAGATGAGGCGCTCTTCCTCTAACTGTCGTGTTGCTATGGTCTGGCGATGGAGGAGTCCAAGGACCTGCATGTCCTTGGTGGAGTGGGAGGGGGAGTTGAAGTGTTGAGCCACGGGGTGGTTGGGTTGGTTGGTCCGGGTGTCCCAGAGGTGTTCTCTGAAACGTTCCGCCGCCTAATGGAGATAAGTTTTGTCCTTGTTGGCATTCTGGGCACTGTCCCACCAATGCAGCTATGTCTACATCCAATCCTGGCCACCAGATACAATCTCACACCAACATCCTCATATTGGAAACCCCTGCTTGACCCTGGTGGAGTTCAGCCACTATCTGGCCGCAGCCTTTGCTCTGGACAATCGCTCTTGCTCACCATATATCATGCCGTCCTCCATTGTGATTTGGTCTCTCTGGGTCCAAAAAGGTTTTAATCGCCCATCACCACCCGCTGTTTCAGTTTTCCCAGAGCCACATCTTCCTGTGTCCAAAATGTGATATTGTCAGCTGTGACTGGAAATTTGTCCAGGAAATTTAAAACCATTACGACTCTTCCAAATGTCATACCTCTGATGGTGTATCTGCAAGTGGGAGGCGGCTCAATGTATCCGCATTTGCTACTTGACTGCCCAGGCGGCTTTCCACATATAATTATTTGCACTAAGTATTGGAGCTCACTGCTGAACTTAGCCTGAAGCTGTGGGTGGCACTACCTTGTTCTCTTTAAGTTGACCTAGCAGGAGTTTATGGTCCATCATTATTGAAAATTTACACCCGTAAATGTATTGGTGGAACTTCCTGATTCCAAATATGACATCAAACCTCCCTTCTCTCTCTGGGAATATTTACACTCTACATTAGCCAAAGTCCTCAATACATACACTTTTGGGTGTCCCTCTACATTAAGCCACCTATAAGCTAATGCTACCCCTATGCCATATGGGAAGGCATCGCAAGTCAATACCAGCTCTCACTTGGGATCGTAGTATGTCAACATCTTTGACGATGATAGCTACTTCTTCACTTCCCTGAAAGCTATGGCTATGCAAGCATTTCCAAGGCTGACTCTTTTTCAAGAGTTGATGCAAAGGTGCCAGATGGAGGCCAGGTTATGTATGAATGTTTTATAATAATCCACCAGCCCATGGAAAGACCTAAGCACTGGTAGAGACTTGTGAGCCATGACAGCTTTGATTACCCTCACTTTATCTTCCAATGGGTTTAACCCGGTCTTGTCAGCTCTGTAGCCCAAATACGTCACTCAGGTGCCTGGAACACACTTTTTTCCTTCTAAGTCATACGCCTGTATTGGAGAAATGTCTAAGCGCTATGTCCAAGTTCTCTAAGTGCTCCTTATTGGTCTTCTCTGTTATTAGCATGTCATCTAGATAAATGGTGACCTGGGGTAGACCTCATAAAGTGTTCTCCATCATCCTTTGTAAAATGGCACAAGCTGACGATACCCCAAATGGCAGTCCCGTATATTGGTACAAACCCTAATGGATATTAATTGCGAGCTTACTTCTGGGAATCCTCATCTAGCCACAATTGCAAGTACACATAACTCATGTCCAGCTTTGTGAAGGACAGACCCCTGCGAGCTCTGTATATAAATCCTCTATGTGAGGGATTAGGTATTTATCCAGCTGTGAGAAGTGATTCACCATTTGTTTAAAATTCCCCACAGAGGCAAATCGATGCATCAGGTTCACAATAGGTATGACCAGAGCTGCCCATTCTGCAAACTGGACTGATTTGATGATTCTTTTGCCTTTCAGCTTTCTGATTTCTGTCTCTACTTCTATCCATAAGGCAAATGACACTGGGTGGGCCCTGCAGAATCATGGAATTCCTTTTTGATCAACATGCAAGATGACCTTGGTTTTTGTTTGGTAGACCCTAGAGCTTTCTGAAAAACCTATGGGTATTTAATGCTGACTTCACTCAGGCAGCCATTTTCTAATCAAAAAACATTGAGCCAATCGAGGTGAAACTTTCTCAACCAATTTCACTCCATTAAGCCTTTTAATTCATTCTTGCGCAAAGACCTCAGGGTTGGAGTCCAGAGTGAATTTCATTAAAGACTGCTTTTGTGATCACTGAAATAGCCACGCTGGTATTGACCTCCATTAGAACCAGATGACCATTTGACCAAACATTTATTTTGATCAGTTCTGCTAAATAATTAAACTGTTCCAAGCCAGATACAGATGGACTTTCCATCTGGTGTACTCTCCTGGATACCAGCCTATGATTTTTCTTACTCAATTTAGGTTCAGTGGAACTCTATTGTCTCAAGCCTGCCTATCGGCAGCAACTACAATGACTTGCCAGCCTGGATCCTGAAGTAAATTTTAAACATTTGGCTGAGGTATGGTTTTGTTTTGGGGTTTTCCTGTAGGCTGACCTAGAGTCCCTGTTTAGGATATGTTGTGTAAACCCATCGTCTTGTAATATCCTGAGTACTTCCGTATGAGGTTAGAATAGTGATGAATTCCCGCAAATTTTGAACGCTATGTTAATCACTCCTAACTTTAATTTCATCATAAAGATTTTAGTTGTGGGTTTGTTTCAACAATTGAAATCTAAAAGAAAATGATTTTCGGGAACACACTTCAGGTTACCTCAGTAAGAGATGGGAATAAAAAGGGTAAGGAATAAATCAAACAGTATGCAAATTGTCTTGGGGTTTAAAAGGGGTAATTTAAATACAGCCCAATTTCCTTTTGACCACAACACCTGACTCAGGAACATGTTACAGGCTCACATCACATGAAAATTAGTTTTCAATCTTTCCTTTCAAGTGATATCAAGGCTCACTTCTGTCCTTCAACTATCTTTCTGATTTTGTTGCCAGAGACAACGTCCTTTCCTTCTGGTTTCTCCACATTTCTTTTGTATAGACATGCATGTGGACGTGTCTCTTGCACAAACACAAACCTTGCCTCCCTTGATGACACACATTTTCCACACCTTCTATCTCTCTGGAAACTTTGAAAATAGTTTGCTTCATGTTACTTCACAAAAGGTTTATTCTTTACGTCAGTGAGATTGACTGAGGGTTACAGTTTATATACAGCAAGTCTTGTCTCATTGATCAAAAGAATTAAATGCTAGCTCAGATAAAAGTGTCAAGATGCATGGTTATGCACTAGCTTAAATTGAAATAAAAATTGACAGAGATGTAATTTACTCCTAGTTTGCACAACGCCACAAGTCAAACTTACCTTTATTGAGTGACTGCTCTTCATCAAACTTCAAACATTGCTTTTGAAAGTGCTTAAGGCACAAAACACACTAGTGAAACACAAATGATCCAGATAGTAAGTTTAATTGTGTTTTTTGAAAACATTTTATGGTTACTGTTTGAGTGGATGAGAAACTTAGTTATTTTAACTGACACTAAAAAGTTTGATAGCAGATTAAAAATAACACTTTACTGCAGTGCTCTCCAAACTATGACCTGCAATAGAATGGTTTACCTTCCCCATTTGAATGTAATTTTAAAATATCACATAAAAAGCTGTCACCATGTAACTGTTGTCGATTGTTGTAAAAATCCACCTGTTTCACAAATGCCCTTTAGATAGGGAAGCTGTTGGACTTTACATGGTCTGGCAGACATGGTTTTGACTCCAGAAAAACAACAATGTGGCTGACCATTAATTGCCCTTCTTCTGGCAAGTAAGGATGGGCAATATATCCTGTGAACTAATTTTTAAAAATCACGATAATAAGTTTAATGATCAATAATTAATGCAGTTGTGCTTCAACCAGTTGTAAGAAAGGATTTAAATTTGAATTTCAATGAGGTGACACCTCTTGATTATGAACTATTCAAAGCTTAATGGAGATAGAATATGATCTCAAAATATCTGTGTGTGTAATTGTATGTGTATGTGATTGTGTGTAATTGCATGTGTGTATGTGTGTGATTAGGTGCGTGTAATTGCGTGCCCTTGTGTGTGCGACTGTGTGTGTATTTGTGTGTAATTGTGTGTGTGTAACTGTGCATGTTTGTATGTGTGTGTGTAAAACTGTGCGTGTTTGTATGTGTGTGTGTGTGTAACTGTGCGTGTTTGTGTGTGTGTAACTGCGTGTTTGTATGTGTATGTATGTGTGTAACTGTGTGTGTAACTGTGCATGTTTGTATGTGTGTGTGTAATTGTGTGTATATGTGTGTGTGTGTATTTGTGTGTATGTGTGTGTCTGTGTGAATTTGTGTGGGTGGGAATTTAGAGTGACAGAGCTATACAGCATGGAAACAGACTCTTTGGTCCAACTCATCTGGCCAGATATCTGAAAAAAATCTATTCCCATTTACAAGCATTTGGCCCATATTCCTCCAACCCCTTCCTATTCACATACCCATCTAGATGCCATTAAATGTTGTAATTGTACCAGCCTCCACCACTTCCTCTGGCAGCTCATTCCATAAATGCACCACCCTCTGGATGAAACAGTTGCTCCTTGGGTCTCTTTTAAATCTTTTCCCTCTCACCCTAAACCTAATTTTGGACTCCCTCACCCCAGGGAAAACACCCTGTCTATTTAAACTAATCATGCCCCTCATGATTTTATAAACCTCTATAAGGTCATCCCTCAGCCTCCGAAACTCCAGGGAAAACAGCCCCAACCTATTTCGCCTTTCCCTATAACTCAAGCCCTCGAACCCTGGCAACATCCGTGTAAATATTTCCTGAACCCTTTCAAGTTTCACAGCATTCTTCCTATAGTTTGTATATAAATGTGTGTGTGTGTGTGTGTGTAAGAATGTGTGCGTGGGTGTTTGTCTGTGTATGTATGTGATTGTGTGTGGGAGTTTGTGTTGTGTGACATGAATGTGCCACGTATAAAGTGTGATGCCTTAACTATGTTGGACTGGAATTGCACAAGACTGTACCATATTACCTGTGCCTGTGGAAAAGTTTGTGCAGAAAAATACCTTTGGCCACAAGTACCATCAGGCAGTGGTCATCTTTGGGGCTTTGTGGTGAAAAGAGATGGTTGATTCTGTTGGATGGTTCCTTGATGAAACTGTCAATGCCATTTGGCAGAATTGGCACGATGACACTATGATCTTTGTGGGCGGCACGGTAGCACAGTGGTTAGCACTGCTACCTCACAGCGCCAGAAACCCGGGTTCAATTCCTGCATTGGCCAATTGTCTGTGTGGAGTTTGCACATTCTCCCCGTGTCTGCATGGGTTTCCTCCCACAGTCCAAAGATGTGCAGGTTAGGTGAATTGGCCAAGCTAAATTGCCCATAGTGTTAGGTGAAGGGGTAAATGTAGGGGAATGGGTCTGGGTGGGTTGCTCATCGGAGGGTCGGTGTGGACTTGTTGGGCCAAAGGGCCGAATTCCACACTGTAAGTAATCTAATCTACTACAAATTCTGTGTCCTATGATCCTGCCCCACTAGCTACCTGATGAAGGAGCGTCGCTCCGAAAGCTTGTGCTTCCAAATAAACCTGTTGGACTATAACCTGGTGTTGTGTGATTTTTAAATTTGGCAGAATGCCTCATCACCAGAATTTTCTAAAAAGCACCAAAGTGAAAATTGGTTAGTAGCAAGTAGGTCATTATCCGTTAGATGTATTCCTGGTCTTTGTGCCAGTGTAGGTGGTCCTTGGGACAGCTGCAATGGTAAAGAAACCATCAAACACCTCTTTCAGGAATGTGCCCTTGCATCTGGAGAGAAATGCCTTTTTTTATTAGATTAGATTTCCTCCCTACAGTGAGGAAACAGGCCCTTTGGCCCAACAAGTCCACACCGACCCTCTGAAGAGTAACCTACCCAGACCCATTTCCCTCTGAATGATGTACCTCACACTATGGGCAATTTAGCATGACCAGTTCACCTGGTCTGCACATCTTTGGACTGTGGGAGGAAACTCACGCAGACACGGAGAGAATGTGCAAACTCCATACAGACAGTCACCTGAGACAGGAATTGAACTCAGGTCCCTGGTGCTGTGAGGCAGCAGTGCTAACCACTGAGCCATGTTGAGGTTCATCCTGAGCAGCTCCATGATACAGGACTCTGGGCTCTACAGGCTACTTCCTGGGATGTAAACTAAGACAAGCATCAGTTACATTTGAGTAGTGATCATCAACTCGGAGAAAGACGCTCAAGCCTTGCTGATCTTCTAGTGCCAAGATTTAACCTTGACTGAGTGTAGCAGACTGGTACATTCTAAGGTCCAGGACTACGTGCTGAGGGATGCATTATAACTTGGGGCAGCTGCCTCCAAAGTAGAGTGGGGAAATGTCACCGTCTGACCTTTTATCCATAATGTACCAAGAGTCTGTTAACCCATGGAACCCCTGGTAGCCTGTGTATATATACTTTCTTGTCACATTTGCTAAATGCTCCAATTTTGCATTAGAAATGAAACAACTAACAGTTCAAGATTCAAATGAAAAATGTGACTTTTAAAAATTGTATTTTCTGTAATGTTTGGGCTGTTGTTATGTGCTTACTGATAATTTAAGAATAAAGTATAATTTTATACAAATGTATTGATTCTTCAATTTAAGCAAAAAACACATAAACACAAAAAGCACATTATTTGTCAATAATTTACAAAAATGGAAAGATATCAGGGATATCCACAACTATTGAGTTGGAAGAAAAAATCTTACCTCGAAAGACTTGAACAATAAGGGATGCCATATTTCAGGAATATTATAACTAATTAACCTTACTGCTCTGGGAAGGTAAGAGTTTTTTTTGCAGTGCTTTCAGGAGGCGGGTGGAGAGGAAAGGTAAACTGAGTGGAAAGTAAAACGGGAACTGCCGCCGTTGAGTCTGCAGGCATTTCGATAGCAAAAAGAGGACTCGTTGTAAAACCACACACATACTCTTGAGGGAGACAGAGACTTAGGTTTTATCATCAAGCAGCCCTTAGAAATCGACTCGAGTGCCTCTCACTCACCTTCTAACCTTGAATAGTCGATACCTGGTCGCAATGTTGACAACACGGACAGTCGTCAACAATGAGAAAGTCATGCTAATAGTATGTCTCCCTGTTTGTTGTTTGCAGTTCAGGGTGTTCCGAAGGAGAGGTTTCGATTTTAACGTGTTGGTGGAATCAGATCAAATTAGCATTCGTGATCAATTTGATAACTAGCCAGAGGAGGTAGGGGAAATAAAAGCTGAAATAACTGTTCCCCCCCCCCCCCCCCTCAGAACCTCATTATTGGGACAGCCTTGGATTCCCGAGGTCTGAACATGATTGTTATGATTGACTAACACATGTTAGTTGCTGGCGTTGTTTGCTGTCATTGAGCATCCCGCTCGAGTTGCAGTTTAACCCAGACTTTCATGAATTTGCCATTCGGTCCATGTTTTGAATGAGGGACTCCTTCCCGACCCAACCCCCCTCCCCGCCATAATTGCATCCTTGACAGTTTGGGGCGGGGTTGGAGGGCGAGTGGAACACACGAGATTCCTCATGGAACAGAAACACACTCCTTATTAAATCCTCCTGTCCTCCAGATAACGAGCAGAGAGATCTGACAGGCAGCGTGAACAGCCACTATATTGACCAGGCTATTTAAAAAAAACACACACACACAGACAGGGTTGATGGAGAAGGAACCCATCCCAGATATCACTTGGACTCATACTTGACAGATCTCAACATCTCCTTGGACTGGGCAACTCAGTGAGGGAGTTGGTCTGGGTGAACCAAGTAATTTATTTCCTTACGGTTCCCCAGATTTTTTTTTGGTGGCGGGGTGGGGGAGTGGAAGGGTGTTGTTGTCGTCTGTTAGAGATCTACATGGATGCAGATTTCCAGGAGGTGAATCGATCTGTCCAATCGGCTTCCCCACAGGAGAGAGCGAGGGGAAACTACAGGAGGAAAAGCCAGCACATCAAGAGATGGAGTGAAGTATTGAGTGCTGCAGGGAGCGCCGCGCTCTGATCTCGGTAAGATAGGGCTTTTTAAATGTATATTTTAGGTGGGATGGGGAGGACTGTGTGTGTGTGTGTGCTGTTGCTGAGTTTGTATCAGAGCTATGTTTAAAAAAAAAGAGGAAGAAATAGAGAGAGGAAGGAAGCGTGGAAGGACAGCATTAGAGTGGAGATTTTGCGACCCGCTTCCACTTTAGTGAAACTACAGCGGTCCAAAATGCAGCGCCTACATTTTTCTTTAGGGAAAGCTGGAGGATAGGTACCTGTAAAGGAAGGAGGGGCTGCAGGTAGGTGATCCAAGTGAAGCGATGTTTCATTTCGCCAGGGGATTTGTTGTGTCAGGTTTTTTGAAAAAAAACAATACACTTCCACCGAGTCGTCACCAGTACACACCTAACTGTGACCAGCTAATCGCCCAACACGCGTTTAAAAAAAACATTGGGATCATAGCGAAGGATGGCAGCTTGGATTGTGGGCACGGTAAAAAAAAAATCGAAATCGTCGTAAAATTAAGTTTTCAGAGGAATTGAAACCTGACAGCGGAGATATCTAGCATGCCTTGGAATGTGTTCATTGCGTTTGAATTTCCGACAAGATCTGCCTTATTCCTACGTCTCGGTTTATTGGGATCTTTGTGCTTAACTGATTGCTCACGGGCATCGTGTCCCGTGGGTTGGCTTTGTTGGGTGTGTTTGTGTAGGAAAGTCTGAATGAATGTGTATGTAGCAGTGTGAGCCAGTGTGTGTTGGAAGAGCGGCAGTGGAAAAAAATGTACGAGTATGCTTTAGGGTGAAGGATGAGTGGAAGGGTATGGGAAAGGCTAAGAATCTGTGTGTGTGTGTGCCTATGTGTACGTGTTAATATCTGAGTTTAAAGCTGTGTGCGGTTTTCCTGTGTGTTTGTATGTCTGGCTAACTCTACTAATGTGCGAGTGCTTACAATCTTGCGCGTACGAGAATGTGTAGCTATGCCTTTTTTTTATGGGAGAGATTGTACATGTCTGTGTTTGTATGGCTGTTTGTGTAGCTCGGAGTGTAGAGGTGCTTGTGTGTGTATGCCCATTCAACTCTGTAAATGAATCAAAGAGATGCTAGATCTGAGAATGACCATTAGGGAGTGTCTGAGACAGTGTATATGAAAGTAAGCAAGGCTATGTGCAAATGAGTGTGAGACTGTGGGTCTGTATACGTGTAAGACTGTGTATATAAGGCAATGCAAGGTTGTGTTGTATAGTGTGTGTGAGGCTGTGTGAGACTGTGTATGACAGAGTAGGATATAAATGTGTGAGGTTGTGTGTGAGAGCAGGATATGAGTCTATGAGTTGGATATGAGTGTGTAAATGAAAGTCGGATATGAATGTGTGAGACTGTGAGAGTAGAATATAAGTATATGAGTATAGGATATGAGTGTATGAGACTGTGTGAGAGTCGGATATGAGTGTGTGAAGCTGTTTGTGTGTGACACTAAGTGTGAGTCACATCTGGGTGTGTGAGGCTGAGTGTGTAAGAAAAGAGGATATGGATGTGTGAGCGAGTATGAGGCTGTGTGTATGAGAGTAGGATATGAGTACGCGAGACTGTGTGTGACAGAGTAGGGTATAGTATATGAGGAGAAAGTGAGGTCTGCAGATGCTGGAGATCAGAGCTGGAAATGTGTTGCTGGAAAAGCGCAGCAGGTCAGGCAGCATCCAGGGAACAGGAGAATCGACGTTTCGGGCATAAGCCCTTCTTCAGGAATATATAGTATATGAGACTGTGTGTTGGAATATACACATCACACACTCATATCCGACCTTCTCCCACACACAGCCTCATACGCTCCAATCTTTCTCTCTCTCACACAAAGCCCCACTCACATCTTACTCTATACAGGTAAACGACTGTGTAAGAGAGGTTGGTTATGAGTGTGTGAGGCTGTGAGTGTGAGGGAGGTCGGATATAAGTGTGTGAGGCTGTGAGTGTGAGGGAGGTCGGATATGAGGGTGTGAGGCTGTGAGTGTGAGGGAGGTTGGATATAAGTGTGTGAGGCTGTGAGTGTGAGGGAGGTCGGATATGAATGTGTGAGGCTGAGTGTGAGGGAAATCGGATATGAGGGTGTGAGGCTGTGAGTGTGAGGGAGGTCGGATATGAGTGTGTGAGGCTGTGAGTGTGAGGGAGGTCGGATATGAGTGTGTGAGGCTGAGTAAAGTTCGCAGAAACGCCACCCCCCAAGTCTCTGTGTATTAGAATTCCGCTGGCAGGCCGATCACTTGTGAATCCGAGTGGAGATGTCCAGCCTTGGGATTCTGCCTGGGACTGGAGGGCAGGCATTATCAATAAACAACTGCAGGCCCCCGGTCCTTATGCAGAAGGGGGCGCGGGAAGAGAGACACTAGAGATTTGGGTAAAAAAGGAAGGAGCGAGCCCAAATCGAGAAACCCCTGCAACCCCGTGTGTCCCTGACACATAGAACCGACTGTCTCCCCGCTCTCCCTGATCAATCCGGTTTGCATCTGCCTGTTGATTCTTTAGAATTTGACCACACGGTGGGGAGGGAGGCATGTTGACCAGTGGTCCTCTTTAGACTGTTTGGATCCTCTCTTTTCCCACCATGGAGTTTCCCACTTGACATCCACGGTTTTTTTTTGTTTGCTGCGCTGTCTTGCTGGGGGCTGGCAGGAGATGGATTTGGGCCTCCCACGCTCACCCCCTCTATCATGGAATTTGGCGCTTTCGGGAAGCGGGGGGGGGGGGGGGGGGGGAGGTGTTAACCGAAGGGAGTTATCCGCAAACCGCTGAGTCCGGCCACCGAACAGCCGCCTGTTAAACCCGCCCTGGCGCTGACCCTCAGACTCATTCTGTACATTTGCTGCTCAGTTTACCAATCTGGCTGCTCGCTTACTGAATCATTTTGCTCGTTTAATCTTCAGCCTTATCTCAAGCCCCCTGTGTAAGTACACCCCCCCCCCCCCCTCATTTCAATGGATGGAAGGGTAGGGTCCTTTCATTCTTTCTCTCCAATTCTGTACCTTTCCCGTTGTTTCTCCTTCACCCTCTCTTATCTGTTTCTGTGTGTTTTAAAAAATTGTTTTGGAGTGCTTTTTTCATTTGGTATTGGCGTAGGGGAAACGTTTCCAGTTCCAAGGAAGGCTCATTCGACCTGAAACGTTAACTCTGATTTCTTCCACAAACCTGCTGAGCTTTTCCAGCAATTTCTGCCTTTGAAGCGTTTACTGTTCCAACGCTGGGCTCAGGCGCTCCAGCTGTAGGAGATGCCTTTAAAAGGGCGCTTCGATAAAACAGAGAGAGTCTGAAACTGCTGGAGGAACTCAGCCCCCGGTCTGGCAGCAGCAGCGAGGGGGCGGGGAGAAAACAGAGAGGTACATTAACTAAAACAGATAACTGCGGATGCTGGAGATCTGAAACTGCTGGAGGAACTCAGCAGGTCTGTGCAGAGAGAAAGCAAGGTTAGCGTTTGCATTCTGGTAACCCATCGGAACGGTACCGGATTTGCGGTGTGACCCCCCCCCCCTCTCCAAATGACCTACTTCCACCCCGTTCAACCCAGATTATAGTCCACATTAACCGGCCCACGTCCCCGTCTCTCTCCGCCCGATCCCACTCAAACCAGAGAAAACTGGGAGCCACGCACTATAGGAATCCAACAAGGAACAATCTCCAATCGATTTGAAACCCTCAAGGAATCGATTGATGCAAAAAAAAGGACCGGATTTCTCCCAATGCTTGCTGCCGGGAGCATGCAATTGCCGAGATTTTATCCCACTTTATCAGAGTGCTGTTTAACATTAAACTTGTTCAGTCCAATTATAACTCACTTCGGCACTAATTCGAATCAACTCCTTAGCAGAAAATACGAAGCTGCGCTCATTTGTGTTCCATCCAGTGAGCAAAGTTTCTTTTTATTTCGTCTGGATCTCTTTCTCTGGACGTCCAGGCTGCGAGCCGACGTTTAGTCATTTAAAAATTGGCATAATCAAACGGTCTCGGGAAAGACTAAAATCACTTTGGGTTTGAACCTTCCCAAACCTTCAAAAGATGTCACGGGGAGGGTCGAATCTGGACAGAATGTACCTCTGGGCATTAGAGTGTGGGACCACTATGGGATACATCTACAACCGTCATGTGAATTAAAAAAAAAGTGTGGACATACCAAACAAAGAGAGTGCTTGACAAACTCAGAGAGAGTAGAGAGAGTTAACGTGGGGCACTCCTTCAGAATGCACCCTCAAAACGTTAACTCAAGTTTATGCGAGTTTCTCTGTTACAGTCAATGTCTCCCGGGGTTAAGGAGCTATTTGTTCACCTTTAATTCTTAGGGATGTCCCGGTCAGCAGAAAAATGGGAAGTGAATGTTAGATTGTCTGCAGAGCGCGAAGGAATTTGGATTTGGGTTAGAGTGCCGGCGTTGGAAAATTTTGCCGCGCGACGTTTGCAATATTTTTGGTCAACTTGTTAAAATGCAGAGCTAGCGGGATGTGAACCCAGCTCTCTCCTGGTCGGGAGGTATCACTAACGCTGCTCCTTCAGCGCTAACTTACTGAGGAGTTACTGTGTGCGAGGGTAAGTGCCAGGATTTCTTCGTTGTCAGCCTCCACACAAGGTGGGAAATAGCACTGAAGGTGTTTGTTGTTGTTGCCTTACGTCGCCCTCTCTAATGCAGAGAAAAGACCCCCCCAGCCTGGACTCCCGAAAATTCAAAAAGACACTGTCCCTCATCTGCTAGGCGCCCTCCGGGGATTTACCTCGGGGGAGTAGTTGCACCCCAGACATGAATCGATCTGGTCCACCTAAGCAGCTCCACAGTATCTCCCCCGATGTTTTCCTGTTTGCATTCTTCCGCCTGGTTGCTGTGGAAGAACTTAAGAGAGCATTAGGTCGGTGGGAATGACTACACTGGGAGGGAACACACGCTGGAAGCTTATGCATACGAGCTGATTGCGGTCAGAATCTTTGATTTGACGTGGCACCCTTCATAATTCCTCATGATCCCATTTTACACCCGATTCCATTCCATCACAGAGCTCATGGAAAAGGGGTAGTCACCATTCAGTGCTGATATGGCCAGCGAACCGCTTTGCACGTTCTGAGGAAGGGTCCCTGGACCAGACGTGCTAACTGTGATTTCTCTCCAGAGTGCTGAGATTTTCCAGCAATTTCTGTTGTATACCTTGTTCTATACCCAGACCAATCTGCAAATTTATTCCTTTCTAGTTTCTCTGATTTGCCTTTCTTTCCCAAAAGATTCCCGCTCCCGCCCCCCATACATTTCTACGCCGTTTATGTCCTCACATGTTCCCCACCTCCCTTCTGTGCCAGCACTAAGGTTGACATTACTGTCTCGGTTGAAGCTTTAAGGACTGTTCTTGGATCACTTTCATACTCCTGGCTCACCCAGGCTACCTGGGAGCGGGTCCCCAGATACATGGGCAATTTTCTGGAAGGCATGTTGAGTTAATATGGAGATGCAGTGGGCAAGATCAAAAATTAAATGACACCAGGTTATAGTCCAACAGGTTTATTTGACATTGCAAGATTTCGCAGCTCCGCTCAGGGTGTGGTATGACAGAGAGGTAAAAGTCACAGTATTGAAAGTAAAAAGTTAACAACTTTAAAATTAATTGCCCTTGTTGAATGCTTTAATCAGTTAGGAGGTACCTGGTGTCGTTTGACTTTTGACTGAGGTAATTTGGGAGGGTGTTTGGGACAGTTCTGGTCATCCCCCCTCCCCAACCTGCCCAGAAACCAGGGTTCTGCAGAACCTTCTCCCTACCCCCCCAAGGCTCAGGGATCAACCAGGGATCGCGTGAAACCACTTTCTGATTGTCAAAGATATTCGAACTTGAGAAACAAAAACAGCAATTGTTGGTAAAGCCCAACAGGTCTGGCAGCATCTATGGGAAGAAAGCAGGGCTAACGCTTCCACTCCAGCGACTCCTCCATCCGAAATGTTCATGCTTTTTAATGCAAATGCGTAAGAAATGTAGAGACCATGTTTAACTGGATCTTTACTTCGATCATTTCTCCCTCCGGTCTCTCACCTCTTGCCTCTGTGCAGCCTTTACATCGAGGTCTCTGCGAGGTGATGATGGACAGACTTGTCAGAATCGGCAGTTTTAACCCGCAGAGAAAGAAAGAAAAAGAGAGAGAGAGCGAGTTCTTCAGGAACAAGTTTCATTAACTCTCAGCACAAGTCCTCCCCGTCATTGGTTCATAGCAGCAGGAGTAGGCCAAACCTTCCCCATCATTCAATTCCCAGGAATACTGAAACACAAACTGTTTCGCTCTCCACAGCCAGTCCTTTCTTTTTTTTAATTTTAATACGGCTGTGTTCTCATCTCTGATTTTCATATCTGCCCCATTACTCTTGTTTGTTAAAAATCTATCTAAATTAGCCTTGAGTAAATTTAAGGACTGCAGCATCCACTACCTTCTGGGGCAGAGGATTCCACTTGCAAACCCCCTGAGAATGTGAAAACAAAACACCTCTGTAGTTTGGATAATATGGGCGTAATATTCAGATTGATTGAAATTTTAAAAAAATATCCCATCAGTGATCGGCACTTCTCTGACTGTCTCAAACCAAACCACTCTACAATTAATGTAGCATTTTTGATGGTGTTCCACCTTCGCAATGCAGGAAACCAGCACACAGACTACAAGCTACCGTACACACCCATATACCAAGTATCAAATGGAATGTTGAATGTGGTTTACATCAGAGAGAACTCTCCACTTATCCTCTTGCAAATACATCCGCCTTAGGGGAGCAGGATGTCCTCAGTTCAATATCTCAGTTGGTCTCCCCAGAGGTGAGCACTCAGCTAGCACTGCACTGGAATGTCAGTGGGAAGAAGTTCTCAGGAACCGGAGTAGGGCTTGAAAGCAGAACCTTCAGACTCAAAGCTTGGGAACATTTAAACAGTGTTCCCAGTGACATATTTTAAATTCCCTCATGGAATGCAGGGTGTCACTGACGGATTCCAGCATTTATTGCCCATCTCCAGTTTCCCTTGAGAAAGAGGTGGTGAGTTGCCCTCTCAAACCGCTGCAGTCTATGTGCTGTAGATCCACAATGCCCTTAGGGAGGGAGTTCCAAGTACTGACCCAGCGACACTGAAGGGACGGTGTTGTATTTTCAAGTCAGGATGGTGAGTAGCTTGGAGGGGAACTTGCAGGTGGTGGTATTCCCATGTATCTGCTGCCCTTGTCCTTTCAGGTGGTAGTGGTAGTGAGTTTGGAAGATGCTGTCAAAGGAACCTTGGTGAATTTCCGCAGTGCATCTTGTACAATGCTGCTAATGAGTATTGGAGAGTGTGAATGTTTGTGGCTGTGGTGCCAGTCAAACAAATTGCTTTAGCGTGGATAGTGTTAAACGTCTTTCAATGTTGGAGCTACACTCATGCAGGTAACTGGGGAGCATTCCATCTCATTTCTGTAGTCCCATGTAGATGGTGGAAAGGCTTTGGGAGTTAAGAGGTGAGTTATTGCTGCAGGATTCCCAGTCTCTGACCTGCTCTTATAGCCAATGGATTTAAATGGCTGGTCCAGTTCAGTTTCTGGTCAAAACTGTAAGTTCCAGGATGTTAATGGGCTGGCCTGGCACAAATGCACACTTTGTAAACTGTGAGACCAAAATTATAAGAAGAAATCTCCTCTCAGGAGACATGATTCAGAGATGCCGGTGTTGGACTGGGGCGTACAAAGTTAAAAATCATACAACACCAGGTTATAGTCCAACAGATTTAATTGGAAGCACACTAGCTTTCGGAGCGACGCTCCTTCATCAATCACCTGATGAAGGAGCGTCGCTCCGAAAGCTAGTGTGCTTCCAATTAAACCTGTTGGACTATAACCTGGTGTTGTGTGATTTTTAACCTCTCAGGAGACTCACCCTAGTTTGCAGGGTTGGGGGGTAGTATTCAGGCTCATTTAAAACTGCTGATGAGGGGAAGCAATAATCTCCCAGCATATGCATCTGAAACTATTGCTGGTGCAATGAAAAAATGCATTTCTATTTTCTGATTCAAAACAAAAAGTGCATAAAGATCTTGTGCATCAATGGGTAGTGTTCCTGTTTCTAGGTCAGAAGCTCTGTGTTCAAAGTCATAGCCCAAGATTTGATAACCAAAGGACATGCATTAATTACGTGACCAAACAGCCTGAGTATCACCTTGTAAATCCTTCCAAAATATGCACTGAGAGTGGAGGGATTGCTGGTCAGTCATGTAATAGAAAGAAAATTGGAGCATCTACAATTAGTATCTACAGGTCTACAGCATGCATGAAAGAGTGTATGTTGTCATAGCAACTTGGGCCACTTGTGGGGGTGAAGCGTGGTTTTGTTAGAATGGGGAGGTGAGGGGTTGCTGCTAGTTGGTGCGGATCACATTTGATCACTATTCTGCCTGGGGTGGATTCAAAGTCTGCCTCCTTGACCCGTCCATGTTGCTTTGCCCCTTGTTGTAGCATTGTGGGTCTGACCTGCCTTCTGGCAGAGAACTGATGAAGGATGAGAATAAATGTTAATGTTAACATGGAACAGTAAGAAAGCCCTGGAAGTAAACATGTATCTCACCCAGGTAAACTAGACATTGATGTTAAGATGGCTGTTATCTGCATACTGCCCGAGGGTGAACCTTTATGACAGAGGACAACAAGTGTGCTTGGGATGTTTGGGAGAAACAGAGAAAATAGGAACAGGAACAGGCACTCAGCCCTTCAAGCTTGCTTTGTCATTCAACATGATCATGTCTGATCATCCAAATCAGTACCCTGTTCTTGCTTTCTTCCCATACCCTTTGATTCTGTTCGCCCTAAGATCTATATTTAACTCCTTCTTGAAAATATTCAGTGATTAGCTTCAACTGCTTTTTGTGGCAGAAAATTTCACAGGCTCATGACTCTCTGCATAAAGAAATTTCTCCTCATCTTAGTTCTAAATGGTCTACCCCAAACTATTAAACTCTGACCTCTGGTTTTGGACTCTCCAGTCCAAAAGAACACCCTTGATTAAGGGTGCTATGTAAGTTTAAGCTACTGTCTAAAACTATCACATCGGTAAACACTGTATAGAAAGACTTGGAAGCCCCAGAACATGGGGAAATAAATGTTGATGCCATGTAAACAGCCCACATTTCAGAAGAAGAGATGCCAGAGGTCTTAAAGTGCAGAAATAAAGATAGATAAATCACCAGGACCCGATCAATCTGCTCTCCCTCCTATCGGAAGGATGTTGTGAAACTTGAAAGGATTCAGAAAAGATTACGAGGATGTTACAAATCACACAGCACCAGGTTATAGTCCAACAGATTTAAATGGAAGCACTAGCTTTCGGAGCGCCGCTCCTTCATCAGGTGGATGAAGGAGCGGCGCTCCAAAAGCTAGTGTGCTTCCAATTAAACCTATTGGACTATAACCTGGTGCTGTGTGATTTGTAACTTTGTACACCCCAGTCCAACACTGGCATCTCCAAATCATTACAAGGATGTTGCCAGGGTTGGAGGCTTTGAGCTACAGGGAGAGCCTGGATAGACTGGGACTGTCTTCCCATGAGCATTGGAGACTGAGGGGTGACCCCTATAGAAATTTATAAAGTCATGAGGGGTATGGGTAGGGTAAATAGTCCAAGACTTTTCCTCGGGGTTGGAGAGTCCGAAAGTAGAGAGCATAGGTTTAAGGTGAGAGGAGAAAGATTTAAAAGGGATCTAAGGGGCAACTTTTTCATGCAGAGGGTGATGTGTGCATGGAATGAGCTTCCAGTGGAGGTGGTGGAGGTTGATACAATTGCACCATTTAAAAGGCATCTAGATGGGTATATGAATAGGAAGAGTTTAGAGGGATATGGGACAATTGCTGGCAAATAGGACAGGATTTAGTTATGATATCTGGTTGGCATGAATGAGTTGGACTGAAGGATCTGTTTCCATGTTGTACATCTCTATGACTCTGTGATTCTAAGTGTATCCCAGAACACTGTGGGAAGCTAAGGAGGAAATTGCAGGGCCACTATATCCACAAGTAAGGTGCTGGAAGACTAGAGGGAGGCTAATGTTGTGCCTTTATTTATGAAAGGCTGCTAGGAAAAGCCTGGGAACTATAGACCAGTGAGTCTGACGTCAGTGGTGGGTAAGTTGTTGGACAGGATTCTGAGGCAGCACAGTGGCTCAGTGGTTAGCACTGCTGCCTCACAGCGCCAGGGACCCGGGTTTGATTCCAGCCTCGGGCGACTGCCTATGTGGCATTTGCACATTCTCCCCGTGTCTGCATGGGTTTCCTCCAGGTGCTCCGGTTTCCTCCCACAATCCAAAAATGTGCAAGTTAGGTGAATTGGCCGTGCTAAATTGCCCGTAGTGTTAGATGCATTAGTTGGGGTAAATGTAGGGAAATGAGTCTGGATGGGTTATTCTTCGGAGGGTCGGTGAGGACTTGTTGGGTTGAAGGGCCTGTTTCCACACTGTAGGGAATCTAATCAGACAAGAACTGATTAAGGATAGTCAGCATAGCTTTGTGTGTGCCCCACAAACTTGACTGAGTTTTTGGAGGATTTAACCAAGAAGATGGATAAGGGCAGAGTGGTAGACATTGTCTACATGGACTTTAGCAAAGTCTTTGACAAGGTTCTACATGACCGACTAGTTAGTAAGGTTAAGTCACATGGGCTTCAGGGAGACCTAGCCAATTGGATACAAAATTGGCTTGGAGGTAGGAGACAGAGGGTGGTGGTAGAGAGTTGTTGTTCAGACTGGACACCTGTGACCAACGGTGTTCTGCAGGGATCAGTACTGGGTCCATCATTGGTTATCATTTACATAAATGATTTGGATGCAGATATAGAAAGCAAAGATAGTAAGTTTGAGGATGACATCAAAATTGGTGGTATAATGGGCAGTGAAGAATGTTACTTAAGAGTACAATGGAATCCTGATCAGCTGGGCAAATGTCCACAGGTAGGCAGTGTTATGGACTAGGCCAGACCACTCAAAACATTCTTAAGCAGGCAGCCCAGACCATAACTTTGCAATTTGTTTTGGTAAGTGTACAGTGAAAATTACCTGGAGTAAATTAGCGAGGTTGACTACTAGATTTTAAAACGGACAAAAATTCTTCAAAAAATTACACAATGAAGCACAAAGAACAGAATAAAGAACCCCTACAGAACTCAGTCTATCCAAACTAGACTTAAGTATGCTGTTCTGAATGTACAAACAAGTCCTAATATGCAAATTCCCTTTGAAAACCAGTATAAATGGAACATATGCTTTCAGGTTGAAGTTGAAGGGCAAAAGAGAGAAAGGGAGAGAGTTTCCACACAGCTCACTGTTGAACTCCCAACCAGTTCAGGACTGAACTAAATTGTTCAACTAGACAACTGACCATTCCCCTTTCATTATACAGGTCACTTCTAAAACATGACCACTTTGGCCTGAAGTCTCATCTGTTTACATATAAACAAAAGGCCTCTCAAAATCCTTTTCATTTCTGTACCAAACCAGACTGATTGGAGTCCGGCCCAGTTTATTACCCGTCTGAAATAAATCATAGCCAGAGTCTCCTTGAGCCAAGGAACAGCTTTTCGAAAAAAAGGGACTTGTTTTGTGACAACAGGGTTGTGAAGAAGACTTTGACATGTTTGACTTCATGGGAGGAAGCATCGAATATAGGAATTGGGATGAAATGTTGTGGCTGTACAAGACATTGGTGAGGCCATGTTTGGAGTACTGCTCCAATTCTGGCTGCCCTGCTGTAGGAAGGATGTCATTAAATTAGACCGGGTGCAGAAAAAATGTACAATAATGTTATGGGGACTAGAGGGTTTGAATTGTGAGGAGAGGTTGGATAGACTGGGACGTTTTTCCCTGAAGCATATGAAGTTAAAGGGTGACCTTCTTGAGGTTTATAAAATCATGAGGGGCATGGATAAGATGAATAGCAAAAGTCTTTCCCTAAGGTTGGGAATTCAAAATTATGAGGCACAGTTTTAAGGGGAGAGGGGAAAGATTTAAAAGGAACCTGAGGGGCAACCTTTTCACACAGAGGGTGGTGCATATATAAATAAACTGCCAGAGGAAATGATGGATGAAAGGTACCATTGCAATATTTAAAAGAGATTTGGACAGGTAGATAGGTAGGGAAGGTTTGGAGGGATATGGGTCAAACACAGGCAATTGAGACTAGTTTAGTTTGGGAAAACTGGTCAGCTCGGACGAATTGGACTGAAAGGTCTGTTTCAGCGCAGTATGAACCTATGACTCTATAACTCAGTCCTTAGTTACATATTTTAAAATCTGATCTGTTGAAAGGTGAAATAACTCTTCAACTTTGCTGATGTGCATTCACTTCTATTGCTGCATATTTAGTTTCATTGACAAACTGATGAATCATGATTATTGAGATGGTGCTAGAGATTAGCAATGCAGTGTTGTTAAGTAAAGATGTACCTTTGGACCTTCTCTGGTGTCCATGACAATATGAGGAACTAAGACTGGCAAGCTCTCCTTGTTATTAATAGAATGATAATAAGTATTAAGTTATGCTGAGTTCAGGAACACAGGTAGGATGCCCGATTAAATATGGCCATTGGATTCGGATCCAAAGTATATCAAAGAATTGGAATAAAAACTGAAAATTATAGACACATTCAGTCGGTCTATTAGGACCTGTAGAGAAAGACAGAGTTAGTGTTTCTTTCAGTAGCTTTTCAAAATGTCACAGCATTATACAAAACAGAAGAGTCCCTTTAGCTCAGCAAGTCTGTACTCCCAAAAGTATATTGCGAGCTACACTAGTTTCACTTTCTCACACTACACCCATAGCATTGACTGTCATGACACTTTAGGTAATCACCCAAGTACGTTTTAAAGGTTCTGAGGGTTTCATCTGAGCTACCCTACAAGGCAGTAAATTCCAGGCTCCTCTACCCTCTGGGTTAAAAAGGTTTTCCTCACATTCCCTCTGCCTTCCACTTTAAAATTATACACCTTGTTATTGACCTTTCAAATAAGGCAAACCACTGCTTCTTATTCATCCTGTCTGTGCTTATGGTCTTTTACACCTCTATCAAGTCCCCCTCTTCAATCTCTCTGCTCTAAAGAAAACAACCCCAGCCTCTCTTCATCACTGAAATACTCCATTCCAGATCCCAGTGAAGCTCCTCTGTCCTCCCTTCAGTGCAATCCCAGTCTTGCTGTTGTGTGGTGACCAGAACTGCACACAGCACTCCAGCTGTGGCCTAATCAACATATTGTACAGCTCCAACATAACCTACTCTTATAATGTATACCATGATGATAAAGACAAGTGCCCCATTTGCTTTCTTAACCACCCTATTAACCTGCTCTGCCAGCTGCAGGGATCTGTGGGTCAAGCATCCCAAGATCCCTCTGATCTTCTGAGCTTTCTAATATCTTGCCATTCATTGAGCACTCCCTTGTCTTGTTCCTTCTTCCAAAGTGCAGTATCTCATTTTTATCAGGGTTAAATCCCATCTGCCACTGATCGTTCCATCTGACCAAGCCATCTACATCCTCCTGTAACCCTTCTCACTGTCAACCATTTGGCCAATCTTTGTGACATCTGCAAATGTTCCTATCATCCCTCCCACATTCTCATGTACATCATTTATGAATGTTGCAAACATGAAAGGGCCCAGCACTGAACATCCCTGTACACCAGATTCCAGTTACACAAATAGCCTTCTACCATCACCACCTGTCTCCTATCACTAAACCAACTTTGGATCCATCTTATCAAGTTACTCTGCCCACAATGAGCTTTTACCTTCTTTATCCAGTTTCCATTCTGGAACCTTGTCAAAAGCCTTGCTGAAATCTATATAAACTACATCAACTGCCTCATCCAGACAGTTCCTCAAAACATTCTTCCGGATCGTTAGGCATTACCCCGATAGACAAAGCCTTGCTGATTATCCCTGATCAAAGCTTCCTCTCTAAATGGGAATGAGTTTTCTCTTTCAGTACTTTCTCCAATAGTTTCCCTACCACTGACATTTGACTCATCAATCTGAAATATTTTGCTGGATGCAGTTGTGCACTTTGGGATCCGATTTTAGGGACCAAAGTGGTGTCCTGAAGTCACATTTGCTGGCACCATGTGGGGGACTGGGTTCCTTACTGGCTGTCTCCACACTCACCATCCTGTTTAGGTGGATTCAGCATATTGTGCTCCTATTGCAACCATAGTGCAGACTGCTCTGGAGCTTTGCTGGCTGCACCAGAAGAGGTGGGCACTGCTCAGGCAGGTCAGGAAGTGCGAAGCTACTTTAGTATGGAGACTCCCTTGCTCGGTGGCACAGCAGTGACACAAAGCCTAGGCCGCTGTGTCCATCTGAATGGAGGGGAAGACCCTCAGCTGAAATGGATTTCATGTTCACAGCCCCATCAATGGACAACGGAGTCTGGTTCTGGTGAGCCCCCCCACTCCAATGGCAAGGGGCCACCTCCATTGAGCTGGTGGCCCTTCCGAATGGTCACGGGGTGGGAATAAGTCCACTGGTGGAAAAGTGCTGTCCACCTCTCCTGGGCATTGAATCTGAGTTCAGATGGAAATGTACTGGGGAGTCGTTCTGACACAACCTTCCCTTGTTTTCATGACCTCTGCCATCACGGGGGCTGGGAAAATTACCTCTCTTCACACATGCTGCCAAATCTGCTGAACATTTCTGTCTTTATTTTGGATTTCCAGAAATATTTGACTCATCTGCCAAAATGATCTGGACAAGCTTGTGGGGCACAGCTCTATGAACTGCTATAAATAACATTCGTGGTTAAAGTTAGAGGCTGAGAGAGTGGAGAGAATGTGGAATGTGGCAGCGTCGGAAGTGATTGAAACAAGGTACATTTAAGGGGAATCTGTGCCTGAGGTAGAATGGATTAGGAGGGGACGCTGATAGAGTGACATCAAGAAGAGTGGGAGTAGGTTCATGTAGGTTCATAAACCCTGGTGTAGTCCAATTAGGCTGATTGGCCTGTTCCTATGATTTTGAGATATTTCCATTGCAATGCAGTGCTCCAAAAATGCACACTTCCAATATTCACATGTAAGAAATCAATTTAGTAAGAAAAATTCCGATCATCATCTATTAAGCAGTTCCTAAATTTCTTCGCTGATTTTATTGTGTAGCTGGTGTTCAATCTTCATGCATATTAAGGGGGTGACCATTGGGCTCTAATAGTCAAAGAGCTGAAGCTAGTGTTGTTCATTACTGCAGACATTGTGATAGTTCATTGAAAATAATTTGTAATTAAACAATTAGATGTCAGGTGTTTTACTTCCTTCCTGTGCCTCTGAATTTCTTTGAACTAAATGTAGGTTCTAATGTTTTAATAGAAATGACATTGAAAGGTATATGTCAGTTTGTCAAAGTCACCTACTGATTGATTGCTCCACTCAAATCTTCCATTACAGTGCTTTGTATAAGTTTAAGTTGTTAAACAAAACGATGTGCAAAGATATTGAAAGAAGAAAATATTAAAGTAGCCCTTATGTAACACACTTCTGAGGTGAGGTGAACACAAACTGTCTAGCCCAGAGGGAGGAACACTATCATTGTGGTATAAGACACTCGGAAAGACCGTCTGTGAAAGAATGCACTTGGGCATAAATAATTGTGTGAGTGTACTGCAGAGAGAAGATGACCTTGGATAGGACATCATACCTTTTACAGCAACAACTTTTATTCGTTAAGTGGCTTCAATGTAGGAGAAGATCCCAAGGTGCTTCACTGGAGTGTTATCAGAAAAAGATAAAATGACATTTTTAATATAAACATATCTGGAATTGGGCAGGCTCCATTTAGGACACAGCATCCTGCCTGCACCATTTCCTTTTCTCTGTGTCTCACGCAAGGGAATCGCTTGTAACCAAACACAAAAAAGAGAAACCTTCACCTGTAAATATTTCAAACAATAGAATCTTGTGTAACAGTCCATGCAAACCCTATGATAGAGCTATCTACTTAGTTGTCAGGTGCTTTGTAGGCTGACCGTGGAAATAAGCTGACTTCCTGTCTTTATTTTGCATCAAGTTTACATTTACAAATGGATTCCTGTATGTGTGTATATGTTGATATCTATGTGTGTGCAAGTGGGAGACAGACAGACCAAAATAATTTAGTGGATTAATATTTTACTTTTATGTTTTTAATACGGCAAGACATACATGCAATGTTTTTCAATATATTATTTCTAACTTAATCATACTCTACTTAGTTTAAAATATGACTGGTTGAGGTCAGGAATTCAGATGTGGTAATGTGAAAAGGTTACCTCAGCTTTTAAAACACTGGTTAATTTTTATTTCATACACAGAATACTTACCTATAGCAATAATGTGTATAAGCATTGAAACAAAAGGAAATGTAATTAATAACACATTACCATTGGATCCAAAACTTGACTACTTCACCAACTCTTTCAGAAAATTGCTTGCACCATTTCACCTGTACACAAGACAGCAACATTGTTTAATTACTGAGGAGAATTCTTCACCCTAAAATGTCACAACTACTATGTTTTGTTGTAAAGGATTGAATAAATTCTGTAACTATAATATTTATAATGAGACAATTATGGAAAATTATCTTTTGTTATACAAAAGGAAAATACTCATCATTTGAAAGTTGATACAAATGCTTAGTCAAAAAATTAATTTAGGCCAAAACAATGTATAAATTTGCTACATGCCATGTTAATATAGTTTAACACTTAATTTTTGATCTTTTCACAGCTCTTTTTTAATTGAATTCTCAAAAATGTATTCACATAATGACCTGATTTTAACTCTGTGAAAGTGAATAGTTTTTGATTTGAGTTAAAACTAGACCTAAATGTTATTGTACATCCCGTTGCACAATTGTAAACAGAGGGGTACTCTGACAAATCCATGCCATTCTATAGTAGAATGGATCTAAAGCAATTTATTGTGAATAATAAACAAAATACAAATGTATGTAATCTAAATTGGGCACAAAGTGTTTCTCACCAAATGGTTCAAATATGCCACATTCTGACAATAATGAATATTTGTGGAGAAAGTGGTTGTCTTATAGAACAATTATGTTACATGTATGTAGTAGCAGAAACATGGTCTCAATAAGTAGGGAGCTCCACTTTGTTTATCCTCTTAAAGTATCTCTGAATAATTGCTAAGCTATTATGACCTGAAGCTGAAATCAAAGCAAGAAGAATAACTTTTGTTGTTGATTTGACAGAGTAAACATTCTCTTAGAAACTGGTGATTTATTTGGCTCTGATTTATTCCTTGCCTCATATCTGTCCAATCCTCAGTGAATATTGATACCACATCATTCCATAGTATAGTAAATGTCCATTCAACTGCTGAGACTTTTCCATAGATACACTGCTGTAGTTGTGTGCATTTTGAACTGTTGGTAATGTGGTACAGAGGATAGTAGAGGGCCTTAGAGTGAGTACATCTAATCCATATTGTTCTAGCGAGTATAGAAGATGGTAGAAAATTTCAAGGTAGAAGTATATTTATAGCATTCTTCAGATTCCAATTGGAGAAATGCCTGCAGATCAACTGGTAGTCTAGTTGATAGTGTAGTAAAGTTACTTGTTCTTCTGGTGCATATTGAAAGACTCTAGTTTTCTCATTTAGATTGCACAGTTTTTGATATAATCTGCACATTCAATGGAATGAAAATTCAAATTTGTGGCAAACATGACATCTGGATTTGACTTCGTCCATTTTTAATTTATAGGATAAAAACTACTTGGAACCCAAAGATATATAAAATGTACACTTACAGAACCATTACAACTGATGAGTTTATGTCTGTGTTTATGCTACACACGTCTAACTGACCTCTATTCCCCCACCCTAATGACCTTTACCTGCCCTGCCCTCCACCTCTCTATTTCCTACTCCATCATGTATTTACAAAGCCTTCCCTTGAATGCATCAATGTTATCAACTCAACCACCACATTGCAGTGAATTTCACATTCTCATCACATTCTCATCACATTCTCATCATATTCATATGCAAAGAAGTATATCCAGAATTATTTATTTGGTTTATCAATGATTTATAGCTTTGTTCCTTATATTGTGGTTGTTTCTACAATTGGAAACAGTTTCTCCAGATCTAACCGATTGAACCTTCCCAATTCTGGTTAACAATACTTGGTAATCTTCTCTGCATTTTCTATAGTACGTCCAATATATAGTTTTTTAATATCGAGGTTGGTTGGAATTACAGAGAGGATTTAAAACATGGTCGAACCAAGACTTTAGTTTAATGTAGCATTACTTAGCCTCATTTCATTTTATAGTGAATCCCAGAACGTTTCTTTTCCATCTTTCTAGCCTCATCAACTTGTGCTCCATTTTTAATAATGTGTGTTTCCATATTTCCAGATCTCCTGAACATTTAAATTCTTATCTTTTTTGGAATATACAACCACTTACTCTTGCTACCAAAATTAACCACCTTGCGCCTTTGTGATCGTGAATTCCATTTGTCATTGATTCTGTCTGAATTTTTCTTTCCTTTAACCACTTAGACATCTAAAGTAATGTCAAATTGAAATATGTTTTGTAGGCCGCAGCATAATTACCACTGGTAAGAAATCTATTCCTGCCAGGGTTTTAGTTTGCTAAGATGCACAGAATATAAAGTCCCTTTTGATAATGCCTCCATGGTACTAACATGAAATGTGGAATGTAGAGATATGGGGAAATTTGAACCCTGAATATTGACCCAGTGAGCAGATATAAAAATGTCTAATTTACAATCAATGTTGTGCTGTTTCATTTCGAAAATGCAGCATTTAGGATACAGATTGAATTTTAAAGATGATGTTGTAACAATTCTATTCTTTACCGATGTATATAAAGTTAGTTATCATGTGTTATAAGCAATAGGCAATCATGTAGCTTTTGATTATATGGCCACTTGACCCAGTTCACATTGATTTATACCTTTGCTTAACTCCCCAGTTGTACAGTCAGCAGTTACGGATGATGGGTAGTGCTTCTACTCCGAGTCAGGGGATTAGACCTTCTAGCTAGAATCTCACAGTGAGCTGGATACAGCTGAGTGGCTCTTAAGAATGTGGAGGTTGCTACCAATTTTTAAAAGATTGTCGATAAATTCTAAAATTGCTCTTTTCAATCTCCTTTACTGATTGGCTTTTATGCTGAATGCTCTTTGATCTAATGCGAGAAGCTATGGTTACAAATGTGATGTTCCAAAACATCAAAGATTATTTTTGAAGAAAAACTCATAATATACAGTGTAAATACTGTAGATCTATTCAGGGCAGCCATTTCTCTTCTTCTGCTAATGAAACTTGCCTTAACCATAAAACCCAATTTGACCAGTGTCCTCTTTCAACTGGGTTTTATGGTCAATTACCAACATGGAATTAAGTTGACTTAAAGGAGGTGTTTGGCATTTACTTTTTCCATTGCATGTTGAATCAGAACACATAAATTCTTTCAAATATATGTTTGATAGTTGCTTTGAAAAGAGAAATTTCAAATGGCATGAATAGCACAGAAGAATGTGGATAACTTTGAATCCCAACAGAATGGAAGCAAGCCATTTGGCCCATGAATCCACACGTATTGTCTGAAGAGCAGTCCACCCTCTACCCTACATTTACCACGGCCAAACCACCTAACCTGCACATCTTTGGACTATGGGAGGGAGAACACAGGGAGAATGTGCAGACTACACACAGACAGTTGCCTGAGGCTAGAATTGAACTCAGGCCCCTGGCGCTGTGAGGCAGCAGTGCTAACTCCTGAGCCACAGTGCCACCCCGTGGCATGGTGGGAAGCAAGACACCAATGTTGAGTTAATGGGCCAAAAGTCTCTACTACGACACTTAATGGATTCCATATGTTTGAGGTTGAGGGTCTCCAGTTGCTGTGGGACCTGCTGCTTCCTGTGAAGGATTTGCCCAATGAAAGAAGTATAGCCACTCCAAGCCCCATTCATCCATAACCCCTGTGATTAATCCACCTTGGCTCTCAATTCGTCCATGCCTCAGCTTTAAATTCAAACCCTGTTTTGAAATTTCTCCAGGATCTTTCTCTCGTCCCATTATTGGTAATTTCTTCCAGTTCCATACCTGTCTGAATTCAGGACAGTCCTGAAGTTCTAGCCTCTTGCACATCCCTGATTTTAATTGCTTCATTATGGGCAGCCAGAAATACAGCTGCCCAAGTCCTAAGCTTTAGAATCCCCATCCTTAATCCAAAGATGTGCAGGTCAGGTGAGTTGGCCATGCTAAATTGCCCATAGTGCTAGGTGCATTAGTCAGATGGAAATGGGTCTGGGTGGGTTACTCTTTGGAGGGTCGCTGTGGACTTGTTGGGCCGAAGGGCCCGTTTCCACACTGTAGGGAATCTAATCTAATCTAATCTAATCTTAACCTCATTACCGCTCTCTCCTCGTTTAAGGTGTTTCTTTGACCAAGGTTTTGAAGACGTACCTTCAGGTTACTCAAAGTTACACTTCAATGCCACCTCCTTGAATCATGTTTACAATGTTAAAGGTACCATGAGAATAAAAGTTGTTGTAGTTGATCAGTTTTTAAAAAAAATCTTGCATAGTGGGCACCAGGAGCTGAATGGCCTTCCCTGCTTCCATATATTCCAGTGATTGATTTACATAACATTCATAAGACCATTAAATAGGCCATTCAGCCCATCAAGCATACTTCATCATTAATCATGGCTGATACGTTTCTCAATTCCGTTCTCCTGCCTTCTCCCCATAACCCTTGATCCATATACTCATCAAAACCCTATCTCTGTCTTAAAGGCATTCAGTGACTTGGCCTCCACATCATCCTGCAGTAATGAGTTCCACAGGCACGTAACCCTCTGGCTGAAAAAATTCCACCTCATCTCTGTTCTAAAGGGTTGTCCCTTCACTCTGAGGCTGTGTATTGTATTGGTGTTAGTGTTGCCTACTTGTGAAAATATCTTCTCCACCTCCACCTCTACTTCCACACTATCCAGGTCTCTTATCCTTCTAAACTCCATCGAGTACAGACCCAGAGTTCTTGGTTGCTCTTCATATGACAAGTCCTCCAAACCAGAATCATTCTTTTGAACCTCCTCTTTCCCTTCCAATGCCAACGTAACCTTCCTTAGTTGTGTGGTCCAAAAATGCTTACTATATTGCAAAAGTAGCTGATGAGAGTCTTAGTCGAGAGTCCTGCCTGACCTACTGTGCTCTTCCAGCACCACATTCTTGACTCTAATATCCAGCATCTGCAGCCCTTACTTTTCCCTAGTTGATTTTGCCCTCACTGCGAATCCTCTTCCAAGGATGCTTACCTTGAAGAAGTACTCCTCCTCTCTTCACAAGGATCTCAGTGAGTCCCTCTCTCACTCCACCTCCCAGGACATCTCCTCTGCCCTGAAGATTTTCAGTCACCCCAGCCGCATCCCGCTCCCTCCTATTTATCTCACCACCCTGTTGGCTCACAGTCTCATTCCTGATGAAGGGCTTTTGCCCGAAATGCCAACTCTTCTGCTCCTCACAGCAGCCTGACCTACTGTGCTTTTCCAGCACCACACTCTCAACTCTGATCTCCAGCATCTGCAGTCCTCACCTTCACCTACCTGACAACAGTCTTATACAGCCTCAGCAGTACATCTCTGTTCTTGTATATGTATGCCCTCGTGCTGCAGTGATAGTATCCCTACCCCTGAGCCAGGAAACCCAGTTTTAAGTCCCACTTGTTCCAGAGTTGTGTGATATCATTGCTGCACAGGTTGATTAGAAAATAATTTTATTTTTAGCCCTCTTGAAATGAACACTAACATTGCATGTGCCTTCCTAATTGCCGACTGAACCTGCATGTTAACCTTAGAGAATCCTGAACTTGGACTCGTAAGTCCTTTTGTGCTTTAGATTTCTGAAGCCTTTCCCCATTTGGAAAATAGTCTATGTCTTTATTCTTTCTATCAAAGTGCATAACCTCACACTTTCCCATATTATATTCCATCTGACACTTATTTGCCCACTCTCCTTACCTGCCCACTCTCCTTACCTGTTCAAGTCCTTCTGCAGCCTCCCAGTTTCCTCAACACTACTTGTACCTCCACCTATTTTGTGTCATCTGTAACCTTAACAACAATGCCCTCAATTCCCTCATCCAGATTGCTCATGTAAAACATGAATAGTTGTGATCCCAACACTGATCGCTATGGAACTCCACTAGTCACCAGCTGCCATCAGAAAAACACTCATGTGTCTCAACTCTCTGCCTTCTGCAACTCAGCCAATCCTCAATCCATGCCAGTACTTTGCTTCTAACACTATGGGCTTTTATCTTATTTAGTAGCCTCCTGTGCAGAATCTTGTCAAAGGCCTTTTGGAAATCCAAATAGATCACGTCCACTGGCTCTACTTTGTTTAACTTCACATCTTCAGGAGACCACAACCAGTTAAGTACTTGTGACATGCAGTTGCAGTTAGAAACAAACATGAGAGCTAATTACACATCTCTTGGACTAACAAACACCAAGTGAGATGGATGCCCTGGTAATCTGTTCGAAGGTGAGAATCACTGAAGCAGAAAGTTGCAAAGAATTGCATGGAACTGGGAAGGGCACATGTGCTGTTATGTGTATTTTCAGAGACATAATTTAAACATGAGTTGAATATTCAGAGTCAGCACCAGACCACTGAGAGCAGTGGTTAGAAGCTGTCTATTCAAGTGTGAACATAAAATGTGCCAACACATTGCAAGTGGAATGAATTCCTTATGGCAGCATCTTATAAATAAGCATAAATAGTTACAGAAGCTCCAGGTTAATAGATTAATACAAAAAAAAAACTTACTTGTTTGAAGACTTTTGAATATTAGTTATTGCTCAGTCTGGGTCAAGCGCATAAGGAAGATTGTCAAATGGATGAAATATAGGGAATTATTAGAAAGACTGTTGGTTTATGATAAAGATAGCTTAAAGTTTCATGTTATCGCTATCACCATACTTGAAAACAGATCTTTGCCTTATTGTCTGTGGTTACTTCATCCTGAAGTGTTTACTTGGCAGCTTCTGCCTGTGATGGTTTGTCATCACTTATCAGTCTGAAGGGCAAGAGAAGGAAGCAGGTTCTAAGGCTACCTCAGGTAGGAAAAGGGATCAGAACCACACTGTTGTCGCTATTCAGAACTTTGGAATAGAAATCTAGCGAATTGCGCTAACCATCTACTTTAATGTTTCTTGCGCAGATCATTGAAATACTATCATTTTCTTCTTTTAGTGTTTCCTGCATTTGCAGATTTTGCAAAGTCACATTTAGTCAAATCATACTCCTGTGAAATGTTTTACCGTGTGAAAGGTGATAAAAATGAACAATTGTAGTTGTTTTCAGAGGTTTTCAAAGGTTTATGCCTTTTCTAGATTGTGAGGCCTTATAACATCATAATCTGGAAAACTACTGCTGTAAAATAAACCATGATATTTAGCTCTATTTATGTTAGAAGCTAATGTGCAATGATTGCAGGAGATAATGGTGACACACTGAGGAACAAAACTGACAGATATTGAGATGCTGTTGAATCTCACCTTATAACAGAAAAAAATTGCATGCCTGGATATAATTTCTGCTTTAACTGAATTGCAAGTTTAGGAAAATGAAATCACTGCAGAAGTGACCTCCATTATGAAAGGTTTTGGTTCAGTATCAGACACACTGTTTAAAAAAATGGTCACCATCTAAAAAGACTGAAAAATGTGAGGTGTTACGGGGGGGGAGGAGTGGGAGGCAAATGTGGAAAGTGAGGTTTTTAGCTTGTGGCAGTAAGAGTGGGTGTAGTGAGAGAAGGTCTCTTGAAAAAGATGAACAGAAACCTTTTAATCTAGAGTGTGGAAGTGCAGAAAGGGAACATTATGTGCCTTTTATTCACCTGTAGTTGGCTTTTCCTCTTTGAAAGGATAGTCCTTTGATGCAATTTTGACTAATGGCTGTTCAAAAAGATGAGACAGGCCTTGTACATGTATATCGTTGTGCAATTATTAATAGATTGTATTGACTGAGATGCAGTGTCAGAATGTGATCCTTCATTCTTGCCAGAAATAACCCTTCCATTAACTATCTTTCTTGATGATCCAGAGCATTTAACTTATGCATTCAAGTCAGTTCAGCTGTTCAAGCCATTTTTCAAATGACCCAAGGGGCCAAGCCCCCTGTCTGTGTGACTGGATGTTAATGACCCTCTAACATTATTTGAAGAGCAGCAAGGAAGCTCTCCTTTCGATCTCTGCTGACAGTTTTGACAGTACACTTCCTTTATGTACACTTTGGTACCCAGCCCTGCTCATCCAACCAAATGATTTCCAGTTTGGGACAACAAGTGAGATCGCATGCAATCTTTTTGCCCTGTGCTCACACGGACCATAAGACCATATGATATAAGAATAGAATTAGGCAACTTGACCAACTGAGTATGTTCCGCCATTGAAGGAACAAAGAACAATGAACAGTGCAGTACAGGAGCAGGCCCTTTGGGTCACCAAGCCTGCGCCAACACAAGATGCCTTTCTAAACTGAAAGCCTTTTGCCTCTACACAGTCTGTGTCCCTCTATTCCCTGCCAATTCATGCACCTTTCAATATGCCTCTTAAATGTTGCGATTGTACCTGTTTCCTCCACTTCCTCTGGCAGCACATTCTGGGCACTTAACACCTCTGTATAAAAGACTTGCCTCTCATGTACCTCTTAAACTTTTCTCCTTTTACATCAAACCTAAGTCCTCTCGTAATTGACATTTCTATCACGTAAAAGTGATTCAGATAATCCATGTCTATCACAATTGTGTAAATTTCTATTAGGTCACCCTCAGCCTGTAACATTCCAGTGAAAGCAAACCAATTTTGTCCATCTCTCCTCATAGCTAATGCCCTGCTGGTCAACTGCTTCTGTACTCTCTTCAAAGCTTCCTCATGTTTCTAGTAGTGTAGAGGCCAGCACTATATGCAATATTCCATATATGCCTAACTAAAGTTCTATACAGATGTAACATGACTTGCCAATTTTTATACTCTATGCCCTGACCAATGAAAGTAAACATGCTACGTGCCTTCTTGATGACCTTATCCACTGGTGTGACCACCTTATCCATGGCTGATATGTTTCTCAACCCCATTCTCCCGCCTTCACCCTGTTACCCTTGATCCCCTCACTAATCAATAATCTATCTATCTCTGTCTTAATTACACTCAGTGTACTTGGTTTGCACAGCCTTCTACGGCAATGAGTTTCACCACCCTGTGGGTGAGGAAATTCCACCACATCTCAGTTAGAACATAGAACATAGAACATAGAAGAATACAGCGCAGTACAGGCCCTTGGGCCCTCGATGTTGCGCCGATCCAAGCCCACCTAAACTACACTAACCCACTATCCTCCATATACCTATCCAATGCCCTCTTAAATGCCCATAAAGAGGGAGAGTCCACCACTGTTACTGGCAGGGCATTCCATGAACTAACGACTCGCTGAGTGAAGAACCTACCCCTAACATCAGTCCTACATCTACCCCCCCTTAATTTAAAGCTATGCCCCCTTGTAATACCCGACTCAATACGCGGGAAAAGGTTCATACTGTCGACCCTATCTAACCCCCTAATCATCTTGTACACCTCAATCAAGTCACCCCTAAACCTTCTTTTCTCTAGTGAAAACAACCCCAAGTGCCTCAGTCTTTCCTCATACGATTTTCCTTCCATACCAGGCAACATCCTGGTAAACCTCCTCTGCACCCGTTCCAATGCCTCCACATCCTTCCTATAGTATGGCGACCAAAACTGCACACAATATTCCAGATGCGGCCGTACCAGAGTCTTATACAACTGCATCATGACCTCAGGACTCCGGAACTCAATTCCTCTACCAATAAAAGCCAGTACGCCATATGCCTTCCTCACCGCACTATTTACCTGGGTGGCAACTTTCAGAGATCTGTGTACATGGACACCAAGATCCCTCTGCTCATCCACACTACCAAGTATCCGACCATTAGCCCAGTACCCCATCTTTTTGTTATTCTTCCCAAAGTGAATCACCTCGCACTTAGCTACATTGAATTCCATCTGCCACCTTTCTGCCCAGCTCTGCAGCTTCTCTATATCCTGCTGTAACCTGCCACATGCTTCCTCACTGTCAACAACTCCTCCGACTTTCGTATCATCCGCAAACTTGCTCACCCAACCTTCTAACCCCTCTTCCAGGTCATTTATAAAAATGACAAACAGCAATGGTCCCAAAACAGATCCTTGCGGAACACCGCTAGTGACGGCACTCCATGAAGAAACTTTGCCATCAACTACTACCCTCTGTCTTCTTCCATCCAGCCAATTCCTAATCCAAACCTCCAACTCACCCTCAATGCCATATCTCCGTATTTTCTGCAGTAGCCTACCATGGGGAACCTTATCAAACGCCTTACTAAAATCCATATATACCACATCTACCGCTTTCCCCTCATCAACCTCCTTCGTCACCTTTTCAAAGAATTCAATAAGGTTTGTGAGGCACGACTTGCCCTTCACAAAACCATGCTGACTATCCTTGATCACATTATTCCTATCCAGATGTGCATAAATCCTATCCCTTACAATTCTCTCTAAGACTTTGCCCACAACAGAAGTGAGACTCACCGGCCTATAGTTACTAGGGCTATCCCTACTCCCCTTTTTGAACAAGGGAACCACATTTGCTATCCTCCAGTCTTCTGGGACTACTCCTGTAGACAAAGAGGACATAAAAATCAAGGCCAATGGCTCTGCAATCTCCTCCCTTGCTTCCCAGAGAATCCTAGGATAAATGCCATCAGGCCCAGGGGACTTATCTATTTTCACCTTTTCCAGGATTTCCAACACCTCTTCTCTACATACCTCAAAGCCATCCATTCTACTTATTTGTGACTCAGTATTCTCATCGACAACAATGCCCTGTTCCTGAGTAAATACTGAAGAAAAGTATTCATTCAGTGTCTCCCCAATCTCTTCCGCCTCCACACGCAACTTCCCCCTACTATCCTTGACTGGACCTATTCCAACCCTAGTCATTCTTTTATTCCTAACATACCTATAGAAAGCCTTAGGGTTTTCCCTAATCCTATCGACTAAGGACCTTTCATGTCCCCTCCTTGCTGCTTTTAGCTCTCTCTTCAGGTCCTTCCTGGCTACCCTATAACTCTCAATCGCCCCAATTGAACCTTCACGTCTCATCTTGAGATAGGCCGCCCTCTTCCATTTAACAAGGGATTCCAATTCCTTATTAAACCACGGCTCCCTCGTAGTTCTAAAGGGCTACCTTTTTACTCTGAGGCTATGCCCTCCAGTCCTAGTTTCTCCTATGAATGGTAACATCTTTTCCACACTGACTCTATCCAGGCCTCTCAGTATTCTCTAAGTTTTAATGAAATTTCCCTCATCCTTCTAAACTCCATCAAGTACAGACCCAGAATCCTGGGTATTGTTTGCTGGTATGTGCAAGGTTTCAGGCCTCTTTTACTCAGCTGTGATGTCATTTGTCACTTGCTTATTCATGCGAACAGATTTAAAAAGTACTTTATGAGACACAGATATTGCCATCAAGGCCATTGTTCTTTATTTGTTTATTGTTCAAATCTGAATTGCCCTTGAACAGAATGCCTTACTAGGCCATTTCAGAGGGTAGTTAAGAGTCTAAACCACAATGCTGTGGATCTGGACTTACATGTAGGCCAGTCCAGGTAAGGACAGCAGTTTTCCTTCCCTAAAGGAAGGATTAGTGAACCCGATGGGTTTTTACCAGAATTAATGATTACAGAAACTAGGTTTATAATTACAGATTTATTGACAGAATTTATTGACAGATGCCTTGTTGGGATCTGATCGCAGGTCCCCAAACAGTAACTGAGACCTCGTGATGTTGCCACTTAACCAACAGTGCCCCAGATGCAATTGCCATCTCTGCATCATAATTGTCAGTGCATTGCAAACAGCGATTAGTTTGTGATGTTTGAGTGACTTGTGCTATATAAAGCAAATTTTAGTTCTGGAGAAATGAAGGGGGATATTTCTACACGCCTTCACTGTCTGTAAAATGTCAGGCAGCTCTGCTTTTTCGACATTCGGTACTGGAAGAGCATAAATTTCCACTGAGTTAATATTGGGGAAACCAACCACTGCAAGCTGCAGTTCCTGATCACGAATGTAACCTTTCTTCACAGTAACTGTCTGAAGCAACATCAGACAACTCTTGAGCTCGATGTTGTATTTGACCCTGAGGTGACCTTTCATCCATATATTTGCACTGTCGCTAAGGCAGTCTACCTCCTCCTGAGCCCTTGGATCACTTGTAGCCGATCCCTTCCTCCATGGCTTTGTAAACTTGGGGCTTGATTACTTCAAAACACTCCTGGCTGGTTTCCTATCTTCCACCCTCTGTACACCTAAGCTCATAGTAAACTCTGCTGCTTGGAACCTTTTGTTCACTTTGTGGGATGTGGGCATCGCTGGCTGGGTCAACATTTATTGTCCGTCCCTAGTTGCCCCTTGAGAAGGTGGTGGTGAATTGCTTTCCTGAACCACTGCAGTCCATCTGCTGTAGGTTGACCCACAATGCCATTAGGGAGGGAAATTGACCCAATGACAATGAAAGAATGGCAATATATTTTCAAGTCAGGAAGACGAGTGGCTTGGAGGGGAACTTGCAGGTGGGTGTTCTCACATTTCTGCTGCCCTTGTCCTTCTCGATGTAAGTAGTCGAAGGTTTGGAAGGTACAATCTAAAGGTCTTTGGTGAATTTCAGCAGTGCATCTTGGAGATAGACACTGCTGCAACTGAGCATCAGTGGTAGAGGCAGTGGATGTGTTTGTGGATGTGATGTGAATCAAACAGGCTGTTTTGCCCTGGATGGTGTCAAGCTTCTTGAGTGTTGTTGAAGCTACACCCATCTAGGCAAGTGGGGAGTATTCCATCACACTCCTGACTTGTGCCTTGCAGGTGATGGACAGGTTTGGGGAGTCAGGAGGTGAATTACTTGCAAGAAGTCTTGAGTGCAACACTACTTTAAGACGTTATATAAACCGACATTGTTATCATGGTTGGGTTGAATCTCACACAAAAGTTAGGATCAATACAGTCTTTGGGAGAAAATGAGGACTGCAGATGCTGGAGACCAGAGTCGAGAATGTGGGGCTGGAAAAGCACAGCTGGTCAGGCAGCATCTGAGGAGCAGGAGAACTGACATTTCGCACATAAGCTCTTTATCAGAAATTAGACTTATTCCTGATGAAGGGCTCATGTTCAAAACATTGATTCTGCTGCTCCTCAGATACTACCTAACCAGCTGTGCTTTTCCAGCACCACATGCATGACTCAATAAGTTCTTTTCCCACCAAAAGGAATGAAAGAAGCATTGTGATTCATCTACCTCGAAGCATTTCCATGATCAAACCCCATTTTCCCATTTACCATGAAAACTAAGGGAGAACCCTCTGTATCTCAGTCAAGATGGTAAACCTGTTAAGGACACAATTCTCTGAATTTAGACCAGCATGGAAAATATCACATGGGGCTTACTCCCCTGAAAAGGCACAAAGTTTTTATTTTATGATTCATAGAGTGGGGTACGTATGCTTACAGTGAGGTTTGACTGATGTGATTGGTTGTGTCTTTTTCATAATTGCTTATCATATTACACAGCAATGTTTTTTCAAAATATATTTAAAAAAATAACTCGGGACTTGCATTGCAAATGGAGTCTACTAAGCATTGAGAATTGAGATGCAAGTTATGAAAGGCTAATGCTTGGGAATTGTAACAGAGTTTATTAATCTAAGAATCAGTAATGGTAATATAAATTTAGGCCTTAAGTAGCACCATTCAGTCAAGGTAAAAAAAGTCTATTGATAACAGTGGGCTCGTGAGGTTGAGCCATGATCTCAATGAGGGGTGGCAAGACTTAAGGGGCTGAGTTGACTTTGAAGAGGATTTTAAACTTGAAATGAATAAGTTTGAGCTTGATTGCAAGCTTAAAGTCTCAGATGTCATAATCCTGACTGAATCCTTGTCTCTAACCCACTCATTTCTGGATTAAATGAGGCCCCAAAGTAACACCTTGCCTCTGGTCAGCTTGGGGTGGGTCTGGCAACTACCTTGTTTTTATATTCATTCACAGGATGAGGGCATCCCTGGCTAGGTCAGCATTTATTGCCCATCCCTAATTGCCCAGAGGGCAGTTGAGAGTCAACCATATTGCTGTGGGTCTGTCGACCAGACCAGGATGGCAGATTTCCTTCCCTAAAGGACATTATTGAACCAAACTAGGCACAAACCTGATGATTTGTAGAGGTGAATGTCCCTGCAATTGGGAGCTGCCTGGCCCCATGTCTTCCAAGAGCCCTCCCACCCTGACCCCTTTTCCATTCACCACCCAACTCTAGGCCCCCCTACCCTCTGGTCCTGCAGACTTCACTGACTGTCATCTCACCTGACTGGGAGCTAATTCTGTCAATTCAGAGATTTGGTTTACTTTCTCATCTTAAAGATAGCTCCTTTAACAGGGTGGCACTCTCTCAATACTGCGCTAGAGCATCAGCTTTAATGTTTGTGCTCAAGCCCTTAGGAGTAGAACTTTACACCAGAAACTCGCTATTCAGAGGCGAGAATGCTTCCAACGGTAGCAGAGTTGACAAAATTGGGTTAGACTATGTAGTGCATTTTTGACCAGGGCAGACAAGGTGGGCCGAATGGCCTTTTCCTCTGCCTCTGAATGGAGAACCTTTCAATAGCATCACACTAATATTGTGGAAAACTCCACAGAGGGCAGAGGAGTCCAGGCTCTTCTCTTCCTCAAGTCTTTCAGAGCATCCCAGCTGTGTTGGGAAGGTTACAATGCAGCCCTATGTCGCGTCAAACATGCTCTGCAAAATTTGAAAGGAAACATGTACAAAATGGAACATTTTCCATGTGGTCCAGCTCACTTCAGTGAATAGCTAAGAAGTAAATAAGTAAGTTTTAACTAGCTACTACCCAATCTTATTCTGTCAGTATAAGATAACCTGAGCTTTTTACAAAATCTGCAGCATTTGTGGAGAGAAATTGGAGTTAACATTTTGGGTTGAGAATGGTTCTGAGGAAGGGTTACCCAACCCAAAACGTTACCTCTGTTTTCTCTACATAGATGCTGCCAGACCTGCTGAGCTTTTCCAGTAATTTCTGTTTATGAACTTATTTTCTGTGTTGTTGTTTGTGGAATAAATGTTGATCAGGGCACTGGGGAAAACTCACCAGTTCTTCTTTATAGGACCTTTTTAGGACCTGGGAAGATAGGCAGGGCCTCAGTTTATGTTTCACCTGCAAGATGGCACCTCCAACAAAGCAGCACTCCCTCAGTACTAAACTGGAATGCCAGTCTATATTTTTGCACCAAGTCCTAGAGTGGGACTTGAATCCACAACTTTCTCAACACAGAAGGAAGAGTGCTGCAAAGTGAGTCACAGAGGTAAGCAAACGCTAAGTCAGGGAAAGAGAGTGAGAGACTTGGAGAAGTTATTGGAAGTATGCATAATGGAGTTAGAATTTTCCACCATTTAATTGCAAACATTGAGTTACTTAGAATCATTGGAAAAGTCAAACATTTGCTTGTATAAAGTGAAGACCATATGGCTGTTTCCTGATGTGGACTAATACAGTGGTTTCTAAATGTATGAAAATGCAGCAAGGAAAACCAGGAAAGTTGCCTGACTGCGTTGATGATATAGCAGGTTGTGCAGCACACATAGAACATAGAACATAGAAAAGTACAGCACAGAACAGGCCCTTTGGTCCACGATATTGTGCTGAGATTTAATCCTAATATAAAATATAGTAACTCGTTCGAAAGGAGTGCACTAATGGGTAAACGATTATTGAACCAGCTCCCAACATTTTCAGTGTCTTCAAACTGAAAAATAGAAACATTTTTCACACATTAACTGCACAGCTGTGTTTGAATTTGCATATTCACACATTTGTATGCAAAGCCAGGTTGCTGGGGGGGTGGGTTATGTTGCGGGGTGGTGGCCTCCTCGGTTATCTCATTGAACAGAGGTTGATGAGCTCCCCTGCCAGTCGACTTACTGCAATTTTCCTGTAACTGGTTCATTCCTCCTTGCTGAGGCAGTGCTGGGAGCCAGACAGGGTTGGAGGATTCAGCTGGTGGGTGACTCCCTCCCTGCCTCCCTCCCACGGCTGCTCTCAGTAGCTGGATGAAGACCCACAGAGTCCTTCAACATCTCTCCTGTGGCTAACTGGGCACCCCCTATGGCCACCTGCTGTCTCAGAACGGGTCCAGGTGTTGCAATGGGACACAGTTTCCTCCATCAATAGTTGGAGCACTGTTGGGTCAGACAGTATCCATGGTAAGACTAACTAATTTCCCATTGAATTGCTCAAAGGGGTAAAGCAATTTAGAGTCTACCTTCTCATAGCATCATAGAATCCCCTATGGTGTGAGTTCATACTGACCCTCTGAAGAGCATCCCACCCAGACCCACCCCTCCCACTCTATCCCTGTGGCCCTGCATTTCCCATGGCTAATCCACATACCTGGACACTATGGGAAATTTAGCACGGCCAATCCACTTGACCTGCACGTCTTTGGATTGTGGGAGGAAACCAGAGCACCCAGAGGAAACACATGCAAATGTGCAAACTCCACACAGACAGTCGCCTAAGGGTGGAATCAAACCTAGATCACTATGAGGCAGCAGTGCTAACCACTGAGCCAGCCTGCTGCCCCACATTCCTCTAAGGCAATCTCTGAAGTATGTCACATGGGATTCCATGCATCTCCTTTCACTTGTATCTGGCTTCAGTTAGACGTCAGTAGATAACCCATATAAATTTCAGATCACTGAAAGGAGTGAGGTGGTCAAGGCTGGTCAGGAAAGCAGAGATGTTTGTAGGGTTGGGGACAAGAACTGTGAAGGCTGGGATCTCACGTTCTACAGGGTATGGCAGCAGAACAGTATCAGAGGGCAGTGTGAGCTATAGGAGGGGTTTATTAGCAATGGCAATCACCATGTCCTCAACAGCAGGAGTGTAGAGGTGCAGGGTGGCCATCATTGCTGGACGTTATAAGAGAGGCTATTGCCTAGTGGTATTATCACTAGACTATTAATTGAGAAACCCAGGTAATATCCCAGGAACCATGGTGGAATTTTAATTCAATAAAAATTTAGGATTAAGCTTCTAATAATAACCTTGAAACCACTGCCAATTGTCAGGAAAACCTCATCTAATTCAGTAATGTCCTTTAGGGAAGGAAATCTTCCATCTTTACCTGGTTTGATCTACTTGCGACTCCAGACCCACAGCAATGTGGTTGATTCTCAACTACCCTCTGGGCAATTAGGGATGGGCAATAAATAATGGCCTTGCCAATGACGTCCAAATTCCATGAATTAATATATTAAGAAAATCAATACTGGTGCTCAAGGGGCAAGGAAGGCAATCAGAGGTGAACTTCAATGTGGTGGGCTCCCATGTGGGGGGATGGGTAGAAAGAGGCTGTCGGGGTAGTGCGAGGTGAAAGCGGTCTTTGAGGCTGTTGGGTTGGTTATTTTGTGACCAGGTAAAAACAAGGACTGCAGATGCTGGAAACCAGGTTCCAGATTAGAGTGGTGCTGGAAAAGCACAGCCGTTCAGGCAGCATCCGAGGAGCAGGAAAATCGACGTTTGTGACCAGGCGGGATTCAGAGCTGATGGCGTTCATCATGATCTGTATTCTCTGCCATCACATGCCACTGACGTGAAATACAGCTGGAAAACAGCTGTGACAAAACCCAAGGTGAGGGGAAAATCAGTGTCAGTTTGATGGGATCCACCTCTGCTGGATGCTAACATTTTGAAAGGACAAATATATGCAACTGGGGTTTGCAAACTGCAACTACATTTAATTCGCAATAATTTCATTATCCATTTGCAATGCATGCAAAGTTAACGTGCTCAGAGATCAAATGCTAGTTAAAGGCGATTTGCACCAAGATGAGTGACACTGGACCTGAAATATTAACACTGTTTCTCTCTCCATAGTTACTACCAAATCTGCTGAGTTTCTCCAGCACTTTCTGTTTTTATTTCAGATTTTCAGCATTGACAGTGTTTTGCGTTTATCTAAGTTTGGATTACCCTGAGTCTACAATGTGTGTGTGTCGCCAAAGTGCATAGGGACAGTCAAGTCTAGAGGTAACAAAAGTTAACCCATGGAGGGTTTCAGCAGCAGGGTTGTTAATTTTATTCCACCCACTTATCATAAAGTTTGGAAACAAGAACTCCCTATGGAACTCCCAAATTGTCATTCGACACTTTGCTGTGATTGAGTCTTGGACAATAAGGCGCAACACTGTACAACGAGCAGTGTATACTGTATGCTGTACTTACTCACTGTGACAAGGATCATATAGCTACTCGCTTCCAATTTTTCAAGTGAAATGTTTGTCTAAATGGCCCTTTATTAATAATTGCATAGCTAACAATACCTCTGAAATTGTATTGCATTGAAACAGCTCATTGATGTCCCCACCTCACCCTGGTTATATTTTCAGTTGTTTTGACTTTGCTGTAATTTAAGTAACCAATTAACACATTAAAATATGATGTTTAACTTGGCAAATATTGTAGGACTCATTTGATTATAGGATTGAAGACATTCTCATTTCTTTTCCAAAATTCTCTCCCACGCGGATATGCCCACAAACAGGGACCTTACAATGTTAAAGAAATTACAGTCTATCGATCATCAAAGCGCTTAGTGCCAACATTCAGATTTCAGAGCAATGCAATGGGCTATGAGAAGACTGTTCTTCCTTGAAGATACATGAAATGAGTTTTGGGTGCAAAAACAGGCATTTGCAAAGAGAATATATTTAAAACTTGTTCAATGCAGTTGGGAAATTCGGTTCAAAACCTGACTGATTCATCATCTGTCCATTTATTTCAGAGTGTTTATACAAAACTGTCTTTCTCTCGATATGTCATTAATTGCACCTACATGAATACTTGCTTCTGTGTTTATTTACCTATTTATTGACCAATTTGCACTGGCATCCATTTGTATGTTTATATTTCCATCTTCTTCATTTCTCACTCCATATTCATGCCTTTTTCTAGTTGCAAACTTAATTTTATCTGTGTGCAAAGCTTCATATGCCTGGTTGTTAAAATCTCTGATCTCTATATCTGTCTATCATTACCAACATCTTTATGTGATAGGTTGCTTTACTTTTCCATTGCCAATCTGTCAGCCAAAACAAAACAACATGTATATCCCTGAGCAGCTTTGGAATTATCCAGTGCAGTGCAACCCCAATTGTCTGAACATTGATTATCCAAATTTCAGATTATCTGAATTTCAGATTATCCGAATAAGATCTCAAGGTCCCGATGCATGGGTAAACTGTGTTATCCGAACATTCAATTATCCAAACATTCGATTATCCGAACAAAATACTCCTCACCCATGTCATTTGGATAATTGAGGTTGCCCTGTAATCATTGAAATATAATAAAGTATCTGCATTGATATCTGCATGTACCTATTTGTGTGTCTTTGTGTCTGCCTTCTCTTCTATCCCGCTCTATATGTTCTCACCTTACTGTCTCAGCATCGCAGAGTTATTTGAAACCTCAAGGCATGGTATTCCTTGACATTTCACTGGTCCGGCCCAGTCCCATGCTCAGAATTACAAGCCAGGGCTAACAGAGCGGATCAGTGAATTTTTGTTGGGGTGGCAGAAGAGATAAAACCATGAGGGACAATGGCCAATTACAAGAGGAGGTTCATTTGAAAAATAGATGGGACCCCACCTCATTTTTCTTTTTCATTAGTCATCTTGTTCATTGAAATTGGAACTGTAGGACTCCAGAAGCAACTGAAGTGGAAAGTGCAATACTACGCGGCATAGAGTCATTGTGTCATAGAGTCATACAACATCGAAACAGACCCTTCAGTCCAAAGGCCCATGCTGATCAGGTTTCCCAAACTACTGTAAACTGATTCCGCTTGCCTGTATTTGGCCCATATCCCTCCTGACCTTTCCTATTCACATACATATCCAAATGCCTTTTAAATGTTGTAAGTGTACCTGCATCCACCACTTTCTCTGGCAGTTCAGTCCATACATAAACCACCCTTTGCATAATAAAGTTGCCCCTCATGTCCTTTCTCCTCTCACCTTAAAAGTATGCCCCCTAGTTTTGAATTCCCCACCCTAGGGAAAAGACCCAAACCATTCATCTTATCTATGCCCATCACAATTTCATAAAGCTCTATAAGGTCACTCCTCAAATTCCTACGCTCCAGTGAAAAAAGCAGCAGCATATTTTTATAATTCAAACCCTCCGTTCCCCCAACATCCTTGAAAATCTTTTCTGAACCTTCTCCAATTTAATAATATCCTTCAGGGTGACTGGAACTGCACACAGCAATCCAAAAGAGGAGAAATTGAGGATTGCAGATGCTGGAGATCAGAATTAAAGAGTGTGGGGCTGGTAAAGCACAGCAGGTCAGGCAGCATCCAAGGAGCAGGAGAGTCATCGTTTCGAGTATAAGCCCGAACCAAAGGTGGAACAAAATCAAAGACCCAAAGAGGACTTATCAACATCCTATACAACTTCAACACGATGTCCCGATCCTAGTCTGAAAGTTCTGAGCAATGAAGGCCAATGCGTTAAGCACCTTCTTAACAACTCTATCTCCCTGTGATGCAAATCTCAAAGGATTATGTAGCTGAACTCTTAGGTCTTTCTGTTCTACAAGACTGCCCAGGGCCATACCATTAACTTCCTAAGTCTTGCTTGTTTTACCAAAATGCAATACCTCGCATTTATCCAAATGAAACTCCATCTGCCACTCCCCAGCCCATTGACCCAATTGATCAAGATCCCTTTGTAATCTTAGACAACCTTCTTCACTGTCCTCTATACCACCAAATCTGGTGTCAGCTGCAAACCTACTAACCATGCCTCCTATATCCTCATCCAAATTATTTATATAAATGACAAACAAAATAGACTCAGGATCAAACCGCATGGAACACCACTGGTCACAGGCCTCCAGTCTGAAAACAATCCTCCACTACCACCTTCTGTTCTCCTACTGTCAAGCCAATTTTGTTGGCTTGCTGTCCCTGAATCATGGAGAACTAATGAGAAACTGCCTTTTGACAGAGCATTACATCTCTATACAAATTTTTCTCACCTTATGTTCAATTTACTTTATGAAGGTATTTCTTGCATTACAACAGCACCTGGATTTTAAGAATAGTTCTCTGCAAGTGCAAGGAAATGGCCTGTGGTTGTGAAAGGTGCTGTATAAATGCGAGTCTCATTTTCTTTTTTCTAAGCCAGTAATTTCTCTCAACATATCTACCACAGCTAATATAGACAAAGACATTCAACCTGATAAAACAACCTTTCATGATCCACAAATGCTTATGTGGTGACTTATGCAGCACAATCTTGTAGATTTTGTCAGGTTTATATTCACAGTTTCACACTGGCTAATATAGATATACAATTTAGCATTATAAGTATTTTTTTTGGTACATATAATATGCACCACATCTAATGGTTTCTCTTATATTTTGTAGTGTTATCAAGTCATTTCATATCAGGATGTCTAAAACCTTAGTGAGTTTATGAGATTAAAATAAAATCCCAGGCTGGTAATAACTAGCAACAATTTCAAGTAACCATTTTAAGCTTTTTATTTCAAAAGAGTGATTGGAGTCAAATTGTGAGATTATCTTCAATGCATAGACTGGAGTGTATTAAGACTCAGCACTATCTTTGCAAATGCAAGAAAATGCCAGGCCTGCTGGCGATGAAAATAGATTCTTAGGTCCTGATTGGTGTTCTTGGTTTGGCAGTGTAGAGAAGGGACATTCTGCCAACTGCACATGCCTGATGCCTCATCCCTAAGTCTGTTCTTCGAAAAATTGGAGATAAAATAGGAGGCAATAGGATTTCTTGGTTTTGGGGATTTGGGCCATTCCTCACCATCCTGGCAAAACTCCAAGCATTGGTGGTCTGTGTCAATAGTTTGATAAGATTGAAGAACAATCTTTTAAGTTATGTGAAACGTACAGAGATATGGAGAAAGAGCTGGGAATGGGGTGAATTGGATCATTTTGCTAAAGAACTGTCACATGTACAATCAGTTAAATGGCTACTTCTTTTCTTTATCAATTTATGTTTGATCAGCAATTGCTGAGTCACAAATGGAGTGTAAATGATACAAAACAGCCCATTTTTCTTTATTCCACCAGTGTTGCCTTGCTACCATTAGGTTGGAGAATATAACAGGATTCTGTATTATAAAAAGGATTTTAGCCTCTGACCATTGTCTCTCAACAGATTGGAACAATAGTCTCTCCAATTCCAGGTGATAACCCTTAACTAAAACACATGAGTTTTTCAAATGTAAAAAAAAGTCACATTTATAGAGGATATTCAAGGAGAGAATGAATGGAGCAGGATGATATTTAAGCATTGCTGAGAGAAACAAAAAGAGATATATTTTGCTGAAACAGTATGCTAGTTGCTGCAATCATTATTTCCGAACAGGTTAAAACGTCAAGCCTACTAAGTATATAACCTAAAGCTGTTAATTTAAAAGGTGTAACACAAGCGACACATTTTTAAGCACTAACTTGCCTCTTTGCTCTGATATTTGCGATGCTTAAGTAAAATGACTAGATGTGGAATTTTTTCCTTGAGATTAAATTATGAGTAGTATATCACTTGAATTAATTCTGTCTCCATCAATCTGCATGTTAGGTAGTTAGCTACTCTGCAGTATGACCTGACAATTGTGCTGCAGCAATCTGGTCAGTAATAGTTCCCATGTTGAAGTAATCTAGTCACAGACAGTTCATGTGTTGCAGTAATCTGACCAGTGACAGTTTGTGTTACAGTAATCGTTTCACTGACAGTTCCAGTGCTGCGGTAATCTGGTGATTAATGGTTCTAGAACTGCAGTGATCTGGTCAGTGACATTTCCTGTGTTGCAGTAATCTAGTCAGTGACAGTCCCAATTCTGCAGTAATCTGGTCAGTTGCAATTCCTATGTTGTAGTAATCTGGTCAGTTGCAATTCCTATGTTGTAGTAATCTGGTCAGTTGCATTTTCTGTGCTTGAGTAACCTGGTCGCTGACAATTCCTGTGCTTCTGTAGGTGGCAGGAGTAAACAATAGATGAAGATGGAGGCCAGAGAGTGAGAAAAACACAGTTGGGCAGACAAAGGGTTGGGTAAAGGTCAGACTGGGAAAATCAATAGCTGCTTATGGGGACATCTAGGGGATTTCCTGTCTACAGATGCTGCCAGACCTGCTGCGCTTTTGCAGCAATATCTGTTTTTGTTTCTGATTTGCATCATCTGCAGCTTTTTTTTTTGCTGTAATCTGATTACGGGTAGTTCCTGTGTTGTGCTAATCTGGTCAGTAACAGTTCCTGTGCTGCTGCAGTAATCTACTTGCTGCCAGATCCTGATGTGCTTTACAAAGAACAGTGCAGCACAGGAATAGGTCCTTTGGCCTACCAAGCCTACATTGATACGTGATGCCTAGTCAGTATCTTTCTATTCTGTGCCTATCCACAGATCTGTCAAAATGTCTTTTAAATGTTGCTATTCTTCCACCTCCACCATCTCCTCTAGCAGTGCATTCCAGGCACTTACCATCCTCTGGGGTAAAAAAAAAACCCTGCCTCTCACATCTCCTTTACACCTACCCCCTTTTATCTTAAATTTATGTCCCCTAGAAATGGACATTTCTACTCTGGGGAAAAGACTCAGACTATCCGTTCTATCCATGCCTCTCATAATTCTCATAAGGTTGTCCCTTATCTTTCGATGTTCAGGTGAAAACAAACTAAGTTTGTCCAATATCTCCTCATAGCTAATACCCTCCAAACCAGGCAACATCTTGGTAAATTGTTTCCATATCCTCCACATCCTTCTGGTAGTGTGGTGACCAGAACTGTGCACAGTATTCAAAATGTGACCTAACTAAAGTTCTATACAGCTGTAACATGACTTGCCAATGTCTATACTCTATGCCCTGAACAATGAAGGCAAGCATGCCATGTGCCTCTTTACAATCTTCTCCACTTGTGTTGCCCGTTTCAGGGAATGTTGGGCTGGAATGCCTTGATGGTCTGCATGCTAATGTTACTAAGTGTTCTGTCCTTTACTGTATACTTCCCTCTTGCATTAGATCATCCAAAATGCATCACCTCACATTTGTCCGGTTTAAACTCTATCTGCCATTTCTCTGCTCAAGTCCCCAGCCTATCTGCATCCTGCTGCATCCTCTGGCAATCCTTCTCAGGATCCACAGCTCCCCCAATCTTTGTGTAGCCTGCAAATGTACTAATCAGGTCCTTTGGCCTACCAAGCCTACATTGATACGTGATGCCTAGTCAGTATCTTTCTATTCTGTGCCTATCCACAGATCTGTCAAAATGTCTTTGAAATGTTGCTATTCTTCCACCTCCACCATCTCCTCTAGCATTCTCCTCCAAATCAATTAAATACATTACAAACAATAGGGATCCCAGTACTTATCCCTGCAGGTCACCCTGCAGGTCACAGATCTCCAGTCAGAAAAACATCTTCCCTGCACTTCTTTCTGTCTTCTATGGCTAAGCCAGTTGTGTGTTCATCTTACCAGCACACCCTGGATCCTATGCAGCGTTACCTTTTGCATTAGCCTGCCATGGCGGACCTTGCCAAAGGCCTTGCTAAAGCCCATATAGACAACATCTACTGCCTTGCCTTCATCTGTAACCTGATCACTGACAATATTATAATAATGTGACCAGTGACAGTTTCTGTCCTCCAGTAATGTTGTCAGTAATAGGTACTGAACTGTAGTAATCTGGTTTCTGTTCAGTTCCTGTGTTGCAGTAATCTGGTCACTGATAGTTTATGTATTGGAGTAACCTTGTCATTGACAATTCCCATGTTGCGGTAATCTGGTCAGTAACAGTTCCTGTGTTGCTGTAATCTGGAGGTGACATTTCCTGTATTTGAGTCATCTGGCTACTGACAGTTCCTGTGTTGGAATGTTCTGGAAACTGATGGTACTTGTATTGCAGTAATCTTGTCACTGACATCTTTTGAATTGCAGTAATCTTGTCACTGACAGTTCCCATGTTGTAGTAATCTGGTCACTGACACATCCTGTGCTTCAGCAATCTGGCAGTGACATTTCCTGTATGCTGGGCACTGGCAGTGATGGTTCTCATGCTGCAGTAATCTGGTCACAGAGAATTCCTGTTCTGCAGTAATCTAGCCTGTAACAGTTCCTACACTGTGATAATCTGGTCTGTAATGGTTCCAGAACTGCAGTGATCTGGTCAGTGGCATTTCCTGTGTTGTTTAAAAATTCAGTCACAGATTGAGGGTATCGCTGGCTAGGCCACCATTCATTGCCCATCCCAAATTGCCAAGAGGGCAGTTTGGAGTCAACCGTATTGTTGTGGATCTGGTGTCACATGTAGTCCAGACCAGGTAAGGATGGCAGATTTCCTTCACTGACAATGCCTGTGCTGCAGTAATCTGCTCAGTAACAATTTCCATGTTGCAGTGATTTAGTCACTGGCAGATCCTGTTTTGCAGTAATCTGCTCAGTAACAGTTTCTGTGTTGCAGTGATCCAGTCACTGACAGATCCTGTGTTTCAGTAATCTAGTTACTGACTGTTCCCATTCTACAGTAAACGGTCAGTAATTATTCAAGAACTGCAATGATCTGGTCACTGAAAGTTCCTCTGCTGCAATGATTTGGCCACTGACAGATCTTGAACTGCTGTAATCTGATCACTGGAAGTTCCCATGCTGTAGTAATCTGGATACTGACAGTTCCTGTGTCATATTGATCTGGTCAGTAACAGTTTCTGTACTGAAGTAATCTTTCTATGCCATGGATTGGCAACTTAGAAAACTTTTCACTTTTTTTTTGTAAAAATGCATGAGACAATAAGTTAATATTCTATTCCATCCTAATTACTGTAGTTCTTCGTCTGCTCAAATGCAGAAATTGATTAACTTTTAATGTTCCTAATCCATCAAAATCAAAAATTTATAGCAAGATAATGGGAACTAATGTTTTGAAAAAGCTCATTAAATGAGCTGATTAAGCCACCACCTTATATTTCAATGCCTTTTCACCAAAAGGCACATATCAAAACTGATGTGATACCGTCCACTTGTGGTTTGAATACATCTTTGACAACACTTGAGATCACTCAATTCGGGCAGTTAGTTTGACCAGCCCTCTGTCGATCACTTCAAACATTTACTTCATCCAGCACCTACATACAGTGGCAGCGGTGTGTCCCATATAAAAAAAATAAGACCTGGGAAGAGTTCCCACCAAGTACAAAAAACAATGTAATTTCTGGGAAGACTCAGCCATATCCCTGGACACAAGTTCAGTAAAAATAGCCTTTACCCTATTTTCGAGGTCCCTTCTAAAGCATGGGCCCCAAGCAGAACGCGAAGGACCACACTGTGAATTAATTTAAACCTTACTGCTTGTCCCGTCCACAAAAATGCTGCTTGACATTCTTCAATCGACAGATTACAGTTAGATTTGCAATATTTTTCTCAATCTTGTCACATTAGAAGTGATTTATAATCAAAAACAGTCAAATATTGTCAGATTTCATAATGACCTACTTAATATTAATATATCTCAATTATTTTCTCTCTTATTTTGCCCAGAACCATTCAACATTTCAATATTTGTACAGAATAGAAAGGAGTTTAGCAGAAAAAAAATGGCTGAGGAGGAATAAGATAAAAATCACACAACATCAGGTTATAGTCCAACAGGTTTATTTGGAAGCACCAGCTTTTGGAGCGCTGCTTCTTCATTAGGACCCCCATCTGATGAAGGGACAGCGCTCTGAAAGGTGGTGTTTCCAAATAAAGCTGTTGGACAATAACCTAGTGTTGTGTGATTTTTAGCTTTGTCCACCCCAGTCCAACACCGGCTCCTCCACATCATGAGGAGGAATGGCAGTCGTTTAAGAAAATAGATCATGACTCGCCATAAAACCATGGGAAGACTATAAGAAATAGGAACAGGAGTAGGCCAATAGTCCTCTCGGGTCTAGTCTGTCATTCAATAGGATCATGGCTGATTTGACATTTCCCATGTTCCTGCGTTTTCCCTGTAACACTTGACTCCCCAACTAATCAAGAGTCTATTTCAACCTTAAATATATATGAGGACTCCGCTCGCACAGCTCTCTGTGACAAGGAGTTCCAAAGACTCACAATCCTTTGAGAGAAGAAATTCCTCCTGATCTCAGTCTTAAAATGGCCACTCCTCTTGTCCTAGGTAGCAGCCTGTACCATATATAAAATGAGAGCTGAGAGCTTGCAGAAGTTTCCACCAAGGGTTACCAAAGATAGAAAGCAATGACATTCTTGGGAAGGCTCAGAGATATCTCTAGACACACGTCCTAGAGAACCATCCTCTCAACAATTACCTTGTTAAACCCTTTAAGGATCTAATATGTTTCAAAGAGATGAGCTCACATTCTTCTAAACTGTAGTGAGTAGAATCCCAACCTGTTTAGCCTTTTCTCTTAAGACAATCCCTCCATACACAGCAAAGAAACATCTGAGTGAGGAAGAATGACTCTAGGAAGGTGATAAACCAAGCATGGGTATTAACCAAGCATATTAAGGATCAAATTGAAACAAAAACAATTCAATGTGGCAAAGGTTAGTGGTAAACCAGATGACTGGGAAAGCTTTAAAAGCCAACAAAGTATAACTGAAACAATATGAAAAGGCAGAAAATAAAGCATGATGGCAAACTAGCAAGAAATATAAAAGTGAACAGTAAGTGCTTCTTTAAATATATGAAAAGGAAGTGAGAGGTCAAAATGAACATATGCTATTGAGAGAACAAGGCAGGGGAAATAATAATGGGGAACTAGGAAATGGCAAATGACTACAGTAATAAATACGTTGCATTGATTTGCAAGGAGAAGTCATTTGTAGCATTGTAAAACATTGAATAATCAAGGGGCTAAAGTCTGATGATGGGTTTGGAAATCAACACAACAGCTATCACTAAAATAAGATTAGTAGGGAAACTGGTAGAGCTAAAGGCAAGTACGTCCCTGATAGGTCTCATAGTAAAATGTTAAAGGAAATAACTGCAGAGATAATGGATTTACTGGTTTCAGGTGTGTCTCAGAGGATTGGAAAACTGCCAATGTATTACCCTTGTTCAAAAAAGAAAGGAGCCAAATAAAATAGAGAATTATATGCCAGTTATCTTAACAGCTATCATTGGGCTGATTAGAATCAATTGCAAAAGGTGTAATAACAGAGCATTTAGAAACATATGACATAATGAAGCAGAGTCAACAGAGCTTCATGAATGCAAAATAATACGTCAGATTTATTACAGTTTTTTGAGGAACCAGCAAGCAGGATAGATAAAGAGGCACCAGGAGATGCAGCATATTTGGATTTCTAAACATTGCTTGATAAGCTACCACACAAAAGGCAACCAATGAAGTAATAGCCCATGGTATTAGGGTAATATATTAAAATGGATAAAGGACTAGCTAACTAATGGATGACAGAGGGTTGGGTAAAAGGGACGTTTTCAGAACGACAGCCTGTAACTAGTAGAGTGCCAGAAGGACCAGAGCTAGAGGCATCAGTTATTAACAAGATATATTGAAAGTGTCCATAATCCTACCAGACCATAGGGCTGCTCTCTGAGAGAGAGAGAGACTACTGAGTGTCATTACACCTCAAGCAAGGGAAGAGCTTGAGAAGGAGAGTCCTTCATGGTAACCTCAGCCAATGTAGGAATTGAACCCACCCTTGCAGCCGAGCTGCTGTATATTAATAACTTGACTGAAGTGAATGTACTATAATCAGGTTTGTTGATGACACAAAAATAGTTGAGTCAAAGATTATCAGATCTGCCATGATTTCATTGAATTGTGGGACAGTCTGGATGGACTGAATGGCTTACTTCTGCCGCTACCTCTTGAAGTCTTATGGACTGAAGCTGTTCAAGACGACAGTTCACCAGCACCTTTGCAAGGGCCAGCTAGGGATGGTCAATAAATGCTGACCTAGCCAATAGTACCTACATTGCAGGAAAGAGTAAAATGAATTGCCAATATAAAAATGCAAAAGATATCTGGTTTAATTGCAATAAATAAACTTTTATCAAGTAGTATAAATGTCTTCACATGATTTTAATAGTTTGGGATTATATTGAATTACAAAGTCATAACAGCACAGAAAGAGCCCAGCTAATCCGTGCTCTTGTCTCTGTTCGAAATGAGTCTTGTGTCATCCTACTTTGTCTTTTGTTTGATTCATTCATCAACATAAACCTGCATTTCCTTCTCCCTCATTGCATACATCAAGATCCTCCTTAAATACATGGAGCTATTTAATCTGAAAGTCTCAAATCCCTTGTAGTTTCCACATTCTCTGTGCTAACTGGGCAACGTGACATGTTCCGAAATTGCACATGCAGTAAATTTAATTTTTTTCTTTCCTCACAGATGCACCACAGTGCTTCTTTCTTCTGCCTGGGAGAGAATTCTATGGAGAGCGGCGAATGAACGTACAAATCATACAGAAACCTGAAGAAGAGGTATCGTAAATTTTCTTGTATTTTACAGCAGTCAACTACATGTAATGGAGTTATACAGGACTGGCCTTGGCACAGGATGTTAGGGATTCACTCAGTGTAGTGGATTGTTACGAATGCTGCCCCATAAAGTACTGGTATTGGATAATTACTATTTATTCAAGGAGAAGAATTGATTTACTCCACAGGAAAAAATAATACTGTATCAATTGTGGAGGATAAAATGGTTGGTGGATTTTTGTAGTGTCTGTTTTCTAAATAAACTCCGACAGGCTCGATCAACACTCCAGTGCATGTTGAGATAATCTTACGGCTGAGGAAACGCCAATGTTGTATGTTTATCTGAGGGAGAATCATACTGATTTGCATGTATACTGTGCAAGTATTGAACTATTGAATGGTTCTGGAAACGGTAAGAGAATTGGGGAAAAATAAATAGGTTTTTTTTGTATTAAGTAACTCTTTATGAAATGCAACAAAATATTAAATACCTATTTTTGATTGTCCACATCAAGGGGAGGCAATGCCTTATTGGTATTATTGCTAGACTATTAATCCAGAGATCCAGATGATGTTCTGGGAACCTGTGTTCGTAATCCAAACATGGTAGATGGTGAAATTTGAATTCAATGAAAAACAAGAACTGAGAATGTAACTGTGGAATTGTTGTTGATTGCTGGGGGATAAACCTACATGGTTCACTAATGTCCTTTAGGGAAGGAAATTGCCATCCTTACCTGGTCTGGCCTATATGTGATTCCAAATCTGCAGCAAATGTGTTCGACTCTCAGCTTGCCTCTGGGTAAATAAGGATGGGCAATGAATACTGGCCAAGCTAGCAATACCCACAACTTGTGAATGAATTAAAAACAAAATACACTTTTAATGTGACAAGATTGAGAAAAATCTTTAAAACCAAATTGCAATCTGTCCAGCTAAGAATTTTAAACAAAGAATTTAAGCAAGTAAAAGGGTAGGACAGTGGCTCAGTGGTTAGCACTGCTGCCTCACAGTGCCAGGGACCTGGGTTCGATTTCTGCCTTGGGCGACTGTCTGTGTGGAGTTTGCACATTCTCCCTGTGTCTGTGTGGGTTTGCTCTGGGTACTCTGGTTTCCTCCCACAATCCAAATGATGTGCAAGTTAGATGAATTGCCTATGTTAAATTGCCCATTGTGTTAGGTACATTAGTCAGGGGTAACTATAGGGTAGGGGAATGGGTCTGGGTGGGTTACTCTTTGGAGGGTTGGTGTGGACTTGTTGGGCCAAAGGCTCTGTTTCCAAAGTGTAGGGAGTCTTATTGAGCAAGGAGCAGTACAGTACAGGAACAGCCCCTTTGGTCCACCAAGACTGTGCTGATAAATGATGCCTTTCTGAACTAAAAATCTTTTGACCCTATGCAGTCCATATCCCTCCATTCTCTGCCTATTCATGTATCTGCAAAGATGCTTCTTAAATGTTCCTGTTGTATCTGCCTCCATTACCTCCTTTAGCAGCACATTCCAGACATTTACTACCCTCTGTGTAAAAAATTTGCTTCTCAAATGTCCTGTAAACCTACCCCCTTTTACATCAAACCTATGTTTCCTTGTAATTGACGTTTCTACCCCGGGTAAAAGACTCCGACTATCCATTCTATCCAAGCCTCTCATAATTTTGTAAACGTCCATCAGGTCACCCCTCATCCTTCTATGTTCAAGTGAAAATAAACCAAGTTTGTCCAATCTCTCTTCAGAGCAAATACCCTTTAATTTAGGCAATATGCTGGTAAACCTTTCTGTACCCTTTCCAAAGCCTCCACATCCTTCTGGTAATGTAGTGGCTAAGACATTGCACGATATTCCAAATGTGGCCTAACTAAAGTTCTATACAGCTGCAACTTTACTTGCCATTACTTGTTATGGTCTATGCCCTTACTGATGAAGGCCATACAACTTCTTGACCAGATTATCCATTTGTGTTACCACTTTCAGGGAACTGTGGACTTGTATGCCTACATTCATCTGTATGTTGAAGCTACTAAATGTTCTGCCATTTACCGTATACGTAATTCCAGCATTAGATCACTCAAAATGCATCAAAATGCTACTTCAAAGTGCAGTGGATGTTGGGACAGTGAGTAAGTTTAAGGAGGAGTTAGACAGATTTTTAATTAGTAATGGGTTGAAGGGTTGAGAGGATGAAGGCAGGAAAATGGGGTTGAGGAGCAAATCAGCCGTGATTGAATGGCAGAGCAGACTCGATGGGCTGAACGGCCTAACTCTGCTCCGATATCTTATGAACTTATGAACTATTTTGCATTTGTCTGGATTAGACTCCATCCAAATAGAGTTGTTGTGAACAGGAGAATTATTGAATATGTAATTAATTCAGACCTGTGTTATTCTGCTTGGGGTCAATGTTTTAGATGGGGCCTGGAACATAGTTTGAAGCTCAGGTCTGCTGGGAATGTTTTGGGCCCCAGTGGGAATTTTCTGGTCAGGGAGTGTGCATTCATGATTCTCCGACCTATCCTTCATTAACACAGTAGTGTTGTGTCTAGAGAAATTTCTGAGCCCTGCATTCATCTTTGTCCTTGGTAAGCCTTGCCATTCTTAACTCTTATCTAGCAAGAGTGTTTCAGAAGAACTGAAATTCTCCCCGTCGAACAAGATGACCTGGTAATCTTTCCTCGCAATTAATTGGGAATGCTGTATTATGATGACAATAATGGACAAAGTCAAATCCCAAAGTGAAACCTGACTTGATCGACCATAACTTATATTTTTCCTTTTGGTTACCATGGGGAACTGAAATTCTCGTCGAACAAGATGACCTGGTGATCTTTCCTTGCATTTAATTGGGAATGGTGTATTATGATGGCGATACTGGATAAAGTCAAATCCCAAAGTGAAAGCTGACTTGATAGACCATAACTTGTATTTTTCCTTTTGGTTTCCATGGGGATCAGTTACTAAACGTGTTCACAAAATGATGCCAATCAATGCTCTTTTAACTAAAGAACATAGAAGCTTATTACACAAATAAATTAACAAAAACACAAACTGTATCGCTTGAGACAAGACCTGTTCAAGCAATATCATTACAAACATCAGAAAGAAAGATTCAACTGTTTTAACAAATAATTCATTCATATGCACTCAAACCTCAGTGAAAAATCACCACTATTACCAAACTAAAACTTCTTGCTCCGCTGTAATCAGTTTCCAATTTACACATTTCTGTACATTCTCTCAGTGCCATTTTGTTCAGTTAATGTCTATTCCTAAGACCTTGAAAATAAACTGCTAACTCAGCTCACTTATTGCTTAACATGGGCTACCTAAACTCATGTCTTCAATAGCATTGTCAGATGTCTTCCTCTCTGAATCCTTCACAGCCATCTGCTTCTGGTGTTTTCTTTTTTCTAACTTCTAAGTATCCCAGGACTTTTCCCCAAACCTTACAGCTTGGAAGCTGCTAATGTGGTACAGACTTAATAGACCAAAGGACCTCTTTTTGTGCTGTATGATCTTACAATTCTATGAATAATAGTGCCTCTGCTGCATTGGGGCCCTTACCTCTATATAACCTGCTTATGCCCGTTTTTGCTCTCTCTGATTATATTACTCAAGTTAGCAAATGCCTTAACAATTATCTCTCCAGTTGACTTGCTGGACTTTTACCTGCATTCTGGTAAATATTGTTCCGGATTCAGTTTTCAAAACTGCTTTCTGACCTTCTTAAAAGAAATGTCAGATCTTTACAGAACTGAACACTAAAATCGACTTTCCAATAATATTAACTTTTCTGAGTCTTCTTAAAACTTGGTAATTTGTTAGCAGAATGCACATGCATTGTTCTGCCTTATGGGCTACACATCAACAGAATGTATTTAAAGATATTCCAGTCCCGGTTCTTCTTACAATTTCAGACCAGATTTCTCAGTAGCTGTCCTGGGGTAGCACGGTGGCTCAGTGGTTAGCACTGCTGCCTTATAGCACCAGGGACCCAGGTTCAATTCCAGCCTTGGGTGACTGACTGTTTAGAGTTTGCACATCCACCCCGTGTCTGTGCGGGTTTCCTCCCACTGTCCGAAGATGTGCAGGCCTGGTGAATTCGCCATTCTAAATTGCCCATAGTGATAGCTGCTTTAGTCAGAGGGAAATGGGTCTGGGTGGGTTACTCTTCAGAGGGTTGGTGTGGACTTGTTGGGCTGAAGGGTCTGTTTCCACACACTAGGGGATCTAATCTAATCAAACTCTATTTTTCATTGGACTGTACCTGATGGTAAGGTAATACAGTAACATTCTCTGACCTGTACAGAGACCAACTTTGTAACAGAACACTAACATATGACAACATGGAGGAAGTGGTGGAGGCTGGTACAATTGCAACATTTAAAAGGCATTTGGATGGGTAGATGAATAGGAAGGGTTTAGAGGGATATGGGCCAGGTGCTGGCAGGTGAAACTAGATTGGTTTGGGATATCTGGTTGGCTTGGACGGGTTGGACCGAAGGGTCTGTTTCCATGCTGTACATCTCTATGACTCTATGGTATCATAGCATACCTGAAAGGCTCATCTACAAATGCATTAAGTCCTTTCTTCAGAATAGACTCTGGTTGCCCATTCTGACAATAATAGTAACTGTATTCTTTGAAGTATTGTCTTTCAGATAATACATTAAACCAATGTCATATCTATCTCTCAGGTGGATGTTAAAGTTCCCAGAGTGCTATTTTGAACAAGAGTAGGCTGGTTTTCCCTGGAGTGCCGCCCAATATTTATTCCTCAAGTAACATAGTCAAAAACAGATTACCTGATCATTATCTCATCATTGTCATCTTGTTCTTCAAAGCAACTTCCTGAGTGCAGATTTGCTGCCATATTTGTGACTTTGCAACAACTACTTCCTTTCAGAATCAATTTGGGGAAGGAAACTGCTGTCCTTACCCAGTCTGGCCTACAAGTGACTCCAGGCCTGTAGCAATGTGGTTAACTCTTAAACTGCTATTAGCGATAGGCAATGAGTGGCCTAGATAGCATTGACCATATCTCATATATGAATAAAAAAAAAACATCCTGAAGTTATGAAAGACTACACAAAAGCAAAACTTTTCTCTTTCCACATCTCTATAATCTGTGACAAAGTTTACAGGTCGTTCTGCAATAATGAATTCGCTGTAACGCAATTGATGAACTGGGGACACCGTTTCTAAAGTGTGAACTTTTAAAATGTGTTTTGGCTGAAACACGATTACATCGCCAACATTTTAAGCGCTGTTTCTAAATTGCAATTTTTCTATAAGGCAGGGTTGCACAAGAACGCAACCATCACGTTATCGAAGAACTACCCATACCTCTTTCCTCATTGTTGGATTGTGGTCTAAGCTGCTGCCATAAATTCAACCAATTGACTCTCTGTCCCTGTGTTCCTTTCTTGGTGATAACATTGTTATTGAATATTGGAGGCAGCTCTCACCATCAACAAGGGCCATCCATTTAAAAGGACTTTCTGAACTTACAGAGACAGGATAAAGCTCAGAAATTGTCAAAAGAGTTTCTACAAATATTTCTGTTGACAAGTAGGATAATGTCCAATGATGGCATGCAACCTAAAGGAAGATGAAACCCATCCAACATGAAAGTACTGGCCCCATCTCTAGATTAGATTAGATTCCCTAGAGTGTGGAAACAGGCCTTTCGGCCCAACCAGTCCACACTGACCCTCCGAAGAGTAACCCACCCAGACCCATTTCCCTGTGACTAATGCACCTAACACTGTGGGCAATTTAGCATGGCCAATTCACCTAACCTGTACATCTTTGGATTGTGGGAGGAAACCGGAGCACCTGGAGGAAACCCATGCAGACATGGGGAGAATGTGCAAACTCCTCACAGCCAGTCACCGAAGGCTGGAATCGAATCTGGGACCCTGGTGCTGTGAGACAACAGTGCTAACCACTGAGCCACCGGGCTGCCCAAATACAGTTCGTCCAGTCCCAACAGTAGATTGTGCCATTTTGTGATAATGTAAAATTAATGATGGTGAATCTCCAGCACATTTGTTTCCTTTATTGCTAACGTTACCAATGGGAGAATTGGATACTGACTTACGTTGCTTTGCATTGATGCACAAAAGTGACCTCTTGGAGAGGAGGCTGCACTTATTCCAATTGATAATCCATCTGCCAACCTTCTCCAATAGACCACTTCCTATCATCCCCTATTATCAAGACTGTTGTGGCAATTGTGTCTGTGAGATTTCCTTCCTCATTCCTTCTTAGCTCCATTATATCTTTATTTGTTCATAGGATATGGGTGGACCGTTGGCTCATTCCATGAACTGAATGTCTTGCTAGTCCATTTCAGACAGCAGATAAAAGTCAAACACTTTGCTGTGTGTCTGAAATCACATATAGGCCAGGCCAGGTAAAGACACAGATTTCCTTCCATGAGGATACTGGTCAACCAAATGAGTATACCCGACTATCAACAATAAATTCTCAATATTCTCTGTCTCCACATCCTGAAATTAAGTATCCACTGTGCAATCTCCTGATCCTATCCGTCCATGGCACTCAGAAATCCTCAATACCCTTATCTCCCTCAGTGTCCCGTTCTAACAATTGTTCTAGCTTTTAAAACCCCAAGCCGACATCACTTAACTTACTCCTTCCAGGGCGATCACATCTTTGCTCTTAATCTTCTCAGCCTCAGCGATGTCCTGTACTGTGGCCTTAGCTGGAGAATATTTGATTTTTTTTTTAACAATAGGACAAGATTCCTTTTAATATTCTGAATTAGCAATCTTTTTTTTGTTGCTTCTGTGCACAGAGCAATTTGGCTGCAAAAAGGAATTAGAGTTTATGAATAATTTAAATCCCAGTCACCAAACAGGCCTAATAATCATGTGTCCCACTGTGGTTTAAATGCATTCTGCTACATGCATTGTTGGAGAGAATGCTTGTTCCTCAGTGGCAATTCCAATATTACAGTGTGAATTGTGCTTTTAATTTGCCATCATATTTGAAAGAACATCCAATTACACTTAACAAAATGCTTTTTAAATTATGCTCTTTAAACCCTTATTTGAAGAACATTTCAGTGTTACTGCTGCTGATTAAATATATTGTTATTCACCACAGTGGCTCTTTTATTGTTTCCAAACGCAGCCCCAAGTTTTCCCATTCCTGAAAGAGCTGACCTCTGTTGTCTGTATCACTTAAAAGTAGGTTAGGATAACAAACATTTGAAGCTGAGCAGCTTACAATTTTTGTATTAAGACAGACAACTGGGATGTGACCTTCACCAATCCATTTACACAAACAATTCACCCAAATCTTTCAGGGTCTGTTATTCATATTTGTAATTGTATCTGGCTCCATGTTTTGCAGCGCTAACATTGGAGAGTTGTATTAGCTTCAGCTGCTGGAGTAAATGTATAAATGTATTACTGGGGATAACACCTTCTGGGATAACAATATTCAGTGGTGGCATATTTTAATGATATGTACAAAAACTATTGCTAACCCTGTTTCCATCATTGACTTCATTTTGATTGATGTGGAGGTGCCGGAGTTGGACTGAGTTGGACAAGGTCAGAAGTCAGACAACACCAGGTTATAGTCCAACAGGTTTATTTGAAATCACAAGCTTTTGGAGTGTTGCCCCTTTGTCAGGTGGCGAGAGAGAAGCACACAAGCACAGAATTCACATGCAGAGAGAACAATGGGCAGAGTGATCAAACGATCTTAGAAATGGTGTGAGTGGGAGTGTTGACAGGCTGAATGATAAGTCTTTGCAGTTGGTCAATAGTGTCAGATGGTGTGAGTAAAGTATAAACAGTTGAATAACAAGCAAAAGGAATGAACTATAATCCAATTAAATGAGGCAGAGAGATAATTACAAACAATTACAAATAAGGTGGTGCTGGAGACAAACCAATGGCTGGAATAACATGATAGCTATAAGAGTCACATGCTGAGGGTCTAACCAAAGTAACAAATACCCCAAAACGCTACAAACTGATTAAGGTAGAGAGATCATAACAATTCTGTGCCTACATGTTTCTCTCTTACCGATGAAGGGGCAATGCTCCAAAAGCTCGTGATCTCAAATAAACCTGTTCGACTATAACCTGATGTCGTTTGACTTCTGATCTCATTTTTATTGATCTTTGTGCGTATATCTATGGTTATCTTTGTTGATATATCTTTAATACGAGCATAATATACTAAGCAACCCTCCAAGCCCCTGGCAACTGGAATGGGGAAGCAGATTAAAATTTCTGGTTGAGATCCCTGGGTCAAAAAAAACCCCAATGATTGTGGCATTTTTTTGGCCACAGTACTAATGCTAAAGCTTTCATTTTGTGAAGGCCTGCATGTAATTTTCCCTGAAAAGGAACCGAGTTAGAACCCGCTATGAATGCTGGGAAATCAGGGTCCAAATGGCATTTGTCAGTTGCATTGTATCCTCAATTTTTGCAGTAAGCTCTTCAGGAAAATCCCAGGGTTATCATAGGAATCAGATATGGTTCAGTGCTGCACTGGGAGGGGACTGAAGCCGTGTGTTTACCAAACAATCACTACCTTGGCAGTGATCAGCAACAGCAGTGACAATAGTGGTTTCACAGTTCATTATTTGAATTAGCTCTCTGCCTACCCATCATCGATTTTCAGCACACTTTCTCGGGGAGAGCAATGAATCCACTAATGTGCAAAATGACATGCACCTTTTCCAGGAGATAATGCAAGCTTTCACAGTTGGGAGTGGGAAGAGGGCATGTATAGTCGTGTTAAGGGAATCAAACGTAACGCAGATTTTGAAGTTGAATAAAAGCAGGTCACAGAAGAGAACAGAATAGAAGGAGCCCATTCAGCTCATCCAAGTGTGTTACTCTTTCATGGAATAGCCCAATCAGCCCTTCGCACAATAGCTCTATCTACACAATTCTGGAATTGTTTCTTCTCTAAATGGTTATAAAATTCCGTTCTCAAGGCAACTATTGAATTTCTATTTATCATTCCATCAGGCAGTGTATTTTAAGCACTCGTTTGTGGTGAAAAATGTTTTTCCTCACGATGCCTCTGGTTGTTTTGTCAATCACCTTAAGTCTGTGATCTCTGGTTGTCAAGTTTTCTCTTTATTTACCATAAGTACTTGGAGCAGAAGTAAGACGCTCATCCATCGAGGCTACTCCGCCATTCAAATTTACTCCATTGAAGTCCTTCATGATTTTAAACATCCCTAACAAAGCTCCCCTTACCTTTCCCCATCCTGTGGAGAACAGTATTGGTCTATTCTCCTAACTGTAATTCTTCATGTCTGGAACCATTTCAGTGAACCTTATTGTACCCTCATCTAAATCATCTCTTCTTACCTTAGCACAATGACCAGAATGGTTTAATCGTGGGGGATGGGTAATTGAATCATAGAATCAGAGATATGTACAGCACGGAAACAAACCCTTTGGTCTAACTCGTCGATGCTATCCAGATATCCTAAATTAATATAGTCCTATTTTCCAGCATTTAGTCCATATCCCTGTAAACCCTTCCTATTCATATACCCATTCAGATGCCTTTTGAATGTTGTTATTATACCAGCCTCTACCACTTCCTCTGGCAGCTCATTTCCATACACTCACCACCCTCTGTGTGAAAAAAGTTGCCTCTTAGGTCCCTTTCCCCTCTTACCTTAAACCAAGGCCCTTTAGTTTTGGACTCCCCTCTCCTGGGAAAAAGACCATGGTTATTCACCCTACCCATGCCCCTCATGATTTTATAAATCTCTACAAGGTCACCCCACAACCTCTGATGCTCCAGGCAAAACAGCCTCAGCCTATTCAGTCTCTCCCTATAACTCAAACTCCCTCCAACCCTCGCAACATCCTTGTAAATCCTTTCTATTGTAAATAGGAGCAGGAATAGACAATTCAGGCCTGAGCCTGCTCCGCCAATTAATCCGACCATGGCTGCAATCATCTTGCTCTCAACTCCACTTTCCTGCCCGCTCTCCATAACCTTTCATCCTGTTATTAATTAAAAATCTGTTTATCTCCTCTTTAAATTTATTCACTATCCCAGCATCCTTCATAATGCGGAGTAGTGAATTCCACAGATTCATGACTCTTTGGGAGAAGTAATTCCTTCTCATCTCAGTTTTAAATCTGCCACCACTTAGCCTGAATCGATGTTCTAGATTGTCGTATAAGGGGAAACGTGTCTATCTCTACTTTGCCAATCCCCTTTGGCATCTTATATATCTCAATCAAGTCTCTCATCTTTCCAAACTCCAGTGAGTAGAGGCATAAACTGGTCAATCTCCCCTCACAAAATAAGCCTCTTATCTCTGGATTTAATTCAGTGGATCTTTTCGGAACTTCCTGAAGTAAGGAGATCACCTTAAGAGTGAGAGACAAAGCCTGTTCCATCAGGTGACCCAATGGAGATCTCGGTCAGATCAAGCCCTGGGACTGAGATGTCCTTCCTCTCCTGGGGTGCCGCTCTGTGCCACTCGGAGAATGGCAGCTGCAGTGCCCTGGGGGTGGCTCAGATTGCTGGTGGGACAGCAGTTCTGCAGACCAGGAACAACAACTAGATGTGGACGCTGCAGAATTACAGGCCATGGCTTTGTAGACAGGGGATTCGAGAGATGGTCAGAGGCAAGGGCAGGAGGGGGTTTTCAGCACCCCCCCCACCCACTCTTATCCATGATCCCACCAAGACAGGGGCAAAAGACAAGGCCCCAAATCCATGCTGTCAGGCAGGTCACCCCCACTTTTCCAGTCATGAAAGCCCTTGCTTCCTTGCCTACAGGGATCAAAGTTAATTGGGCTAATAGCTGGTTAAGGATCTTAAGTGTTCATTCATTGGCCACTGGTCAGGAAAGTGGACCATGGACCATCCCAACCAGTGCCGCTGACATGGCAGTAAAGGGGTGGGTCTAAACCTTCTGATGATCTACCCTATCCATCACCTTCCTTGCCAATCCTCAGGAAGGGGAATCTTATCCAACATTCCAGAAACCAACAACTTCTGAGAAATGGATGATTTTTTTGGAAAACTGCAACTGAAGCCACAAGACGCCTGGACTGTTTCACCTTCATTAAAGAGACAAAAGGATGGAAGAGGCAACACCTGGTTTAAAAAAGGCATGAGGGGCAAATTCTTTACCCAGAGGGTGATTCGCGTGTGGTATGAACCTTTTGAGGAAATGGTAGATGCAAGTACAGTTACAATGTTTAAAAGTCATTTGGATAGATACACGAATAGGAAGGGTTTGGAGGGATGTGGGTCAGAAGCAGGCATGTGGGCATAGTTTGGTTTGGGATTATGTTCAGCATGGACTGGTTGGACCATAGGGTCTGTTTCCATGCTGTCTGACTCTATGACTCTGTGACCTGCTGTTGGGGCAGTGTTTAATGGATGGAACGGCAGTCTTGTCCACTGGATGGAGAGCTGTGCAATGCCCTTGAGTCATGGCCTTGTGGTACTATTGCTAGATGATTAATTCAGAGAGCCAGGTCAGGCTCTGGGGACCCGGGTTTAAATCCCACCATGGCGAACGGTGGAATTTGAATCCAATGAAAATGGAATTAAGAGTTTAATGATGACTGATATTGGACAAAATCCATCTGTTTCACTAATGAAGGAAAGTGACGTTGTTACTTTGTCTGGGATCTGTGACATGCAGATCCACAGGAAAGTGGTTGACTCTTAAGTGTACTCTGAGCAATTAGGGATGGGCAATAAAGGCTGGCTGAGAGAGTGATGCCTATATTCCATAAATTAAATTTTACAAATTTACTTGCCTGTAGGACACTTAAAACACCTTGGTTCAAGGCCCACCTGTTCTAGAGTTGTGCAGTAACATCTCTGAATAGGTTGATAAGAAAAATGAGTTAGGAGGAAAAAAAATTGCTTAACAGACCCTGTATCCTGGGAACCCTAGGGTTGCAGTCCCACCCTCCAACAGCTACTTGCAATGGATAGGTTGAAAGCTCTTCAGTTCTTGACAGTACCACAATGAAGGTGGTGACTGCTGATGGCACTACACCATCCAAGGCCTACGATTGAAGATGGACTCAGGCACAGGAAATGGCTGCCGGCAAGTATGAGGAAGAGGGAGATGGAAGGGAGGATTAAAGGATTGACAGCAAGGACAGGGGATGGTTCTCAGCAGCCCCTACTAACCACCACCCTCCCTTCCCCAAAACACTAGATGCTCAGCCCTCTGATCAGGCTTTGAGTGCCTTTGAACATAGACATCCTCTCCTGCTGTCTGAAGCCTGTGAAGCAACTCAGTTTGCTGCGCGGCAAGTTCCCCACCCATCGCTGGGTGGATCAGCTGCAAGGCCCCCTGGATGACCACTGTGAGGCACTGGCCCCCACTGACCGTCATGTTCCTGAAGCCAACTGCAAAATCTCAGTCAGTATTTCTTTTCTGGCTTTGGTAGGTGTTTAATTGATGCACTGGTTACACAGCAAACACACGAGGAGGGGCTTGTAAGGGTGTGGGGGCATATCTGCTCATCCCGCCCCCATACTTCTTCCACCCAAAACATCCAAATGAAACTGGGAATCTGTCACGCTCATCAATGGAGCAGTCTTTTGGTCCTTAGGGCCAGGACCCATGACCCTACCCTTTCATATTGAAGCATGGAAACTAGTAGGCCACATGTCCCATTCATGCCTGCTCCATCATTCAAGGTTCAGTGGTACAGAAGTTCACAGGTTCGCTACCCTTTTAGTGAAGACATTTTTTCTCATCCCATTCTAAAAGATCTACCCATGTCCTGACACTCCGTCCCCTGATTCTAGACTTGCTGATGAGGGAAAACATTTTCCCTGTATCTAATCTGGTCAACCCTGTTAGAATTTTATCTGTTTCAATCAGATCCCCTCTCATCCCTCTAAACACCAATCAAATCACCCTGTCCTTATGGAACCGGCCTGCCATCCCCAGTGTCAGCCTAGTGATCCTCCGCTGCACTCCCTCAAACACAAGTATATCCTGTCTTAGGTGGGGAGGCCAAAACTCTGTGCATTAAACCATATTGAAAGCACATGTGGGAGTGTTGGATGAGCACAGGGTTGCTCTCTACTGCGATGTCCTCACTAATAGGATAGGCTGTACACATGTAACTTTCGAGGTTGATATGAGTTACAGCTATCACTTAAATATGTTACCAATGATATCCAGACGTGGCAACATGTTATCATCAGGGAATCAATACCTCGAGAATACAAGGTGAGAAGTGTGAATTGAAGAGAACGAAAAGTGAAATATTTCATAGATTAAGAAGCAAATAAGGTTTTGCATTTATGTAGTGACTTTCATGATCTCAGCACTCTCTAAGATGTTTTATAGCTAATGAAGTACTTTTGAAATATTGTCATTGTTTTTGTGTAGGACCACTGAACAGAAGGTTATGCAAATTTGAATTCATTCCCTTTAGTGCACATAGGAGAACACCTTCCCCAAGACTCCGGTCACGGTTCTATCATTCTCACTGTAGCAAGGATGTACTTCACTCTGTTCGGTCAGGACTTCTGTATAACATCGACAAAATGGCCTTCTCTAAAATTTTCAGAGAGCTGGTGCAGACATGATGGACCAAATAGCCTCCTTCTGCACCGTACCAATTCTGTGATTCGGTGGCATGTCGCCAAAATCTAAAAGTGATATAATTAGTGCTTTGCTGTTCAGCTAACTAGCTGATAGTATGGAATACAGAATGGTGACTACTCGAGTCTGTCATTCCCTCTGACTGGCATGCCTATGTATGAAATGACATCGTAGGACCAATTTGTCCAACCTGTTCTCTAACTACTGGAGATTGACCTTGTAAAATGACTCCTTATATGCCCTTCACCTTCATAATTATTTGGAGGTATGGGCTGAACTGACGTTCATTGATTTTTCAATGGTGCATACAAACTAGCCCAGCTAACAATAATCCATTTATGTTCTTCATTACCATATCAGTCCCTTATTGTTACTGAATAGCAATACTAGGCAGAACTCTATGTGGTCTGAGTGACTTACGGTGAGGCGTAGCAGAATTGGGCAAGAAATTTAACAAGATCTATCATCACCATCAGGAGCAACTCACCTTTATGGATTTTGCATTGAGTTTCTCGTCAGGCAACATTGAGGTGACAATCAAGGGGGTTTATAGATTGACATCTGCCGTATTAATGCCTCCATTCATCTCATTAATAACTAGCTTGCTATGTTACCAAAAGTGCTAAACAAATTAGACCTTGAAAATTGTTGGCAGGGAAATCAGAGCAGATACTTGATGATTTATTTGCTCTGAATCCCCTCCATGCGGGACGCGAGGGAGCAATATCTCTGGGCACACTCCATGGGCACTGATCACAGGAAATTGAAATGCTGCAAATACTGTGTGCTCAGGGACACACACACAGCTCATGGACTGGATTAGAATGTATCTCCAGGCTCTTCACTCACTGTCACAGTGCTCACTTAGGCTGGACCTGCCTGGGTGCTCACAGCATCCCTGCCTTCTGTTGCCTATTTGAGCTTTGCCCCCTTTAGCCAGAGATGCCAGGCTCAAGGTACTAAAGTCCTGCCTTGCTATATAGCAGATATAAAGTCAGGAAGCTTGTCATGGTTGTCAGCAGTCCTCAGGTAAGTCAAAATGGATAGATTTTGCACATGGGGTTCAGAAGATTAAGTCAAGGATGACTTCTGATACCAGTTCAGGGGCTTGTACTAGTCAGTCAGCCACCTGTAACTATTATAACATCCATCTCTATTTACTAGGACATCGGCCCAGTTGTAAAGAGGAATATCTCTTCTCTCGCACTTCTCACTCTCCCCAGTACCTCACTATGTCACTTCCAGCCCCTCATAGCCCCCTTTATACTCATGGCTCCTTCAGAAGCTTGTGCACCCAGTCTGCAATATGGACTTGCCTCAGGAGCCAAGTAATAGCCAAGGGAAAGCCTTTAAAATGAACATGAAAAATCATGTTAAATGCCAACAATCAGTAACTGTAACTCAACCTCATTTTTAACTGAAAAGAAAATCCAGAGTCAATAATTAAAAACTTCTTTGCTAATTCATTAGAAGCAGGCATTGCTGGCTAGGGAGCATTTATTACCCAGAGGGCAGTCAAGAGTCAATTACATTGCTGTGGGTCTGAAGTCACATGTCAGCCAGAGCAGGTGAGGATGATAGTTCCCTTCCCTAAAGGATGTTAGTGAACCAAATGGTTTTTCCCCCAACATTGATAATGAATTCATAGCCATTAATGGGCTGTTAATTCATATTTTTATTATATTCAAATTCCATTATTTGCCATAGCAGGATTTGAACCCAGGTGCCCTGAGCATTACCTGATTCTCTGGATTAATAGCCCAATGATAATACCAGTAGTCTATCGCCTCCATTTTAATGCTCCTAAGTTGTCATTCGGTTATACAAGCAAATAAACAAACATGTATTCACAAACAAAATTAGCCACAGATAATCCTTCAATATTTTTGTAACACTGGCAATCAAACTGACACAGCTTCTTGCTGAGCTTTGTGGCTTGAAAGCTATTGAAACTCAGCCAATCATTCATAATATGCTCAGCTGCCGAAATATGTTCGCAATCTCCAAGCAATGAAGCTTATTGAAACTGAAAGAATGGACTTTTATCATTTTTTGGAGCAAATGGCCTGACAATCAAACCATTCTCCCATGGTTTATGACTCTTTTGACATGTTATGAATCGTGGTTATTAATGGAAGGGTCTTGAATTGAAGTGGGTTTGGAAGGTGCATTTCTACAACAGAGTCAGAAAGGGCTGGACTAATCCGAGTGATAATCCCACCTTTATCTCTGTGCCAGATAATATTGCCAAGACAGGATTGCGGACTGGAATCCCAGCATAGGATGTTATCTTCCATTATTAAAGACCTTCTATCATTTCAGCAAGCAATTGCAAACATTTATAGTCACCTGACAAGTGTAAAGGTTACATTCTCACAGCTGTGTCATTCCATCTTTCAAAAACATGCTACCAGAAGCAAGGAACCATGGGGAACACCATTTTGATTGGCAACTCTACAAAAGAGTCATTCTTGGAAAATAAGGGAGTACATGATGTGCTTTTGAAAATGGTGGTCAACATTGTCAAAAAAATTGAAAACTGCAGATGCTGGAAATCAGAAACAAAAGCGGAATATTTGCTGGAGAAACGCAGCAGGCAGCAACTGTGAAGCGAGAAAAACAGAGTTAGTATTTTGAGTCCAGTGACAGATCTATAGAAGCTGTCTGACCTGTTGAGTTTCGCCAGCTTTGTTTCTGTGTCAATGTTGTTGATATTGGTATCTCCATGGAAATGCATAACAGCTTTATACTTGAAATATGTGCACAAACTCAAGTGCATGCACTTCATTAAAAGGAGGGAATGGTGTTTTTGAATCAGGTATTGTAAAATAACTCTCATTTGGCATAATGGCTCTCTAAAACTTAAATTATGTCTGAATAGTTCACTTAAAATGAAGGCCATTTAAAGTTCAGGTGATTGAAAAATGCAACAGATAAATATAATTTGGGTAATTAAAATTGATTTAAAGCCAGGTAATAAATAAATATGGAATATAAGCTCCCCAGATTAAATTACAATTTAATATTTCTCACCAACATATATCAGGTTTATAATGCACTCTGAAGCATCAATAAAATTAAAAGAGCACTAATGGTATTGAAAGGAATAGCTGAGCCCAGTACACAAAGCTGGGATATCATTTCTGCAGAATGATATAATTGTACCAGAGAGTGCAATTGGAGTGGTTTGCAGCTTCAAATCCTACATGATTCTGAGGAAATTTCATTTCTTAACAAGCACCATGCCCCAGAACTGATAAGTTCCACCAGGTTTCAGCCCTGTATTATCACACATGTATTTTTTGCTATTTCATTATTTGTTGCCCATTCTTTATTGCCTTTGAACTTACCGGTTTGCGTGACCATTCTGTGTTTAGAGTCACATTTAGGCCTGACTGGGTAAGGACAGCAGATTTCCTCCCCTATAGGACATTGGTGAATTTGATGACTTTTTTCCAAAGTCAATGATAGCTGTCATTATCTCAAAGCTGTATGTTCCAGATTTATTAATTCTACCATCTGTCACAGTGTCATCACAGCATTAGCCTGGGTGTCTCGATGGCCAGTTTGGTGACATTACCATCACATCACCATCACTCCATCCTCTCCACTATTTCTCCCCCTCTAGAAGGTAGCTCAAGGGCAACTGTCAATGGGCAATATGTGTCAGCCTTACTTGTGATGCCCATGACACCAGAATTAATATTGAGAAAGAACTAAGCATTAAAATAGAATACAGAGTTTACAAAAACTCCAGACTGGAAAATAAAGCATATGTCATGAGTAATGAAAATTGAAGATGAGTTGACAAGGAACTGTCCAATTGAATGGTTCAAATATTGGAGTTGATCATTTGAATGGATCCAAGTGAAGTCATTGATTCATCCAAACTGATGTGTTATGTTATTCTGCAGAATGAAGTAATGATAGCATCTGTTAATGAGCTTCTCAGATGCATACAATTATTGTCCCACATTCCAATATATGTTTAGCAACAATTCACTGTGTTGCTTTTTGTGTGAGCTGGTGATTCCTAACTAAAAGGAGAAGTATGAATTTAAAACTATCAAAGTTCATTTTAAGAAGTTCAGAAAGAGATAATATATCCTATGATGTTGTACTTCCTCTTAGTTCCCTCCTGCTCTATCTTTGCAGCCATGTACAGTTCAATGTTTCATTATTCCAATCTTTTCCCCTTGTACCATTGTCTGCTCCAACCACTCAGCTATGAAAGATTTCTTTCCAAGATTCTTTCTTCACTCTGGTAATGAATTGAAATTTTAAATTAAAGACCTCCGATCATTGATTAGCCAACCAGAGGAAATAGTTTTCTTCCTGTTTGCGTGATTCAAAATATGACAATTTTGAAAACCCAGTGAAATTCCCCCCTGCTTAATGTTACAGGTGCCATATCTCAAGTCCTTCCATATCAACCATCACTTCCCATCCTTGTCATCATCGTAGACTTTGAAGATTTGAAAAACATGAGGGGCAATTTTTTTTATGCAGAGGGTGGTTCGCGTGTGGAATTCACTTCCTGAGGAAGGTTTGGATGTGGGTACAATTATAATGTTTCAAAGACATTTGGATAAATACATGATGAGGAAAGCTTAGGAGTATATGGACCAGGAGCAGGCAGGTGGGACTAGTTTAGTTTGGGGTTACTTTTGGCATGGACAGGATGGACTGAAGGGTCTGTTTACGTGCTGTATGATTCTATAACTCTAAGTAATAACAAAAGTCTCGTTGAGGACATCTAGAACTTTCAGGTCACGATTATACAGCCTCGCACCTTGAATGGTTCTGATATCAAAATTACACTTCCAAACTCCTTCCTGATTTATTTAAAGGCACACTTTAGAGTGGCCCCAGAGACACTTATGTCGAATCTGACCATCAGATTTTATGATTGTCCTGCAATCTTATTATGTGGAATTTTATTAGGCGTAATATTTAAGTGGCATAAAACAATGGGCTGCATTGTAGAAGATAATGCAAATGAGGTTGCCTGGTACACTCTATTTCATTTCTCAGTAACTTGAATCTGCTCCCTTTGCCTATTATGTTCTCAGTTTGCTGGAACTGATGGACCCCATAGCAATCTAACTCAGAGATAGTTTCTAATCAGCCTGTCTGAAGATGTTGTCACACACCTACGTCTGGAACAGGTGGAACTTGGACTTGAGCATTCCTGGCTCATGAGTTGGGACAGTACCATTGCATCTCTACAGCCCTTCGCTTTGGCAATTCGAGATACTTTTTCATCAACACCTGGCTACCAATGAGTGAAACTTAAGTGGATGAACAAAATAAAATAATTCGGCAATCAGAGGACACAGATCTTTAAATGTGGGAGGACAAGCAGAGGAAAGTTGGAGAAGAGAAGATGGTTTTTGTTTTGCACTCTCTAATCATTTTCTGTCATACATACATTAACTACATCACAGGTAGAGGATTGTGTTCAGCTTAATTTAAAACGGGATGTCAAAATTGTGAAGGTTCGCTCAACACTTTCCTTGGGTGAAGGGCTTATTTTATGAAGAGACATTGAAGAGGTTGGGCTTATATCGTCTAGTTTTACTCAGAGAGGTTCTTTCTCGTCCTTTAGGATTAATCTTTATTTTTAAATATTTAGAGTTTAGAAGAATGAGAGCTGAGTTTTTTTTGAAACATTGAATGTTTTGAGGCTAGGATGGATACCTGGTGCATGGTGTGGGGCAAAGTAAAATTAGCTGATGTAGTTTAAGAATGAGCAATCATCCTATTAGGAGAGATTTGTAGATTTTTATTTTCTCACAGGATGTCATTAGTCTGCAAACGTCCCTTTCAAAGAAGCTTGTTACATTTTTGATAGACTAGGGAGTCAAGGGTTATTGGGTGGGGAGCTGTGGGGGGCAAACTGGAAAGTGGCAATCTAGGCAAACCAAAAACCTGAACAGCCATGACCTCATTGAATGAGTAGTCCCAAGGGCCAAATCATAGAATCCCTCCAATGTGGAAGTAGGCCTGCTCCTTGGATGCTGTGTGTCCAGCTGTGCTTTTCCAGGGCTACACTTTTTGACTCTGATCTCCAGCATCTGCAGTCCTCACTTTCTCCAAGCAGGCCATTCAGCCCATCGAGTCCACACTGACCCTCCAAAGAGCATGCCAACCAGACCCAAACCCTACTTATCCACATATCCTTGCGTTCCACGTGGATAAAGCACCTAACCTGCACAACGTTTGGACTGTGGGAGGAAACCAGAGCATCCTGAGGAAGTCAACGCAGACACAGGGACAATGTGCAAACTCCCCAAAGATGGAGTCCCTGGTGTGTGAGGCAGCAGTGCTCACTACTGAACCACCATGCCACCAAATGACTTACTCTTGATCCTATATCCTATGCTTCTGTGAGGATAGTCTAGATTAAATTTAGTCAGATGTTATATGGAATTTGATGTTTCAAGGGTAGTGAGCAGAAACTGGGGTTATCTTCAATGAAACCCAACAAAGATGAAAGGGAATTATGAGGGAGATGTTCACAATGGAGCAGCACAGATTATTTTTACGTAAGATCATAAGTTTTATCATTGCCAAAAAAAGAATAAGCAGAGGGTTAACATTTCACTTGAGATAGTTCACACACAGTGTACTCCTCCAGTAATAGCAGTGCTGAATACATAATGGCTTTTAAAAGGGAAATGGTCAAATATTTAAAAATAAAGAGTAATCCTAAAGGACAAGGAAGTACCTCTCTGACCAAGATCTAATATCACTTTAGTTAGCTTGGTATCAAATTTTGCCAGATAAATGTTCCTGCGAAATGCCTTGGGATGCTTTTACTTCATTAAGTGCACTGTGCACATGCATTTTGTTATTCAGGTATGGAAGGATGTATATAGCTCCAGTAGAGAACCAGCACAGCCAGAAAGGACCAAACTGCCTCGTTCTGTGCTGCAAAATTCTCTGAATCTATAAACCATGGACAAAAGATGGTAATTCTTTTTTTCCACAGTCAGCTCATTCCACATGATTTTCATTTCTCATTGTTGTTTGATGGCACCTGTGCAAAACAAGAGAACAGATAGTCCCTGGAAATCATTGACAGTGATTATGCTGCATGCATCTTTCTGGTCTCCAGGCGTCCTTATAATATCTATTACAAGTTAAATTGCAGATTTAATAGAGTGCTACCTGTTGTGTCACAAAATTAAATTAAGATATTACAGTAGTTATCAGCATGCAAGCAAGCTTTCAACTTCATAAATATGGACGTAAAATGCAAATGCATTTTACAAGAAACTGGAGAAGACTAACTTGTTACAATAAAATGGAGCATTTGCCACATTTTACCTTACAGATTTTCCTTTACAGGTAGAAATATTAGTCCTCTCGAACTACAGATTGACTTTCTTCCTCTTCTCATTATTCCTTGAACATTAAAAAAGCAACTCTTTACTCAAATACCATTTGGAAAGAGCAGAGGAGATTGTATGTCACATTTTTGAGGTTAAGCATTGTTTTTTCTGAAATAACTCCACAGAGGCCAGTATCCTGTCACCCTTTATTGACAATGTCCTTGACATTGACCCAGCTCCTTCAGAGCCAGCTGTCGGAGTGAGCAGAACCTCTGACACTCTTGTTTATATCTGTCAGCCAGGGCTCCCTGATTGGATCAGCTTAACATCCCCAATCAGGGAACTCATATTCTATGAGGTCCACCTGGCTGATTTTGTTACAATCATTAGTTTCTCTCTTTTTAAGTCTATGCCAGATGTATTGATGTCCACGCTGTAAAATCGGCACACATTTTGAAAAAAGGATTGAAGATCTAAATACAAAAGCATTTCTATGCTTGTGTTTGTCTTATTCAGGACTAGATCTTTTGGAAAGTAACTGGGGCTTTTGGAAATTCATAAAAGCTTGCAACAATTTTGTTCAGGGTTATGTTGCAAAATATTAAAACTTGAACCCTTTGTTTTCACACATAATCTCCTTTACTCTTTCCAGAATTTGCTGTTAACAGGAAATTAAGCTGTCAGTCAGGACTCCCCCCCACCCCTCCCCCGCCACATACACACACACACAATCAATTCCCATCTCTTCATTACTAAAAATCCAAAACTGGTGGAGTAGGGCAACAAGACATATGGGACCTGAGTGAACTGGACTAACTATTTAACTAATTAACTAGATTAAATGCTTTGAAAATTAACATGGGAAATCTTGATGAGTTAGAGGAGATGATTTAAGTGTCAAATCAGCTTCAGATAGATAAATAAATAATGAAAGAAATATTGGTTTAAGGGAGTGAAAGGGACAGAACAATTAAGCAATTATTAAAGGAAATTAATACAGACCAGAAAATGATACAAAACAGAAGGTTTTGACTTATGGTGTCTACAGTGACTCCACGAATAAGGTATCCAATTCATCCCGGTCACAGAATCCTTACACTTGGGCCACTTGGCCCAACAAGTCCACACCAAACCTTTGAAGAGTATCCCACCCAGACCCATTGCCCTACATTTCCCCTGCTTAATGCACCTAACCTACATATCCCTGAACACTATTGGCAATTTAGCAAGGCTAATTCATCTAACCTACATAGGTTTGGACTGTGGGAGGAAACCTGAGCACCTGATGGAAATCCACACAGACACAGAGAGAATGTGCATACTCCACACAGACGGTCACCTGAGGCTAGAATTGAACCAGGATCCCTGGTGCTGTGAGGCAGCGGTGATAACCACCATGCTGCCCTGTCCTGTGTGTTTTCTACTCAGCTCTGCAATTCTTTCACTTTCAAGGGTTAACTCTCACTGAAAATGTCAAAACCTGAAGCAACAAATTCCACACCTGTAATAGTTCTTGCTGCCAGAGACGTTATTTGGCAGTAATTAATAATTAACATGTAGTTAAAAGGGTGCTTATACTTGTAATGACAAGGCTTAACTTACTGAGGTGAGATTAATGACAAATAATTGGCAAATAGGACAACGTCCTAAGGAAAAAGGGGAGGCAAAGGATGGAATGCTCTGAACAAAGTGTGTTTGAGAGGATAATGGTGGAACAACATGATTCAGACAATAACTATTGGATATTCACTGATAAATATGCACCTAGTTATCACTTGGCATTACTCACTAATAGTATGAGTACCATTAGGTTCACTATTATTATCACAAAGACTTTGGGCCCAAGGCATACAGTAAAACAGACAGATTAATACCTTATTGTGCTGGTGGTGGTGGAGTGGTGTATTTCATTCCACTCAGGGAGTCTGATGTGAGAAGGTAACTTTTACTTTGACAGTTACGTTGCAGTGTGGAGCAATGAGTAGTGATGGTAGAATGTCTTTCTATCAGGGAGTTGATTGAGAATCTCTCCCCATTCACATTGCCTGTCTTTGGCGCAGATTGGAAGAATTCGAAGATAAATTCTCAACCTGCTTGGCAGTATCATGTATGTACCTTCCTCAGGTATCAAGTCTTGGTGTGATGTGTAAACCTCGAATTTCTGATCAGAGGCAATGACACTGTCTCTGTTGTGCTACTCTGATGAGCTTTGTATGGTATGATCTGCCTGAAAATCATGAAAAACAACATTTTTCACTGTATCTTGGTACACATGACAACAATAAAACAAACTCAAAGCTCAAACTCAATAGCTCCAATACGTAATGCATTCTGTTCTAAAGAAATTATCTGCAAGAACATGGTAAATCTTTAATGGTTAATAGATGAAGATTATCATTCAGGGAAACCTTTAGAAAAAAAATCAAGTCTCGAATCTACAGATTTGATCGGAAATCTCTTGTCAGTAGCAACATATTTTACATTTTTTATCTGTAAATCTTCAATACCTTGTTAAAAATCTATATGAATGGACCTTACACAATTATGGATCATTTGGTATTCAGCTTGTTCTACGATAATTAAATACTACCCAAATTCTTTTTCAAAGTCATCGGATAAATATATTATTATTGAAAAGACAGATTTATGAAATCAAAGGTGTCACAGGTTGTTTGTGGTGGGTCTGGTCACCAAGTTGAGGCCACAATCAGACCAACCATGATTTTATTAAATGCTGGTCAGGCTTGAGGGCCTGAGGCTGAGCAGAAGAGCAAACAGGTTTAGATTAGATTCCTTACACTGTGGAAACAGGCCATTTGGCCCAACAAATCCACACAGACCATATATTTACCCATGACTAACACTATGGGCAAATTAGCATGACCAACTTACCTAACCTATACATCTTTGGACTGTGGGAAGAAACCCATGCAGACATAGGGAGAATATGCAAATTCCACACATACAGTCACGCAAGGCTAGAATTGAACCTAGGCCCCTAGTACTATGAAGCAATAGTGCTATCCACTGAGCCACCAGGCCTAATCCTAATGGCTATATAGTGGTGCATTCAAGGGAGAGACTGGAAATCTGCTCTATATCATCACCTAGTGGTCAGAGTCTATAAATACATTGTGACTTTGACATAGCAAAAATAAACTTGTAGTTTACAATTATAAGTGTTGAGAAAAGGGCACTACTAAAAACTATAACAATAACAAATAAAGATTATGCGTATGAAATATGTAACCTGTGAAGTTTTATATATTTTTAAAAATGTTGATATTTTTGATGCACAGCAATATGGAGAAGGGCTCTGTGCTTTGGTTATTTTAACTGCTGGATGTGCTGATACTTTTAATTCTTACACTTGTATGTTAAAGCTATACAACGAATCTAAATTGTGGGTATTTCTTCCTCCCAAAAGTTTATCGTTATTGGCCTATACAAAGCAATTTTCGCTTTGCATAAATATAATTTGTCATTGGAGGAAGTTTCCAAGTAATGGTAAAAACAACAGAAAATCCATTACTATTTTGCACCTCTACTGTTATATTGATTGCCCTCATCTACCTTGTACGGAGGGATAAATTTGGCCATTAATGTGAAAGCTTAATTCATGATTTGACTGCTTTTTTCAAATCTGACAGTATGTAATAGAGGCTTGGGTTAAGTAATGTTAATCCAATAGATTCATTAATTTATAATATTGCATTTAGGTCTCATTATTTTCCTAATTCTAATTTTGCCATTGCTGTCCAATGAGAAGGGAATCATTTTAATGTTGTTGGGAAAGAGGTCTGTCATTAAGTGAAAGTGAAAACTTGTGCTGCATTTCAATAGAGATCATGCAATGCTGATCTCTTAAAAGGCAGGGAATAAATGATCTGCAAACAAAGCATTAGCAAACAGTTTAGCTGAACCTTAATGCAGGAATGAAACATAAACTGTATTTCCACAAGAGTTTGGCAAAGCCATGTCAAAGAGGAAACACAATCCTGTGTGAGACAGAGGACCAAGGACTTAGAATAATCCTCCTGAGTACATATGCAAGAAATCAGCGACAGTTTCTTCAGAATCATGGCTGATTATTTAACTTAACACTATTTCTCCACATTAGGTTCATTTCCTTTGGTGATATAGATATCTGCAAATCTATCGGTCTCTATTTTGATCACAGGTCGTTGATAGCTAAAAGTACCTTTAAGAGAGCTATTCTGCAGGCAGTCTACATGTGTTGGTGGCTTGGCAGTTCTCTCCAGCTGTTCAATTTTACCCGGTCTTATACCTCAAAGCATTGGATCATTTCATTGGTTTTAATATTGTCAAAATACCAAATTCAACTTGATTGGAGTTTACTATCTTGGGGCATAATTTAAACTGATTGGCCAAATTTGAATTTGTTTTTGTCTCATAGCAACCCAATAGTATTAGCTGCTGGACCAAATGTTACATTGTAAATTCTTCAGCACTCTGTGTGCTTCCTTCAACTCTCTTATAGGCACAGTACCCTTTACACCTTCACAGCAATAGGATGGTCCACTATTCCAGTAATCAGTCTAGTGAACCTTCACTGCTCTCTCTGTGTAGAAAGTATATCCTTCCTGAGGTAAAGGGGCCAAAATTGCACATAATACTTCAGGTGAAGTCTAACCAGGGTTCTGTATAATTCAGAGCAAATTTGATGGCTGACTGGTCTACGTCTGCACTATCTATTTTGACTCCTTGAGTTTTGGTTTTAAGATGTAGTGTGCCTTTCCTGAAGGAGCATAGCAAGAAGAACTTTCATATCTTTCAGGATATGAAAGGAGACAGTGGCACATAAGAGAGGCAGTGGCTGAGTGGTATTATCATTGGATTTGTCATCCTGAACCCCAGGTAATGTTCTAGGGACCCTGGTTTGAATCCCACCAAGGAAGATGCATTTGAATTCAATAAAAATCTGGAATTAAGAGTCTCATGATGACCATGAACCCATTATTGGGAAAAACCCAACTGGTTCACTAATGTCCTTTAGGGAAGGAAACTGCTATCCTTACCTGTTGTGGCCTACATGTGACTCCAGACCTACAGCAATGTGGTTGATTCTTCACTGCCATATGGGCAATTATGGATGGGTAATTAATGCTTGCCTAGCCAGCGATACCCTCATCTCATGAATCAAAGACAAATCTTCATATAGAACCTTCACTGTTGTAAAATATACCAAAATGCTTCTTTGGTGCATTATCAGCCAATATCTGATACCTAACTATTTGATCAGATGCCCAAAAGCTTTGGCTGAAGAGGTGGCACTGTGGCCCAGTGGTTAGCACTGCTGCCTCACAGCGCTAGGGACCTGGGTTCATTTCCAGCCTCGGGCGACTGTCTGTGTGGAGTTTGCATGTTCTCCCTATGTCTGCATGGGCTTTCTCCCACAATCTAAAGATGTGCAGGTTAGGTGGATTGGCCATGGGAAATTGCCCTTAGTTTTCAGGGATGAGGGGCATTAGTCAGGAGAAATGTAAAGTAATAGGTTAGGGGAATGGGTCTGGGTGGATTATTCTTCAGAGGGTTGGTGTGGACTTGTTGGGCCAAATGGACTGTAGAGATTCCATGAAAACGAGCCTCAAAGGAAATGAAGGAGGTGGAGAGATTCAATCAAGCGTCTCCAGAGTTTAGGGCCAAGGTGATTGAAGCAGTGGACAGCAATATTGGATGTTTCAGAGCCAAGAGGCCAGGATTGGAGGGGTATAGTAATCTTAGTGGGTTATAAAGCTGCAGGATAATATTGACACAGGGAGGAATGAGGCTAGGCAGTAAACATCAACAAAAATCTTAAAATTAGGGTAACCCAGACTGGGAATCTGTGTAGGATACAGAGCAAAGGAGCGATGGGTGAATTGGATTTATTAGAGAGTGGTGAGCAGAGAAAGGTTGTAGGCTTTAAGGAAAATATCTTAGGACAAATAGTGAATGTTAACCCACTTGGCTCTTTGCTTAATTCATTGAGGCTGATGTAGAAAAGGAGTAATCCAATGTTTGAGGGTATAAATAGACTTATGAACAATGCACAAAATGACCCTGGAGAAACCACTTCTTTCGTTCATGTAAAACTCATCTGCCTTTACAGTGGAGTTATGCCAATAACATAGTTTATCTTGAGTCCTATGAAGATGAATGCATTAAAAAAATCACCCTGGGGAAGTAAGTTTCATCTTTTATTACTTCAGACATAAATAAAAAAAGAACTTCTAAAAATAATTTACAAATGAGAGCAAAAAACAGTGAAAACACTGGGAAAATAGGCACATAGCCCTGAAGGCAGATACATTCCTTGGGACATTCAACTGGAATACAGGAATGAACTTAATCACAACACTGCACCACTTAATAATGAACCAAATACATCTAACATATCTTGGATGAAGACTTTGATGATAGATCCTGTTTGATGGAGTGCTTGTAAGAAGTGCAGGGAGTGATTTGAAATGTTTCCCATAATCCTGTCCTTCAGTGCTGTACACTCCTGTTGGAGTGGGAGAGTGAGTGAGAGAGAGAGAGAGAGAGAACAGACTAATTAAACCATTTTCGACAAATGTAGACAGGACTGCAAACTTGTAAGCTAAATAGTAATCTATCTTTAATTTTTAAAAAGGGAATGATTTGTTAAGAGGAATTGCCTCCACTTAGTTACCCCCCTTCCCCCACTTCTCATTATTCAGTGTAAATGCTGCAGTTATAAAGCCCATGGGACTTTGAGCATTGCTTAAAAATCACAAATGATCTCCACTGAACCAAATGGTCAAAAAAAAAATATCTTCAAGAATTGTCACAAAGGGCAAATCTCTGTGGTGTAATGCCCATACCAACTGGGGAAAGTGGCACAATTGAGTCTACTATTGATAATCTAGGGGCTTGGATTACTAATCTGGAGATATGAATTCAAATCCTATAACAACATGGGGAATTTCATGTCTGTAAATTTCTCAATGTGATGTCAAGAAATGGTTGGAGGAGCTTGATACTGCAAAGGCTATGAATTTTGGCATATTCCAGCAATAGTCATGATGATTTATGCTCCAAGAACTGCTGTACCCCTAGCTAAGCTCTTCCAGTATAGCTACAACATTGACACCTATCTGACATTATGAAAAATTGTCCAGGTATGTCCTGGACACAAAATGTAGGACAAATCCAACTTGGTAAATTATTGTCCATCAGTCAGTCATAAGGAAAGCGATGGAAAGTGTCATCAGCAGTGCTATCAAGCAGCACCAGCTCAGCAATAACCTGCCCTGTTTGGATTCTGCTAGGGTCATAGGGTCATAGAACCATGCAACACAGAAACAGACCCTTCGGTCAAACTTATCCCCATTGACCAGAAATCTGAAACTGACCTGGTCCCTTTTGTCAGCACTTGGCCCATATTGCTGTAAACCCTTCCTATTCATGCACCTATCCAAATGCCTTTTAAATGTTGTAATTGTACCAGCCTCCACTACTTCCTCTGGCAGCTCATTCCATACATGCACTACATCTGTGTTAAAATGTTGCCCCTCAGGTCCCTTTAAATCTTTCCCTTCTCACCTTAACCCTATGCCCTTTAGTTTTGGACTCCCCTACCCTGGAAAAAAAACTTGGCTATTTACTCTACCCATGCCCCCCATGATTTTGTAAACCTCTATAAGGTCACCCTAACCCTCTGATGTTGCAGGGAAAACAGCCCCAGCCTATTCAGCCTCTCCCTACAGCTAAACCATTAAACACCAGCAAGATCCTTGTAAATCTTTTCTGAACCCTTTCAAGTTTCACAACATCCTTCCTCTAGGAGTGAGACCAGAATTGCATGCATTATTTCAAAAGTGGCCTCATCTATGTCCTGCATAGCCACAACTTGATGTTCCACCTCCAAAACTCAATACACTGATCAATGACACTCAGCTTCTGGCCTCATTACAGCCAAACATGGACACAAAAGCTGAATTCCAAGAGGGAGGTGAGAGTGACAGCCCTTGAAATCAAGACTGCATTTAACCAAGTGTAACATCAGGTTCTAGCAGAACTGGAATCAATGGGAATAAAGGGAAAATTCTCCACTGTTTGGAGTTATACCTGGCACAAAGGAAGGTAGTTGTGGTTGTTGGAGATCAGTCAACTCAGCTCCAGGACATCTCTGCAGGAGTTTCCCGATGGGATGTGTTAGACCCAGCCATTTTCAGCTACTTCATCAATGACCTTCCTTCTATAAGGTCAGAAGTGTTCACTATTGATTACACAATGTTCAGCACCATTCTCTTCAAATACAGAAGCAGTCCATGCCCAAGAGCAGCAAGACCTGGACAATATCAAACTTTGGGCTGAAAGTGTAATGATGCTGCCCCTTTAACAAGATTATGTTGTCTTTGGTTGTTTTCTAAGAGGGGTTGTAAAGTCAGTGGTGCCGAAATGGCTTAACTGACACTGCCTAAGTTAACAATCAGAGGAGACCTTTAGGCTTTTTTGAAAAAGACTTGTACAGTGAAAGGAAGGTGGCCAGTTCTCCCATTTCAGGTTTTTTCTAGTTTGGTTTAGTTTTAGCAGGCAGTCACAAACTGCTGGGGACCAAGAGAAGCAACTACAGTGAAAAGAGGTTCCGTGCTTCAACAGGTGTCTTGCCTGAACTTTCTCTCTGAAATCTCTCCTGCCTCCAAGAACCTGGGTTTGAATTTACCTTTTGCCAAGGGTGTGATTATGGGATGGTGCGGGAATTGGAACAGCTTCCTTAAGCTGTGATAGAGTCAGTTGCGTTTTCAACTAAGTTGTTATTCCAAATTTTGTTTTCTTTTTTCACCTTTCAACTGTAGTGTATAAATAAATTCTGTTTTGCTTAAAGCCAAGTGGTTTGAACACCTGCATCAGTCCTGGAATATCCGCTATACATCTGCCTTTTTAAAAAATAAAAGTTAGGGTCTGGGCTACCTTAAAATATTTTGAGGGGCTTTGGCCTGGTCCATAACAATGGGTAGCAAGCAACATTGGTACCACACAAATGCCAAGCAATTACCACATCCAAGGAGAGAGAATCTAACCAGTGCCCCTTGACGTTCAATAGAAGTACTGTTGCTGAATCGTTTACGATCAATATTCTGGTGGTTACCATTGACAAGGAAGTGGAACAGAAACTTGCCAAATAAATACTGTGGCCATAAGTGTAGGTCAGAGGTCAGGAATCCTGCAGTGAGTAACTGATCTCCTGACTCTCCACTGTGCGTCCGTCACTTAAAAGGTACAAGGTCTAGATTTTAGACTCAGATTTTATTGTCATGTGTACTTGAGTACAGGAATACAGGAGTCCAGTGAAAAGTGTACAAAGTCACGATTCTCCAGCACCATCTTAGTACGCAAAACACAGGATTAAAAACAGAAGCAGAAATAAAGTAAACAGCCGAAAGAAAAGGGAAAAGTCCAATTCACTCCCCCACCTCCAACATGAGTCTTTGCCACCACAAAGTCCATCCCTCAGTCTGTGAACACTTAAGCTATCCCGAGTGCCAGTCCAACACTGGCACCTTCAAATCAAAACAAATTAAGTAATTCTGGAATTAAACAGTAATAAAAAATTGTTGTGCTTCACTAATGTCTTCTCGGCTTGTAAATCAGCTGTCTCTACCTGGCCATAGGTAACTCCGGACCATCACTGTCTTCACTGCCTTCTCAAATGGTCTAGGATGCTACTCAGTCAGGGGCAATTTGAGATGGAAATAAATGCTGGCTTTTGCCAGTGATGCCAACATTCTGTGAATTAACTCCAAAGTAGAAAAATGTGGATTGTGTTCTGGAAACCTCTTACAAAAATGAGGCAACTCACCTCTTAGACTGACGTTTAGCATTGCTCGAAGCTTTGAGAACATGAAAGACAGTTTGCCGAGCATTTCACCCTCAGTCAAATCAGACTGAGCAAACTGTAGCGCTGTGTTTGTGACACCCAAATGGTCAGCATTCAGTGGAAATCAGTCCAGTTTGCTCAGAAACCCAGCAGTGAAGCAGTGCACACTGTCTGTACCTGTGGAACTCCCTTGCAGTGACATTGCCTGCAGAATGGAAATGAAAACAGAACATTCTGGAAAATATTCAGCAGGTCAGGCACCATCTGTGCTCGGCCAGTGCATCATATCTCATTGATCTTGAATGTTAATTCTGCCACCTGAGTGCTATCCAGCATTTTCTGTTTTCATTTCACATTGTCAGCATCTCACAATATGTCGCTTTTGTTAGCCCACAATCTGTACATTGTCTGTGGAAGATTACTTGTCAAGTTTGTTATCGGTTGCAGATCAGGATTAATATGGAGTCCACAGCAAGCCATGAGACATTCTATTTGTTTTGAATTGTCGGCTCAAATTTGCCATTCTTGAACTTGTGAGGTAATTTCATGATGTGACCATTGGCGAGCAAGCCTTCAGGTGCACTGCAGCAGTTCAAGAAGACAGCTCATCCCCACCTTCTCAAGGGGCAACTAGCGATGGGCAATACACCCACATCCCACAAAATGAATAAATGAAAAAAGTTGCATTTTGTTTAAATATAAAGTTGCAATCAGTTCAACAAAGATGGAAAGAAGTCTCTTTCCATTTGTTAATATTTTTGACTGAAAGCAGAAAATCCTTTTTCAACTATTGTATGAACACAGGAAATAGGAATGCATCTAGCTCCTCAAACCTGCTCTGCCATTCACTAAGACAACGCTGAGTCTGCTTGTGTTTCAAATCCCACCTTGCCATCAAACCTCACCTCCCCCGCTTAGCTTTTATTATCCTACCGAACAAAATCTATCCACCTCAGCCTTAAGAAACACTTAATGGCCCTGTTTCCACCATCTTCTGAGGCAGCGAGTTTGAAAGTCACACAACCCTCTGATGGGAAAGATTTCTGCTCATCGCTGTCCAAGATTACAGGAAGAATGAGGTGAATTACACGGTAAGGAGAAGTCTAAGGTCAGAAGATCTAAAGTAAAGGATCACTTGGTTATGGTATAGTGATAGTTTGAGGAGAAATACATAATATGCAAACTCAATATTGGAAGTCTAAACAAACATCAGGAAAAAGGAACAGTTCACTAATGTCAACAAACCTTTTCCAGTTATGCCAATAACAGATATCCTTTGAGCTATTGGTAAATGTTGATTAGATATAAGAGGATCAAGATTTTGCAGAATTAATTAGGGTATTGGTTTCCCAGTACTGAATATTATCCTAATTTTCTGATATTGGTAAATAAGTGTTCTGCAAAGTTGATTCATAGAGTCACAGAGGTGAACAGCATGGAAACAGAACTTTCAGGCCAACTCATCTATGCCGACCAGATATCCCAAATTGATCTAGTCCAATTTGCCAGCACTTGGCCCATATCCCTCTAAGCCCTTCCTATTCATGTATCCATCCAGATGCCTTTTAAATGCTGTAATTGTACCAGCCTCCACCACTTCCTCTGGTAGCTCATTCCATACACATACCTTCTGCGTGAAAATATTGCACCTTCGGTCCCTTTTAAATATTTCCCCTCTCCCTTTAAACCAATGCCCTCTAATTTTGGACTCTCCTACTATAGGGAAAAAAACCTTGGCTATTGACCTATCCAATCCCCTCATGACTTTATAAATCTCTGTAAGGTCCTCCCTTAGCTGCTGATGCTCCAGGCAAAACAGCCCCAGCCTATTCTCCACCCTCTCCCAATAGCTCACGGACTTCAACCCTGGCAACATCCTTATAAATCTTTTCTGAACTCTTTCATGTTTCACAGCATCCTTCCTGTACCAGGGAGACCAGAATTCAGTATGATTCCTTGCAGATCTCATCCCCAGGACCTGCACAGTGACTCAGAAAAGATGCATCTGCATGAAAGATCTTGAAAAAATGTAATTGAAAAGAGATCCAGCTCCAAGCAGTAACTGGCTTGGAAAACTAATTGCACATTAAGAACCAGCTGTGGCCAGTTTTGCATTTTTATTCTTCCAAAATGGAAATTACTGGCAAACCTAATCTAAGTGGTAACTTAATTCTTCAAATGACTCTTCACTTTTGAAGACTGTAGATTCAGTTCGTTTAACTCAGGGACCTGTAGCACACACAGAAGTCAATGAAGATGTTGCCAGGGTTGGAGAGTTTGAGCTATAGGGAGGGGCTGAATAGGCTGAGGCTGCTTTCCCTGAAGCATCGGAGGCTGAGGGGTGACCTTATAGAGGTTTATAAAATCATGAGGGGCATAGATAGGATAAATGGACAAGGTCTTTTCCTCGGGGTGGGGGAGTCCAAAACTAGAGGGCAGAGGTTTAGGGTGAGAGGGAAGGGAGTTAAAAGGGACCTGAGAGTCAACTTTTTAACGCAGAGGGTGGTGCGTGCATGGAATGAGCTGCCAGAGGAAGTGGTGGAGCCTGGTACAAATACAAGATTTAAAAGACATGTGAATAGGTATATGAATAGGAAGGGTTTAGAGGGAAACGGGTCAAATGCTGGCAAATGGGACTAGATTTATTTAGGATATCTGGTCAACATGAACAATTTGGACTGAAGGGTCTATTTTCGTTCTGTACATCTCTATGACTCTGTGACACTATGACTCTATGACTCTGTGATTCTATGACTTTACGACTCTAAGAAGATTTATGAACCATCACCGAAAATTAAAGTGGTAGTTGAGTTTTGTTAGTGAGTGTGGGGTCAGCAAATTGGGGGATATATTGCAGCAACTCTTTCTTTGAACCATTCTTTCATTGAACACAAGATGGGGAGATGCATAGGATATACATTGATCTTGAATTTAGATGTTTTGACATTGACATTGACTTCAATGGAAGTAAAACTTGGGAGAGACATAAGACATGCTTCCAATTTGCTGTCATCCAGTTTACATCATCTCACAAAGTCAAGGTCCTGATCCCAGAGCTATCCATCAATGGTCTTCAGGACGCTGGGAGTTGTGATATCTGCTTCATCCTTCATGGAATGAATGAGAACATTGCTGAAGCTCTTGTTAACATGTGACAGTATTGTGTCTTTAGGAGAGACACGTTCCATGCTGTTTCTCTTGCAGAGAGATGTTGTCACAGTGTGATGAAATGTCTCCTTCAGACAGGCTGTTGGTAAATAGCTTGTGAATTCTCCCTGGGTGTGTTTTGTGAGACAAAAGCATTTTGAATGGATGCGGTCAGGGCATAAAAAGACCCAGGAAAGTTTTCAGTTGGATTTTCAATTAGTTGAAGCTTTCTATTGGCTGCTGAACCAAAAGCTGAAGTTGTAAGTTGTTGGAGTGAGGTCTTGGAAGGAGAGGCTTCCTCTTAAAATCTAAAAGGGGCAGATTGTTTCTTTTTTTCTCCCGGACTGGAGAGAACCAGGACTATTTGAGTGCATTTCATTTTTGCCAAAGGGTGTGCTTCTGGACTTCTGTCTATCTTCGAAAAAGTGATGAATAGTGGTTTAATATTACATTATCCTGTTGAATATTTCAACAGAGTTAAAGTTATGCCAATTTTTCTTTATTCTGTATTTCAACTGTGTTGTAGGGATAAAATGTGGTGGATTTCTTTGAACCATTCTTTCATTGAACACAAGATGGGGAGATGCATAGGATATACATTGATCTTGAATTTAGATGTTTTGACATTGACATTGACATTGACTTCAATGGAAGTAAAACTTGGGAGAGACATAAGACATGCTTCCAATTTACTGTCAGCCAGTTTACATCATCTCACAAAGTCAAGGTCCTGATCCCAGAGCTATCCATCAATGGTCTTCAGGACGCTGGGAATTGTGATATCTGCTTCATCCTTCATGGAATGAATGAGAACATTGCTGAAGCTCTCATGGTGGAGCGATCGTATCACATCTGGAACACTGCACCTTACACTTGCCTTTGCATACATAAAAGCTAGGATCTGTGCTATCTCCTTCCAATAGTTTTGGTGGGAGGGCGGGGGGTGGGAGAGGTGGTTGAATTCTGGTCCATAACAACATTTAAAAATTCCATGAGGTGTTGTGTCCGAGAGGTGACTACAGGAAATGTTGTCTTATCATGTGTCGGTTGGGTTCTGAATGCTTTCCGAAAATGTGGTTCAGGATCCGCAGGAAGGGGGCCATGGCTGAAATTTTGGGATTGCATTCTCACCCTTCCATTCTTCCAGGTCTTCTCCATTACCTGACACGCTCCCAACAACTACTCACTGAGGGGTAATGACAGTCTTCAAAACTTCGAAATGGTGAGAAAATGCTTGTGAAGCACTGCTTTGAAGTAGATGAGAATAAGACACCACACAAATGAGGAATATATTAGCATTAAGTTCAAAGACAAGATTCAACAGGACCTTATTAGAACCATATTCACTCATGTCCCAGTTCCGAGTGATCTGACATCAGCTGAATTGGCACTCCAGCTCATAGTGGTTAGCTCCATACACTTTGAAATCGAATAGATTTGAAGCCATGGATTTTGCCTCATGTCTCTGTCAAAATTAAAGGCCTAAAGTATTCAGTGATGTAATTGAATTTAGATTCCCACAGTCAGTTGATAAAAGTTCTCCATGCAAGCGTGTGAAACAGGATGAAGGCTCATAGATGTGTAATGAGTTAGCTGCCTGGTTTGAAAACAGACTTGGAAGTGGAGAGCAGATGATGACACTGATAAATGGAAAAGACTCTGCCTGGAGGAAACTGTGAAGGGGAAGGTTCCTCAGGGATCTGTTTCATGTCTCCTGTTGTTTACACTCACAGTGAATGATATACAGGTGGAATTAGTGCTGGTGAACGTAGATTATATGGAAGCTGTTCTTTTATAGAACTGATTTTGCAATTGGAAGGGGATATCAAACTATATTTTACTGGGTTCATAAGTAATTTATAACATGGTCATACAATACCACTCACTAACACACTGCATTTTGAAACCTACCCTCAGAAAAATACTGAAAAAGTATTCTTCATGTAAAAGGCTGCACCAAACAAAAAAAAATGGTGCTTTATCTTTCTTGTTTATACTGAGGAAAGGTCACAGGCCATTGTTGCAAATTTTTACAAGGCCCTGACTAACTTAGGCTCTGTACCCACTCTCTCAACCAGCCTAATATAGATAAATGTGTGGGTAATTGCCTATTTGGTACACCAGATGGTGCTGATGCAGGAATCAACATCTAAGCAAGCTGTCAGCAGCTTCAGCCAAGCCATTCATCTTGTGACGTTCTTCCTATTTTGGTTTTAATTTGAATTAGCCTTTTCAAAAGTGAGACATTGACTAAGTTAAATCAGTTTACCTGGCACAAAATATTGACCTCTAGTGAAATATGCCATACGCTCTTCACTCAAATTGAATTAAACACATTTCAAACATGCAATAAATCATAATATTAAAAACTTTCATCAGCAATGTGGTTCTTTGAGCATCCTGTGATACTCAGTATGGGAACAGGTATATGATCCCTCTACCCTTGGCTTTACTTGCATTTTTCTAAGCCTGGTTTTGATGGGATGGAAAATGCATGACTCCAGGGTTAAGCAAAGACCTAGTGGTATTGTCACTTCATTAGTAATCCAAAGGACTCAATAATGTGCTTGGGACCTGGGCTCAAATCCCACATTGTAGCATTCAACTTTCTGTAAAGTAAATTTCAAATTAAATACACAATACACACGAAACTGCTAGAAAACTGTCTCTTGGCACTGAGTCCTTCCAATCTTTTATTGTATGGATGTTGCCACCAAAGCCATCTTGAATATTTGTCAGTCTTTAGTGCCATTGTTTTCTTCATTACTTTATTACACTGAGGTTAATCTTGGTGAGTTCCTGTCCCAATGTTAGTTTGTTTGGGATGACTGGAATTTTGATTTCTTTCACAACTTTAAATGTTGATGAAAATAATTATTCAATATGCTTGCCATCTCCTTACTTTCAGTGACAAATTTATTCTGTGAGTAATAACTGCTGAAATTCACTCAGGGTCCTCAGACAGTACCTTCCAAACCATCTATAAGGTCAAAGACAGAATTTATGTGAGAACACCACCACCTGCAAATTCCTCTCCAAGCCAATCACTCTCCAGATTCGAAAATACATCATCATTCTTTGTGTTGACGGATTGAAATGCTGAAACTTGCTTCCTCCATAACAGTATTGTAGGTGGACCTATAGCACATGGACTGCAGCAGTTCAAGAAGTCAGCTCACCACCACCTTCTCAAGGGCAACTAGGGATAAGCAATTAATGCTGGCCCAACCAATGATGCCCACATCAAATGATGTGGAGGTGCCAGTGTTGGATTGGGGTGGACAAAGTTAAGAATCCAACAGGTTTATTTGGAAGTACTGGCTTACAGGATATTTTGCTATAAATTCTGTGTCTTAAGATCTTGCCCCACTGATTACCTAATAAAGGAACAGCGCTCCAAAAGCTAATGTTTCCAAATAAACTTGTTGGACCATAACCTGGTGTTGTGTGATTTTTAACCACGTCAAATGAATCACCTTTACTCTACTTTTGTTATTGTGCTTAATTCCTCCCCCTTTAGCCACTTGGTTGTTTAGTATTATCATAGAGTCTACAGCCTTTCGGAATGTTATAAGTGTCCTCTATTGTTAAGACTGATAAAAAGTATTTATTCACCTCTTCTGATGAATCCTGGTTCCTCTTTATCATTTCCTGACTCGTTCTCCTGGCGACTTGGTCTTTTTCTTTGGTCTTTTTCTCTTCTTTTTTTGCATATAAAGAAACTCTTACTGTATGTTTTTATGTTACTTGCCAGTTTTCCCTGTTTTATTTTGGTAATCCTGTGTTGGCTTTTACAACTTTATCAGTCTGATAACTAACTGTTGTCACGTTATATGTCTTTTCTTTCCATTTTATTTATTATGCTTAACTTCCTTGCTTAACCCTGGTCAATTTATCCCCTTTTAAAAATCCTTATTCTTTATTGGGATCTCTCTTTGCTGAGAGTCATGAATTATTTTCTGAAACATCTACCGTTGTTCCTCTGTTATGCTTTCTCCTCAACTCCTTTTGCAGTCCACATTAGCAAACTCAGCTCTTTTCCCTTGTAATTACCATGATTTAAATCTAACACAGTTGTTTCGGACCCAAGTTTCTCACTCTCAGATGGGCTGCCAAATTCTACTGTGGTATTGTCACTGCCTCCTAGGGGATGTTTTACTCTGAGATCATTTATTATACCCGCTTCATTATTTATTACCAGATCCATGATAGCCTGATCCCTAGTTGAATTCAAAACATATTAATCTTGGAAATAGTCCCAAATATACTCTCTGAATTTTTTTTGCTTTGACTACCTTTGCCAGTTTGATTTTCCCTGACTACATGAAGATTAAATTTACCCACAATGCCCTGATTGCACAGCCTCATTATCTCTTGATTTATGCCCTGTCCTACAGAACAGCTCCTGTTAAGGAGCCAAAGATTGCCTTCACCAGTGTCCTCTTCCCCTTTTTATCTCCACCTATATGGAACTTTACATCCTCCAATACATGATAGTTTCTTGTCATTGTATCTGCTGCCTCTTGTATTAACACAGCTACTCCCTCGACCCTTCCCTTCCTGCCTGTCCTTTCAACCAGTTTGTGGGCGGCACGGTGGCACAGTGGTTAGCACTGCTGCCTCACAGCGCTAGAGACCCGGGTTCAGTTCCCGCCTCAGGCGACTGACTGTGTGGAGTTTGCACGTTCTCCCCGTGTTTGCGTGGGTTTCCTCCGGGTGCTCCGGTTTCCTCCCACAGTCCAAAGATGTGCAGGTTAGGCGAATTGGCCATGCTAAATTGCCCATAGTGTTAGGTGAAGGGGTAAATGTAGGGGAATGGGTATGGGTGGGTGCGCTTCGGTGGGTCGGTGTGGACTTGTTGGGCCGAAGGGCCTGTTTCCACACTGTAAGTAATCTAATCCAGAAGTCATATTCTGCTGGATGTTTAGTTCCCAGCTTTGTAATCATGTGGCTATAAGATCACAACCTAAATTTTTTACCACTAACTTGTTACTCTGTGCATTTAAATAAAAGCCATTAATTTTGTTTTTACCAGTTTACCCTTCCTTTGACCTCATTTGTTATTCTGTATGTTCTGTCCCTTCCTGTCCCACTTTCAGTATCAGTGTCAAGATAATTGGCATGTAATTACATCGTTTTGCATTGTAAACCTATATATTCCCCTCCCCCAATTATTTTAAAGCCTTCTCTACAGCCCTAGTCAAATTGATTCACCAGGATATTGTTCACAGCAAGGTTCAGGTGAAGGCTATTCCACCAGAACACCTCAATCTTGCCCCATGAACTCAAATCTATTCCAGTTGTTCCAATTTTTAATCCACACATTTAACTGCTTAATCTTCCGTTTTGGAGTTGTGGAACATCACATGATTCTCAGCTTCGAGGTACAAGGCAGGACATTATTTCAATTTCTCATTCAAAATACATCCTCTGACAATGCGGCACTCTCCCCACAGTACACTGAGGGATCAGCCACATATTCAAGACTCTGTAGCCAATCTGGAGCCTCTAACTCAGAGGCAAGAAGTCTTTCCACTGAATCACAGCTGAGACCTTACATCCTCAGAACCATTTCTAAATGGAATAGTAAGCATTTATTAGCTAATGTGGAGGCAAGGGCTTAGTGGTCATTTTGCTGGATTATTAATCCAGAAATCCAGGCCCCAGACTGTGGATTCCCTCCATGGCAGATGGTGGAATTTGAATTCAATAAAAATCTCGAATGAAGAGTCTAATGGTGACCATGAATCCATTGTTGATTGTCAGAAAAACACATCTGGTTCACTAATGCCTTTTAGGGAAGGAAATTGCCATCCTTATCTGGTCTGGCCTACCTGTGACTCCAGATCCATAGTAAGTAGGGACGGATAATAAATGCTGGCATAACCAGTGATGCACTCATTCCATGAATGAATAAAAAAAATTAGACCCAAGGCTGATCCTACCAGGTTGTTGATGTATATCACATATTTGGTTCTATTGGTGAGAAAATTGATTAATCATGTCTATGTACATTAAGATCCCATCAAAACACAATCCAATATTTCATGAAACACAATATAGCTCGGATCCATCTCCCCAAATTTTCACTTAAATTGGATTTTGTTTAGTGTGGTATTAAACCACTCAAGATAGATACAAAAATAACTAAGCCCCTCCAAAGAGTTGTCTTGAGAGATGATCAAAGTAGACAATGTTATCGCGGGGTCCCAGTATTATTCACAACAGCTGAAGCTGCAAGCAAGTTCCAGACTACACAACATAAAAGGTAAAAATTGAATTCCCAAGGACACAATGAATACTGAGTTTATCATATTCACAGAGGTTAATGGAGCCTGTAAAATTGAATGGAATGTTTTATCTTTAGTTTGTAAAAGCTGGGAAATCCAAGAGAATCATCAAAGCTTGGTGATGCAATGAGAGTAGAAATGAAGAAAAATGTTTGGCATTTCCGCTCCATGCAGCATAGATAATAAATATTTAATTGTACCGAAAAATGACACTTCGTATCTTCAGGTCAGGAGCATTCTGCATATGTTAACTTGTGCTCTGCTGAATGTGCAGAAGTGCAATTATTTACTTCCTACACCTAACAGATACACGATCTATGAATATTTCCCATGGTTTTGTACAGACTCATTTTATATCTGGCTCCAGCCACATATCATATATTAGCATGATTTTATAGCAAACATGCAAATTTCATAATGGAACCAGATAATTGTGTTTTGGATTGGCGTTTGGAGGTGCTGAGCCACTGAAAACAAACCTGATTGGATAGAATTATATGAGGCAGTACAGGCTAGAACTGTGAGAAAACAGCTTGCTTTCCAAATGGCAAATAGGCACGTTGTTGCACATTGCAATTCCTTTTCCTTTAAGAGCAATAAAGAGATCGCTAGTGGACATAAGTAGAGCCCAATCGCTACATCAACAATTAATATAATATTTGGTTTATTTGTCATGCAGGCAAGTGAAATAAAGGTTTGACAAAAACACATATTCAAACAATGTCAATGGTGTAACATGGTGTCAATTTGCTGTAGTAGGGGATGACAGAATGTTATCACATGGTATGGTTCACCCACCACACCTGCAGGAAGAGCTATTGATCTCAGCCGTATCCCAGAGTGGCACAGTGATTAGTGCTGCTGCCTCATAGCGCCAATCAAACTTCGGGTGATTGTCGTGTGGAGTTTGCCTGTTCACCTTCTGTCTGTGTGGGTTTCCTCCGGGTGTTCCGGTTTCCTCCCACAGTCCAAAGATGTGCAGCTTAGGTGGATTGGCCAGGTTACATTGTCCTCCAGTGTCCAGGGATGTCCATGGTAATTGTTCACGGTTTATGACTATAGGGTTGGGTCTGGATGGAATGATCTTTAGTGGAGGATCAGTGCAGACTTGATGGGTTGAGTGGCCTCTTTCTGCACTATAGGGATTCTATATGGTTGTCTAGAAAGCATGTGCAGGATAGCAGGAAAGTTCCCTTCTCTCACACGCTATCCTTAGACCATGAGACCATAAATGTAGGAGCAGATGTAGGCCATTCAGCCCATTGAGTCTGGTCCACTATTCAATGTGATCGAGGTTGATCCTTGACTATCCTTTCCCCATAAACATTGATTCCCTTACAGATTAAAAATCCTTCTATTTCAGCCTTGAATACACTTAATGACCCAACCTTAACTTGGTATTAAAAAATTCCATAGATTGACTACCCCCTGAGAGAAGAAATTCCTTCTCATCTTTGCCTTAAACATGTGATTCATTATTCTGAGATTATGCCCCCAAGGAGTTCTGAAGTATAGTCACTGGATCCAAAACACTGACTCTGCTTTCTCTCTACTGATGTTGCCAGAGTTTCTCCAGCCATTTGTTTCAGATTTACAGCATCTGCGGTTCTTTATGTTTTTTTCAAAATTCATCTAGGCCCACTTGGGAAAATTTGTTTTTGGGAAAAATAAGTACCTTTCTTTGGCATCCACAACAGGAAGCCCTGAACGGAATGGATATACAGCCATGTCTGCTCAGGGTGATCCATTTTCATGGAGTGTTCCTAAATCAAGCATTACCTCTGATTAATATAGAAGGCAGCCTAATGTCCATTTCGTATACAGTACTCTGTAGGAGGCAGGTTGCTCAGTTTAACTATAGTGGTGGGATGCTTTGAGAAACAATTATTCGCTACAGTTAGTAGTCATATGGAAAAAGATTGATTAGAAAGCATCAGCAATGTTTTCTGAAGGGAAAATCATGTTTAACTAATTTGAGTTTTTTTGAATTGGTAACAGAAAGCATTGATAAAAGAAGGTGCTTGATACAGTGTCACACAACAGACTTTTGAGGAAAATTATATGTTGTAGAATAAAGGGACAGTAATAACATGGAAATAAAATAGGCTGATTAAAAGGAAACTGAAAAATAATGGTCAATGGATGTTTTTCAGGCTGAAAGGCTTATTGCAGAGTTCCCCAAAGGTAAGTATTAGGACACATGCTTCTCCTGATATATGTCAGCAATCTACATCTGGAGTGTAGGGGACAATTTCAAAGTTGGATTATACAAAACTTGGAAGAGTTGTAAACTGTGTTGAAGACAGTTTAGAATTTCAAAAGGACATGATCAAGTTGATGGAGTAATCAGCTAGGAGGAAGATGATGTTCAATGCAAGAAGTGTTTTAACAGTCCCATGATAATACCACTAGGTCATCACCTCCCTGTTTAAAACTGTCCATGGTCTTCCTACCAAAATGTATTTGAGAGGAAGATCATAGACAGTTTTAAATGGGGAGGTGATGGCCTAGTGGTGTTATCATGGGACTGTTAAAACACTTTTTGTATTGAACATTGTCTTTCTCCTAGCTGATTGATCCATCAACATGACCATGTCCTTTTGAACTTCTAAACTGTCTTCAACATGATTTACAAGTCTTCCAAGTTTTGTATTTGGTAAGAAAATCATAGACAGTTTTAAATGGGGAGGCGATGGCCTAGTGGTGTTATCATGGGACTGTGCATCTAGAAACTCAGGTAATGTTCTGGGGACCCATGTTCGAATCCTGCCATGGCAGATGGTGGAATTTGAATTCAATAAAAAAAATCTGGAATTAAGAGTCTAACGATGACCGTAAATCCATTGTTGGAAAAACCCATCTGGTTAACTGATGTTCTTCAGGTAGGGAAGTTATCATCCTTACCTGGTCTGGCCTACCTGTGATTCCAGACCCACAGCAATGTGGTTGACCATTAACTGCCCAATGGGCAACAAGTGCTGGCCTAGCCAGTGATGCCCTCATCCTTTGAGTGAATTAAAAAGACAATATAACATAATGGGTGGAATTCTGAAGGGGAGTTGCAAGAACAAAGGGATGTATATGTGCACAGAACCTTGAAGGTGGCAGGACAGATGGAGAGAACAGCTAATAAAATGTACAGTATCCTGGGATTTATTAATAGGGGCAGTGGAGGTACAAACCAACCGACTCCCACCCTGCCCCCTGTAAAAACGCTACCCCATATTCCCAATTCCTTTGCCTCTGCCGCATCTGCTCCCAGGAGGGCCAATTCCACTACCAAACAGCCTAACTGGCCTCCTTCTTCAAAGACCGCAATTTCCCCTCCAACATGGTCGACGATGCTGTACACCACATCTCCTCTACTTCCCGCACCTCTGCCCTTGAATCCCGCCCCTCCAATCGCCACCAGGACAGAACCCCACTGGTCCTCACCTTCCACCCCACCAATCTCCGGATACATCGTATCATCCTCCGTCATTTCCGCCACCTCCAAACAGACCCCACCACCAGGGATATATTTCCCTCCCCACCCCTATCAGTGTTCCGGAGAGACCACTCCCTCTGCGACTCCTTCGTCAGGTACACAGCGCCCACCAACCCAACCTCCACTCTCGGCATCTTCCCCTGCAACTGCAAGAAGTGCAAAACTTGTGCCCACACCTCCCCCCTCACCTCCCTCCAAGGCCCCAAGGGATCTTTCCATATCTGTCGCAAATTCACCTGCACCTCCACGCACATCATTTACTGTATCCGCTGCACCCGATGTGGTCTCCTCTACATTTGGGGAGACAGGCCGCCTACTTGCGGAACGTTTCAGGGAACACCACTGGGACACCCGGACCAACCAACCCAACCACCCCGTGGCATAACTCCCCCTCCCACTCTGCCAAGGACATGCAGGTCCTTGGTCTCCTCCATCACCAGACCCTGGCCACACGATGCCTGGAGGAAGAGCATCTCATCTTCCGCCTAGGAACCGTCCAACCACATGGAATGAATGTAGATTTCTCCAGCTTCCTATTTCCCCTCCCCCCACCTTATCTCAATCCAAACCCCTGGATTCAGCACCGCCCTCTTGACCTGCAATCTTCTTCCCGACCTCCCCACCCCCTCTCTGGCCTATCACCCTCACCTCCTTCCACCTATCGTATTCCCAGCGCCACTCCCCCAAATTCCCCCCCCCCCCCACCCTACCTTTTATTTCAGCCCACGTGGCACACCAACCACATTCCTGAAGGAGGGCTTATGCCCGAAACATCGATTTTCCTGCTCCTTGGATGCTGCCTGGCCTGCTGCGCTTTTCCAGCACCACACTTTTCAATAGTGGAGGTACTGCATGGAGGTAATGCTGAACTTGTATAAGTCTCTTTTAGATTTGGAGATTTTTGAGAAGATTTGTAGCTCAGGTTGATGATAAGTTTGTAAGTTAGCTCACTGAGCTGGAAGGACATGTTTTCAGATGTTTTCAGTAATGAGAGGTTCTGGTGAAATCTAACTTACAGGTGCTTGTTCGGCCTTAGCGAGAGTATTGGTACAGTTCTGGGTGCCACGCTGTAGGAAGGGTGTGAACACATTGGATAAAGTGCAGAAGTGATTTACAAGAATAGTTCCAGTTGTGAGGATAGATTGAAGAAGTTGCGATTGTTCTCCTTAGAGAGAAGAAGGTTAAACGATGAGGGAGCTGCATAGAGTAGATATAGAGAAACTATTCCTGCTTGTAAAAGGATCATGAAGCAGAGGGCACAGATTTAAAGCAATTTGAAAAAGAAGCAATTGTGATATGAAGAAGAACATTTTCAGACAGCGAGTAGTTTGTGTATGGAATACACTGCCTGGAAATGTGTTGGAGGCAGGATCAATTGAGGCATTCAAGTTGGCAATTTGGATAATTGTTTGAAAAGGAACTACATGCAAGGATATGGGGAAAAGGCAGGGAGTTGACACTAGATTATGATCATTTAGAGAGTCGGTACACACATGATGGACCAAATGGTTTCCTTCTGCACTGCATTACTTTTCATGAGGATTGGCCTGAAGTCTCCAGGAATAAAGGTACATTCCCCCAGACACTCTGCGAGCAACATCTGGGCAGAAAATTTGAGGACAATGAGAATTTTAGTTCCCTTAACAGCTTTAATTTCAGATCAAATGCCCATTTCATTGGAGAGTGAAGATGTTGTGATGAAACCTTGAGGTGCATGTAACCAGAGCTGGCCAGCTCTGGGCAACTTTCTTGCCAGAATGCCTGAAGAGTTATCCATGGCTCAAGGTGTTAGAGTTGCCTTTGGGGATTTTTATTTTATTCGGTCATGAAATGTGGACATTGCTGGAAGGCCAATAATTTATTGCCCATCCCTGGTTGCCCTTGAGAAGGAGGTGGTGAGCTGCCTTCTTGACTGCAGCAGTCCATGTGCTATAGTTGACCCACAATGCCCTAAGGGAGGGAGTTCCAGGATTTTGACTCAGTAACACTGATGGTGATATATTTCCAAGTTTGGATGGTTAGTGGCTTGGAAAGTAGGTGCTGGTGTTCCCATTTGTATGCTGCCCTTGTTCTTCCAGATGGAAGTGGTGGTGGGTTTGGAAGGTACTGTCTAAGGATCTTTGGTGAAATTCTGCAGTGTATCTTGTAGATAGTACACACTGCTGTGACTGAGCATTGATAATGGTTGCTTGTGGATGTCATGCCAATGAAGAGGGCTGCTTTGTCCTGGATGGTGTCAAGCTTCTTGAGTGTTGTTGGAGCTACACCCATCCAGGCAAGTGGGAGTATTCCATCACACTCCTGACTTGTGCGTTGTAGATGGTGGAGGCTTTGAAAAAGTCAAGAGGTGAGTTATTCACTCAGTATTCCTAGCCTCTGGCCTACTCTTGTAGCCAGTGTATTTATGTTGGACTCCTGAAGGAGGGTTATACACAAAATTTGACTTCTTCACCTCCTGATGCTGCCCGGCTTACTGTGTTCTTCCAGTCTTCTGCTTGTCTACACTGTGTTTATGTGGCAAGTCCAATTGCATTTCTGAGTGGGGGACATAACCTGGCAAAGTAAGGCATTCTTCAAGTATTGCTTACCCTGGCATCTGTACGCAGAAACAAATGAACAGCTTAAAATTCTATAACTGCCATTTCGAACAGAAGTTCAGTGGATGCCAAATGTTCCGCAACAGCAATTTTTATACTCACATTGGACTTGTGGTAACTTAAAAGTCTGAGTTAAAACGCTCATCCTAATTCTCTCTGGGATTTCCATTCCAATTTGATCCAGTGCCTGTGCTGGCTCTGAATTTAATTTACATTGAAGCTGCAACTGCAGCCACATTGTGATAGGAAATTGAACTGTAATGTAAAGCTACCCTAAGTGCCTTGAGGTTTACCATGCTGTGATAGAAAGTTGCGGTGCTGGTATTGTTTCCACACTCATCTACTGCTGTGTGTTACACAGGAAAGTGATAAGATGCCATACATTTAGGGTTGATGGGAATCAAGTAAAAAATATTTATTGGAAATGAAAAGTACATTGTCCTTCACTCAACCTTTATCTCTCAATTTAAAAATCAACATTTGATGAAGAGTAATGTCTTTGTTCAGTAAGTATAAATGAATGCTGTACAAAATAAAGCAAATCCCTTGTTTTATTTTTATAACACTATAAATACACATCTAGGCATTTGCAAGCAGACTTAAGCCATTGTCCCTAACAATCTCAACAAGTATGATAAAAGACATCTTGTGCAGTACCTGTAATGGTTGGTTAGATTTGAGCTATTTAAGCCGCATGGGCAGATGAAATTCACTCCTAAATTTCAAGGTAAATCAACAATAAAGAAAGAATCATATATCAGGTACTAGCACACTATAAGAAAATGCAATAACATTTATATTAAAGCAGGATAACATTGTTTCTTCAAAGCAACAGAAGCTTAAATAATAAGATTCATTTTGTTTTCTTCAGGAAGTTATGAAATAAGGTTTGGTGTACAAATTTCTGACAGTGTTCCAACTTTTTATTTTAAAGGACATTATGAGTTTTATATGTTATTGACTGCATTGTAATATGATACACAGTTGTTCAGAGAAATGGAATGTTTTGTTCACTGCTTTTATGCTGGCTATGGTAAAAAATATTATTTACAGGAAGCTGTAAAATTAATTAAAAATATATAATAAAGCTTTGACATATTGTGACAATGCTGCAATGATAATGACCTCAAACATAAAGCAGCCACTTGGGAATAATGTGAATTGGATGTGTGGTGTTAAAGTCAGCAGATGATACCAAAGTCTTGTTTTTCAGACCCCGTTGGGAAAACAGCATGCACCAGTTCCCTGGCTTCAGTCTGTATTGTTGGGTTCAATAACTCTTGAAGAATTTCAGCTATAAAACACTCTAACTTTATTGCAACATATTTACAGCTATAAGAATGCTCTCTGACACTAGCTTCTTTCCAGGTTATTCCAGTGAGGTTCTTAGATCACATAAGCATATAACGAATGTTATATTTCATTGTACAACATTGTAGACGATTACAGTTAACCCTTTAAGGGACTTACACTCAAATACTCCAATATGCGTTCATTTGTGGGGGCAGGATGCGGGGAGCACCACAAGATGAGTGGCTGATTAAAACAATTAATAGTCTATTGAGGTTAATTGAGCCCAGTTAGCCTCCAAGAGGTAGCAAGAGGGAGTAACTACCAGACCTAGAACCACCAGGAAGAACGTAATTGCTTTGGAGAGAGTGTGGAGAAGATTTACTAGAATGTTGCCAGGGCTGGAGAATTGTAGCAATGAGGAGAGATTGGAGAGGTTGGGATTGTTTTCCTTGGAAAGAGAAGGCTGAGGGGTGACATGATTGAGTTTTACAAAATTATGAGGGGTAGAGATGGAGTATACACGAAGAACCTTGGGTGCCACGGTGGCACAGTGGTTAGCACTGCTGCCTCACAACACCACAGACCCGGGTTCAATTCCCACCTCAGGCAACTGTCCATGTGGAGTTTGCACATTCTCCCCGTATCTGCGTGGGTTTCCTCCAGGTGCTCTGGTTTCCTCCCATAGTCCAAAGATGTGCAAGTTAGGTGAATTGGCCATACTAAATTGCTGTAGTGTTAAGTGTAGGGGAATGGGTCTGGGTGGGTTGCTCTTCGGAGGGTCAGTGTAGACTAGTTGGACTGAAGGGCCTGTTTCCACACTGTAAGTAATCTAATCAACAGCTTTCCTTTGGTTCAAAAGTCAAGGACCATGAAAATGGCAGAAGGATTAGGGGGCACGTGAGGAAAAGCCTTTTTTTAATGCAGGGGGTAGTGGGCTTCTGGAATTTGCTGCCTGAGTTGGTGGCAGAGGCAGAGACCCTAAAGTTTTTTAAAAAGTACCTGGATCTGCACCTTCAGTGCTGTAAGCCGCAGGGCTATGGGCCCTATGCAGGGAGATGGGATTAGAAAGAGACTCTGGGTGCCTTTGAGTCAACGTGGACGTGATGGGCCAAATGGCCTCTTTCTGTGCTATATCATTTCTCTGGCCCAATCGAGGCAATCCTTGCCTGACGAGATGCTGCAGCTACAGACCATTGTACAACTGGCTTCATCACCTCTACTGCAAAAGCCATTCTCTCAAAGTTAAAGATAAAACTTTAAAGAGGAAGCGCTGACTCCATTCTTATAAATCTTTGATTATTAGCTATCATCGCTGCTCCTTCCAAATTGAAATTCCTACTGATTTTCCAGTTCCAAGTGCATGGAAAAGTGCAGTGAGCCTGTCCTCTCCTCATTCATTGGCTGTTCCAGGGAAATTTATAATAGTCAGTGTTTCCTACATTCCCGTTTTGTTAGAATTCTGTGATGCCACACTCAGTCGAATGCAGTCTTGATGTCAAGGGTTGTCAGTCTCACCTCACCTCTATTCAGGTGAATTCAGGTCTTTTGTTCATGTTTCAACCATGGTTGCTATGAGGTCAGGACTGAATGATGCTGGAAGAACCCAAACTGAGCGTTAGTGGATAGCTTATTCCTTTGCAAGTACCCCTTGATAGCATGGTCAACAACACCTGGGATTACTTTGCTGATCATCAAGAGTGGACAGAGTGGACATAGTAATTTACTTGGTTCTGTTTATTTTTATTTTTCTGCCCAGGACATAGCTGGGCAATCTTCCACATTGTTAGGTAAATGCCAGGTTTGTAAATTACTGCAACAGCTTGATGAGGGTATAGCTAGTTCTGTACAATTGCCGGAATGTTGTCAGGACCTGTAGCCTTTGCAACACCCAGTGTGCCTCCAGCTGTTTCCTATTGTCATATGGAGTGAATTGAATTGACTGAAGACTGGTATCTGTAATGATGGGGACACCTGAAGGATGTTGAAATGGATCATCGACTGGGCACTAGTTGAAGATTACTGCAAATGCATCAGCCTTATCTTTTGTAATGATTTGCTGGGCTCTTCCATCATTGAGGTTGGGTGTATTTGTAAAGTGTCCTCCTCCAGTGAGTTATTTAATTGACCACCGCCATTCATGTCTGGATGTGGCAGGAATGCAGAGCTCAGACTGGGTTCACCGGTGGTGGAATTTCTTTGTTCATCTATTGTGCACTGCTTCCAGTCATGGGGCATTCAAAGACATCTCATTTGCATAGTGCTGCTCTTGGCATGACCTCCTGCACTCTCCATAGAACCAGGATTGATCTCCCGGTTTGATGGTGACAAAAGATTGAGAAATGTGACATGCCATGAATTTACAGATCGATTACAATTCCTTTGCTCCTGCTGGCTCGCAGAGCCTTGTGGATGCCCAGGTTTCAGCTGCTTGAGCTATTTAAAACCCATCCCATTTATCATGCTGGCAGTGCCACACAAGACCTTGAAGAATGTCTTCAACCTGAAGATAGGACTTGGTCCCCACAAGGACTGTACGGTGGTTACTCCTACAGGTACTGTCATTGACAGGTGCATCGGTGGCAGGGGGATGGGTGAGGGCAAGATCAGGATACCATCTGCTATAAACCCTGCCTAGCTGCTATGTCCTTTGAAAGACTGCTGAAAGACTGGAGCGACTGGGCTTGTATACCCTTGAGTTTAGAAGACTGAGAAGGGATCTGATTGAGACATATAAGATTATTAAAGGATTGGACACTCTGGAGGCAGGAAACATGTTTCTGCTGATGGGTGAGTGCCGAACCAGAGGACACAGCTTAAAAATACGGGGTAGACCATTTAGGACAGAGATGAAGAGAAACTTCTTCACCCAGAGAGTGGTGGCTGTGTGGAATGCTCTGCCCCAGAAGGCAGTGGAGGCCCAGTCTCTGGATTCGTTTAAGAAAGAGTTGGATAGAGCACTCAAGGATAGTGGAATCAAGGGTTATGGAGATAAGGCAGGAACAGGATACTGATTGAGGATGATCAGTCATGATCATATTGAATGGTGGTGCAGGCTCGAAGGGCAGAATGGCCTACTCCTGCACCTATTGTCTATTGTCTATTGTCTATTGCCTATTGTCCCCCACCCAGACTACATTCTGTGCCTTTGTCACCTTCAGTGCTTCCTCCAAGTGGTGTTTAACGTGGAGAAGCAGTGAGTCATCAGCTGAGGACGAACAGTAGTTGGACTTCACCAGGACATTTCTTTGTTCCCATCATGGTATCAGGAATCAATGTTGATGATTCCCAGGGCACCCCTTTCTGATTGTATATCACCCAGCTGCCACCAGTAGGGTGACTCAGTTCTGTCAATGGGGCAGGAGTGAGGCAGACGGAGTGGAAGGGAGCTGTGTGGAGAATACATTCAGGCAGAATGACCTTTTCCTTCCTGCTGTGGATCCCAGATGCATTTATGCAAAACGAATGGTCATGAGTTTATAAGGCTGGATTCCTGAGAAGGGGATCTGATAATATCCATGAACCACAGACATTAACCACAACTTGCCCGATATCTGCTTTTGATTGTGTAAAACAATAGAGTGGCTTATCTAAAAAAAAGTGTGCCATTCACTTTTGTTCCAATGTGTGTATTACTTCCATTGGTGCAGATCATGCAATAATCTGTAGCCCAGATAAAATGTATGGGTTAAGTCTTCTAAACCCTGGAAGAGATAGATGGGTTTTTAAATTTAAAGGCATGAAGGGCTACAGGGAGAAAGCAGGAATATGCATTTGAGATAGAGGATCTGGTCATCGCACTATCAGAAGGATGTAGAGGCTTTGGAGAGGGTATAGACTGGTTTGCCATGCTGTTGCTTGGTTTGTAGGGTATTAGCTATGAGGATAGATTGAACAAACGTGGTTTGTTTTCACTGGAATGTTGAGGGTCGATCTGATAGAAGTTTACAAAATTATGAGAGGCACAGATCAAATGGATAGTCCGATTCTTTTACCCAGGGTAGAAATATCAATTCACAAACAAAAACAGAAATTGCTGGAAAAGCTCAACATATTTGGCGGCATCTGTGGAAAGAAATCCAAGTTAATGTTTCAGGTTGAGTTGACTCTTCCTCAGAACTGGAAACCTAGAAATGTCAATTACTAGGGAACATAGGTTAAAGGTAAGAGGGTAAAAGTTTAAAGTAGATGTGAGAGGCAAGGTTTTTTACACAGAAGATGATAAGTGTCTGGAAGACACTGTCAGAGGAGGTGGTGGGGCCAGATACAACAGCAACATTTAAAAGGCAACTTGACAAATTTATGAAAAGGGAATAGAGGGATACGGACCCTGTAGAGGTGAAAGGCTTTGAATTTATAAAGGCATCAGAAAGGCCTGTTCCTATGCTGTTCCATTCTCCTTTGCAATTTATAGGAAGGGCCATGATCATGTTGAGTGGAGGAGCAGCTCAATGGGCCAAATGGCCTACTCCTGCTCCTATTTTCTATTATCTATGTTTTTATGTTTGATGGGGGGGGTCATAGAACATAGAATATAAAAGTTCAGCACAGTACAAGCTCTTCGGCCCACGATGTTGGACTGAAGTTTAATCCTTATCGAAAATAAAATAACCTAACCTACACTCCCCTCAATTCACTCCTGTCCATGTGCATGTCCAGCAGTTGCTTAAATGTCCCTAATGACTCTGCTTCCACCACCACTGCTGGCAACGCTTTCCATGCATTCACAACTCTCTGCGTAAACAACCTTCCTCTGATGTCTCCTCTATACCTTCTTCCTAATACCTTAAAACTATGACCCCTCGTACCAGTCAATCCTGCCTTGGGGAAAAGTCTTTGGCTATTGACTCTATCCATGCCTCTAATTACCTTGTTCATCTTGATCAGTTCACCTCGATCAGTTCCCCTCTCTTCCTCCTTCTCTCCAGAGAGAAAAGTCCGAGATGAATCAACCTCTCCTTATAAGACAAGCCCTCCAGTCTAGTAAGTATTCTGGTAAACCTCCTTTACACCCTCTCTGAAGCCTCCACATCTTTCTGATAATAGGACGACCAAAACTGGACACAACATTCCAAGTGTGGTCTCACCAGGATTTTGTAGAGCTGCAGCAAAACCTCGTGTCTCTTAAACTCGATCCTGTTGTTCATGAAAGCCAAAAGACCATATGCTTTCTTAACAACCCTGTCCACTTGGGTGGCAGCTTTGATGATCTATGCACTTGAACACCGAGATCCCGCTGTTCCTCCACACTGCCAAGAATCCTATCTTTAATTGTATATTCAGCATTAAACTTCGACCTTCCAAAATGCATCACTTTGCATTTATCCAGGTTGAACTCAATCTGCCATTTCTCAGCCCAGCTCTGCATCCTGTCTATGTTGCGCTGCAGCCTGCAATAGCTCTTGATACTATCAACGGCACCTCCAACCTTTGTGTCATCGGCAAACTTACTAACCTTCAACCTCCTCATCCAAGTCATTTATAAAAACTACAAAGAGCAGAGGCCCAAGAACAGGCCCCTGTGGGACACCATTCACCACTGACCTCCAGGCAGAATACTTTCCATCTTCAACCACTCTCTGCCTTCTGTCAACCAACCAATTCTGAATTCAACCAGCCAAATTTCCCTGTATCCCATTCCTCCTGACTTTATGAACAAGCCTACTGTGGGGAACCTTATCAAATGCCTTGTGAAGTCCATATACACCACATCCATTGCTTGACCTTCGTTGACCTGCCTTGTCACCTCCTCAAAGAACTCAATAAGATTTGTGAGGCATGACCTGCCCCTCACAAAACCATGCTGACTGCCTTTAATCATGCTATGCTTTTCCAAATATTCATAAATCCTATCCCTCAGAATTCTTTCCAAAACCTTGCTGACCACAGACGTAAAACTGGTGGTCTGTAATTGCCAGAGATTTCCCTATTCCCCTTCTTGAAAAGAGGAATAAAATTCGCCTCCCTCCAATCCTCCTGTACGACTCCCGTAGAGAATGAGAAAGTGAGGGACTGAGAAGGAAAGAGTGAGGAGATCTTCGCCAGCGGCTTAGCAACCTCCTTTCTCGCCTCCCGGAGCAACCTAGGATAAATTTCCAAAATTTCCAGCACATCAACTTCCTCAATCTTGATCTGTATCCCAGCTCCTCAAAGTTTTCATTCACAACAAGGTCCCTTTCCTTAGTGAAAACTGAAGCAAAAATCTCATTTTGGGCTTCCCCTATCTGCTCAGACTCCATGCACACATTCCCTATGCTAACCCTGATCGGCCCAACCTTCTCCCTGATCATTCTTTTATTCCTCACATATAAGTAAAATGCCTTTGGGTTCTCCCTAATCCTTCCTTCCAAGCCTTTTTCGTGCCCTTCCTGGCTTTCCTCAGTCCATTTTTGAGCTCCTTCATAGTAAGCCTATACTCCTCTAAAGCTGTGCCAGACCCTTGCTTCCTCTACCTTACGAAAGCTGCCCTCTTCCTTTTGATGAGAAGCTCCTCTGTTCTCATCATCTAAGGCTCCTTAATCTCACTCCTTCTTGCCTGTCTCAGAGGAAGAAATTTATGCATCACTTGCAACTGCTCCTTAAATAGTCTTCACATGTCTGTTGTGCCCTTTCTGTACTTCCCAAATCCTGTCTGACAGCGTCATAACTTCCTTTTCCCCAATTAAATATTTTCCCTTGGTAACTGCTCCTTTCTCATTCCATGGCTGTGGTAAATGTGAGGCAGTTGTGGTTACTGTCACCAAAGTGTTATCCCACTGTGAGATCTGACACCTGTCCTGGCACATTGCCGAGCACCAAATCCAAGTGGCCTCTCCCCTCGACGGTCTGTCTACATACTGAGTAAGGAAACCCTCCTGAACACACTTGATAAAAACGGATCCATCCAAACCATCTGCACTAAGGAGGTTCCACTTGATATTGGGAAAGTTGAAGTCACCCATGACAACACCCTGCAACGTCTGCACGTTTCCAAAATGTGCCGGCTTATGAGTTCTTCTATTCAGGTGATAATTATTAATTTGTTACTAAACAAGGGCTTAGCTTGGAAAATCAAGATAGGAAAAAAAAACAAACAGAAGCCTTTTGCTATTTCTTTTTTTTAAAAAAAGGTGGTCTAAGCATATTGATAAGGGTCGTGCAGTTAATGTGGTTTACATTGATTCCAGTAAGGTCTTGAATGAGATCCCACATGGAAGATTGGTCCAAAAGATAAGAGCCCATAGGATCTGATGCAAGTTGGCAAACTGAATCCAAAATTGGCTTACAATTAGGAGGAAAAGGGTGATGGTGGAGGGTTGTTTTTGTAATTGGAAGCCTGTGACCAGTGGTTCTCCACAGGAATTGGTGCAGGGACCCTAGCTGTTTGTATGTACACTAACAACTTGAATGTGCATATAGAAGATACAATTAAGTTTGCAGATGGCATGAAAACTGGTGGCATAGTTGATAGTGAGGAGGATGGTCTCAGGCTACAGTCTGATCTTGATCAGCTGATAAGTTGGGCAGAGCAATGACAGATGGAATTTAATCCGGCTACGTGTGAGGTGATATATTCAGGGAAGCACTGTGGCACAGTGGTTAGCACTGCTGCCTCACAGGACCAGGGACCCAGGTTCGATTCCAGTCTTGGGTAACTGTCTATGGCAAGTTTACTCTCCCAGTTCTAAATCTGATAAGGGAAAGACATATGCAATGTTTGGTAGGTCCCTAGGGAATACTGAGGAACAAAGGGACTTTGGTGTACAAGTTCATAGATCCCTGAAGGTGTCAGCACAGTTAGATAGGTTGGGGAAGAGGGCATACAGGATACTTGCCTCATTAGCAGGGGCATAGAATATAGGAACAAGGAAGCTTTGTTGAAATGCTATAAAATATTGATCAGGCCACAGATGGACAATGTGTTCAGTTCTGGTCATTATACTATGATGTGATTGCTCTGGAGAGCGTGTAGAGGAGATTCCCCCGGATATTGCCTGGGATGGAAAGTCTCAGTTATATGGAGAGGCTCGATAGAATGGGTTTGTGTTTCTTGAAGCAGAGGAGGCGGATGGGGCATCTGATTGAGGGATACAAGATTGTAGGAGACGTGGACAAAGTAGATCGTGAGAACCTCTTCCCCAGTGCAGACATGTCTAAGACCAGAGTGCATCAGTTTAAGGTGAGGACCAAGTGGTTTAGAGGAAATGTTTTCAACCAGAGGTTGGTTGATATATGGAACAGGCTGCCTGAGAGGGTGGTGGAGGTAAGTACTTTCGCAAAATTTAAGAAGTATCTGGATAAGCACTTTAAATTCTGAGGCGTATGGACCAAATGCATATAAATGGGATTAGAGTAATTTGGGTGTTGACTGTTTGGCATAGGCATAGTGGGCTGAAGGGCCTGTTTCTATACTATATGACTCTATGCTGAAGAATTGTGCAAAACGAAAGAAAACTGGAATGTTGAAGTAGGACAGGAAAACTACAGGAAAATGGGGAGGCATTTGGAAGGAATGATCAGATAGACGATGTGGAGAGGAAGAGTACAAAGTGAGTGAGGGATGACTTGTCATAGAGTAATGGGTTGGTGCTTTGTGCCCATGATTTCCCACAGGTGGGTGTCTGATCTTGACTATCCATCCGAACTGGAATAGCTGACAGCAGACGCTAGTTACTTCTCCACAGGGAGAATAGAAAGGTGATCCAGTCCATCCATTTCCACTCACCTCTCAACAGGAGCCTTAATTGAGCACATCAGCCCTTCACCCTTCAATATGTGGACACTCAGTGACTGCTGAGCTTGAGTAACGCGTGTTTCCTGTGATTCACATTAAAGTGTAATCAAGCTGACTGTGATCTTCAATCAAACATCGCGTGGTATTGGATGACAGACAGTGACTGTAGTATTTGAGCTTCTTTGGCAGCAGTTTGCTGAGATTTTTGTGTACATACAGGCACATCAAGGATTTGGATGATAAAACTTCAGTAGTTTATCAGTGTCAACTGGAGCTTGAGGTATTATTCTGCCCTGAAATACACTTCATGTGATATTCAACTCAACTGTAAATGCAGATGGAGTAGACAAGCTTTCATTCTATTCTTTGTTCAATGCATTTGATTTAATTGGATCATTACACTGGAAATGGGGCCTTGCCATGTGAATAAACCAGCACTAATTACTCCCATTGCAATCAAAAGAAGAAAAAAGTTCCCTCTGTCCTGAATGTGATGATTTACGTTGGAGGCTGTTGCTCAGTTGACCAAAAACCTTCCTGGCTAAGTGGCCGTTCATTTATACTTTGGGTTTTGAAGCAGAGTTGCTGAGTTTCCTCTTGGTTGTCTTCAAAGGAAGTCCCTTTTGCCTGTTGTCTGCCAGGAGTGGCTCACTGGCTGCCCACCAGCATCTGACACCTACCAATCTCTTAGGACCCTTGTAATACCTTTCTGATCCACTGACAGGATGCTCCAAAACTTCACTTTCTTGTGCAGCAGCAAAGTAACATTGATCTCCTGATGCCAGGACACTTTACCTACAGGGACAGGCTTTGATCTCACAGACTGGGGCAGGCTGCAAGAGAGATATTTGCTCTCTTAGGGCTCACACACTTTCAGCCTCACTGGATGTTCACAGCAACCCTGCCTTACCACAGCTTTTTAGGCTCTCCCATCCTCCATCTAGGGCTAACAAGCTGATATTACATCACACACAGACTCACAGTCTCTCACACATAGACAAACACACACACAAACACACATACACATATAGAATCAGGAAGCTTCCCATGGTGGTCAACAGTCCTTATCCATATCAAAGGAGACAGCCTCCAGTAAGTCAATACGTCACAGACACAGTAAGTAAAAGGCAGCCTCTGCTGCCAATCCAGGGACTCGGACGCGTTAAGTGAGCCTTGTGGGGCAGTCAGGATCTTCACCTTTTAAGAGGTGACTAACTATGTCAGGTAGGAGAAGGTGAGGACTGCAGACGCTGGAGACTAGAGTCAAGATTAGAGTGGCGCTGGAAAAGCACAGCAGGTCAGGCAGCTTCCGAGGAGCAGGAAAATTGACGTTTCCTGATGACAGGCTTTTGCCCAAAATGTCGATTTTCCTGCTCCTCAGATACTGCCTGCCCTGCTGTGCTTTGCCAGGACCACTCTAATCTTGACTAACCGTGTCAGGCAATCCGACACCCATCTTGGCTCTTTCTGCTATATAATGAACTGTTTCCCACCTGGAATGAGAGAGGGATAGAATGAGATGAAAGTGGCTTGCATAGATGTTAGTGCTGGTGTAGGTGGCAAAAAGATAGCAAAGTGCCCTTAGTGAGTGTGTTGGCAGCAGAGAGGCCATGCAGGCTTGGTGGGGTCAGGGGTTTGGGATGGGGTCTGCGCGAGTGAGGAAAGATGTTGCAGGAGAGGGTGAGAGTGGTGGAGCATGAGCCTTGGTGGCAGTAGCAGAGACAGAATGAGTGTGAGGAGGTACCAGAGAGAAGATGGTGGCTCATTCCCTGGTGGAGTGGAGAAGGTCACTGACTGTCTCCCTACACTAACAGGAATTCCTGCAGATGGCATGAGACCGCGCTGACCCCGGTGCCAATCCTAGACCAGCTTGCCAGGTTTTGGATGTCATGGTTGTTCCTGGGGGCAGCAGAAGACTCTCCTCTGCATCATGTTGTCCACCAGAACCTCCAACTCCTGTCCACAACTTGGGGTGCCTGTTTCCCCTTCTCTGTTATTTTTAGGGAAAATATCAGTCACTCTATATGCTCTCCAGACTGACAGTGTCTGTCCAAGTGCACAACAACCTTTTGAAGATGGCACCAACACCAGAGGATGACATTTTGCTCTGGGATATCCCGGCAGTTGAAAATTCTTCCGGGTGTGGCCAGTAGTAGGATCCAACTGGTATTGGCTGCCATACCGATGGAGTAGGCAGTTAATGAGGTGAGTTTGAGATGGTATGATGAGAAATTGCATTGGTCCTTGCAGAAAGAAACCCTCTGTGAAACTCAATGAAGTTGACATTTGGCCAAAATATGATAAAACGCAGCCCCCAAAACCCCAGTTTGTTTGTTATTCAACCATGAAGGGTGTTGTAGTGAAGCACACTGTTGCTGTGTTAAGCTAAGCACATTGTTGTTCCCTCATTGCTTTCTCATGCATACTGTGGAATGAGAATAATTGGATAATAATTAGCAGCAGGAGTTTGAACCTTCTTTACCTCTCCCTTCCAACTTGGGCACACAGGTTAATTGTAAGATCACTACTGCCACCTCATTTCAGTTAATTTAACTCAGTGCAGAGCAGAGATTGAACCTGGGTTCCTCCTGGTCTCTTATGACTCATTATTGCACCATTTGCTGCTCTTAACCATTTTAAACATCTATTTTGTGTCTCAACGATAAACAATCTTAAAAAAAAACACTGCAATATTGGGATTGTTTTACAGAATAACAAAGAAACACTGCATATTTTGCAAACTGATATTTAGCTCTGTTTTGCTGAAAGTATGCTTTTAGCTACTATATAATTATAGAATCATACAACACAGTAAGAGGCCATTTGGCCCATTGCATCTGTGTCAGCTCTCTGACAGAGTTATCTGATTAGTCCTTGTTATTTCTCATAGCCCTGCGGTTCCATTTCCTTTTCAAATATATAATCCAATATCCCTCTGAATATGCTTCTTCTTTAATTTTAGACAATGTGTTCCCAATTATTGCAACATGTTCAGCGATTCATTTGTGGGAGCTTTCCACTGTGCATGCAAATACATTGCATCAAGTGCTAGCGTATTTCTGCTAAGAAGTGTGACTGCTGGGGACCATCAAAAAGGTCTTACACTTTCAGCTGAGACTTAGAATGGCTCAAACATTGTCATTACAATGCAAAAATACTTTCTCACTCTTTATTGTTCAGGTTTCAATTGACAACCAGCAAAATGACTCTTACACTGTGATCCCATGGAAGTACTTAACAGATTGCAATTTGGCTGAATGAAGGAAAATGTTATCTAAGTCAAATGTACTGTAGGAGTTAAGATGAACCAGTTTGTAGACAACTTAAAATCAAAATTAGAGACTGTTATCTATCTGAGGCTTTCAAAATTTTGGATTTTATCCTAGTTTGACCTTTTGCACACTAAATAATTAAATGCAATTAAGATGTGAGAAATTCTAAAGTAATTAAACCAACTCACTACTTTATAAGGTGGATCAAAGAGAGTAGGGATCAGCAGGAGAATGGAATTGAGACTACAGTCAGAGCTGCCATGGTCTTATCAAATGATGTAGTGATTCGAGGGGCCGAATAGCCTACTCATGATTCTAATTCATATCAAAAACAGAAGTGGCTGGAAAAGCTCAGTAGGTCTGGCAGCATCTGTGAAGAGAAATCAGAGTTAACGTTTCGGGTCCAGTGACTCTTCCTCAGAACTGCCTGCGCTTGGCCCAGAAGAATGGCAGGTACCCATTGGAATAGATAAGATTCTTAGGGGGTAGATGTGGAAAGGTTGCATCCCCTCTGGAAGAGTTCAGGAGGAGAGGGCTTAATCCAGAAAAGGATGTCATACATTTAAGGTCCAGATGAGGAGGGATATTTTTCTCCCGTAGAGTAGTGAATCTGTGGAAGTATCTAGCACAGACAGTTGTCAAGGTTGGGTCGTTAAGTATATTCAAGGTTGTTAAGTATATAGACAGAATTTTAATTTGTAAGGGAATTGACGATGGTGTTGGAAAGGCAGGAAAGTAGAGTTGTGGATTATCAGACTAGCCACGATTTCATTAAATGGCAGAGCGGATTAGATGGGCTGAATGGCCTAATTCTGCTCCTATGTCTCATGGTCTATGCTTGACAGGCCAGATGTCCTATCCCTGTTTCTAACTCATTTGGTTGTGTGATCTTGCGGACACTCCTTGTGTTTGATCCATGATGGTAGATTTCCTTCCCTTAAGGTGTCCCTCAGCATCACATTAAAGTCTTGGTCTGTAAAGTCTGTTAGGAAAGAGAAGGAAGGGATTCTTTAACTGAGGAAAAAAAATTGGGGATATTAAGTTAAACATATGGCCATTAACGCAGACAGCTTGGTTGTTGTGATTTTCTTTCTTATTTCAAGTGTTTTACCTCCAGTATATATTTAGCTCAGTTGTTAAAGGTTATCAAGAGCCTATACTCTCTGCATTGTTAAGCTGAAAGGCCCCTCATGATTAAGGCAGTTTTTGCCTGGCTGAGTACCAGAAACTGAATTTAGTTCACTCAGGTCATCATTATTACGCCTTCCTGTTGCCTCGTGATTATATAACTGACACGACAGCTTTCTGACTTCAGACTCTTCCAGCACAGGGAATAGCTTTTGTAACCTGCAGCACATTTTCCAGTGTCACTTCATAAATTAAATGACCAAATAAGTGGACACAATCCTTGCAAGATGAATTGCTGCCTGCAACTGGGAGATGTTTGAAGAATGGCCTCTGTGTCCTCACCAACATCACAATCTCATTAAAGAAAACAAGGGACTGCAGCCAAGTTTGAAAAAAAAGTGGCTGACTTGCAAGCAACTCGCTGCACCATCAGAATTTAACACAGTTCAAAGTGTGCATTTAGCCTGAACATTGTTACATGTACATTTGCACATGCATGTTATATTGTTAACACCTGGGTGCAGTTATTATTTTCTATACCGCTCTCCCTACCTTCAAAACCCTTCTGAAAACCTATCTTATACTAAAGTGGCTCAGTGCGGAGTGTGGTGACAGCCAGTGGTCAGACCACGTGGAAATACCCTGCGCTGGTCTGCGGCGGATAGCCTTTGGAGAGGGACTGTGATGCTTGTCTTTTTAAGTTTGCTTCTTGTTTTTCTAGCCTGTAGTTAGACTATGTATAGCTGTCATGTAACTTTTTTCCCTTCATTCCTATATTCTGTAACTAGGGATTGCATCTAGTTCCCTTTTGTACCTAAGATGGCGCTGGAAGTGGTGACATATTTTTTTCACCGTACAGTTGGTTATGCTATAATGCGATTCTTCTGTTCTTGTGCAATTCCGTGTTGTAAAGCCAGACCAGTTAAACTAATGGGGCCAGAATCGCGTTTTAGCCAGTACAGGTAAGGAAAATTTGCATTCTACAAATCATGGTTTAAATTCTTCAATCGCGTTAAAGCCAATTCACATTGAAGAAACGCACATTATAGCAGAACCAACTGTACTTATTGAGTACAAGTGACAATAAACCCAATTCAATTTTGATTTTAATTGCACCTCTCTCTCGTTGGTTCTATTTCTGTTTCTATAACTTTGTAAGCTGCCTTCACATGATTTGTTACAGTATTACAGACACATGGTGGCCATTGATACAAGTCAAGATTAGAGTGGTCTCAGCAGGTCTGGCAGCATCTGTAAGGAGAGAGAAGAGCTGACATTTTGAGTCTAACTGACCCTTTGTCAAAGCGCTTTGACAAAGGGTCAGTTAGACTTGAAACGTCAGCTCTTTTCTCTCCTTACAGATGCTGCCAGACCTGCTGAGATTTTCCAGCATTTTCTCTTTTGGTTTCAGATTCCAGCATCCGCAGTAATTTGCTTTTATTAAGATTAGAGTGGTGGTGGAAAAGCACAGCAGGTCAGGCAGTCTCTGAGGAGCAGGAAAATTGACGTTTCAGGCAAAAACCCTTCATCAGGAATGAGGCCGTTGATACAAGCTGGCTGAAAGCTCCGTTCTGTAGCTAATCCCAAACACTGCATAACTATAGAAATTTATTCCATAGAGCAAAGATTCATCAGATCCTATGTGTGCCACCCGGAGCAACAACTGGAGCCCTGTTGCCTTCTTTTAATAGCCTTGTGCATTTGCTACAATTCCACTTATCATGCAATGATCCTCGTAACAAAGCAATACCATACTACAGGTAAAAACCCACCGACTCCCACAGCTACCTGGATTACACCTCTTCCCACCCTACCTCCTGCAAAAATGCCATCCCGTATTCCAAATTCCTCCGCCTCCGCCGTATCTGCTCCCAGAAGGACCAGTTCCACCACAGAACACACCAGATGGCCTCCATCTTTAGAGACCGCAATTTCCCTTCCCACGTGGTTAAAGATGCCCTCCAGCGCATCTCGTCCACATCCCGCACCTCCGCCCTCAAATCCTACCCCTCCAACCGTAACAAGGACAGAACCTCCTGGTGCTCACCTTCCACCTTACCAACCTTCACATAAACCACATCATCCAACAACATTTTCGCCATCTCCAAACGGACCCCACCACCAGGGATATATTTCCCTCCCCACCCATTTCTGCTTTCCACTAAGACTGTTTCCTCCATGACTACCTGGTCAGGTCCACGCCCTCCAACAACCCACCCTCCCATCCTGGTACCCTTGCCTGCCACCGCAGGAATTGCAAAACCTGTGCCCACACCTCCTCCCTCACCTCCATCCCAGGCCCCAAAGGAGCCTTCCACATCCTTCAAGGTTTTATCTGCACATCCACCAATATCATTTATTGTATCCGTTGCTCCCGATGTGGCCTCCTCTACATTGGGGAGACTGGACGCCTCCTAGCAGAGCGCTTTAGGGAACATCTCTGGGACACCCACACCAATCAACCATACCGCCCTGTGGCCCAACATTTCAACTCCCCCTCCCACTCTGCCAAGGACATGCAGGTCCTGGGCCTCCTCCGCTGCTGCTCCCTCACCACCCGACGCCTGGAGGAAGAACGCCTCATCTTCAGCCTCGAAACACTTCAACCCCAGGGCATCAATGTGGATTTCACCAGTTTTCTCATTTCCCCTTCCCCCACCTCACCCCAGCACCAACCTTCCAGCTCAGCACTGCCCTCATGACCTGTCCTACCTGCCTACCTTCCTTTCCACCTACCCACTCCACCCTCCTCTCTGACCTATCACCTCCATCCCCACCCCCATTCACCTATTGTACTCTATGCTACTTTCTCCCCACCTCCACCCCCCCTCTCATTTATCTCTCCACTCTGCAGGCACCCTACCTCTATTCCTGATGAAGGGCTTTTGCCCAAAATGTCGATTTTCCTGCTCCTCGGATGCTGCCTGACCTGCTGTGCTTTTCCAGTGTCACTCTAACCAATACCATACTCCAGCAACTCCCTGCAGCAAGAAATGTTTGTGAAACTCACTCCTCACTTTTTCAGCAACAATTTTAAATTTGTCACTGAGCTTACAACAAAGTTTAATAGTCTTTACCTATTCACCCTTTCAAACAGCTGCTGAATTTAAATACAAAAATTTGATTAAATCTATTCTTCACTGGAATTAATTTCAGAATATTAATTCCCTCTTTATAACTGCTGCTTCATATCTTTGCTGTCATCTTGGTCAATCGATGTGGTGCATATTGTATAGTTTAAAATGCCTCAATGTGGAGCATTGACAAAGCATTAAGCTGAAGCTGGGTGTGAGTAAAAGATACAGTGGTGCTATTTTAAAGGCGAAAAGCAGAGTTCTTCCTCATGTCCTGACCAATAACTATCCCTCAACCAACACAGTATAAAAAAAATCCAGATTACCTTGTCATCACCTTCATGCTGTTGTGGAAGCATCTGTGCACAAATTGGCTACATTAGAACAAACGTCGTCATTGTCAGTAATCACTCACTAACGAGTATGGCTGTCCACCTCATAACCTCCAGTGTCGAATAATTACTACTCTTTAAAAGTACTTAATTGTCAGTGAAACACTTCGGGCCATCCTAAGATAATGGACTGTTCAGTCTAAATGCAAATCCTCATCTTGAACAGAGGCAGCATGAGCTAAGTATAGCAAATGGTGTCATGTTCAGTATTGTGGAAACAGTCATAAACCTAATACGGTTGAAAGCAAATATAGCCACACTTACATCAGACCACACAATGAATTAGTCTCGGTATGTCATTACCATTCCAATTCCAGTATAACAGCAGCTCATCTCTCAGTAACTGCTGTGTGTTTATTTCTGCAGACAGCTCAAGTAACTTTGCAATTCAGGGTTGAATGCCTAATTTGAAAGCTGATTTGGAAATATCATTGCGGTTCACACAATGGAACATTCATGGGCCTTTGTGCCGGTCATGGGGGTTAGGGGTTCAGGGATAATTCTGCAATCTGGGGCAGGCAATGCATATCTTGGAACATTAGCTGGGATTTTCCTTTAAATGCAGAACCACCTTTTGTCAGAATCCAGGAAGTAAAATAAAAATATCTGATGATCAACTAAGACACATTGGACTGAATAATTACATGATTATTAATAATCTTGCAGGAGTGGGCTGTGTAATTGAACCATTATTACACTAATTTGTTGGCTTACTCTTTAATTAAAATGCTCTAGTGAGGCAAGCTATTAGAATCACAATGATACATGCGCTATAAAGTAAAGATGAGTTATTCAGTAAACGCACAATCTAAGTATGGTACTGGACCAACTAGATCATTGTGTCCATGCTACCTCTCCAAAACAAAGTACGTAATGAAAACATTAAAAAAGGAGAGTGTAGTGCTTGTAATGAGGTCAGCCAGAGAATATGAGTTCCCTGATATGGGTCGTTAATCTGGTCCAATCAGGGAGCCCTGGCAGACAGATATAAACAGAAGTGTCACTGTTTTGATCACACAGCACTGAAAAAGAGAAAAAAATTAAAAAAAAATAAATATGAGATTTCCCTCCCTTTAAAAAGAAATAAACAGAAGTGTGAAAACTGAATAAAGAATTTGTGCACCTTGTGTCTCTCACTATGTCTCACACCTGCACACACACAACATGGGTGCTGGGGAAAAAAATAAACACTACCGCAGTTAGGCGGTAGTCTGGGGACTAAAAAAAAATAAACAGGAGTGTCAGACAACTTGTAAAAAAAATGAAAAAAGAATAAAAAACAAGACTGTCAGTCATCCTGCTTAAAAAAAAGAAAAAAAATTTTAAAAACAAAAAAAAAACAGAAGTGTGGAAACTGAATAAAGATTCATGCACCTTGTGTCTTTCACTGTGTCTCACACCTGCACACACACACATGGGTGCTGGGGAAAAAAATAAGCCCTACCGCAGTTAGGCGGTAGTGTGGGGGCTAAAAAAAACCCAGGAGTGTCAGGGCTTCTGCTAAAAAAAAAGAAAAGAAAAAGAAAAAATAAACAGAAGTGGCAGGAGCTCTGCTCACTGTAGGACCCAGCTCTGTTTTCGGTGATTCTGTGTCATGTACGATACACATGTAAATAAAGGGTCAATTTGTCGTGAGATACCAGCCTTCGTGGAGTTATTGCAAGGAGCGGGGTAATAATAGTTTACATTGCAAAATAATATGGCAACATTGCAGGACAACTATTAAGATCATAATGCTATCCAGAGTAGAAAAGAACTTTCTCCTGAATTCCCTTTTAGATTTCTTGGTGACTATCTTATCTGTATGGTCTTACCCCCAGGTGGCAACATTTTCTTCATTAACCAGTCTATCAAAACTTTTCCTGATTTTAAAGATGTCTGTTCAATCAGCCCTCAGCCTTCCTTTAGAAAGAGAAAAGAGATCCAGTCTCTTAGTCATACAGAGATTAAATTGTGCTGAAAGGAGAGACATCTTGCGGAAGCATTTCATTTCACATTTATCAGGAGAAACAAAATAATATCAACCTCCAAGTAATAATGATTTGGAGATGCCGGTGTTGGACTGGGGTTTACAAAGTTAAAAATCACACAACAGCAGGTTATAGTCCAACAGGTTTAATTGGATGTGATGAACCACCTGATGAAGGAGCGTCGCTCCGAAAGCTAGTGCTTCCAATTAAACCTGTTGGACTATAACCTGGTGCTGTGTGATTTTATCCAAGTAATAACTTAGTCGACAACTTGACTCTAATTGGCCCAGACATATTCCTTTAGGTTGCAGAACGTATATAAGTTCTAAGGAGCTGAAATGAGTCACTAATTATTTTAAGTTAAGACATTAGCACACTCAGGTTTAGTTAGCAGGTGCAGCCCGATTATGGAGTCAGATCTATCAGGACACAGTTGAGTTTGTGTTTTGTAAGTGCAATCTGGTTGAGTAAGGTCTTACTCTAGGAGAAAGTGAGGACTGCAGATGCTGGAGATCAGAGCTGAAAATATGTTGCTGGAAAAGCGCAGCAGGTCAGGCAGCATCAAAGGAGCAGGAGAATCGACGTTTCGGGCATGAGCCCTTCCCGAAAAAGGCTCATGCCCGAAACGTCGATTTTCCTGCTCCTTGGATGCTGCCTGACCTGCTGTGCTTTTCCAGCAACACGTTTTCAGCTAAGGTCTCACTCTGCCCACTATGAATAATCAAAGGAACAGGCTCTTTGATTTGATCAACCATCTGTTGGGTCATATGACCCAACTGCCTAGTTATCGATATGATTCCATGATTGGCTTGCACTTGCTAAATAAGCTCAGGTGTGTTAATGGCTATAGCAACAGTCAATTTAAAATAATGAAGTTAGTATGAAGCTGAAGAAGGCAAATGGTAGTTTGGCCTTCACAGTGAAAAGACTTGAGTACAGGAGCAGTACTTGTTGCAATAAATAATATTTGTTTTTACTGTAACTTAACAAACCTGGTGTGAATTGCTTTTGTCCGAGTAGTGGTTAATCGGGCAAATTCTCAGTTAAGTCACAACACAACCCTGTACCATTTAGTATATGATGCAGAAATAAATCCGTATGTTACTAAAACAGTGGATTGTATTCCCCGTCAGCTCATATCCCTTATGTTACTGTTCTGGCACTTTTGTATTTTCATTTTAAGATTTCAAAGATGTTATATAGCATCTTTACAGTTGTGAGAAGCTTCACAGTGTTTCATTGGAGTGTAATCAGACAAAAGAAAATCCTGCAGGATAGCTGTGATGTGGTCTACACTTTGTCAAGTTTACAAGGTGAACACATGGCAGGGGCAGCACAGTGGCTCAGTGGTTAGTACAGCTGCCTCACAGCACCAGGGACCTGGGTTTGATTCCAGCCTCGGGCAACTGTCTGTGTGCAGTTTGCACCTTCTCCCCATGTCTGCATGTGTTTCCTCTGGGTGCTCTGGTTTCGTCCCACAGTCCAAAGATGTGCAGGTCAGGTGAATTGGCCATACTAAATTGCCAAGTCAGGGGTGAATATAGGGTAGGGGAATGGGTCTGGGTGGGTTACTCTTCAGAGGGTCGGTGTGGACTTGTTGGGTCGAAGGGCATGTCTCCATACTGGAGAGAATCTAATTGTGCAGAGCATTGGTTTCCATTCTGATCTCCTTACCTGAGTAAGAATGTTCTGACTATGAAAGGAGTGCAACAAAGGTTTACCAGAGTGATTCCAGGGATGAAAGCCGAAAATGTGTTGCTGGAAAAGCGCAGCAGGTCAGATAGCATCCAAGGAGCAGGAGAATCGACGTTTCGGGCATGAGCCCGTCTTCAGGAAACTGATTCCAGGGATGACAGGAATGATGGATGAAGAGAGACTGGGTCAGTTGGGACTATATTCACTGGTGTTTAGAAGAATGAGTGTGGAATGAGAAACCTATAAAATTGTAACATGACTAGACTCGGTAAATTCAGGAATTATGTATTCCCTGTGAGTGGACAGTCCAGAACCAGGGGTCAAAGCCTAAAGGATACAGGATAGATCATTTAGGACTGAGAGGAGAAGAGTTTTTTTTTAACCCAGAGAGTAGTATCCCATAGAATTCTCTGCCACAGAAAGTAGTTGAAGTGAAAACATTGCATGTTTTCAAGGAGTCAGATATAATTCTTAGAGCTAAAGGGATCAAAGAGTTTGGGGGAAAATCAGGAAGAGAGTACTGAGTTGAGTGAACAGCTATTATCATATGGAAAGACAGAGCAGGTTTGAAGGCCAATTGGCTTACTCCTGCTCCTATTTTCCACATTTTCATGTTTATATTGCACAGCATTAAACTTTATAAAAAGTTGCTGGATTGCATGGCAGACTATGTCTCTTGGACTAATGGCAAATCCAGTTACCAGAAAATACCACTCACATAGCCACTGCATCATAGCATTATGAAAGGACTTTTTAACCTGTTTGTTTAAATATTTTGTCTTTCCAGCATTTTATATTAACTTCCTACACTATGCATAATTCTGATAAGTATTCTTTGTATTCTTTGGATCTGCAGGGATTCTTTGGATCTTTGGATCCTTATAAGGATTTGCATACTCCTCCTAATGTGCTCGATTCCATGTTCATACTCTCTTTGGAGATGGAATAGTTCAACATTCTTCCTTTCTCAAATGTTAGTTGAGAAATTTGCTAATGTGTTCTGTTTACTACAAGCCTCCCTTCACTGATAAGTACACACCTTGAAATTTGCCTATTATAAGTTTGGCTTTATTAGCAATATTTAAAATAGGACCCTAGCTATGTGTTCACCTTGTAAATTTGACAAAGTGTAGCCCACATCACAGCTATCCTGTGGAATAAATTGTTTGTCTGATTACACTCCAATGAAACACTTTGAAGCTTTTCACAACTTTAAAGATGCTATATAAATGCAAATTTTGTTCTCAGTAAAAGAAACATGATTTTACGAAGAGAGCAACCATTTGAATGAAACATCTTTGAAATCTTAAATAAAAATACAAAAATACCAGAACAGTAATGTAAGGGCTATGAGCTGGCGGGGAACACAGTTCACTGTTTTATTAACATGCGGATATATTTCTGCATCATTTACTACACGGCACAGGGTTGCGTCGTGACTTAACTGAGAATTTGCCTGATTAACCACTGCTCTGGACAAAAGCAATTCACACCTGTTTTCTTAAGTTACAGTAAAAACAAATATTATTAATTGTAAGACACTTAAATTTATCAAGAACAGTGAAGAAAAAAGATTTCTAATTTGTGTAACTTCAACAAGACCTCTTCAAAGCCATCACATATATGCACACTCAGTCAAAGAAGAGAAGCATATATAGTGTGGGTCAGAAAAGGACAATACACAGGATAAACAAAATTCTGAATGTCAAAAGTCCAGACCACAAAGTTAGTTTTCTCAGTGCTTTTAATTTTTCAATGATGATATTTTATTGTCTGTAGAGTGATGGTCATATTTTGTTTCAATCTCTACTCAGATAGGTTTAAGTCTTTTCTTGAATGAACTCTATCTTTAAAGCTTTTGTGATATGTCTGGAGAAGGAGAGCAAGGGAAAGATGGATGCTCTCACATCGCAGGCTCTGGTTGTTTCATCCATCTGCTGCTTTTGGCATTTAACAGCTTTTTAATGCTCTGTGGCCCTTGTCAGTCAAAATTTCCTTATCTCAATGATTCTCAGTGCCATTCAGTCTCATATTCTCTCTCATACTTCTTCCAAAAAGCAATATTTATTGCATAGCTGAACAATATGCAACACTTGACTTTTGAGTTGCAAAGCTGTATTCCAGTTATTCCTGAAGAAGGGCTCATGCCCGAAACGTCGATTCTCCTGCTCCTTGGATGCTGCCTGACCTGCTGCGCTTTTCCAGCAACACATTTTCAGCTGTATTCCAGTTATATCAGTCAACTTCCGTTTCTGCTTATATTCAAAAAAGTTTAAAAATATTTGACTTCTTTCGTGCCTCCACCCTTAATGGAAATAAAACATCATTTTTAAATGCATTTAATAACCTGGTAAACATAACACAAATACAATACAACACAACACAAAAATGCGTTATTCACCCTCACTCATTTCTTGTACAGAATTTAAACAAGTTCATTTAACTTACTTCACAAATTCTTAAACCATTTCAGTACAATCACATTCTTAATAAAGCATCAGCTACTGTATTACCTTTTAAAGCAATGTGAATATTTTTTGCATGGAATGTTTGAATTGATAAGCTCCATTAGAACAATCTTGCATTTTGAGACTTAAATTTCCTTACAACAGCTAATGGATCATGGTCAGCATGCATTTCTTTGCAACCATGATAGATTTATTTCAAAATGTTGAAGAGTCAAGAATAATTCCAAAGTTTCTCTCCCACTGAAAATTGCTTCAACTGCTTAAGAGGAAGGCAATGGCCTAATGGTATTGTTGTTGAAATGTTAATCCAGAGACCCAGATAATGTTCTGGGGACTCAGGTTCAAATGCCACCACAGCAGATGGTGGAACTTGAATTCAATAAAAATTAGGAATTAAGGGACTAGATTAAGATGATTGTGAATCCATTGCTGATTGTTGTAAAAACCCATCTGGTTCACTAATGTTCTTTTAGGAAGAAAACTGCCATTCTTACCTGAGCTGGCCTACATGTGACTACAGACTCACGGCAATGTGGTTGACTCTTAACTGCCCTCTTGTCAATGAGGGATGGGTAATAAATGCTGACTTAGCCAGTGAATGAATAAAGAAAGATATTGGCTTAATTCCTTAATAGTGACTTCTGTATTATTCTGTAATAAGGCTGTATGTACCCGCACATCACTAACCCTATCACTAATATTAAGAGCAGCCAATAAGGGGTCATTTATTAGGTTTGCATTCTAAAATATTCTTGGCAGTTTGCTAACCATACCACTGTTTCCGGTTGCAGGTACCTTCCTCTGTAACCGGAAAAGATGCAAAACCTGCTGGCACACCACCTCCCTCACCTCCATCCAGGGCCCCAAACAGTCCTTCAAGGTGAGACAGAGGTTCACCTGCCTCTCCTCCAACCTATTTTACTGTATCCAGTGTTCCCGCTGTGGTCTTCTCTACATCGGTGAGACCAAACATAAACTTAGGGAACATTTCTCTGAGTATCACAGCCAGGCCCGCAGAGACTGACAGGACCTCCCAGTCACCATGACAATCCTTGGCCTCCTCCATTGCCACAATAAACCAAACCACATATTGGAGGAAGAACACCTCTTCTTTCATCTGGGCAATATACAGCCTGGTGACTCAACATTGAGTTCTCCAATTTCAAATAGTCTCCCTTCCCATCCCCCGATCCCCTTCCCAGCCTGCCCCTCCTTTCCATTCCTCCCAGCCACCTGCTGGATTCACCTCTCGCATTGACCAACCAGTTAGTACCCTCTATCTGTCTTCACCTATCCCCACCTCACCAACCTGCACCCCCACCCCCTATTTCTGCAGCTCCCACCCCCCCACACCCACCCGCAGTCCTGAAGAAGGGTTACACTCGAAACGTTGACTTCTCCACCTCCTGATGCTGCCTGGCTTGCTGTGATCCCCCAGCCTCCTGCTTGTCCACCTTGGATTCCAACATCTGCAGTTTTCTTTTGTCGTTAACTAAGCCACCTTTATCTGTTTTGGTAAACAGATCGATTAAAGGGACAAATTTCCAATGCAACACACATTTACCCAAAAATATTATGGATTCCTGATTGTTTATTAAAAATGAGACCCTTCATTTTTTGCTGCACTTGGCAACACTCACTCTTGCCTTACTATATGTCCTTGGAGGAGAAAGTGAGGACTGTAGATGCTGGAGATCAGAGCTGAAAATGTGTTGCTGGAAAAGCGCAGTAGGTCAGGCAGCATCCAAGGAACAGGAGAATCGACGTTTCGGGCATGAGCCCTTCTTCAGGAATTACTATATGTCCTCGCTTAGTTGCACTTGGCTTTGGCAAATGCTGTCGGTGAGATTAATCACTCAGCTGGCTAACTGCGATTGCTTTGCAAATTCTTCCAGGTGTTGCTGTGTATTACAGCATTAGCTAAATAAACAGCAAAGTTTGGCACCTTGGGCATAACTTGATTCATGTGTTTTTGAAAGGCAGTCAGGGCATTTTTAAAGTCAAATGGCATCACTTGGCATGGATTTAATCCGTTTGGTGTAACAAAGGCTGATAACTCTTTAGCTTTTGATGTTGTTGATACCTGCAAGTCAATAGAATGATAGAAATCTCTATTGTAGGTTGTCAAGTGTAGGAGGGTTTATCACTTTCCTTGTGGAAAGGAGGCAAATGTGGCCTTTTAATTTGGGAAGCTAAAAAGAATAAGAAAATTTACCTTAACATCAGAAACTCTCATTCTTGTTCAGCCTGTAGATATTGCAATCTTCTTGGTGCAAGTACTGGAAGAAATTCTAAAAAAGCGATTCAGCAGCGATATCCATTGAGTATTTCATCAATAATAAATCACTCTGGGATAATGTAGACTCAACAAAATCCGTGAATGATCAATATTTCAGTCTGAAAGCACATGCTGGAGAAAAGAGAAATTTTCAGATTGAAATGAGTGGATAGCAGCAGCCAGCCGTCTGATTTTTGTTTTACCAAGAGAGGAGCAAGTTCCAGAAACTGCTGGACATGTTAGAAAACAGATTCTTGCAACTTTAATATGCAATGATAAAACGTAGGAATATAAGATGTTGCTAGTTTGTATTTTGTTGCTTGTTTACGATTATATGAACTCATTTAAAAAGAAAAAAAAAGGCAATCTTTTATTATCTAATGATGTCTGAAGAGCTGTCTGAGACCTACTGGATCAAGGCAACATGTGATAGATATATTAATTAAGGGTTAATTAGGTGAGAGTTTGTTATATAAATATTTGGAGGCAGTAATCAGTAGGCATTAACTTTTAAGAAGAACAGTTCATTTAAATAAAGTTCTCACAAGGAGTGTGGACCAGGACTCTGTTTAAAGACAGCTATCTTCTAGTGTACAATTGACCCTTTCATATTCAAGGGAAAGTGAGGTCTGCAGATGCTGGAGATCAGAGCTGGAAATGTGTTGCTGGAAAAGCGCAGCAGGTCAGGCAGCATCCAGGGAACAGGAGAATCGACGTTTCGGGCATAAGCCCTTCTTCAGGAATGGGGGAACCCCATTCCTGAAGAAGGGCTTATGCCCGAAACGTCGATTCTCCTGTTCCCTGGATGCTGCCTGACCTGCTGCGCTTTTCCAGCAACACATTTCCAGCTCACCTTTCATATTCAATACAGATTTGCCCAACGTTCTCTATCAAATTCCTAAACTTTTACCTGCATGCTTCAGAAACTAATTCAGGATAAAGTTTTGTTTTAACAGTATCATAACTCTTAGGAATCTTCTCTGGCAGTGATTTATTTGTTTTGCAATATTCTCAAGAATGCCTTTGGATTCTATTTATAAATTTGGTAGGACTGAATAGAATTCAACATTTCCTTCTGAACATGAGATGATGACTGCGTATAGTTCTGGTCACCACACTACCAGAAGGATGTGGATGCTTTGGAGAGGTTTACCAGGATGTTGCCTGGTATGGGGGATTTTAGCTATGAAGAAACGTTGGATGGACTGGGTTTGTTTTCATTGGAATGCAGTGGGTTTGGGGGTGGGGGGAGGAGAGGTGACCTGATAGAAGTTTATAAAATTGTGAATGGCATGGGTAGAGTGGAAAGTATGAGGCTTTTTCCCAGGGTGGAGCCGTCAATTACTAGTGGACACAGCTTTAAGGTAGGAGGAGGAGGGGAGGATGCTTTAAAGAGACGTGTGAGTCATGTTTTTCACAGAAAGGGTGCTGGAACATAGAGAACATACAAAAGTACAGCATAGAACAGGCCCTTTGGCCCACAATGTTGTGCCGAGATTTAATCCTAATTTAAAATATAGTAACAACCTACGCACCCCTCAACTCACTGCTATCCATGTGCATGTCCAGCAGTCGCTTAAATGTCCCCAATGACTCTGCTTCCACCACCACAGCTGGCAATGCATTCCATGCATTCACAATTCTCTGCATAAAGAACCTACCTCTGACGTCTCCTTTATACCTTCCTCCTAACATCTTCAAACTATGACTTCTCATACCAGTCAATCCTGCCCTGGGGAAATGTCTCTGGCTATTGACTCTATCTATTCCTCTCATTATTTTGTACACCTCTATCAGGTCTTCTCTCTTCCTCCTTCTCTCCAGAGAGAAAAGTCCGAGCTTATTCAACCTTTCTTCATCAGGCAAGCCCTCCAGTTCAGGCAGCATCCTGGTAAACCTTCTTTGCACCCTCTCCAAAGCCTTTGTATCTTTCCTATAGTAGGGCAACCAGAACTGGACACAATATTCCAAGTGTGGCCTCACCAGGGACTTGTAGAGCTGCAGCAAAACCTCACGGCTCTTAAACTCGATTCCCCTGTTAATGAAAGCCAATACACCATATGCTTTCTCTATCCAACTCTATCTAGTTGGGTGGCAACATTGAGGGATCTATGTACTTGCACACCCAGATCCCTCTGTTCCTCCACACTGCCAAGAATCCTATTTTTAATCCTATATTCAACATTCGAGTTCAACCTTCCAAAATGCATCACTTCGCATTTATCCAGGTTGAACTCCACTGCTGTTTCTCAGTGGAGTTCATCTTATCTATGTCGCGCTGCAGTCTCTATACTATTGACGACACCTCCAATCTTTGTGTCATCTGCAAATTTACTATCCCACCCCTCAACCTCCTCATCCAAGTCATTTATAAAAACTACAATGAGCAGAGGCCCAAGAACAGAGCCCTGTGGGACCCCACTCAACACTGACCTCCAGGCAGAATACTTTCCATCTATAACCACTCTCTGCCTTTTGTCAGCCAGCCAATTCTGAATCCAGATAGCCAAATCTCCCTGTATCCCATACTTCCTGACTTTATGAATGAGCCTACCATGGGGAACCTTTTTCAAATGCCTTGCTGAAGTCCATATACACCACATCCACTGCTTGACCATCGTCGACCTGTCTTGACACTTCCTCAAATAACTCAATAAGATTTGTGAGGCATGACCTGCCCCTTACAAAGCTATGCTGATTGCCTTTAATCACACTATGCTTTGCCAAATAGTCATAAATCCTATCCCTCAGAATTCTTTCCAAAACTTTGCTGACCACAGACATAAGACTGACTGGTCTGTAATTGCCAGGGATTTCCCTATTACCCTTCTTGAAAAGAGGAACAACATTTGTCTCCTTCCAATCCTCCGGTACGACTCCCGTGGAGAGTGAGGAGGCAAATATCCTCGCCAGCGGCTTAGTAACCTCCTTTCTCGCTTCCCGGAGCAGTCTGGGATAAACCTGGTCTTCCAAAAGGTTTTCCAAAATTTCCAGCTCATCAACTTCATCAATCTTGATCTGGTCAAGACTGTATCCCAGCTCCTCTAAGTTTTCATTTACAACAAGGTCCCTTTCCTTGGTGAAAACCAAAGCAAAAAACTCATTCAGGGCTTCCCCTATCTGCTCAGACTCCACACACAAGTTCCCTCCGCTATCCCTGATTGGCCCTACCTTCTCCCTGGTAATTCTCTTATTCATCACATATGAGTAAAACGCCTTTGGGTTCTCCCTAATCCTTCTTGACAAGTCTTTTTTGTACCCCTTCCTGGCTCTCCTCAGTCCAATTCTGAGCTCCTTTCTAGTAAGCCTGTAATCCTCTAAAGCTGTGCAAGATCCTTGCTTCCTCCACCTTACATAAGGCCTTCTTCCTTTTGATGAGAAGTTCCTCTGTTCTCGTCATCCAAGGTTCCTTAATCTTACCCCTTCTTACCTGTCTCAGAGGAACAAATTTATGCATCACTCGCAACAACTGCTCCTTAAACAGTCTCCACATGTCTGCTGTGCCCTTTCTGTGGAACAATTGTTCCCAGTCTGTACTTCCCAACTCCTGTCTGATAGTGTCATAATTTCCTTTTACCCAATTAAATATCTTCCCTCAGTAACTGCTCCTTTCACTCTCCAAGGCTATGCTAAATGTGAGACAGTTGTGATCACTTTCACCAAAGTGCTCTCCCACCGCGAGATCTGACACCTGTCCTGGCTCGTTGCTGAGCACCAAATCCAAAATGGCCTCTCCCCTCGTTGGTCTGTCTACATACTGAGTAAGGAAACCCTCCTGAACACACCTGACAAAAATGGCTCCATCCAAACCATCTGCACTTAGGAGGTTCCAGTCGATATTTGGAAAGTTGAAATCACCCATAACAACCCTGCTACGTTTGCATTTTTCCAGAATCTGCTCGCCTATGAGATCTTCAATCTCCCTACTGCTATTAGGTGATCTGTAGAAAACCCTCAATGTGGTGGCTGTTCCCTTGCTGTTCCTAACTTCCACCCATACTGACTCAGTAGACAAACCTTCCTCAACAACCTTCGTTTCTGTAGCTGTGATGCACTCTCTGATTAGCAATGCTACACCCCCTCTTCTTTTTCCACCCTCCCTGTTATTTTTAAACATTCTAAACTCTAGAACATTAAGCAGCCATTCCTGCCCCTGTGAAACCCATGTCTCTGTTATGGCCACAGCATCGTAGCCCCAAGTACTGATCCATGCTCTAAGTTTGTCACTCTTATTTTGACACTCCTTGCATTAAAGCAGAGACATTTTAACCAATCCCTTTGTTTCATTGTGTGAGAAAGCTTCCTGATAGATTCAATATATCAGAGCTCACCCACTTAAAAACTTCCCAGAACTCCTCCCTCGCACCTCTCGCCAAATGGAGGCCCCGACCCTCCTGAGGTAAGTCTTTTAAACGGTTAGACTCACCGTCCCAGAATTCCGTCGCTTCTCCCTCGCACCTGAGTGCCTGGAACTGCTAGAAGGGATGGTGGAGACAAAAAAAACTGTGGATGCTGGATTCGAAGGTAGACAAGCAGGAGGCTGGAAGAGCACAGCAAGCCAGGCAGCATCAGGAGGTGGAGAAGTCAACAGTTAGGGATTACACCCGAAATGTTGACATCCCCAGCTTCTGATGCTGGCTGGTTTGCTGTGTTCTTCCAGCCTCCTGCTTGTCTACAAAGGGCATGGTGGAAGCAGACACAATAGCAGCAGACAAGAAACACATGGATGAATACATGAATGAGAAGGGAATAGAGGGATACAGATCCTGTAAGTGAAGACAGTTTTAGCATGGAAGGGCAAAATGTATTAGCACAGGCTTGGGAGGGCTGAAGGGCTTGTTTCTGTGCTGTATTCTTCTTTGTTTTTTTTCTTAGCCAGGATTTTCCTCATCAGGGAAATCTGCAGCATCTGACATCTGATTTTTAACTGCATCATTTTAAGCCAGTGTTCCCCATCCTCTGTAATAAAGAATTGCAGACGCTGAAGATCTGAACAAAAACAGAAATTGTTGGAGAACCTCAGCAGTCCTGAAAAAGGATTCAAAGTTCTCTGCTTCCCCTCTATAGATGCTGCTAGACTTGCTAAGTTTCTCCAGCAATTTCTGTTTTTGTTCTCTATCTCTGACTGTTTTGCCCTTTTTTATTCCTTTATTGCTCCCAAATCTTTAGATTTTCAGCCTCTTAATTGCTTTTTGCTCATCTCTCTCTGAAATTCAGCTTCAAGTTCAAGTGTTTTTAAGTTTCAGTTGCTTTTATGTTTTAGTTCTATATCATGGTAAAGCTACTATGACTGTGATTGAATCCTTGCTGACTGAAATGATTCCCCATTCTGTGAAACATTCTGTATTGCCACCAATCCCAGATGCGTTGCCAATAGGCTGTGCCTTGGCTGTGGCAGGAAATTTGACCTCTATCTTCCAATTCCACCAATGTAGCTGTTGTCAGATCTTGTAGATCCCTAACATATAATTCTTCTAACTGCAGAATAGTTTTAGCTGTCTCCAATACCACCTTATTTTAATATGAAAATTGCTATTTGTTCTTTTCCCCAATAACCTTTGCATAAACTTCACATGCAACCTCATACATAGATCATAGATCAGCACAACACAGTACAGGCTCTTCAGCCCTCGATGATGTGCCACCCTTATATCCTACTCTAAGATCAAACTAACCCACATACCCTTCATTATACTATCATCCATGTGCCTATCCAAAAGTTGCTTATATGTCCCTAGTGTATCTGACTCAACTACCACTGCTGACAGTGCATTCCATGCACTCACCACTCTCTGTGTAAAGAACCTACCTCTGACATCCCCCTGAACCTTCCTCCAATCACCATAAAATTATGCTCCCTCGTGATAGCCATTTCCAAGACCCAAAGCTTTAAGAGGTGTATTTTGTCCTGGCTTCTTTTAAGAGAGAGATTGAACGAGAGGCATCAAGCAGTCTGTGGTAACGTAAACAACTTGGGAGGGCTTGGGGTTTCTTTAATGTTAGAACAATGGAAACAGCCTGGATGGGCATGGTCAGCTCTCATACCAGGATTTCTAGTTTTATTCTGAGCCTTTACGTTCAGCAGAAGCAGCTGGAGCTTTGAAGAAGTGGAAGCTAACTTTTCCCTCTCTTAGTTACAGCTAGACGCTGGGGTTTCTCTTTGTTGCTGGGTTGCCTGGGAGACAAATCTATGTCCTTAATTTGCCTTTTTCCCAAGGATTGTGTTTATGGGATGTCCCTATGTTGGTACACTTAATTAGTAATAGTTACTGTATCTATTATTCTGTTAAGATTAGATTACATTACAACAAGTCCACACCGACGCACCGAAGCGCAACCCACCCATACCCCTACATTTACCCCTTACCTAACACTATGGGCAATTTAGCATGGCCAATTCACCTGACCTGCACATCTTTGGACTGTGGGAGGAAACCGGAGCACCCGGAGGAAACCCACACAGACACGGGGAGAACATGCAAACTCCACACAGTCAGTCGCTTGAGGCGGGAATTGAACCCGGGTCTCAGGCGCTGTGAGGCAGCAGTGCTAACCACTGTGCCACTGTGCCGCCCACGAGTTTTCCAGTAGAGTTGTTATTCTAGGTTCTTCTTTCTTTTGTTGTATTTTAACTATAGTGTTTAAATAAATTGTGTTTTGTTGAATGTTAAGTAGTTTGATGAATTAAATTGCATCTGGAACACAACATGTTACATTTGCCTTTAAAATAAGAAACGTTAGTGTCGAGGTTACTGTCTTAAAATATTTTGAGGGGATCCGAACTAGTCCATAACAAAACTTGTAAAAACACATTCATAATTATTTAAATATTAGCTCAATGGTACATAATTGTCAATTCTTTTGGGATTAAGAATATTGACATAAACATATAATGACATTGAATCTGCAGAACAGAAATAGGCCATTTAGTCCACCTGACCTATGTCAATGCTTCTGCTCCAATTGACCCTTCTCCCACCACTCTTCATCAAAGCTCATTAACTTGTTGCAGGTATATAGGATAATGAAGAAGGCATTTGGTATGCTTTCCTTAATTGGTCAGAGCATTGAGTACAGGAGTTGGGAGGTCATGTTGTGGGCTATACAGGACATTGTTGGACCACTGTTGGAATATTGCATGCAATTCTGGTCTCCCTCCTATAGGAAAGATGTTGTGAAACTTTAAAGAGTTCAGAAAAGATTTACAAGGATGTTGCCAGGGTTGGAGAATTTGAGCTATAGGGAGAGGTTGAATAGGCTAAGGCTGTTTTCCTTGGAATGTCGGAGGCTGAGGGGTGACCTTATAATCATGAGGGGCATGGATATGATAAACAGACAGTCTTTTCCCTGGGGTGGAGGAGTCCAGAACTAGAGGGCATAGGTTTAGGGTGAGAGGGGAAAAATATAAAAGAGACGCAAGGGGCAAACGTTTCATGCAGAGGGTGGTACGTGTATGGAATGAACTGCCAGAGGAAGTGGTGGAGGTTAGTACAATTGCAACATTTAACAGGCATCTGGATAGGTATATGAATAGGAAGGGTTTGGAAGGATATGGGCCAGGTGCTGGCAGGTGGGACTATATTGGGTTGGGATATCTGGTCGGCATGGACGAGTTGAACCAAAGGGTCTGTTTCCATGCTGTACACGTCTATGACTCTATGATTCTATAAGTTATTCAGCTTCTATGGCCTTCTCCCTTATATGTTAAATCAGCTTCCCCTTAAATGCATCTATGTTATTCACCTCAACTACTCCCTGTGATTTTGTGTTTTACATTCAAACCAGACTGCGTAAAGATGTTTCTTCAGGTTTTCCCACTGGGTTATCTTTATAACATTTAATGTTGGAATCTGCACAATTAAGTGGAAACATCCTCTTTGTGTCCTTGTTACTAAAACCCCTGGTAATTTTAAATACCTTTGAAATCACAAGCTTTCAGAGCACTGTTTCTCTGTCAGGTGAAGTGACGAAGGAACAGTGCTCCGAAAGCTTGTGATTTCAAATAAACCTGTTGAACTATAACCTTGTGACTTCTGACTTTGCCCACGCAGTCCAACACAGGCACCTCCATATCTTAAATATCTTTGTTTAGTTCTCCCCTCAGTCCTCTCTGAAGATCCACAATCTGCTCAGACTTTCAGATGTAGAGTAAATCTTGAGTTTAACACTCGTACAGCTCTTCCCCTTGAAACTGACAAGTTCAACAGTGTGTGCTGTTTTTTTTCTCTCTCAAAGATTGAGGTCTGCGGTTTTCTGTTGAACTCTATATGTCCTTCTCTGAGACGTAAAAACATGCCCCAATCCCAGAGGCTGTGAGCAAAATACAGAATGAGGTGCACTGGGTTTCTTTTGAAAGGAAACAGCACAAAGAGGGGGTATATTTATAAAAAAGCCAATTGCATCAGCTGTGCTTTGTTAGTTGGGTTACTTTTCCCCCAGAGCATTGTCAATATTTTCAGTGCATTAGTGCTTTGTTTCCTATATACTCAAATAAGCAAAAATAAGATTTTAAAAAGATACTGCCATGCTACAGTATTACATAGACGCTAAAAATTTTGCAAGGATCCTATTATTTGGTGCTGAAATAAAAGTGGTCTAATGACTACTTGCACATTTGCACAATTGTATACCAGGAAACTTAAAGGCAGATGCTGATGTAGGTAAGTGATGATCGAACTTGTTCATGGGGCATGAAGTACAGGTACAGTTAAGCTTCAAAGACCATGTACAGTTGGTCCTGAAAACAAAAAGTGCTGGAGATCACAGCAGGTCAGGAGAGAAAGGAAGCTAACATTTCAAGTCGAGGTGGCTGCTCTGATAAAGAGTCATCTAGACTCGAAATGTTAGCTTGCTGTCTTTCCATGAATGCTACCTGACCTGCTGTGATCTCCAGTACGTTTTGTTTTCAGCACAGGTTCCAGGCTGTGCAGTAACTCGCTGCTACATTGTGTACAGTTAGTCCTTGGGTTGCAAACAGATTCTGTTCTTGAGTGAGTTTGCAGGTTAATTTGTACGCAAGTCGGAACACAATGCGGGGCATTATAAAAGCCATTTGTAAGAACAAAAAAAGTTTGTATGCCAGATCTTTCACCTTAATTTTGATACACTCCTGTACGGGACCGCCTTTGTAAGGACAAGCATTCATAAGTTATACGTTTGTAAATTGGGTATCGCCTGTACATCCATTTTCCTGATAGTCTCCTCTATCTCATATCAAGGATAGAGATTTAAAGGGTTAATAAAGCTAACAAAGCTATTTGGGGCGGAAATGTGGCTCAGTGGTTAGCACTGCTGCCTCACAGTGCCAGGATCCCAGGTTCGATTCCGGCCTCGGGTGACTGTCTGTGTGGAGTTTGTACATTCTCCCCGTGTCTGCGTGGGTTCCTCCGGGTGCTCCGGTTTCCTCCCACAGTCCAAAGATGAGCAGGTCAGGTGAATTGGCCATGCTAAATTGCCCGTAGTGTTAGGTGCATTGGTTAGAGGGAAATGGGTCTGGGTGGGTTACTGTTCGGAGGGTCAGTGTGGACTGGTTGGGCTGAAGTGCCTGTTTCCACACTGTAGGGAATCTAATCTAAAAAAAACCAAGAGCTCATTGTTCATAAAATTCAAACAGAACATGCCACACTTAGGAGATATCAGCAGAAATTCAGCTCAATGGCCTGTTTTTCGAGAGATGCACATTGAATAGAATTATAAAACCTCTTTCACAGGAAAAGGAAAGTATTAGGCCAGTATTTATTTATTGCCCATCCATAATTTCCTAGTGAGTGGGTAAGAGTCAATCACATTGCTGTGGGTCTGGAGTCATGTGCAGTATTGTCAGTAAGGATAGCAGGTTCCCTTCCTAAAGGGCATTAATGGACCAGATGAGTTTATTCCTGACAATCGCTTCATAGTCATCATTAGACACTTAATTCCAGATTATTTTAATTGAATTCAAATTCCACCATCTGCTGAGACATGATTTGAACTCAGATTCCCTGAACATTTCTGGGTCTCTGGATTAACAACCCAACGATAACACCACTAGGCCATCATCTCCATCAATAGCTCCATGGGTGGTTGGTTTTATAATACTGCGGAAATTTGCTCTGTCAGAATATCATCCGGACACTGCAAGTGAATGTTTACCTCCATTTCATTACCTCTCTGCAGTTCCTAATGAACTGACTGTCCTGAAGATGGTCAGGAACGTCCAAATAGTGGTTCATGCTGGATTCTGCATGCTCTATTCAAAGGCCCTTTCCCAATGCCAGTGCTTCACATTGAAAAACGATTAAAGTGGAACTGGATATTTGGCAGAGAGAAAGAATTATCTTGAAATTTAATTGAATCCCTACAGTGGGGAAGCAGGTCATTCAGCCCTTCAAGTCCACATCAACCCTCTGAAGAGCATCTCACCCACACCCCTACCCTTGAAACACTGCATTTTCCATGACTAATCTAACTATGCTGTACATCCCTGGACACTATGTGCAATTTAGCATGGTCAATCCACCTAGCCTACACAGCTTTGGACTGTGGGAGGAACCTGGAACACCCGGCTGAAACCCACACAGATACAGAGTGAATGTGCAAACTTGACACAGTCACCTGAGGGTGGAACCAAACCCAGGTCCCTGATACTGTAAAGCAGCAGTGCTAACCACTGAGCCATGTGCCACCCACAGTGCCACTCCCTGTCAGTGTTCCATTAGGTTTCAATCTGACAGGCTGAATATGACACCTTTCACAATCTCAGGAAATACCTTAAATAATGTGACAATTAAGTATTTTTACAGTGTTATCACATTGCTGTGTAAGAAAAACAGCAACCAATTTGCACACAGTAAGCTCCAACCATCAGAAATAAGACAATTGACCAAATAATCTCTTTTAATGCAGCTATTTTGAGGATAAATATTGGCCAGGACTTTGGAAGAACTCCTCAGCTTTTCTTTGTATAGTGCCATGGAATTCTTTACTTACACTTGACAAAGCAGTCAGAGTCATGGTTTTAATATCTCAAATGAAAGACAGCACATAAGATAGTGCAGGGCTCCTGCACTACTGCTCTGTAGTGCCAACCTTGCATTATGTACTCAGGTATCTCTCAATTCCTAAAGCTGTGGGGCACAAAAGTGCGAAGTAGTCGACATGTACATCACATTTCAATTTTCATTTGAATGATGAAATTAAGTTTGTGACAATTTAAATGTCTGAAGTTCCAGGCATCAAAGAGGACTCATATTCTAATTGATGTCTTTACAGTAACATTGGCTTAGGAATATGATACATTTTCATTTATAAGCTGTTTTAACATGGGAGATCTGGCTACAGCATCATTTTTTGTACATAATTAATCTGAGTAGAATAACTGACTGGAGTTTCATTTCAGATAACAAAGGCTGATTAATGAGCTCCTCTGACACTATGGGTGTTATGTATCGGGGAAAATTGAAATCACTTGGCAGTGCATGTGTTAGGTTTCTTAGCTGAAGGAAGCCTGCTTATTCCTGAGCTACAAACAAGACATGCTTAATGAGAAATGCCACTTCTCCCTTGAGCTTGCTTCCCATTAAATGCCTGGTTCCAGTTTTCACCTGCATGCTGAAGTACTTAAAGGAAAAGAGATCACACTTGTACAGATACAATTCAACAAGACCAACTATAACCTTTCCTAAACTTGCAGTCTTCAGGCTGCACCAAGCCCTCTAGAATCGTGTCTGTCTGGTAGTTCGTAGTATCACAGAATCTTACTGTATGAAAGAGGACCTACAGCCCATCGAGTAACATAATACTATCCACACTCGCCCCACTTTCCCACACAGGGTCCATAGATTTGAACATTATCCCAAGTGTTCAGTTGTAAATGAATGAAATAATTATTATTTTAGGACTCAATAATTTCACAAGTTGACGACTGACAGTTTATTGCTTTGCCATCGGACTAAAATTATGAAATGCCAGGGAATCGTAAAGTTTATAATTGTGTGCTATTATGCTTCATTATTTACCAATGTTGAATGATTTGTAATGTATTGTGAATTGATTATTTGTTACAGTATATCCCAAAAGGTACAATCAACTGTAAGCAATGATCTCTGTTCTTTTTAATAGGATGGTTAAAGGGACACTGCTACTTATCATATGTGTGATAACCCTTTGGGGAAAATTGCTATCAGCTGCAAACCATCATAAAGGTATGGATTATTTCATACTGTCAACTTTTCTATGTTTCAATTGTATCAAAGTCAATTGCCTGATCCCACAGAACTCCAAGTTCACAAATAGATAACAAATAGAAAAATAAATGGCACAACTTATTTTAATAATGCTGAAATTTGCTATGAAATTAAGAATCTCTTCAAGTGCCAAATAAAATCTTGATGGTATTGACCAAAATTAATTCACTTAAATCAACCTAATTAGTTTATTTTCCCTCCATCAGCTTCAGTCTAGGTGTTGCGAATCTCGAGCTAGTAAACAAACTATAAATATGTTAACTTAAACTCTGCTGGTTGTATTGCAAGTTTATATTTTGAATGGCACTTATGGTTGCTAGATTTTTTAAAAATGTTCATTCACAGGATGTGGGAATTGCTGGCTCGTCCTGCATTTATTTCCCATTTCTCAGTTGAGAAATTGGTGGTGAACTGCCTTCTTGATCTGTTGCTGTCTATGTGTGTAATCAGTGCCGAGTAACTGTGTCCTTCATCCAGCTTGGTCAATAGTGATGTTGAGCCACTCTTTTGGTGAAGAAGATTGTAGGTCCCAACCAGAGTATATTCTGTACCCTGAACATACAGTGCATCTTCTAAGTGGTGTTCAACGTGGAGAAGAACTGTATTACCTGCTGAGGAAGAGTGGTGGGTTGTATTTAACAGGAAACTTCCTTACCCATGTTTCCCCTGATGCCAGGGGGTTCAGAGTCAATGTTGAGGACAGTTCTAGGACAGTTCATTCCCAACTGTGTATCACCGTGCTGACACGTTTGGTCGATGGGAGATTGTAATAGTGTTGTCTGGGACTATGTATAATGTATGTTTCCCTGAGAATAGCTATGTCAGGCCATTGTTTAACTAGCCTGGGGGTCAGCCCTATCAGTTCTGGAATTCGTCTGCAGACGTTAGTAAGGAGGTTTGGCAGAGCTGTGCCTGCCGTTGCCATTTCTGGAGCCTTACCCAGTCCTGGGTGATCCATCAGGCTTTTCTGTGGCTGTAGATACAACTGAGTGGCTTGCTAGGTCATTTTGGAAAGCATTTCAGAGTCAACCACATCGCTGTGCAAATACAGAGAATGATAGACAAACTCAGCAGGTCTGGCAACATCTGTGGAGAAAGAAACCGAGTTAGCAGTTCAAGTCCAGTATGATGTCTACTTTCGATTCTTCAGTTGCTGTGCACCTGGAGTCTCAGGTAGACCAGACCAGGTGAAGGTGAGGGATCAGGTTATAGAGGTGTTGGGTAGGAGCTTGGCACCCATCATTCAATGTTAATGTAAGACCTAGTAGAAAATATTATCACTAGCCCCATGCTCCCTGTAGGGAAAGGCCATTTGGATTGGGGCTTTCTAGTGCATGCCAACCAGCCCATATATTTTCACCCCTTCAGTGTAAGGGACTGACCATTATAAGGCTGTTGAGCAAATCAACTAGATCCTGAACTCAAAACTCCAACCATCAGGACTTTGTTGTTTACATTTTTGGATTAATAAAATATTGAAAAATGCAGTAATGATTTGCCAAGAAACACCCAGTTAGAAAATCTGTTTTCAGCAACTCTGTTGAAGATCAGAAAATGGCTCAAAGATGAAAAGTATCATCAATGATTGAAACAGAGCTCAGTTCTAAGAATTTGTGAATTTTCTTTGTTTGATGTCATTTACTGCTTTCAGAAAGTAGTCAGGATCCCAGTTTGAGACTGTAAAGCCTAATTTTAATAATTGTAGCAGTGGGACAGTTCACACATTGTGAATTGGTTACAACTGCTGCCATTCAATGCATCTCCAACCTGATTTAGTGCCAATTAGGCATTTACTGGGTGAGAGTTGAGAGTCCCGGGTACCTTCAGAACAGACATCGGGTCTCCAAGAGCTGTTGGTATCTCAAATAGGGCAGCACTTCCCCAGGGCCAGAACCGTTTTCACTTTAATTTCAAACTCAACAGTTTCTTTTTGTCTCCAAGAATACATGGAGTCAAGGTGAGTGAATAGACTTAGGGTGCAGGTCAAACATGATCTAAGTTGGGGAGGTAGTGACCTAGTGGTATTGGCACTGGACTGTTAATCCAGAGTCCCAGGTAATATTCTGGGGATGTCAGTTTGAATTCTGCCACAGCAGATGGTGGAATTTGAGTTCAATAAAAATCTGGAATTAAAAGTCTAACGATAACCATGAAGCCACTGTCGATTGTTGGGAAAAGCCCTCTGGTTCACTGATGTCCTTTAGGGAAGGAAACTGCCTTCCTTATCTGTTCTGGCCTATATGTGACTCCAGACCACAGCAATGTGGTTGACTCTAAAAATTCCTCTGGGAGCGACAGTGAATACAAGGCTAGCCAGCGATGGCCTCATCTTATGAATGAATAAAAGAAAACGGAATGGTGGAACAGTCTTGAAGGGCTGAATGGCCTAAGCTGAGGTATAATAATATTATAGGTTGACTAATTTTATGCTTTGAAAGGAAATCTTGAATTTGTGACAATGAATGTTAACTACACAATACTGCATCTGCAGTGCATATCTTCTGCCTTTCTTTCAAGTATCTACAAAGTAACACTTTAAAAGAATTTGTAAGAAGGTGTTGATGATGTGCTTGGGCAATGTTTATGACAGACACGTCGGCTAAAGAGGAATTCTGATTCGGTTCACGTGATGTCGCTGTTTGATGGGAACACCCACAGGGGGTGCTGTTGTTAGCTTTATTCCTGTTCAGCAGAGAACTCTTGAACAAACCTCATCAGAAGATGCCAGGCCCAAAGGAAAATTTAACCCATGACTAACCCCAGATCCTATATGAAATAATTATAAAGAAGCTCTTATATTTGAATAAACCAACAATTGAAAAATCAAGAGAACATAAACATAGCTGGATGTAAGATTGCTTGCGGAGCTGGAAGGTTTGTTTTCAGTTCAACGAGCAAACTTACATCTAGAACCTCAACCTGAGCTACAAATCTTCTCCAAACTCGATAAACATAGCTATTGGATCTCATCAGGTCTTGTAACCTTCTCACGTGGTGCTACTGGGAGATGAGGAATCTTGTCCTTTGCCAGTGCATGTTGGGAAAATATAGACTAAAGCCTTCACTGGGCAGCATAACTGCTTCATGTTTCAGAAGGAAACTACGAGGATCAATGCTTGGATGAGGAATGTCAGACTCACAGCATATAGTGGACCTGTTACTTAATGCAAGGCTACATTCAACGAAAGGTTATTTGGACTCATTACGGACTGATGATCATGGCCATTTACAACACCCAGCTAATTTGCAGCTGGTGTTAGTGACCGTACATCTCATTTCAATTTCTGGATACTTCTTTGGTTACCCTCTTTATGCCAATAATTTGACCGTCCTTGTCTGGTGCTGTTGGATTGGACTTTCCACTGCTACATTCACTTTCACCCCCACCCCAGTTTCTTAAAACAAAGATTTTCTCTCAGAAAATGGTTCTGATGACATGGCTATTTCTGATGATCAATGGCTTATCGTCACGGTGATGTGAGTTACTCGGTTAGCATTAGTAAACAGTGATTGCTGCACAAATCTGTAAAATTTATCCTCACTTTTCTGTGTTGCTAATGTCCTGAGAATCTCATACTGGTTGTTTCAATTCGTTTGTTCTGGTGTTTATCCTGTTGCACTGGCTACTCCTTACTTACAGATTAAGCTGGAGGACTTAATCCTGTTAGTCCTGTGTCTCTGGAGTTTAGAAGTGTCAGAGGTGACTGAGAGGACTTGACAAGATGAATCTGAGAAGGATGTTTCCCCTTATGGGAGAATCTAAAAGTAGGGGATCATAATTTAAAAATAAGGGGTTTCCTGTTTAAAATAGATGAGGAAACATTTCTCTCAGAGGGTTGTGAATCTTTAGAATTGCCTTCCTCAAAAGGTAGTGTATCCAGAGTCTTTAAGTATTTTTACAGCTGAGGTAGATAGATTCTTGATTACTAAGGAGACGAAAGATTATCAAAGATTACAGGAATACAGAAAGACAAAGTTAATTTTATTATTTGCATATATATTCTGGTTGTATGCACAAATACACAACTTTAGATACAATTGCAGTGAAGAGGTGTTTTGCTGAAATGATTCTGGGGTCAATGGCATTGTCTTATGAAGAAAGTGAGGACTGCAGATGCTGTGGATCAGAGCTTAAAAATGTGTTGCTGGAAAAGCGCAGCAGGTCGGGCAGCATCAAAGCAGAAGGAGAATCGACGTTTCGGGCAGGATAAACAACCTGGACATGTACTGATTGAAGGTTAGAAAAATGAGAGGTGAGATTCTGAATAGAATTGACAAAGTGGATCACTGCAGTTCAAAAAGAGGCAATTCGGCCCATCAAATCTGACTGACCCTCTGAAGAGCATCCCATCCAGACCAACCCCGCACACTACATGTCAATGCTTAACAAGGTCAATCCATCCAAACTGCACATCTTTGGACTGTGAGTGGAGACCCATGCAGCCACATGGAGAACACGCAAACTTCACCCAAGGCCAGTATCAAACCCAGGCCCCTGACACTGTGAAGCAGCGTGCTAACCATGTGTTACTGTGCTGCCCTGATGCTGCAAGGATATTTCCCCTGATGGGAGATAGTAGAATTGGGGGATACAGTTATATGAAGAAGGAACAAGGATAGGCCCTTCAAGCCTCCTGCGACATTCAATGAGATCATGCCTGATCAGGCTTTAACCTCAACTCGACATTCCTGCATGCCTAAGGAGGTCATGTTCTGGATGTTGAGGCTAATCAAATGGGAGTGGGGGTGTTGGGAAGGACGGCCAATTGGAGGAGTGTTCATTGTGAAGGAGGGAAGGGTTGACTATGGGAGGGAGGGAGGTCAATTGGGGGAGGAGAGGGGGTTAATAGGAGTGGAGAAAGTGAAATTATACTGGAGGGGAGTGTCGATTTTGTGGGGCTCATCCACGTCTTTCGATCTCCATAACCTTGATCCCTTCGGGTGGCACGGTGGCACAGTGGTTAGCACTGCTGCCTCACAGCGCCAGAGACCCGTGTTCAATTCCCGCCTCAGGCGTGGGTTTCCTCCGGGTGCTCCGGTTTCCTCCCACAGTCCAAAAATGTGCAGGTTAGGTGAATTGGCCACGCTAAATTGCCCGTAGTGTTAGGTGCAGGGGTAAATGCAGGGGAATGGGTCTGGGTGGGGTTCGCTTCGGCGGGTCGGTGTGGACTTGTTGGGCTGAAGGGCCTGTTTCCAATCTGTAAGTAATCTAATCTTTATTTGGAAACTCTGTCAACCTTCCTTAAACTGTGTGTCTCTCTAATTCAGATCATGTGCTTCCTACTCCCTTTTCCCCAGAGGAGCGAGTGGATGTTGATCAAGGACATGGGCAGGGTCCATTGGGGCAAGTGAATGTTAACAGGATCCAGATATACTTTAATAAAATAAAGATGCTGAAGATCTGAAACATAAACAGAAATTGCTGGAGAAACTCAGCGGGTCTGACAGCATTTTGGGTAGAAAGCAGATTTCATGTTTTTTGGTTATCAGATTCAAAATGTTAGGTCTGCTTTCTTGACAAAAATGTTAACAAAGCAGGTTATGTGGTCATTATGTCATTGCTAAAATGGGAGCTTGCTGTGTGTAAAATGGCTACCATGTTTGCCAAATTACAATAATGACTTCACTTTAGTAGCATTTGGTTAGCTGAGAATTACTCTGGGAAGCCCTGGTTTGTAAAAGGAAAGGCACTTCTCTTTATCCTTCAGCTCACAGCCGCAGAACATAGGATCAGAGCAAGACCCATCAAGACAAACCTGCTGTTATGGTTATTTGCAAGTCTGTGAGAATTTGATCAGCAATGAATCGAAATACACTGGGTCATTCAGCTCGAGCAGAAATGGAGAGATGAAATAAATCTGTTATGCAGTGGGCATTGCTCATTTTACCTAAACTCAGATTAATATCTGTGCCCTCCACCTGTACCAACATGCACGGAATTCTAATCCCGCACCTAGTAGCAAAAGCTCACTGCCAGTCATTGAATAATGCAAAAGTATTTGACCACCATTTAAAGCCAATGTGCTCAGTCAGGAAACAAAATCGAAAAGTTCTGAAAGATCTGATTAAAAAAAATTCCTCTGGTGCTCCCTGCTGTATTTGTGGGATTTATTAATATAAAGAATACTATATTTTCAAGTTTGAAATGATGAATGTTAAAATAATATTAATATTCAGGGAGAGATGACATTAAACTGGTAATGTTACTGGACTGGTAATCCAGAGGCCCACGGTTAATGTTCTGGAGACAAGAGTTCATACCCCATCATAGCAGCCTGTGGAGTTTAAAATTTAGTTAATAAAAATCTAGAATTGAAAACTAGTCTCAGTTAGGTGACCATGCCCATTTTAAAATGCCGAGTGGTTCACTAATGCCATTTAACAAAGGAAATCTGGCCTACACGTGACTCCAGACCCATTGTAATGTGATTGGCTCTTAACTGCTCTCTCAAAAGACTAAGCAAGCCACTCAGTCCAGCCCAGTGAGAGATGGGCTGCAAATGTTGGTCTTGCCAGTGGTGCCTACATCCCATCAAAGAATGAAGTAAATCATATTGAATTATATTAAACTTTCGCTGATTGCACGTAATCTTCTACCCACATCTTCACCTGAACACGTCTGCATATCCTTTTCTCTCTTTACCCACTTAAGTTGCACCATGTGATGCAAATGATGTGCTGTTTGTCTTTCCAATGATGCTTCTTGTTTTTCTGATCTATGGTCATAATATCTGTAGCTGTTGTGTAACTTTTATTTCCTCATTTTTCGATTCTATAACTAATGATTGTACCAAGGTACTTTATACCTAAGATGGTGCCATGTGTTGGTGACATTGTTACACTGTAACTGAAGAAGTTGTATCTTTTTATCATTATTATATCTGTTCATGTGCAGACCCTTAAACAAATATATTAATACATAACAGAAGAGGAGGGAATGTGTGTTAACAAAACCCATAAAAGCCAGGTCATTGTACAGCTGATAGATTGAATCTGCCTTTAAGATGGCACTGTAAGTGGTGACCTATAAATTTTTCATTGTACTCATTTGAGTACATTTGACAATAAAGCTCATTCAATTCAATGTGTTAGTGAATTCCTAATTTGACTTGGTAAAAATGGCCTTATATTTACAGCCCCAAGTTTGACACACACCACAACTGGAAACATGTTCTTGACATCCACACCTTCAAACTCCTTCATAAAATCAGACATCTCTACCAGGCCACCCCTATTGCTTCTCTTCTGGATGGGAAAGAGTCCCAGCCTGATTTCCCTTTCCTGTGATTTCTGCTGTTTACTGTGTGGTTAAATAGGTGGCAGTCAGACTGTATTCAATGTGGCTGTATTTAATCAAATGCTGCATGGAAAATGCAGGAATTGGAAATGATAACAAAGCAATCAGCAAATTATGGGGTTCGGATACACTGTGAAATTAAATTGCATTCAGCAATGTCTGCTGTTTTAAACATATGAATTACAAGCATATGTTTTAAACTGAATGCTGTGGTTTTTGAGATTCCCCTTTAGGTGACATACAGGAGCATTCCTCTTTCTTTTTTAAGTAATGAGTCACTAACAAAATTGCATTTGTCATGAATTGCACCTTTTCTAAAAACTGCTTACTTCCACAGTTGGAATTAATTACAGGAGGAAAGGAGACACTCTTCTGCTTTTCATTAAGGCAGAATTTCAAACCTATTTTCAAACCTATTGATCATTTCCTGTGCCAGTACTGGTGTTACCATGAACAAGTCTTTCATTGAATCATGTCCTTACAGCACAGCAGGCGCTGGCTGTAATTAACAGGTGTCAAGCAGCAAGGCATCAAAAAAATCTATAACACAGAAAAACAGAAATTGTCGGAGAAACTCAGCAGGTCTGGCAGCATCTGTGGAGAGAAGACAGACTTAATGTTATGAGTCCAGAACTGATAGCAGCTAGGGGAAAGGTGGTATTATATAAAATAATCTGTGCCCAGTGTACTGTTTCTGTAATCTTTGTTTACAACAGATGGTATTAAGGACTGCAGCCTGTGGCCCATGTTGGGTGATCCTACAAGTAGGTAGTACTAATGTTAAGGTATTCAAACAATTCTCTTCATCACCAAGGTAAGCACTAGGTAGTGTTCCACACCTTAACAGAACTTGTGCCTGTGCGATTTTAGAAGAGACCTTTAATACTAAGTGTTGTTTCTGCAGTTTGAGATTTATGGATGATGCATTACTAGTGTATGATTAATAGAAGCTGAGGGAATTGGTTTAGCTCAGCTGGCTGGATTGTTGGTTTGCAGCGCAGTGTGATCCAACAGCGTGGATTCAATTCCAAACACCAGTTTGAGGTTACCATCAAGGACTCTCCTTCTCAACCTCTTCCCTCGCCTAAAGTCTGGTGGGCCTCAGGTCAAATCACCACCAGTTACTTCTCTCCAATAAGAGAGCAGCCCCTATGGTCTGGTAAGACTATGGCGACACGTACAATAGAAGCTGAGGGTTTAGGACTTGGAAAATGCAAGGTTATTTCAAACGACCAACTGCGTAATGATAGGATCCCTACAGTATGGAAGCAGGCCATTCAGCACCTCGAGAAAATCCCACCCAGACCCACACCCTCTACCCTGTAACTCTACATTTCCCATGGCTAACCCACCCAACCTGCACATCCCTGGACGCTATGGGCAATTTAGCACGGCTAATCCAATGAACCTGCACATCTTTGGATGGTGGGGGAAATCAGAGCATCTGGAGGAAACCCATGCAGACATGGGCAGAAAGTACAAATTCCACACCAACAGTCATCCAAGGCTGAAATGATACCTGGGTCCCTGGTGCTGTGAGACACTAGTGCTAACCACTGAGTCACCATGCTGCCCTGGCTTATAGACTGGAGCATCGGGGATTGAAGGGTGAACTTATCGAGGTTTATAAAAATGAGGGGCATAGATACGGGTATGTAGACCTGCTTTTATGGGGTTTGTCAAGGCACAGGATTTCCTTTCTCTTCAGTTATGTGATAGTATATTTGTTTCAGAGTCTGCGCATGAACAGATAAAATAATGATACTTGTTTCTAGTTGTCTTTCTCTCAAGCTGGAAGCATCTGTGGAGAGAAGACAGACTTAATATTGTTGTATAAGATGAAGGGATTAATGTTCATGTTACATTGTCTTACCCATTCTGCTGATCTTACACATAGTTGGTGGATGGAGATGAGGTGATTGGAATTTTCCTGGGGGGGTGCAGATATATCTGTATCAGCTCCCAAGGGTCCGAGTCACTATACCTGAAGTGTAGTTGTAATTATTACGAACATGCTAAAAACAATATCTTATCTGACGATAGTCTACGATGATTTATTCTGTGTTAATAATTACCAGATAGATGCAAAGACTAGAGTCATAGAGTCATACAGCATGGAAACAGTCCCTTCAGTCCAACTCGTCCATGCCAACCATGTTTTCCAAACTAAACTAGTCACACTTGCCTGTGTTTGGGTCATATCCCTCTAAACCTTTCCCATGCACGTACCTGACCAAATGTCATTTAAATGTTGTAACTGGTCCTGCTTCTACCACTTCCTCTGGCAGCTTATTCCACATATGAACCACCCTCTGTGTGAAAACGTTACCCCACAGGTCCCTACTAAATCTTTCTCCTCTCAACTTAAAACTATGGCCCCTAATTTTGAAGTCCCCCAGCCTGGGGAAATGACCTTTTTCTATTCACCTTATCCATATCCCTCATTTTTATAAATCACTATAATGTCACCTCCTATGTTCGAGTGAAAAAAGTCCCCATCTATCCAGCCTCTCTTTATGACTGAAACCCACCGTTCCCAGCAACGTTCTGGCAAATCTTTTCTGAACCCTCTCTGATTTACTAATATTCTTCCTATAGCAGGGTGACCAGAATGGCACACAGTACTCCAAAAGTGGCCTCATCAACATCCTGTACAACCTCAATAAGATCTCCCAACTAACTTCTCTACCCAACAGTGTGAGCAATGAAGGCAAGAGTGCTGAATTCATTCTTAATCTCCCCGTCCACCTGCGATGTAACTTTCAAAAAACTATGTACCAGAACCCTTAGGTCTCTCTGTTCAACAATACTCCCTAGGACCCTACCATTAACTATAAAAGCAGGTCTACATTCCCTTATGTGTGCCTCTCGTTTTTATAAACCTCAATAAGCTCCCCCTTCAATCTCCTATGCTCCAGCCTATAAACCAGGGCAGCATGGTGACTCAGTGCTTGTTTGTTTAACCAAAATGCAATACCTTATATTTAACGGAAGGCTGAGAATGACTGGTGGCAGCAACTTACCCCAAACAATTCTTACCCAGCAACGCAAAGGATAGAGGTGGCACATATCACAAGGTATTTTTGAAAATATCACATCTGGGAAAAAAGGTTAGGGAACAAGAAGGTAATTTCATGGTCGATGAATATTTTGAAATAAGGGTCACAGACCTTTGTACATACCAGAATATACTTTATGCAACTACACGCACTTTTGCATAAAATATATTTAAAACAAAGTACATCATAATAAGAGTCGAGAGGGTGGTCCTGGAAAAGCACAGTGGGTAAGGCAGCATCTGAGGACATTATAATATCATAAATTGTCTCGGTCCAGAAAACCATAGGGTGGGATATATTGATACAAAACCTTCAAATTTAGAGCAAATGTTTACTTTGATCCCTTCCAAATATTTATTAATGATTGCTCTAGCACAAATCAACTATTATTTTCAACATTCTCTCTGCGTTCAAAAGGTTCTTAAGATTTACAAAGCTGTGCTCTGTATAGTTTTATAGTTTTAAAACACAGCCGGAAAGCACAGTGATTGAAGGTTCACCAAGTGTTCCAATTAGTTGCACCACGGGGGACCTTTTTATTCAGAGAGGTCAGTAATCAGCCTGGACAGGGGCTGTTCATCTGCTTCCATTTGTGGCTGAGAAGGGAAATTCCATGTTAATAACTCCATATCTGTGTGTATGGAGGTTCTTAAAATTAACAATGAAGCAAAATAATTAATTACTTCTGTAGGTAGAATGCAAACCTCCAAAAATGACTTGGGCTTCTCACCTTCGGCAGAGAAACGGAATTGAATTGAATTGAATTAATGTCACGTGTACCAAGACATAGTGAAAAGCTTTGTCTTGCGAGCAATACAGGCAGATCACAGAGTTAAGTAGCATAGATAGTAAATAATAGGTAAACAGCGGCAAAAACAAAAACACAGGTACAGGCGAATGTTAAGAGTTTGTGAGTCCATTCAGTACTCTAACCACATTAGGGTAGAAACTGTTTCGAAACCGGCTGGTGCGTGTGTTCAGGCTTCAGTACCTTCTCCTTGATGGTAGAGTTTGTAGAAAAGCATTGCCAGGGTGGGATGGATCTTTGAGAATGCTGGTGGCCTTTCCTTGACAGTGGGCCTGGTAGATGGATTCTATAGATAAGAGGTTGGCCTTTGTGATTGTCCAGGCCGAGTTCACCACTCTCTGTAATCTCCGATCTTGAATGGTACAGTTGCCATACCAGGTAGTGATACATCAGACAGAACATTCTCGATTATAAAAATTGGCAAGGGTATTCGCTGTCATGCCAAATTTCCTCAGCTGCCTGAGGAAGGAGAGACTTTGTTGAGCCTTTGTAACCAGTGCATCCTGATATGACATTCAGCAGCTGTTGCCAATGAGACTGTACAGTGCACTTCTGGGTGTCTTGTGGTGCAATGGTAGTGTCGCTGCCTCTGAGCTAAGAGGCTTCAGTTGAAGTCCCATCTGCTCTGGGAACAGGTTGAGTAAAATTCACCACCTGTACTTGGCACTCTGCCGCAGTGCAGCCCCAGAATTCGCAACTTTGCTCTCAGGTGCCATTATGCGGCTCAAAGACAAACATTCAGGCACCATCTACACACCCAGTCTTCCCTAACCCATGAGAGCTTGCATGCCATGCTGAAAGGCACGGAGAAGGTAGCCTGGTTTCTCCTTTGTGCACCAACCATCGTCATTAAAGATCACCATGATCTGGGGAAATTTATCTTCAAAATTTGTGTGAAACTATGAAAACAGTGAGAGTTTTAAGGACATACCCTGAATCGATAGAATAATTTTTTGAAGCAGCTCTTATTTCCTTGTCTCTTCTGTATCTTTCCATTGGCATGAATCTGAAATTTTATGTTACCTTGAGACTGCTATTAAATAGACATACACTATGTAAACTAACTGAGTGACATCTAAATAGTAAACCCTGGAGATGCAGGGATAAAGAAAGGAACAGTAACCAACTGAGCTTTGGCCAGTGCTTACAAAGTCAGGATCTTCCTTTCAGGTTCTCACAAACAGAAGTGCTCATATCAAAAGTTTGCTTCAACTTCTTTCATTCACTGTGGAATGTATCTGATTATTGATTTTTCCCCTCTCAAAGGAATGTTGTAAAAATTCATTATGAACATCAATGTTGGAAGGTAATCAATCGCTTCCTGTTCTTTAAGCCAATTGTTAAATTGATTTATGTCATGGGCAGATTAAAGATTAAAATTTGTTACCAATTTTGGAAGGAGAGGTATAGAAGGCCTTTGTTGACAACAATTTGTTCCATTGCCAATCTCAAGTGTACTGAGATTGCTATGGAAGCAAAAAAAAAGGAAATAATAATTCAAGTTGCATTTTGGTCGGTGTGTAAGATTGTAAAAGAAAATATTTTTGAAACCATTAAAGTTATCATCGCTTTCCACTCATGCTCAAAATTCTGCAGAGTCATTCTTAGTGCACTGCTTGTAACTTCGGGATGTGTAACTTTCACGCAGTCATTAACTCAAAATAAATGCGCTAACTTAAATAGCACATAACTTTTTTTACACCAACGACTTGTCCAACGGGGTATAAACTTGCATATTCAGTCGGCTGAAATTCCTGTGAAATTTGCAGTAACCAAAGTTTTTAGCACACTGTCATCCATTTTCTAATTTATCCAATTTTCACTAAAGATTGGATTAATGGAGATTATTGCATTTTATAAATGACACAATTTTATCACAGCGTTAGATATACCCTCACAACAGATGTGCCAGCTGGAAATATGTCCATTTATATTTAGGAAAGCATCTGTAAGTGTTAAAAAAATCATTACGGATTCTATTTGAATCCACATGTCTCCATTACTTGATAGAAAATGAATTCCTGGCACAAAAAAGCTTCTCCTCCAATTACCCCCCACCAAACCTTTGATTGATTATTTTTCAAACTTTGCTAGCCTGGGTTTTTAATGAGTAATGTTCCAGTGGGTCAGTGTTTGACAGCTTGTAGCCCCTTTCTTTGAGTAGGATTGTGATTCAATGCCAATTTTCGAGAGCTATCTGATTGATGAAGACCTTTGGTGACTCTGTTTCCTTGTTGACATTTGGTTAAATGCAGTAATTTATCATCAATGCTAGAATATAACTTCTGTGCATTCCCTACCCCTGATACCAGCGTCTCTTATTTATACATTAGTCATTTTGATGGAAGGCAAATTCCATAAAGTGAACTGCAACAGAGACATGTAAATAAAGGCCAAAAATATAATCACTATATATGTCAAAGCTTTGCATGTGTGAAACAATAACATTCTTGCAGGAAATCTACCAAAATGACAGATTCAATAAAATGTTTCTTTTCCCAATCTGATTTTTGCTAACCTTTTTATTAACTTTGTAGCTTTCTTGACAAGTTTGAGCTTATAGAAGTACAAAATCCACTCTATGCCATGAACACAATCTTACTTTGAAAATGGCTATTACCTCAAAAATTTCAGGCTACATTATCATTGGTTCTTTCGATCATTGCCATAACAGTGCCATCCGAGCTCTGTGAGAGTGTTCTTGTATCAGAGTCAGAATGCTATTGGTTCAAGCTCCACTCTGGGACTTGAGCACACATCATCAAAGTTGATGCTCCTGTTGTATGCTGTAGGAGCATGGCATTGTCAGAACGTCTGCCTGTCAGACTGTGATGTGAAACCAATCCATTTGTTCAGCACGGTTGTGAGATGTGGCACTTTCTTGCTTTGAAGCAAAGCAGAGCACAGCCACGCATGTATCCATTCATCTCTCAACCAACATCACCAAAATACAGCAATTCAGCTCATTGCTGTTTGTGGAGACCTTGCCTTGTGCAATTTGATTGCTATGTTCCCCTACTTGACTCTACTTCAGAAATAATTGACTGGAAGCATCAGGACCCATGTCTTCTTTGCATGCTAGCTGGGAATAAGACTATAAGACCTAAGGACAGAAGCAGACTGGAGGCCTGTGACTAGTAGTGTGCCATAAGGATTGGTGCTGAGTCCACTACTTTTCATCATTTATATAAATGATTTGGATATGAACATAGGAGGTATCGTTAGTAAGTTTGCAGATGACACCAAAATTGGAAGGGTAGTGGATGGCGAAGAAGGTTAACTCAGAGTAAAATGGGATCTTGATCAGATGGGCCAATGGGCTGAGGAGTGGAAGTTGGAGTTTAATTTAGATAAATGCGAGGTGCTGCATTTTGGCAAAGCAAATCAGAGCAGGATTTATACACTTAATGGTAAGGTACTAGGCTGAACAAAGAGATGTTGGACTGCAGGTTCATAGTTAGTTGAAAGTAGAGTCGCAGGTAGATACGATAGTGAAGAAAGCGTTTGGTATGCTTTCCTTTATTGGTCAGAGTATTGAGTGTAGGTGTTGGGAGGTCATGTTGCTGCTGTACAGGACATTGGTTAGGCCACTTTTGGAATTTTGCGTGTGATTCTGGTCCCTTTCCTATCGGAAAGATGTTGTGAAACTTGAAAAAGTTCTGAAAAGATTTACAAGGATGTTGCCAGGGTTGGAGGATTTGAGCTACAGGGAGAAGCTGAATAGGCTGGGGCTGTTTTCCCTGGAGTATCGAAAGCTGAGGGGTGACCTTATAGAGGTTAATAAAATCATGAGGAGCATGGATAGGGTAAATAGACAAAGTCTTTTTCCTGGGGTGAGAGAGTCCAGAACTACAGGGCATAGGTTTAAGGTGAGAGGGGAAAGATATAAAAGGGACCTAAGGAGCAACTTTTTCTCGCAGAGGATGGTGTGTGTATGGAATGAGCTGCCAGAGGAAGTGGTGGAGGCTGGTACAATTACAACATTTAAAAAGCTTCTGGATGGATATATGAATAGGAAGAGTTTAGAGGGATATAGGCTAAATGCTGGCAAATGGGTCTAGATTAGGTTGGGATATCTGGTCAGCACGGTCTATTTGGACCGAAGGGTCTGTTTCCGTGCTGTACATCTCTACGACTCTATGACTTTAAGTAGACCATTCAGTCGATTAGAGTGGTGCTGGAAAAGCACAGCAGATTAGGCAGCATCCGAGGAGCAAGAAAATCGGTGTTTCAGGCAAAAGCCCTTCATCAGGAAACGTCAATTTTCCTGTTCCTTGGATGCTGCCTGACCTGCTGTGCTTTTCCAATATCACTCTAATCTTGACTGTAATCTCCAGCACCTGCAGTACCCACCTCCGCCATTCTGTCTATTAGTCTGCTGCATCATTTAATGAAATCATTGGTGATCTGATAATCTTCAACTCAACTTTTCTACCTTTTCTCTGTAACCCATGATTCCCTTTCTGAATAAAAGCCTGTAAAGCTTTTGGACTATAACCTGTTGTCATGTGATTTTTGACCTTATCTCAGCCTTGAGTATACTTAAAGATCCATTCTCAACAGTCCTCTGTGGTAGAAAATTCCATAGATACACTGGCCTCTGAGAGAAGAATTTCCTCCTCCCCTCTGTCTTGGGGTGGTGTGGTAGCTCAGTGGTTAGCATTACTGCCTCATAGTGCCAGCAACCCAGGTTCAATTCCAGCATATTTTCCCTATGTCTGCATGAATTCATCCCACGATCCAAAAGATGTCCAAGTTAGGTGAATTGGCCATGGTGTTAGTGGCATTTGGCAGGGGTAAATATGGGGTGTGGGGATGGGTTACTCTTCAGAGGGTTGATGTGGATTTATTGGGCAGAATGGCCTGTTTCCATACTGTAGGGAATCTAATGTAAACACACAATTCTTTATTCTGAAATGGTGCTTTCAAGTTTTAGACTCTCCAACAAGAGGAAAGAACTTTCCACATCTATCCTGTCAAGTCCCTCAAGAACCTTATACGTTTGAATAAGGTCACCTTCATTCTTCTAAATTCTAATGGGTAGAGGCTCCACCTACTTCTCATGCCTGATATCAGTCTAGTGAACTCTCTTTGAAACATCTTCATTCCCTTTTCTCATTTTCTTTTGAACAAATGGCCCAAAACTGCTGACAGGATTCCAGCAGGGGGTCCGACTAATGTAGTTTCACCAAAATCTCTGTTCTTTTATATTCCATTCCCTTTGAAATAGAGACCAACATTCCATTTGCCTTCCCTAATACCTGCTGAACTTAGAAGCTAACCTTTGTGATTCAAGGATGAGAACTCCTAAATCTCTCTGTTCTTAGCTTATTCTATTTAATTACCATTCAGCTCCTCAGTACTTACATCACAATTTCTCACACTATATTCCATCTGCCAAGTTTTCACCCGCTCGCTTAACCTGTCTACAGACACTTTCAGTCAACCTCATCACTTGCCTTCATGTCATCTTGTCATCTGCATGTACTGGAGATATCCCATTTATTTTACCTGGAAGGTCAGACTCATTGGGGTACTTTTTTAGCCTTAAGTTATTCAAGCCATTGTGAGATTGTTAAAAATCACACAACACCAGGTTATAGTCCAACAGGTTTAATTGAAAGCACTAGCTTTCGGAGTGCCGTTCCTTCATCAGGAGGTTGGAGCATCGCTCCGAAAGCTAGTGCTTTCAATTAAACCTGTTGGACTATAACCTGGTGTTGTGTGATTTGCAACTTTGTACAACCCAGTCCAACACCGGCATCTCCAAATCATTGTGAGATTTGGTCGTGGATTTCACCTTCAGGAATCTAAACCAACTGAGTAGATGCCCCAGGAGATTTTTTAAAACACTATTACAAAAGCACTACTCTGTCTCTCTCTGCACAAATTGATCTCGGTGTTTCTCACAATTTCTCAGTTGCCAAAGGAAAAAGAAAAGCACAGAACTCTGGAAAAATGCAAGATGGAAGAATGAAAAGAATCACTATTTAAAATGTTCAAGAGGAACTATTGGTCAACTAATGAAGCGATGTAAAGGAACAGAAAGAAGAATGAGGGCATAGAAAAAGAAAAGAGGACAAATTGGATTAAAGAAAACATGGTTCAACCAAGCATGAAAAGCAAATAAAAAGAATGCAAGTATTGAAATAAAATATCGTGGGAAAACATAAGGGATAGAAGTTAATCAGAGTTAAGAATAGTGGAATATTCAGATCACGATAGGGGAGTCTAAAACTAGAGGGCATAGATTTAAGGTGAGAGGGAAGAGATGCTGAAAAGTCTAAAGGGACAATTTGTTCATACAGACGGTGGTGAGTGTTGGAACGGGCTGCCAGAGGTAGTGGTGGAAGTGAGTACAATTTGGCCATTTGAGAAACAGTTAGACACGTACATGGATGGGATGCATATGGAGGGATATGGACCAAATGCAGATAAATATGACTAGTTTAATTTTGAAAACCGGGCGGCATGGGCAAGGTGGGCCGAAGGGCCTGTTTCCGTGCTGTAGACCTCTGACTCTATGATAAAGTTATTCAGTCCAATCCTTTATCCTTTTAAAGATCAGCCAACTTACGAGTGTTTCCTTCCTATTATTTTTCTAATCAGAAATAAATGTTATAAAATGAGTTTCTGAAGTTACGCGAAGGTACTGCCTATATGTGATTTTCTCTTTATTTTGTGATACCTTCACTCACCTTCCATGGCAATGGATTTTACTGCTCCTCGGATGCTGCCTGAACTGCTGTGCTCTTCCAGCACCACTAATCCAGAATCTGGTTTCCAGCATCAGCAGTCATTGTTTTTACCTAATGCATTCTTCCACCTAATGCTCTTTGCACGATAAGGTTCCAAATGACTTCACTTCTTACCGTTAACCTCTTAATATTGTTTTTCAACTTTGAACCCTATACCATCCTGAACAATTTGCCTGGATCAATACTCTTAATGCCTTTCACAATCTTAGAAATGACAATCTAACCTTCTTGAAGTCCTCTCTTTTTTGACAAATTGCTGCTCATTAACGTAGGTTTTTTTTTTAAACAGAGAAATCTGATTTATCCACATAAGAATAAATAAGAATAAATAGGTACTAGAGACAACAAAAAGAAAAATGATTCCTGGCATGATTTAGTTCCTTATTAAGAAAGGATTGAGTGAAGGGAAGAAAGGACAAACTTGCTTCTGTGTCACATTTCTACCACATTTCTCAGCAAAATCTCAGAAGAATTTGTTTGAAATGCAATATGCGTTGTTATGGTAACAAAGGTGGCGGCCATTTTACACAAAAGTAAACAACACCCACTAACAAAGATAAGTGCAAATGAAGGAAAAAAAACAAGAAATAAAAGCAAAGATGCACCAAAAGAAAAATAAAATAACGCTGTGAAGACAACTGGACAAACCAGGCCGATATTCTGCAGAGTTTTAAAGAATGAGGCGATCTAATTGAAAATTACAAATTAAAGGGATAGACAGAGTAGATGCAAGTAAAATGTTTCCCTTGTTTGGGACGTTTAGAACGAGGGAGCACACTTTAAAAATAAAGTGGATGCCACATAGGAACAAGATCTGGAGAATTATTTCAGTCTGAGGTTAGGAATTCTCTACACAGAGAGGCATGCAGACCCTTTGAATATGTTTAGTGTAGAGATTGTTAACTTTCTGATTATCAGTGGCATACATGGTTGTGAAGATGAGTTGGGTTAAAGGTATTAAAGTGTCTATTCAGCCATGATTGTATTGAATGGCCGGGCAAACTCAATGGGCCAATGGACATCTCTTGTTCCTATTATGTCATTGAAGAATCGCTTTGAACATGGGAAGGACAAATCATAAAAATTTTATTCATCAAAATCTTCTTATTACAGATCTGTGTTAAAGCAGTCATACCTAAGCTCCGTGTCTTTGATACAAATTCCTCCTATCCCTTGTATGGATGGTCATTCAATGTTATTAATCTGAATGTGGTATAACCACTGCAGTGGCTAGACTCATTTTTCAGTAATATCGCCGCACCAAGGAAGTACAGAAAGCATTTCTTTCTTCAGGATTGGAGAGACACAGCACATGGCAGCAGAACGATGTTGATGGTTAAGACCACAGGTGGGCAGCAGTGAATTGACCAAGGCTACCCTGGACCATGGAGGGTGTGGAGATGGTGATGGTCGGGATTGGATTGTCCTGCACTTTGTTGGAAAGAGAGGAAGGATGGTCCTTTCTACGAGGGAGTCAGTTTGAGGGGTCAGGCCCTGAGTAGCCCCAGATCCATTGCTGATCCTTGCTTGTGGCGGTCGCAGGGGTGGCAGCAGTTGGTGGTGGAGGAGCCTGGAGCCAGGACCCCATGACTGATGACTGGTGGCAGCAGCTGAAGGAGTGTTGCATGGGGAACAGGAGGATTGAGACTAGGCCATGGCTCCAGCTCAGCATGGTGGTTACAGGAGTGGTGACGGTGGACCCAGGCCAATAGCTGAGACCCCAGAGCATGTAACCAAGATCCCGGAGCCTGTAACTGAGACTCTGGAGCCTGTGACTGAGATCCTGGAGCCTGTGACTGAGACCCCGCAGCCTGTAATGGAGACCCTGGAGCCTGTAACTGAGGCTCTAGAGCCTGTAACTGAGACCCTGGAGCCTGCAATGGAAACCCCAGGTCCTGTAATGGAGACCGTGGAGCCTGTAACTGACACCCTGCAGCCTGCAATGGAGACCCTGGAGCCTGTAACTGAAGTCCTGGAGCCTGCAACTGAGACCCCGGAGTCTGTAATGGAGACCGTGGAGCCTGTAACTGACACCCTGCAGCCTGCAATGGAGACCCTGGAGCCTGTGACTGAGATCCTGGAACCTGTGACTGAGATCCCGCAGCCTGTAATGGAGACCCTGGAGCTTGTAACTGAGGCTCTAGAGCCTGTAACTGAGGCCCTGGAGCCTGTAACTGAAATCCTGGAGCCTGTAACTGAGACCCTGGAGCCTGTAACTGAGACCCTGAAGCCTGTAATTGAAATCCTTGGGCCCATAATTGAGACCCTGGCGCCTGTAAGTGAGACCTCAGAGCCCATAACTAAGACCCCAGAGCCTGTAATCAAGACTCTGGAGCTCATACCTGTGAACCTTGTGCCTGCAACTGAGATCCTGGAGCCTGTAACTCAGACAGTGGAGCCTGTAGCTAAGACCCTGGAGCCCATTACAGACCTGAGAGTGTGTAACAGAGACAGTGGAGCCAATTACAGAGACCCCAGACCCTAGAGCATGTAACAGAGACCGTGGAGCCAATTACAGAGACTCCGGCCAATGTTAAGCAGTGACTGGAGGAGCAATGGAGGAGAAACAAGAAGAAGATAGAAAGATGAACTATATTGCAGTAAAATCTTGCATCACATTCAGTGTTTCAAGGTGGCGCTGGCACATGGTGATACTTTGCATTTAATAGACGTAAAAACGGGGGTATTTTTATATACATCTGACAATAAATCTGAATCTAAATGTTGCTTATTGTTTAATTTTACCAGAACAATAGTACAATTTCAAGTGCAGATAATCCCTCTCCATATCATATATGGCTAAGTTTTTGTTGATGCTTCAAGGTGTGACAGCTCCCTATCATTTGCATGGCCCAAAATTAAAAACTTTCAGAGGTTTGACTGGACTTGTGGTCTGAAGAAGGACACTTTGTTTTGTCCATTATTGTACTGAAACTCTTTTAAGAGGTCTCGTTATGTAAACACTTCCAAAATACAAAGTCAGGGAAGCATTACTAATTCCTCAAGCCTATCAGTTGTGAATATAAATTTTGATGTTATGTAAAAATTTCAATGTCAAGTGAGCTGTTCAAACATGTTAAAACTGTTCTGTTAAAATGTTAAAAGCTTTAACTATAGTTATCACTTGAACGATAAAAAGATGAAAAACCTCCTACAGCAAGCCAACCACATTTTTAATATTCTGACAACGAACTGCTCTCTTATTAAAATCATGCTTCTAATAACCAGGGATCATGATTTTATTTATTATGTGTCACTGTTCACATATATACTTCACCCATTCCCCATAGTCATTGAACTTCTGTTTGCAAATACTGTCTTGAGCAGATTGTCATGTTAGAGAGATGGTGATGCCTAATAAGCCAGATAAAGTAAAAAGTGGAGTTTCTGCTATAGCCCTTACTGAAAAATGAATGTAAATCTTTATACACAAAGCATGAATAATATCTGGTCTATATTGAATAATAGTTAGGGAGGCAGATAAATTCCTGTTAGGAAAGGGAATCAAAGGTTTTTTGGAATGTGGAATTTATGACACAAAGAGATCGTCCATTATCTTGTTGAATCGCAGGATAGACTCGACATGCCGAATGACCTACCTTTGCTCCCAATTTATATGTTAAAGCAGATTCATAATGGGCTCGAAATGTTAACTCTGTTTCTCTCTCCACAGATGCTGTCAGACCTGCTGAGTTTCTCCAGCTCTCTCACTAGTTGTATCAGATTTCCAGCATCAGCAGTCATTTGTTGTTACATGTTGGTTTGTTTAGCTAGGACTCAGTGTGATATAAAAACTGAAAGAATTGCATATGCTGTAAATGAGAAACAAAACAGAAGTTGCAGGAAAAGCTCAGCAGATCTGGCAGCAACTGTGAAGAGAAATCAGAGTTAACGCTCCAGTTCTGAGGAACGGTCAGCAACCCAAAATGTTTGCTCTGATTTCTCTTCACAGATGCTGCCAGACCTGCTGAGCTTTTTCTGCAACTTCTGCTTTTGTTTCTCAATGTGATGTGCCTGAAAGAGATAATTATAGAAATTACTGGGGAATGAGACAGGAAGTAAAAAAGATCTGGATTGTGTCCTATCACATTTCTCAAGGAACTCTAATCCCTTTTAAATTTGTTAGGGAGGCAGGTGCAGTTCACAAATGCCAATCAAAGAACTGTTTCCTTCCATTGACATTAATCAAGGTTAGTAATGTTGTTGTGGTTCTGTTCGCCGAGGACAAATTCCCAGTTCGGCGAACAGAACCACAACAACGAGCACCCGAGCTACAAATCTTCTCACAAACTTTGGTAGTAATGTTGGCAAGGAGGTCAGGATGAGTTAGAACCTTTGGAATCTTCAATATCTACCTGAACAAGTAAATGCTAGTTTAATATCTCACCCCAATGAACAGGACCTCTGATTTTGCATTAATTCTTCCATATTGGTCGGAAATGCCAGCGAAGATTACATTGCCAAGCAGGGATCGAATTGACAAACTCCTGATTCTCAAGTCTACGTGCGATATTAATTGTCGACTATGGCTCCTGTGTTCTTTCCTCTAAGTCAGAAGGTTCTACTCCCACTTCAGATATTTGAGTGTAAAATTAATGCAGACATTGTAGTGCTGAGGTAGTGCTGCATTGTCAGACAAGCCGTGACTACCATCTCCGATGGAGGTAAATGATATCATGATAAGATGTGAATAAGACCAGGTATGTTTTTGCTAACCTTTTTAGTCGGTATACTGATTAATCACACTCCTTCTCAGTATACCAACTAATCACATTCCAAGAGATTGTCTGTCGTTATTCCATTCCTGTATTTGGATCTTGCTGTGAGTAAATTGGGTGTTGAGTCTTCAACACTTCATCAGTGACTGAACTTCATTGGCTATATTTGCATCCCTTTAGTGTACTCCAGCATTTGTTAGGCACGGAGACAGACAGTGGAACCAAATCAGCCTTACTACCTCTATATTCACAACACAGTAGAATTAAAAACCATTGAAGACCCCGCTAGTTAATTTTAACCAGACTTTTCAATACCTCACTCCAGACTTGGTGAATAATTAATTTTGTATCTTAAAGCAAACACTTAAATGCTTAATACCCAATAACCTTAACAGTGAAAAATTAAACAACAAATCTGATTGATGTTGAAAAAAAACCTGCAAAGAACTGTGGACGTTCAAAACAGAACCCAAATCGGAAATTGCTCAAAAAACTCAGCAGGTCTGGCAACATTTGGAAAGAAAGCAGAGTTTAATGATTTAGGTCCAGTGACCTTTTTCAGAACTGATTGTAGCAAGGGAAGGGTTGGCATATATGCTGAAGATGGGGTGAGCAGGAGTAGTAACTATTAGGTAGAGAGGGAGCCCAGAGAGAGGGAACAGTTGGACAGTCAAAGGAACGGGTAAAGGTCACCCTGGGATTATTTCTATCCATGTGCCTATCCAGATGCCTTTTAAATATCGCAATTGTATTTATCTCTGCCACTTCCCCTGGCAGTTTGTTTCATATACATGCCAGCCTCTGGGTGAAAAAGTTACGCCTTAGGTCCTTTTTAACTCTTTCCCCATCACTTTAAACCTATGTCCTCTAGTTTTGTTCTCCTGTAGACTGGGGAAAAGGCTTTGGCTATTCATCTTATTTATGTCTCTCATGATTTTAAAAACTTCTATAAGGTCACCCCTCAGTCCCCAACACTCCAGGGAAAAACGTCTAGCTTATCCAGCCTCTACCTATACTCTCCAGTCCTGGGAACATCATTGTAAATCTTTCCTGCACCCTTTCCAGTTTAGTAACATTCTTCCTAAAGCAGGGCGACCAGAACTGTAAGCAATACTCCAAACGTGGCCTCATCAATGTCTTGTACAGCCACAACATGACATCCCAACTCCTGTACTCAATGCCCTGGCCAACGGAAGCAGCATGCCAAATGCCTTCTTTACCACCCTGTATTCCTGTGACACCACTTTCAAGGAACTATGCACCTGCACCCTTAGTCTGTACGGGACAACAATCCCCAGGGCTCTACCATTAACTCTGTAAGTCCTGTCCTGGTTTGCCTTTCCAAAATGCAACACCTCACATTTATCTAAACTAAACTCCATCTGCCACTCCTTGGTCCATTGGCACAGCTGATCAGAATCTTGTTATATGTTTAGCTAAGCTTCTTCACTGTTTACTATACCATCAATTTTGATGTCATCCACAAACTCACTAATCATGCTTCATATAATCACATCCAAATCATTTATACAAATGATAAACAACAGTAGTCCCAGCACCACTGGTCACAGGTCTCCAATCTGAGCAACAACCCTCCATCACCACCCTCTGTCTCCTACCTCCGCACCTCCGCCCTCAGACCCCACCCCTCCAACCGTAACAAGGACAGAATGCCCCTGGTGCTCACCTTCCACCCTACCAACCTTCGCATAAACCAAATCATCCGCCAACATTTCCGCTACCTCCAAACGGACCCCACCACCAGGGATATATTTCCCTCCCCACCCCGTTCCGCCTTCCGCAAAGACCGTTCCCTCCGTAACTACCTGGTCAGGTCCACGCCCCCCTACAACCCACCCTCCCATCCTGGTACCATCCCCTGCCACCGCAGGAATTGCATAGCCTGTGCCCACACCTCCTCCCTCACCTCCATCCAAGGCCCTAAAGGAGCCTTCCACATCCATCAAAGTTTTACCTGCACATCCACCAATATAATTTATTGTATCTGTTGCTCCCAATGCGGTCTCCTCTACTTTGGGGAGACTGGACACCTCCTAGCAGAGCGCTTTAGGGAACATCTCTGGGACACCCACACCAATCAACCACACCGCCCTGTGGCCCAACATTTCAACTCCCCCTTCCACTCTGCCGAGGACATGGAGGTCCTGGGCCTCCTTCACCGCCGCTCCCTCACCACCAGACGCCTGGAGGAAGAACGCCTCATCTTCCGCCTCAGAACACTTCAACCCCAGGGCGTCAATGTGGACTTCAACAGTTTCCTCATTTCCCCTTCCCCCACCTCATCCCAGTTTCAAACTTCCAGCTCAGCACTGTCCCCATGACTTGTCCTATCTATCTATCTTCTTTTCCACCTATCCACTCCACCCTCCCCCCGCCCCCGACCTATCACCTTCATCCCCTTCCCCACTCACCTATTGTACTCTATCCTACAATCCTACTTTCTCCCCACCCCCATCCTCCTCTCATTTATCTCTCCACCCTTCAGACACTCTGCCTGTATTCCTGATGAAGGGCTTTTGCCCGAAATGTCGATTTTACTGCTCCTCGGATGCTGCCTGAACTGCTGTGCTCTTCCAGCACCACTAATCCAGAATGCTACCTATTAAGCCAATTTAGTATCCAATTAGCTAGCTTTTGCTGGATCTATGTGATCTAACCTTATGAAGCAGTTTACCATGTGGAATCTTGTCAAAGGCCTTGCTAAAGTCCATGTAGACAGTGCTTATTGCTCTGCCTTCATCTATTTTCTTTGTCACCTCTTTGAAAAACTCAATTATGTTTGTGAGACACGATTTCCCATGCATAAAGCCATGCTGACAAATCCTAATCAGTCCTTGCCTTTCCAAATGTATCTAGATCCTGTTGCTCAGAATACCCTCCAACAACGTACACACCATGGATGTCAGGCTTACTGGTTTATAGCTCCCTGGCTTTCCCTTGCAGCCTTTTTTGGTTGTTGATGATACAAATATCTCTGCTAGGGACCTTACAATTTCTTCCCTGGCTTCCCACAATATCCTGGTCAGGTTTTGGGGATTTATCCACCATTACGTGTTTTAAAATCTCCAGCACCACCTCTTCTGTAAAATGGACTTTTTCCAAGACGTCACTATTTATTTCCCCAAGTTTCCTAGCTTCCATGTCTTTTTCCACAGTAAATACTGACGTAAAATAATTGTTTAGGATCTCACCCATCTCCGGGGGATCCACATAAAGATGGCTTTGTTAATTTTTAAGGGAGAAAGTGAGGACTGCAGATGCTGGAGATCAGAGCTGAAAATGTGTTGCTGGAAAAGCGCAGCAGGTCAGGCAGCATCAAAGGAGCAGGAGGGTCGACGTTGCGGGCCTTAAGGGGCCTTATTCTCTCCTCAGTTACTCTTTTGCACGTAATTTACTTGTAAAATCTTTTTGGATTCTCCTTACTTTATCTGCCAATGCTTTCTCATGTCCCCTTTTTGCCCTCCTAATTTCCCTCTTAAATCTACCCCTATTCCCCCTATACTCCTCAAAAGATTCACCTGAACCCAGCAGTCTATATAGACATATGCCTCCTTTTTTCTTGACTGTCGCCTCAATATCTCTAATCATCCAGTGTTCCCTATTCCTGCCAGCCTTGTCCTTCCCACCAACAGGAACATGCTAGTCATAAACTCTTAATACCTCACTTTTGAAAGTCTCCCACTTGCCTGATGTCCCTTTACTTGCAAGCAGCCTCCCCCAGTCAACTTTTGAAAGTTCCTATTGAATTGTGGGCGGCACGGTGGCACAGTGGTTAGCACTGCTGCCTCACAGCGCCAGAGACCCAGGTTCAATTCCCGCCTCAGGCGACTGACTGTGTGGAGTTTGCACGTTCTCCCCGTGTCTGTGTGGGTTTCCTCCGGGTGCGCCGGTTTTCTCCCACAGTCCAAAGATGTGCAGGTCAGGTGAATTGACTATGCTAAATTGCCCGTAGTGTTAGGTAAGGAGTAAAGGTAGGGGTATGGGTGGGTTGCGCTTCGGCGGGTCGGTGTGGACTTGTTGGGCCGAAGGGCCTGTTTCCACACTGTAAGTAATCTAATCTAATCTAATACTGTTGAAATTGGCCTTGCATCAGTTGAAAAGTTTAACTTTTAAACCAGGCCTATCCTTTTCCATATTCATCTTAAAACTAATAGAATTATGGTCACTGGCTGTAAAATGCTCCCCCACTAACACCTCAGTCACTTGCTCTGACATACTTCCCAGGAGAAGGTTGGGTTTTGCTTCTTTCTTTGAAGGTTAAATAAGAACATTTTCTTGAACAAACTTAACAAATTCCTCCCCATCCAAGCTCTTAAAACTATGGCACTCCCAGTCTATGTTTGGAAAGTTAAAATCCCCTACTATTACAATCCTATTATTCTTATAGCTCCCCACATACTTTCTTATTTCCTTCTGATTACACCATCATGTCAGGTACATCATTATGACATTGCACTGATGCCAGATTTTGAATGAATGAGAATTCTCAAACTACAATGATGGCACAATTCTCACATTCATGAAAAAATAGGCTTGCTCTTCCAGTACTTCAATTACTACACATTTGCTTAAAAAACGAAAACACTAGTTGTAAGGGACAATTCATGGAGCAATAATTTACCACCCATTAAGTATGAAACATGTTGCAATATTTCCATGTTAATATAATTCTGCATTATCAATAACTTCAACAACAATGCCCGCATGAATATGAGACGAGATTTCCCACACTGTACTCATGATGACCTTCCTGAACAAATTATTAATCGCAGAGACTTCTCATTCTAAAACTGACTTTGCCTATTTGTAACACAACTTTAGTGGCTGTCCTGTGCAAATTTGAATGTACTAAAACTTGGGCACCTTATACCATTCAAAAGAGATGGGAGCTAAATTTTTCAGCATCAGTCATGTGTTTTGCACTTATCTCAATTTGCAAGGGTGTATTGAACAATATTCGTGGGATTATAGAATGGGAAAGCACAGAGGAAGGCCATTTGGCCCATCAAGCCTGTGCCAACTCTTTCAAAGAGCTGCCCGTTTCATCACACATCCTCTCCACTTCCAGATGAACTTTCAAATGTTTTCTTCTTCAAACATTTATACACTCTGTTTCCTCCACACTCTGGGTTTGTGTATTCAAGGTCAGAACCTCATTGTGTGAACAAAAGCAGCGGAACCTCCACTCTGGCTGTTTTGGTTGCCACCTTGCCAAAGAAGAACAAACTGAGAGGTTCAAGGAAATGCTTTCACATGGACAGCGGTGAGAGCAAAGTCAAGCTTTTCAACATCACTTAAAATGTAATCAACCAACATTTGAAAGCATTTGAAAGTCCCCCAATTTATTGGAGTAGCACCTGAACTCACATGTTCAGTTAGTGAAGCATTTCATTGGGAAATGAGGCTTTAATGGTCATAGTGAGCTCTGCTCTGATCCATGTGTAACTGTGTTGATGAGAAAAGCCCATGGACAGCTGTGAATCACTGAGACATGAGCTACCAACATGTTTAACTATCTAATAACTAACTGCTTCCTTCTGACTATTTGGGAAAGCTGTATTTCATTTCTAATTTCAGTTTTCCCTTTTCTATCAGTCTCCCTTCTGTCATAAACACTTCTTCAGAACAACCTCCAGCAGAGATTTGTCCTTCAAAGAAATAAAATGATGGAGCTACGCAATATTTTCCAGCATGAATGCTCTTGTTTCTAACCTTGTCTCTCGAGTTAATGTATAGGCAATGGGATCAGAGTTGGTAATTGGGTCAGAGTATCTTTCCTTCAGAATTGCCTTCTCTTTAAGGATGGGTCATCATGGGGATGACACGGTCCAATACAACAAGTGTAATCTTGTGCCCTTCTCCAAGTCGGTCTGGTGATGCAGGGACATTTATCACTTGGGACTGTTGAGAGTCGGGACACTTTTCATCCACCACCAGTTGAGGCACCTCAGTGGCAATTAATGCCCAGTTAAGAGGCTAATCCCTCTGCCACTGGCATCAACCCAGTGGTGGATGAGGGGTGCCATGCAGGGAGCTTCTGATGCAAACCTGGTTACCTTTAATTATCTGGAGTGAGGGAAGTCAATCTGGTTGAGGGTGGGTGTCTCCCTCAATCAAAGGCATTCAGTGCCCAATTGAGTAATCAGGAATCTGGAAGGGCTGAGAGGTGTTCTCTGCTCTTTCTGCTGACTCCCCTCTCAATCCTGTTCCCCCATGATCCTCAACCTGTGAGACCACATGCAACCATCACTCACTTCTGTCGAGGGTGTAGTGCTGGAAAAGTACAGTCAGTCAGGCAGCATCCGAGGAGCAGGAGAATTGACATTTTGGGTATAAGCCCCTCACCAGAAATAAGGCTGTGGGCCGGGGTCCAGAGAGATAAATGGGAGGGGGGGTGAGGTTGGGGGCCAGGCAGCTGAGAATGCTCTGTCCTGGGATCCAATCAAAGGCCTTGGACAGATGTCATACCACCTTCCCAAATGGAGCTGCCATTCAATAGCGCTGCCGGTTTCTGATTGGCCAGCAGGAGTGAGCTGGTAGGACCGCCATTCCTGGGGTCCTTGATTCCTTCTGCTGGCCTGTCAAGCGCCATGTCAACAAAATGTAATGGGCTACCTTGAAAAACACGGGTCTATCACTGGCTTACCAGCTGGGAGCTGAGACCTCCACTGCCTGCACCTAATATGTTTGCTAGATCAATATATGTAGATACTCTCCCAGCATCCTGTCATTCATTCAAGGTGAGACATGTTAGCTTCCAGTTTCACAACATTTCAATTTTAAAACTCACAACCTGGTATTTCAATATCGCTCTGACCTTGCCTCCTTTTTCTCCATAAATCTCCTTAAACTCTGCATGCCTCTAATTTTGACAGCTTTAAGCATTTCCCCAATACCCCCCCTTACCTGCCCCCTCCAACAGGTTCAACTCTCTGGATGCCTTCCATAATGTTCTTCCCTTTGTCTTCCATTGCTTGTTCTCTTTGTAACTCTCCTTAAATGCTGCCTTGCTGAATACTCTTATGGAGTTTTACAGCACAGAAGGGGCCTTTAAAGCCTATCGAATCTGTGCTGACTTATTCACACTCATCCCACTTTCCAATAGCTGACTCCAGAGCCTTGAATCTTATTTCAAGTGCTCATCCATATACCTTTTCAAGGTTGTAAGGTTTCCTGCTTGTCCTAGGCACTGCAGCCAACCTCTGGTTTAAAATACTTTGCCTCAAAAACTCACTCCTCTTTTCTCTTGGCCTGGCATCTACTGTCATGCACTTATAAAACATTTTGACACGTTTTTGTGTTGCAAAAACACCATGTAAACCACGGCTAATGTGTCACAATACCTAACCTCAGCTCTCTCTCTCTCTCCTTCTCTGTTAGCAATTGTGAGAAACAAACCAGGCCATAGGATTTGTCAAAAAGAATTTACAATGAGGATATTTTAATGTTTAATGCTGTTTGTATTATGTGCTACTATTGCATAGTTTATGGGAGTCAGTTCTCAAATGCTGGCTATGGATATTAGAACGTTGCCAATGCATAGGTGCCTAGTTACATTCCCTTCAATATTAATAGCCATTTACTTTGGTGAGTTTGAAATATAATTTGTGTATAGTTGACTGGATGTTAAAAAAAAACCCAGTAAGATATACTTCTAAATGAGGTATATTATTGGGACATTAGTAAAAGGTATTCTGGGTTCATTACCTTCATATAATGTCTGGCAGTGGATTGCAATCTGAAAAATCTTTCATTTACCTGTAACCATATTATTTTGGATGGAGTTTTCCCTTTTGACCAATTATTATGCCAGCAATTTCCTGCAGTCGAGGTGCTAGCTTTCACTGATATGGGGTGACCTCCAGATAGAGGAACTGCAATAGCGTTCTAGCAGGTTTATTGAGAACAGTATGTGGTCGACAGTCGGGAACTCCATAACGAGCACATTGCATAATTCTGTTAAAATCCCCACTATGGAATACTAATTTGTTTTTCTATTTTTAAAGCTTTTGCATTGACCAAAAAATTATTTTGTAATGATTGCATCAAGTGAAATGAAAGGAATAAACGAAGAGGAAATTGTAATTTCATGGTTGCTATTTCTATTACCTTTAATTTCTCTCATTTTATACTTTATAATAGTCCACTTTAGTGATTAATAGTACCATGCTATCTTTCATTGACAATTTTATTAATGATTTAATGACTTCAATTTAACTGGACGATTGATAATAAATCGTTTCTTACTTTCTCAATTTGAGCAGATTTTAAAATTTAAAGTTTTTAGATCAAGGTGTAGTTTCAGGCATGCTTCACATTTCTAAAGTTGAAAATAATAAAGGTGTATATTATCCATAACAGCAAGACAATGTGGATGCTGGAAGAACAGCATGTTTCAACTCAAGAGAAAGGATGCATTGTGTTAAAGTGTAAATATATGATGCTTAAACCTGAGATTCACCTTCAACCCAGCCACTTCTGACTCTAACTGAGGCATGGGATTACTTTTTTGAGTAACATTTAATAACTAGCTCCTTAACCTAATGGAAGCCAACTTGTAGGTCACATTTGGAATTTGAACTGGGAAATGATTGGTGGTTTCTGTCTCTCTCACTCATACACTTACTCGCCCACCCACTCACTGACTCACTCACTCACTTATTTATTTGGGTTGCCTGAGTCATTTCTGACCATGGTCGAAAAGAGTGGTGCTGGAAAAGCTCAGCAGGTCAAGCAGCATCTGAGGAGCAGGAGAGTAAATGTTTCAGGCATACATTAGGAATGAGGCTTCATAATCAAGGGCTTCAGCCTGAAATATTGACATTCCTCCTCCTCAGATGCTGCCTGACCTGCTGAGCTTTTCCAGTGCCTCCCTTTTCAATTCTGATCTCCAGCATCTGCAGTCCTCACTTTCTCCTTCTTTTCTGACCATTCCTATGCTGGTTCAGGTCAGTTAGTATAAACTCAGCCCTTGAACTCTGTTTCTGTGTCCACATATGTTAGCTGGTCTGAAGAACAATTCTAGCTCTTCTGTTTTTAAAGTGGATGGTCACTGCAACTTCTCACATCTTAGATCTCGAAAATGCTCTTTGATGTGGGAAAAGGTAACTTGTTGCTATATTATTCTGACATTGTGAGGGATTAATGGATTTTGAAGATGACACTTTTTTTAAGATTCAGATTCCCTACAGTGTGGAAACAGGCCGTTCGGCCCCACAAGTCCACACCGACCCTCCAAAGAGTAACCCACCCAGACCCATTTCCCTCTGACTAATGCACCTAACACTATGGGCAATTTAGCATGGCCAATTCACCTGACCTGCACATCTTTGGACTGTGGGAGGAAACCGGAGCACCTGGAGGAAACCCACGCAGACACCGGGAGAATGTGCAAGCTCCACACAGACAGTCACTCAAGGCTGGAATCAAACCTGGGACCCTGATGCTGTGAGGCATCAGTGCTAACCACTGAGCCCCGTGCCTTCAGTCTTGTGGTATGGAAAGGAGTCTACTACTTTCTTTTTCCTGTCCTCAGTTTCCCGGCACCTTCCCCTGCAACCGCAAGCGAAAAGACCACTTCCTCCGTGACTCCCTCGTCAGGTCCACACTCCCTACCAACCCAACCTCCACTCCCGGCACCTTCCCCTGCAACCGCAAGAAATGCAAAACTTGCGCCCACACCTCCCCCCTTACTTCCCTCCAAGGCCCCAAGGGACACTTCCATATCCGCCACAAATTCACCTGCACCTCCACACACATCATCTATTGCATCCGCTGCACCCGATGTGGCCTCCTCTATATTGGGGAGACAGGCCGCCTACTTGCGGAACGTTTCAGAGAACACCTCTGGGACACCTGGACCAACCAACCCAACCACCCCATAGCCCAACGCTTTAACTCCCCCTCCCACTCCACCAAAGATATGCAGGTCCTTGGACTCCTTCATCACCAGACCATGGCAACACGACGGTTGGAGGAAGAACGCCTCATCTTCTGCCTGGGAACCCTCCAACCACAAGGGATGAACTCAGATTTCTCCAGTTTCCTCATTTCCCCTCCCCTCACCTTGTCTCAGTCAAATCCCCCCGAACTCAGCACCGCCTTCCTAACCTGCAATCTTCTTCCTGACCTCTTCGCCCCCACCCCACTCCGGCCTATCACCCTCACCTTGACCTCCCTCCACCTATCGCATTTCCAACGCCCCTCCCCCAAGTCCCTCCTCCCTATCTTTTATCTTAGCCTGCTGGACACACTTTCCTCATTCCTGAAGAAGGGCTTATGCCCGAAACGTCGATTCTCCTGTTCCTTGGATGCTGCCTGACCTGCTGCGCTTTTCCAGCAACACATTTTCAGCTCAGTTTATATTAAATCAATTGATTTAGGTGCATTATGATACAATTATAAAGAAAGTGGGACTTGAACCCAGGCCTTTTGACTCAGAGGCAGGGGCATTATCACAGTATTACAGGACCCCTAGCCATTAACAGTTCATAGGATCCCTACAGTGTGGAAGCAATCCATTTGGCCCAACAAGTCCACACCGACCCTCCGAAGAGTATCCCACTCAGACCCATTCCGCTACCCTATTGCTCTACATTTTTCCTGAATGATGCACTTAACCTACACATCCCTGAACACTGTGGGCAATTTAGCAAGGCCAATTCACCTAACCTGCACATCTTTGAGCTGTGGGAGGAAACACCTGGAGGAAACCCACACAGACACGGGGAGAATGTGCAAACTCCACACAGACAGTCACCCGAAGCTGGAATTGAGCCCGGGTCCCTGGCGCTGTGAGGCAGCAGCGCTACCCGCTGACCTGCCATGCCACTTCTGTGATCATTGCATTTGTGTCATTACTGAAAATCAATTTCCATGAGCGCCGCGTTTGGGGGATTTGATGCTAAAAGAAAGACAGACTAACTAATTGAAGACCAGAGGAGACTGAGAGGTAACTTCAAAGAGGTCTTTAAAATTATGAACAGGTTTGATAAGTTAGACTAAAGTAACATTTTTGCACTTATTCAATTCTAGAACTAAGGGCCAAAAATGCAATTTAATCCAAGAAAGAACTCAAGAGGAGTAAAGGAATTATTTTCCCGGAAAGCAGGTGGAATTCCCTGCTATGTGCAGAGGTTGATGTGTATTAATACATTTAAGGGGACTTGAGGTAAGTAGATCAGGGAGAAAGGAATAGAAGCATATTTTGATCAAATGTGATGAATAGAAGAAGTGTAAATGACACATAAATATCAACATAGGCTTTTTGGGCCAGATGCCTGTCTCTATGCAGTTCGTATATTGTAATACCATGTAAACAATACACGAGTTGCAAAATAAATGTGTTGTGTTTTGCTTTTCACCACGACAGCAATATTAGTTTAGTTTGCATTGTACAATCTGAAACCTGTACTATCAATTTGCTACTTGTGGTAAGACAATGAAGGCCTGTTTCAGGTACCTTTAAAACCTATAATCATAATGGGACTCCTGATGTTGATCCACATAAGTCTTACAGAACTCTGATTTATCTTTTCATATTTATCAAATTCCTAAACGTTCAAAGTACTCAAAGGTTCAAGAGGCTTCTTATGCAGCATTTGGTTAGCTGTTCAAGACAGAAATCACTGGAAGGTAAAGCACCTGTTGGTGGCTGCTGATTGGTGTTACTGAAGCAGCATGGGAAACAGTGAAATAACTCTGTGATAGAGGCCCTCAGATAAAGGGAAATGTGGAGAGTGAGTGATTAATAAGGAGAAGGAAGACTACAATTTCTAGCTTTTCCAAGATGCTGTATTTATTTATAATCTGTTAAGATTTCAGCCGTAATGGATTGTCACTATGTAAAGTAGCCATAGTCCCAGAGGACAATCTGGCTGCTGGCTTACATTAAAGGTGGTGGTTTAACCCGAAGGTCATCATATCTCAGGTGAGGGGCGAGGTTGAGAAAGTGGGGCCTTCATAGTAACCTCAGCCAGTGCAGGAATTGAGTGTATGCTGTTGGTGTCACTTTTGTATTGCAAACTAGCTGTCCAGCCACCTGAGCTGACCATCCCCAGTACACACAAACACAAATACATATGCGGGTACAGAGACAAGATTTTGCACGTGTGCATACAAGTGCATGAACACACAATATTAGAGGTACTATAGATACAGGAATCCTTCTGCTAGCTTATATAAATTGCAATTTGGTTAATCCAAGATTCATACCTCAGGATCATAGTTCTACAGAATGATAAATCACAGAAGGAAGCTATTCAGTCTAATTTTTTTGTTATTCATTCATAGAATGTGGGTGTCACTTGTTAGGCCAGCATTTATTGCCCAGAGGGCAGTTTAAGATCAACCACATTGCTGCGGGTCGAGAGTCACAGGTAGACCAGATGGCAATTTCTTTCCCTCAAGGACATCAGTGAATCAGATGGGTTTTTCGGACAATCAACAAAGAATTAAAGATCATCATTATATTCTTAATTCCAGATTTTTGTTGAATTCAAATTCCACCATCTGCTGTGGCGGGATTCGAACCCGGGTCTCCAGAACATTACCTGGTCTCTGGATTAGAGTCATAGAGACATATAGCATGGAAACAGACCCTTTGGTCCGACTTGCCCATGCCAACTGATATCCCAACTGATTAATTGCCCAGAGGGCAGTTAAGAGTTAGCCACATTGCTATGGGTCTGGAGTCACATGTAGACCAGACCAAGTAAGGATGGCAGCTTCCTTCTCTGAAGAATACTGGTGAGCCACATGGGTTTCTCCAGCAATCAATTCATGGACATCATTAGACTCATCATTCCAGATTTTTGTTGAATTCAAATTCCATTGTTTTCCATGGCAGGATTCAAACCTGGGCCCCCAGAACATTACCTGGGTCTCTGGATTAACAGTTGAAACTTTATTGCTGGAACAGCACAGCAGGTCAAGCAGCATCCAGGGAACAGGAGATTCGACGTTTCGGGCACAGGCCTTCTTCAGGAATGAAGAAGGGCCTGTGCCCGAAACGTCGAATTTCCTGTTCTCTGGATGCTGCCTGATCTGCTGTGCTGTTCCAGCAATAAAGTTTCAACTTTGATCTCCAGCATCTGCAGACCTCACTTTCTCCTCTCTGGATTAACAGCCCAGCGATACTACCACTAAGCCATGGCTTCCCGACTAGACTATTAGTCTAGAGACTCAGGTAACATCCTGGAGACATGGTTTTGAATCCCACCATGGCAGATGGTGGAATTAGAATTCAATAAACACCTGGAATGAAGAGTCCAATGATGACCATGAATCCATTGTTGATGTTGGAAAAAAACCATCTGGTTCACTGATGTCCTTCAGGGAAGGATACTGCCATCATTACCTGGTCTGGCCTACATATGACTCCAGACCTACAGCAATGTGGTGGACTCTGGGCAATTAGGGATGGGCAATAAATACTGGCCTAGCTTGTGACGTCCTCATTCCATGAATGAATTAAAAAAAACACCAGGAGGCCATCACCTCCCTGAATATTGTTGAGCTTTGATAGAGCTGTCTAACTCATGTCAAACCTCATTCTAAAGGTTAATTAGGGATAGGATCTGTTTGCTGACCCTAATGCATTGAGGATGATGATCTATATTTGTGCACTGTTGATTATTCCCAACTACACATGCATGAGTACAATGTTACACCATAGTAATAGGCCCCAGCCTATTCAGCCTCTCCTGATAGCTCAAACTCTCCAACCCTGGCAACATCCTTGTAGATATTTTCTGAACCCTTACAAGTTTCACAACATTCTCCCTGCAGGAGGGAGACAAAAATTGCAACCAATATTCCAAAAGTAGCCGAACCAATGTCCTATACAGCCGAAACATGACCTCCCAACTCCTAAACTCAATGCTCTGTTCAATAATTGCACTCTGTGAAAGATTAGCAGAAGAAACTCTGCTACTGTTCTAGCAAACATATCTTACAGCCTTTCTAAGTCTTGATATATTTCATGAAACCTGGTGCTCAGAATTAAACATAGTTCTCAGAGCATGTCTCACAAAGGTTTAGTGTTAACTTCCTTGATTATGCATTCAATGGATGCTACTTTATTTAGGAAGGGTATACATTTGGGAGAGATTGCAGCCCCCTGTATCTAATGCCTATTACCCTCACTTCCTGCTACATCACCATATTTATCATAGAATCCCTACCACGTGTAAACAGGCCATTTGGCCCAACAGGTCCACACTGACTCTCCGAAGAGTAACCCACCCATACCCATTTCCCTACCCTATTACTCTACATTTACCCTGACTAATGCACATAACCTACACGTCCCTGAACACTATGGTTAATTTAGCATGGCCAATTCACCTAAGCTGCACATCTTTTGGACTGTGGAAGAAAATTGGAGCACCCGGAGGAAACCCACACGGGGAGAATGTGCAAAATCCACACAGATAGTTGCCCAAGGCTGGAATTGAACCTGGGTTCCTGGCAGTGTGAGGCAGCAGTGCAAACCACTGAGCCACCATACCACTCCTTGAACTGAATGGGTTGCTGCCCCATTTTGGGGGCAGCTAAGATTCTACCACATTACAGAGCATCTGTACTCACAGACAGGCCAGATCAGTCACAGGTTGCAGATCTCCTTCTGTAATGGAGGTTATGGATTTTTAAAAAATGCAATGATAATATCTGTATGGCTATCATTAGAAGGGCTAGTTTTCAATCCTACCTGGTGGATTTTAAAGACATGTAAACAGAACTTTAGAGGGGTTCTCTGGATTATTAATCAGTTGATAACACCACTGTGCCCCCAATGCAATTGAATGGCAGACTCAGTTCATAATTACAGTTGAAAGATGTCAATTGCCTAAAAAAAGCTAATGTTTGTGAAATGTCTAATTTTTCCATTGTTATAAAAAGAATTCTATATTTTTGAAACTTCTTAAAAGTTTATGATATTTCACCTTCAACCCAAAAGCATTTCCATTTATTTCAATACATGTAGCAACTAAAATTAAAATTGGGGGAGTTTTTGACTTCCTTGGTTCCCGTCTTGAGAATGCCTCAATGTGATTGGCTGATTATCCTACCTGATGACATCATTGTTGCCTGATTTTTGGGGTTCCCTTGACTTGGTGACGGAAGAAAGGGGAAATACTCACCAGGGAGGTGACTGAATCTTTTTGAGGTGCTTCCTTCAAGTCAGCAGCTGTTTCTCTGCAGGCTACCAAATCTAGACCATGGTCAAGGAAAATTCCAGCTGAAAGAAAAGATATATCCTGGGTGAACTCCTTTCTTGACTGCATTGTTGTGGCGCCCACACCTCGTGGACTGCAGCAGCTCAAGAAGATGACACACCACCACCTTTGCAAGGGCAGTTAGCAATGGACAATCATTATTATGTGAATGAATACAGACCACTCCGCTATAACTTGTGTTTCGTCAGTGCGAGTTAGCCATAACGCGATTGTGGACGCTGTTTGGATAATGCAAACTTTCTACTGAACGGGTATAGCGATTTTCTATGAGTGATCTTCTAAATGTAATTTTCTATAGCGCGAGGTTGCGCTGCAGCTGAACGACCTATAAATAGAAGAGTCATAGAGACAAAACTGTAATCTCATTTCAGGCCTTTTAAAAATGAACATCCATACAGTTTAACCTAGTTTTGTGCTTGAACATTGGGGACAGCCTGGGAAAAATAAAACTTTAACGGGACAATCAAGAACAACTCCAAGGATATAATGGATGTGTACGGTGAGTTCAGGTGAAGAAGTAAATGCAGGAACATAGTTAACAGGAACAACCCTGGACCATTCAGTCTGTCTCATCATGCATACCAGACCACAGGATTACCTCTCCTTTGAGAGAGACAACTGAAGGTGGTTTAACGTGAGGGCCCCCACACCTCGGGCAAGGGGAGCGGTTGAGAAACAGAGTCCTTCATAGTAACCTGAGCTAGAGTAGGAATTGAGCCCACGTTGTTGGTATTATACTACATCAGAAGCCAACTGTGCAGGAATTGAGCTAACTAAGATCATGGTTAAACCAGCTTCCTGGACTGTCCCCATATCCCTTGATTACCTTCTTTTCCAGATTATATTGATCTCTCTCTTGAATATATGGTGTGGATATAACTGCTATAGAGTTTATAACTGCATGTATATCTCCCTGCTTAATAATTAGGATTGGAGAAACTAAAGCACACAAAATAAGGGAACAAGGACAGTCAGGAGAACTAAGAGGAATACTCAGATGGCTGAACAGTAGCAGCTGTAAACCACGTCAAACCCAGATGGCAACAAGATGTTAACAGCTGGAACACAAAACAATAGAGACAAAAGAAAAGCAAATAACATCTGGGTAGAGGCAAGAAAAAATGTAAAATAGGTTTTTAAATGTCTAATTCTTAATTGGATCAAGATCAAAAGTAAATGCACAGAGTTACAGCTGTTAAATTACAGGATAAGACATTGTATACACCTTGAGGATCTTAAATATCAAATAATAGTTGAGAATGACGAGATGAAAATATCGATTTGATGGTCTATTACAAGAAAGTATACAATTCTGAATTAATTCAAGTAAAATGGAAATTTAACTGTTTAAATGTATAGTTCATAGGTCAATTATGTCATGTAGTCAGGCCAGGAGCTGTGGGGAAGAAAATTGTGTTATTTACTCCGTGTCTTTTAATGTAATATAACCTATGTTTCCAGGGAGATTTTATGACATCTTTCATCCTGCTACACAATGTTAAAATATCATGAAAGCTTCTGTGGCAATGCTTGCAATAATCTTTAATCCATCACGAGATTTAGTAGTCTCAAGAGAAAGAAATGAACTGATTGTTTAGTACATTTGAATATATGATCTGATTGCATGCTTTTTTGAAGAAATGATGACTGAATTATAGAAGGATGCAAGATTGAGTTTGTGACTGATTATATATATGTATTAAAAATCAATACCTTGTCAATTAGTGAATATGGTGGATTGAGAGGGAGGCACATCTCTGTAGAGAAGGAGTTAAAATCAGAGCACTAGACTCATTAGGTTACTTCAATGCTGCACTGTGATGCCTCTGACAATATAGGTTTGAATTAACTTCCTCAAGTGAGGTGTGTGTGCATGTTACAAAAAAGCCTCAATGGAGAGCATGGGAGACCTTTGAGTGATTTTGTGAAATACTTCTCATAGTGCAGTAATGAACCATGGAGACTAGGATTGATTAATGGATTGCATGAAGCTCATGGGCTTAGTGCTTAAGGTGTGAGAGGGAAGATATTAGACATTGTGGCCACCAGCAACTGTTAGAAAATACCTGTCTGCTCACTTTTAAGTGATGATTCTGGTACAATTGGATGAGGTGTCCCTCTGTGTTTAAATAACCTGATAGCACTCAAGTAGTCAGGCTTTGGCATGAAGTATGGTCTCTCGGGTGTGATAATCAAGGGCCATTGAGACCTGTAGTCAGTACCTTCAGAGAGCGCGAATAAGATGCATAGTTTTAAACTATGTGTGGATGTGTATTTGAAAACTGTTATCAGGGGATTCACTTGACATTAATAAACCTTCACTGGCTGTTTAATAACCCTGAGATTGTGCTGCAGTTGAACCATATCCCAGCTATTTTATTATGTTATAGAACTACGCATGTATGGAAGAACATTCCAGTGTAACTGAGGACAGCAAGTTTGATTGATGGATGAGATTGCAGATCGAGACCATCAATCAGGCTACCTCAATAATAACCCACTGTCTGACCACAGATGCATTATTGCTTTTTGAGCATGTTCTACGTTTTCAAGATTATTTGAACAGATTGTAGTACATTAATAAAAACATACTTAGTCTGAATATCTGTGGGGGGAGTGCTTCTGAGACAGCTCAGTGGAGAAGGCAAGTGTGTGTTATGATACATGCAGCTCTCATTAACCTATTTTTGTAATCAACCTGTTCAGAGATGTTACTACAAACCTCTGTAGCAGGTCAGGCTTGAACCCAGGCCTCTCAGTCTAGTGTTGGGGCACTATCATTACACCACAAGAGACCCTTAGTAGCAGTACTCAATATAGCTACTTTCAGACTTTCCAACTTAGAATTTTAATTGGCTGGCAGCATTAATAATCTTTCCAATCCCTTGTCAAAAACCAAAAAAACTGGAAAACTTCAACACACTACTGTGTTCCCTGGCCAACGTCTCCGTCTCAGGTGAAAGTGAGGACTGCAGATGCTGTAGATTAGAGTCGAGAGTGTGGTGCTGGAAAAGCACAGCAGGTCAGGCAGCATCCGAGGAGCAGGAAAATTTGATTCTTCAGGCAAAAGCCCTTCATCAGGAATGGTCATCATCAACATTTCTGTCTCAGGCTTGCTGCAGTGCATGCCAGAACTGCTCAGGAACTCTGGATTCAGTATCGAGTTCAACAGTTTTAGGGCTTGTGGCATCTTCTCCCATGTCCTTACCCCAATCCCCAAGGCCTTGGTATCACATGGTCTGCTATTACACACAACCCACTAATTGCTCCCCCATTAGTAGCTATTCATTCTCCCACGCTGATTGCCATCCACACTTTTGTCTGTCCAACTGTTTCTCTCTCTTTTCGGGTTCTATCTCCACCTATCTTTTACTCCCTCCTCTCCCCCACCCTAACTTCTGCATTAAAAAAACATTTTCCCTTGCTACCATCAACTCTTATGAAGGGTTACTGGATCCAAAATGACAACTCTGATTTCTCTCCACAGATGCTGCTAGACCTGCTGAGCTTTTCCAGCAATTTCTGTGTTTGTTTACAATCCACACTGTTGTCTCAAACTCTTGTTTTGGCAAATGTTGAATGTTTTCAAGAAGGAGTTAGATATCATTCACAGGGCAAAAGGGAGGAAAGAGTGTGGGGGGAAAGCAGCAACAGGGGACCGAGTTGAATGATCAGCCATGATTATAGTGAATGGCAGAGGAGGCTTGAAGGGCCAAATGACCTGCTCTTGCTGTTGCTATTTTCTGTGTTTCAACACAAAGAACAAAGCACAAAGAAAATTTACAGCCCAGGAATAAGCCCTTCAGCTCTCCGAGCCTGAGCCGATCCAAATCCACTGTCTAAACCTGTTGCCCAATTCCAAGCATCTGTATCCCTCTGCTCCCCACCTACTCACATGCATCTGTCCAGACACATCTTAAATGAATCCCCGTGCATGCGTCTATTACCTCTGCTGGCGACGCGTTCCAGGCACTACCACCCTCTGTGTAAAGTACTTGCCACATGTATCCCCCTTAAACTTTTCACCTCTCACTTTGAAGGATTCCTTCACCCTGGGAAGAAGCTTACCTCTATCCATCCTGCCTATACCATTCATAAGTTTGTAAACCTTAGTCAGGTCCCTCCTCAATCTCCTTTTTTCTAATAACACTGCTGCCACGATGGCTTCAGTTTAGTGTGGAAAACACATTGAGAGCTTTAACATGACAATCTCAAGACTGGGAACAAGTCCAAGTGCAATTTAATGCAATACGTGACACTGCAGCATCATTTTAGTTGTTACTCTACAATTTCTTTCTTCAGTGATTCCTTCTGGCCTATACAATCACCTGAAAGATTTTGCAGTGTATTTGCAAGTTTTCAGAACACCAAGCGAATACTTGATTGCACGTCAACCTCTGAATTTTCTTTACAAAAAAGTAAATTAGATCAGGCAGCAAAGAGAAATTGATTTAAAAGAACTGGAATCTTGCAAGATGGAAGCCACATTGAGTCGATTCAACATTGCAGATGTGATAGAATCAGAATTTTATTGAATTTATGAAAATCATTGAAAGTGCAAGCTGTAGTTCTTAGCGAATGTTCTTAACTTGGCTCTGTAACTTCTGTCTTTCATAAGAACCAGTAGCAGGAGTAGGCCATTCAGCCCCTCTTCTACTGACTACAATCATGGCTCTTTTAATCTCGGACTCAACACCACTTTCCTATCCCCTCGCTGTAGTCATGTAACCTGTTGCCAATTAAGAACTTATCTATCTCCTCCTTAAATTTATTCAGTATCCCAGCCTCCACTGCACTGTAGGCAAGTGAATCCCACAGGAATTACAGGAAAAACGCAGCAGGTCAGGCAGCATCCAAGGAGCAGGAGAATCGATATTTCGGGCATGAGCCCTTCTTCAGGAATGTCCGAAATGGGTTCATGCCTGAAACGTCGATTCTCCTGCTCCTTGGATGCTGCCTGACCTGCTGCGCTTTTCCAGCAGCACATTTTCAGCTCTGATCTCCAGCATCTGCAGTCCTCACTTTCTCCCATAGGAATTACAGCCAAGTTCTCCAACAGCTTGGGAACAAAATCATCACTTGCTCTCCCATAAAATGTAACCTGTTATCAGTTAAAGAGGTAGAGTTTTAGGGGGCACCCGTCTTTTTATTTGATGCTCAGACCAAAAAGGTGAATCCCAACTGCTCACCAGATTGAAGCCAGTAAACTAGGCCACGGCTGCCACCATCTGGAGAGATCGCAGAGGGATGTGGGCCGTGACTGTGGAGTGTTGGGGGAGGGGGAGTCTCTGGGTGACTGATGCTATGTTACTTCAGTGGGCAGTGATGATAGCCTCCCACCCCTCTGAGCTTGACTGAAATAGAACACCGACTTTTAAGAATGGGAGCTCAGAATTGCACGGAAAAGCCTCAGTGGGTTGAGGATTGTGCACTGAGCAGAGGATTTGGAATCCAATACAAAAGGGGAAAAAAGTGTGGCTTTTCCGATCTTCACTAGCTAGTGAGTGTTTTCTCTTAATGCCAGGAGACTTGCAATTACTTTAGCTATCTCAATTGCAACTAATTGACCAATTAATCCAATGCAGTTAGAGGAATGGAGTGTGCATTGACGTAAGATTCTCTGGAATGCACTGCAGTCCCAAACGGCCATGTCTGCAGCTTGAACAAGTTTAAATCTAAGTTGCAGAGCTGGAGTCTGAGTTGTAGACGTTGAGGAACAGTAGGGAGGAGGAGGAGCATAATTGCAGCTCTTGGGTTCCTGGAGGCATTCACACTCCCTAATGTTTGATAGAATGTTAGAGTTGGTCAATGGTCAGGGATACGAGGGTGAGACTGCATGTCAACCAGCTATCAGGATCCAGCAGGTAGTCACAGGGAAAGGCTGCAGGGTTAAAGGAGCAAACTGTCCATGGCTTCAAATCAGGCAGGAAAATGTAATATGATGGTGACAGGACACAGGATAGTCTGTGGGGTCAGGGGTTCCTGAAGAAGGGCCTGTGCCCGAAACGTCGAATCTCCTGTTCCCTGGATGCTGCCTGACCTGCTGTGCTGTTCCAGCAATAAAGTTTCAACTTTGATCTCCAGCATCTGCAGACCTCACTTTCTCCTCAGGGGTTGGTGGTGATTGACACTATTCTCTGTAGCTCCTGGATGATAAATGGGGTGGGATGTGACCCACATAGGTGGGCAACCTGAACTCCACAGGGCAATTTCAATCCAATGTTGAATAGATCATATTTTATGTGGAGAAGGCAGGAGAATGGAGTTGAGAAACGTATCAATCATGATCACTCAATGGGCTGAATGGCCTGATCCTGCTGATATATTTTATGGTCGATACTTTCTCTGAAACAATGGCCTTAACCAGCAGTTTAGAGTTAAACAGCTTTTAGAGTACTTACATAAGCTCTTGTAGGGCGGATAATTTCTGTAGAACTGTCAAACTCCCGAGTTATTTAATCCACAGGCCTTTGAAAATGTAAAACTGTCCGTGCAATTGACAGGAAAGACACAAGCTGTCAAGTTATTTAAGTTCCAAGCTCTTTGAAAAGAATTATAAAAAAGGCTGTCTGTGTCAGTGAGAGATAAGAAATTCTACTCCAGTAGTTACAATAGCTTCTTGCTGATATTAATCTAAGCGCTATCATAAAACTGTTATAAATAGTTTGCTGCTTTCCACAATCTATCATTATCTCAGAAAGGGGATGCAAATTCACAGCTTGATTGACAAAAGATTAATAAAATATTAGTTGTCCTTTATATAAATGCCTTTGTTAAATTTTATAAGTGATTAAGTACTTGAGACCATTTGAATGTTTTGAATTGGCTCCCAAAAGGTGGAAGTGTGCTTTTATAATAGAAAGGCTGTATTAGATATTCAGAACTTAATTTTACTTCATCTCAAATGACTCTTGAGGTCTGCCCATTATGGGTACTAGGTGCTGAAAATGTGTTGCTGGAAAAGCGCAGCAGGTCAGGCAGCATCCAGGGAACAGGAGAATCGACGTTTCGGGCATAAGCCCTTCTTCAGGAATGAGGAAAGTTTGTCCAGCAGGCTAAGATAAAAGGTAGGGAGGAGGGACTTGGGGGAGGGGCGGCGGAAATGTGATAGGTGGAAAGAGGTCAAGGTGAGGGTGATAGGTCAGACTGGGGTGGGGGCGAAGAGGTCAGGAAGAAGATTGCAGGTTAGGAAGGCGGTGCTGAATTCGATGGATTTGACTGAGACAAGGTGGGGGGAGGGGAAATGAGGAAACTGGTGAAATCCGAGTTCATCCCTTGTGGTTGGAGTGTTCCTAGGCGGAAGATGAGGCGCTCTTCCTCCAACCGACGAGTTGTTATGGTCTGGCGATGGAGGAGTCCAAAGACCTGCATATCCTTGGTGGAGTGGGAGGGGGAGTTGAAGTGTTGAGCCACAGGGTGGTTGGGTTGGTTGGTCCGGGTGTCCCAGAGGTGTTCTCTGAAACGCTCCGCAAGTAGGCGGCCTGTCTCCCCAATATAGAGGAGGCCACATCGGGTGCAGAGGATGCAATAGATGATGTGTGTGGAGGTGCAGATGAATCTGTGACGGATATGGAAGTTTCCTTTCGGGCCTTGGAGGGAGGTGAGGGGGTGGTGTGGGCGCAAGTCTTGCACCTCCTGCGGTTGCAGGGGAAGGTGCCGGGAGTGGAGGTTGGGTTGGTGGGGGGTGTGGATCTGACGAGGGAGTCACGGAGGGAGTGGTCTTTACGGAATGCTGATAGGGGAGGGGAGGGAAATATATCCTTGGTCGTTGGGTCTGTTTGGAGGTGGCGGAAATGACGGTGGATGATGCGCTGTACATGGAGATTGGTGGGGTGGTAGGTGAGGACAGTGGGGTTCTGTCCTGGTGGCGGTTGGAGGGGTGGGGCTCAAGGGCGGAGGAGCGGGAAGTGGAAGAGATGCGATGGAGGGCATCGTCGACCACGTCGGGGGGGAAATTGCGGTCCTTGAAGAAGGAGGCCATCTGAGTTGTATGTTTTTGGAACTGGTCCTCCTGGGAGCAGATGTGGTGGAGACGAAGGAATTGGGAGAATGGGATGGCGTTTTTACAGGGGGTAGGGTGGGAGGAAGTGTAATCCAGGTAGCTGTGGGAGTCGGTCGGTTTGTAGTAGATGTCCGTGTTGATTCGGTCGCCTGAGATAGAAATAGAAAGGGGAGGGAGGAATCTGAGACTGTCCAGGTGAATTTGAGGTCGGGGTGGAAGGAACCCTCCAACCACAAGGGATGAACTCAGATTTCACCAGTTTCCTCATTTCCCCTCCCCCCACCTTGTCTCAGTCAAATCCATCGAATTCAGCACCGCCTTCCTAACCTGCAATCTTCTTCCTGACCTCTCCGCCCCCACCCCAGTCTGACCTATCACCCTCACCTTGACCTCTTTCCACCTATCACATTTCCGCCGCCCCTCCCCCAAGTCCCTCCTCCCTACCTTTTATCTTAGCCTGCTGGACAAACTTTCCTCATTCCTGAAGAAGGGCTTATGCCCGAAACGTCGATTCTCCTGTTCCCTGGATGCTGCCTGACCTGCTGCGCTTTTCCAGCAACACATTTTCAGCTCTGATCTCCAGCATCTGCAGACCTCACTTTCTCCTCAAAGATGGGTACTAGGTGGGTTGGTATGAGTTATGATTAAATTTGCATGGTTTAAATAAGGGATTACGGAAACCGCTGGCGACATACATTGGAATTAAGTGGGCATTAATGGCATGAGGGGCTGTTGGATATTTGGGGCATGGTATAACATGGGATAGCATGGATGGGGCATGGGGTATGGATGGCATGTTGTGCGGCTTTGAGACGTGGAAACTAGGGGGCTTAATATTTAACAAAAAGGCTGGGGTGAAGTGCAAGGGAAGCAAAGTGGGCCTTATAAACAGCTGCCTTCAACCTCTGTGGTCACCTCTGATCTGTGTCCCAGGGCCACAGGCCCTACTGCATCCTACATCCACCCCACCATGGGAGTGAATACCCTACCATTCTGGGGAAATACCCCCCCAGGCTGGAAATGCCAAGCCAGGAGAGTTCCTAACTCTTGCTAACTGACTTGGGAGCAAAAGTCCAAGCCTTTGTGTTGGTCATCAGAGTGAAAGAACACGATTGGTGTACAAGAATTAGAGGGTGACCTGAACGCTAAAAAGAATGAGGAAATTAAAAAAATGAATATCAGTTGAGAAGACATATGAAAGAAACTTTAAGGGACCAAAACCAGGCACCTTCTCCCTAACCCCACCCCCACTCCCATTTATCTCTCTACCCCCCAAGGCTTCCAGCCACATTCCTAATGAAGGGCTCCAGCCCGAAATGCCGATTTTCCTGCTCCTCAGATGCTGCCTGACCTGCTGTGCTTTTCCAGCAACACGCTCTCAACACTGATAGCTGACATCGCTGGGTTGTAAAAGAAATAGCTACTGTTTTCATGGATGTCCTGGCCATGATTTTCCCAAATTCCCTCAATTCTGGGATGGTCCCAGCAAATTGGATATTAACAATTATGCTTTTCAAGAAAGGAAGGAGAAAGAAAATGGTGGACTGCAGGCCATTTAGCCTGTTGTTAATCAATGTGAAGATAGTGGAATCTATTATTGCAGAAGTCTGAACAGTGCTCTTAGAAAATCATAATTCAATCAGAAAATCTCAACATGGTTTTCTAATAGAGCAGTCGTGTTTGACATCTATTCTGAGGATTGTAACTTATAGGGTGGATAAAAGGAACTAGTAGATGTAGATAACTTGTAGATTTTCAAAAGGCATTTGAAAAGACACAAGGTTAAAAAGCAAGAAGGCTAAAAGGTATTTAGATGGGTATATGAATCGGAAGGTTTAGAGGGATATAAGCTGGCAAATGGGACTAGATTAATTTAGGATATCTGGTCAGCATGGACAAGTTGGACTGAAGGGTCCGTTTCCATGCTATGCATCTCTTTGACTCTTTAAAAACTCAAAGGCTTGTGGGTGATATACTTACACAATAGAGGATTGGTTACTGGGTAGGAAGCAAAAAGTGGGCACAAATGAGCATTTTCAAGTTGTCAGGCTGTGACTCGTGAAGTGCTGAAAAGCTCAGATCTGGGATCACAACTATTTACAATCCATATTAATGACTTAGGTAAAGAAATCAATGTGTAGTCTCTGTGATTGCTGATAATACAAAGCTAGATGGAAATGTAAATTAGGAAAAGGATGCAGAGACTGCAGTGATAGATTACGTGACTGAGCAACAAGATGGCAGATGGACAAAAAAGTAAGTGTAAGGTTATTCATTTCAGTTATTAGTGTAGAAAAGTGGATCTGTTTTAAAAAAGCTGTTGATGCTTTGTGAGACTTTTGCATTCTCATGGAAAGTGCTCGAAAATTAGAACTGCAGACGGTGGAAATCAAAAATAAAATTGGAAATCGCTGGAAAAGCTCAGCAGGACTGGCAGCATCTGTGGAAAGAAATCAGAGTTAATGTTTCAGGTCAAGAGACTCATCTTTAGAAAGGGTCAAAAAGTAGCATGCAGGTATAGCAAGCAATTCTGAAACAGGCTTAAGTAATCAGTGAAATCTTTTAGCAAATCTTCTGGATGGCTTTGATTGACAGGCCATCTGGTATAGGTTAGAGAAAAAAACCCATTTCTATCTGGTTGTATGTTTTTAAAATAAGCCTTTATTGGTACTGCGTAATATCTGTTCACAATTCACAAAGTATAAGTCAGGAGCATGATGGAATGATCTCTGCTTGCCTGAATCTGTCCAGCTGCAACAAAACTCAAGAAGCTCAGCCATCTAGGACAAAGCACCCACCTGATTGGCACCGCATCCATTGCCTTCATTAATCATTCTCTTCAGCACTGATACTCAGTGGCAGCAGTGTGTACCATCAACGAGATGCCCTGCAATAATCACTAAACCTCCTCCTACAGTATCTTCCAAACCTATGACTTCTACCACCTAGAAGAACTAAGGCAGTAGACTACCTGCAAGCCACACATCATCCTAACTTGGAACTATATTGCTGGTCTTTCACTGCTGTTGGATCAAATTCCTGGAACTTCCTTCCAAACAGCATTGTGGGTGCAACAAAATCTCGAGTACTGCAGCAGTTCAAGAAAAGAGCTGACTATGACTTTCTTCAAGGAATTTAGGAATGGGTAATAATGCTGGCATTGCCAGTGACGCTCACATCCCATGAACAAATAAAAAAAATAGCACCCAAGGTCAGCTTCCACAATTAGCTAGTCTGAATCAATCCTACCCCTCCATCTTCCTGAGTTTAACAAAGCCCTTTAAACTGAGACAGGGCTGCTGAGTCTGAGATTTTCCCAACTTGAACTACTCACCTTGGTTGTCAAAGGCTCAGAGCTGAAAATGTGTTGCTGGAAAAGCGCAGCAGGTCAGGCAGCATCCAAGGAGCAGGGGAATCGATGTTTCGGACATGAGCCCTTCTTCAGGAGCCCTTCTTTTTCTTGTCAAAGGCTCACCCAACTATTCAGGGAATTGTGACAGAAGTAAATTTTTCATTGCTAATTAAGAACTCCTTACCTCCCTTGGAACTCTGCTTGTACCAGCTACTCGCAACATAATTCTCTTAACCATGACAAACCATTTCCTCCTGTGTACTAATGGGATCTCCATGCTGGTCAAGTGGTGGTGAACAAGATCCTTCTCGGGAATTAAATTGCTCATTGCCACAAAATTCTCACAACAGCAAACACAATATTTTTTAATGATCTGCCCAGAAAAAGTCAACCAAGCCGTAAGTTTTCCTGCTGCTATGGAGCCATGGCCTCAACAAAAATCATGGGGAGAATTTGATTTCCATTAGACACCATATAGCACAGAAGGAGGCCATTCGGCTTCGGCATGTTCTTTGAAAAAGAAATGAACAAGTTAATATCTTTCTGCCCCTACAGCTCTGCAAGTATTGCCTTTCAGGCTTATACACAATCCTGAATATTGCTGTACTATTACGCTTTGTGGTATGGTTAAACCGACATTAGGTGGTGATCAGACGCAAATATTTCTAATGGTGTCAGGTTTGGAAAAAGCACTCAGAACAAACGGCATTGACTCCAGCATGTTACACAATATTGGGATACATCCATAATTGTGCTGCCTGCTGGTATTAGACTGCAGAATGCACCTCTCTAATTTCAGATTTAACGTTGATCTTGTTTTTGTGCATCTCCTGTGCAGCAGTAATCCTGCATGCCTCGTTCTGTCTAAGCACCCTATGATTTGTATGTCCTTGTATGTTAGGATCCGCCTGTACTGCTTGCAAAACAAAACCTTTCACTGTACTCAGGGGCATGTGACAACAATAAATCAATTTAAATCAAATGAAACAATGTAGATATGCAATGACATCTATGCATATTTCAAAATATAGTATCGATTGCTAATCATTTGGGACCGAGAACAATCCAAGTTAACAATTATTGAAAGTCTAGTTATTGATTCTGGGATATACAAGGATAATTTCACCAGAAAACATTTATTTGTGTTTCAGACACAAGCCAGATCCAAATCATTTACCGTCAATATTGCAAAGATCACGGTCTTTATTAATAAAACAGTAACTTATCGTTAAATATTGAATAAAGTTATGGTCGGGGTGCAGGAAAATTGCCTAAATATGTCTTCAGAATTTAGTTAATTGTCAGATTGAAAGCTAAGGCTAATTAAGCTATGAAGGTTTGCACTATGCAAACAAAATATTTATACCCGGAATATCAAGAAAACCATCAAAATCACAGGCCCTGAATTGACTCATTAAGTGGTATGTTGTAAATGCATGAGAATCTAGGTCATAAATCAGCAACTGAGCATGTCCAGGTTCAAGTTATTGGTTTTGTGGGGTTTTTATTTTAAGTTTCAATATCATCTATGGAATGATTGATATGTGAGTTCTTCGAATATGTGTGCCAGTCAGATTGGTCGATCAAGTTATGAAGGCTTCTTTTAAATTGAAGAAAATACAGCATGATGTTTTCAATGCTAATGTTTGTTTCACAGTCTTTAGTATTCTTGTTGCAGTCTTTGTAATCGAATGCTTAGTGGCCATGTATTGAGTGTCCTTAGAAGGGTTCAATTAGAACATTTATGACAGAGGTAGAAAAAGAGAGGGGTTGTGTGGCTTTCCCAGGCAGATACTCAAATGTCATTTAGATGTGAAACTTTCCTTGACATCAAGGGAAATCACATTGAAGTCAGTTGGTCCAGATACAGAAGTCGGCAGAGAAGGTAGATTAAGTTAGCAGCAGGTGTCAAAGGCCACAGCCAACAATACATTGAAGATGCCAAGTGTTGAGCTCATAGAAAAGATCCAGGAGCAAGGTTGAAACTGAGGGATAACTACCTCCATAGAAGGGTTTTGTGATTCAAAACAGAATTGCCTCTTATTGCATGGGCTGCTAACAAACTCTGATCAAGGCTGCTTCTGCTTGGTTCATTGTCAACAAATTGTTCCAAGTGATGGAACGAGCTGCCAGAGGATGTGATGGAGGCTGGTATGATTACAACACTTAAAAGGCATCTGGATAGGTACACAAATAGGAAGGTTCAGAGGGATATGGGCCAAATGCTGGCAAATGGAACTAGATTAATTCAGGATAACTGTTGGGCGGAGACGAGTTAGACTATGGATCTGTTTCCGTGCTGTACATCTCTATGGCTCTAAGTGGTTCTTCAGTCAATGCAAATAGCCTCATGCCAATTTTAGGCCAGTTATAATGCTTGATAAAATAGAGGTGTGGTAAACTTAACAGTTGGCCGAACAAAGATGCATGCATGGGTTAGGTGTGGACTGAACCTGGCAGTGATTGACTTGTTTTATGCCTTAAAACATGCAATACATGGCAATATCCACATCATAGACTTTAATCTATTCAGGGGATTGGTTGTACATTATTGTTAACCTGTCAGCTACCTCAAGAGCCTAATCCCAAATTAATCTTGCCAATTTTTATTAATCTCAGACACTGATCTCAACAGTAAATTTATAATCAGCAAGCATTTACGGCTAAATTACTCTGACATAACTGAACTACCTTTGTAACATCAGTGATTTATTTTGTCAATTAACCCTATCTGCCAGTTATTTGCATACTTCTTTGATAATTGGCATAGAAAGGCTAATTCTTTCTCACCTTCACCTGTGTGGCTCTTGCTGGGAGATTGGGTTGATAAATATTAATGCATTGCTGATTGGTTCATGTAAGAGAATTCAGTGAGACCAATTCGGGAATGGTTTAGCCTGATGCAACAAACCCTCGAAAATGTCTTGACAAGTCTGGGTTAATGACATAATTTTACAGCTATTACCTGGAATGAGTGGATTGCGTTATGAGGAAAGGCTAGATCTGTTACCTCTGGTGTCTAGAGAGTCAGAGGTGGCTTAATAGAAACTTATAAGCTCATGAGGGGACTTGACTGGGTGGGTGGTGAAAGGATGTTTCCTCTTGTGGAAGAAGAAACTGGTGGTCATGTTCTAAAAATAAGACATCGCCCACTTCAAGGCAAGAGGAGGAAACTTTTTTTTCTTAGAGGGATGTGAGTCTTTGGAATTCCCTTCCTCGAAAGGAAGTAGATGCAGAATGTTTAAATTTTTCAATGTAGAGGTAGATAGATTCTTAATTACCTAGGGGATGAAAGATTATCAAAGATATGCAGGAATGTAGAGTTGAGGTTAAAATCAGAACTTATTGAATGGTGGAGCAGGCTTGAAGAGTTGAGCTGCCTTTGTTTGATCCCTGTTCATATTTGCACATGTTCTTGATGAACATTGAAATATTGGTACCATTGTGCTTGTTCTCTGCCACAAACTCCGTTCCAAACCACTGACTCCATCCCTTTCCTCACACCACTGACTAAAGTTGAAGCAAGGCATTTGCAACATAATGTTGTAATTTAATCCAACCTGAGTTTCTGACCCAATAGCCTCTTTATAACCAAACCTGCTCACTTCCAGCTCCATAACATCACTGCTACATCTCCCCTGCCCCAGTTCGTCTGCTGTGGAAGCCCTGAACCATGTCTGTGTTTCCGTTGGACATGACTATTTCTAGTGGCCTTCTGCCTGGCTTCCCACCTTGCAACATCCCTAAACATGATTTCATTGAAAACTGTGCTGCCTTTTTCTTTCTAGCACCATTCACCCATCATTTTTGTGTTCATTGATATACCATTGATTTTCAGTCCACTAACACAATTGATTTTGAATTCAAATCCATGTTTTCAAATCCCTCCCTTGTTTTGCCCCTGCCTATCTCTGTAATCTCTTCCAGCTTTGAAACCTCCTCTAAGATATTTGCACTTCTCCAATTCTGGCCTCTCATTATTTGCACCATCATTGGTGGTCAAGTTTTCAGCTGCTACTTTTCCAAAATTGCTCTCCATCTCTTTTCTCCTTCTAGAAGCTCTTTAAAACCTGCCTCATTGGCCAGTTGTTCATCTAGCCTACTATCTCCTCCCGTGGTTTCATGCTCGATCCTGTCCGATACTGCTCCTGTGGAGTCCCTTGGGTACAGCTTATTGCAATAAAGATGGCACAGAAATGCAAGTCGTTGCTAGGATATCAATCCCAGTGTTTGTATACAATGTGTTTTTAAACAACATATTGAAGAGATTTAAATGATTTAAATCTGAATCTTCAGGCAAGTTGTTATATGGCAATAGAAAACCTAAAAAAAACTTGTGTGAATTTGCCCAACTAACATGTTATAAAGGTCAGTAAATAGTGACCTCAAATCTAAAAATATAAACCTGACAGAAATTCAGATCTGATTTTACGTTCACCTGAATAGCCTGTGGGGATGATGAGTGGTCTCATACCCATGGCAGCTCTGTAACTGGTCTCATACTGAAAGATCTTCTGTAGCTGACATAAAATATATTAAAAATTAAAATTGCTTGCATTGTTTGCATGCAAAGTATAAATGCTGCTCTAAAATAATTGAAAACCTCTCAAACTATTGGACTTTCCAAAGCATTGTAGGCTGGGTGCAATTTCACAGTGATGCTGACTGTGACAAATTAGTTCTTGCTTCAGGCAATTAAAGACTGAAATAGATGTACTTTTAGTTGCCTTGTGATTTTACTAATATGCTCTCTTCAAATTCACATGCGTCCTTCATGTTTCTTTTTGTGTCTCTGTGAAGTGTCTTGGCACGGCTTCCCATCGTAAAGGTGCTACATAAGGACATGGTGTCACTCAGTATTTGTACTTCATGATGCACAGTGAAGAGTGAAATATTTACCTGAATGGAGACAATTGTAGCTTGTGCTACATCCAAATTGTACTCCGCTCCGGACAAAAACAAACAGACTGCGGTTTCAGGTATGAGCAAGGAACATGAACACCTTTGAGCCTGTTCCATCATTCAATAAGATCATGGCTGATCTGATTCCAACCTCAACTCAAACTTCCTGCATATCCCCGATGATCTTTCATCCCCTTGGTCATCAAGTATCTAGCAAACTCTACCTTAAAAATATTCAAAGTTTCTGCATCCACTGCCTTTTAAGGAAGGGAATTCCAAAGACTTACTGTCGCTGAGTGAAAAAAGAATCCTCATCTCTGTTTTAAATGATTGTCCCCTTATTTTTAATCTTTGACCCCTAGTTCTAGATTCTCCCACAAGAGGAAACATCCTTTCCCCATCCACCCAGTCAAGTCCCCTCAGAAACTTATATGTTTCATTTAAGTCAGCCCAGACTCTTCAAAACTCCAGAGGAGAAAGTGAGAACTGCAGATCAGATATGAGAGTGTGGTGTTGGAAGACCACAGCCGGTCAGGCAACATCTGAGGAGCAGGACAATTGATGTTTCCAGCATAAGCCCTTCATCAGGAAATCCTGATGACGGGCTTATGCTTGAAACATTGATTCTCCTGCTCCTCAGATGCTGCTTGATCGGCTGTGCTTTTCCAGCACCATACTCTTGACTCAGAGGATACAGGCCTAGTCTGTCTAGCCTTTCCTCTTAAAGTGATCCATTATTCAAGGTATTAGTCAAGTAAGGAGAAAGTGAGGACTGCAGATGCTGGCGATCAGAGCTGAAAATGTGTTGCTGGAAAAGCGCAGCAGGTCAGGCAGCATCCAAGGAGCAAGAGAATCGACGTTTTGGGCATAAGCCCTTCTTCATTCCTGAATTGCTTCCAAAGTGTGAACATCCTTCCAGCTATCAATGGTGTACTCAGTACACAGTATTCCAGATGCACCATGCGTAGATCGTGGAGTTAAGCCCAAGATCTTTTGACTGAGACAAAAGAGTATTGAGCCAAGGCTTGCATCAAAATCCTTTGACAGAAAGTAACCTGCATTCGGCAAGCATCTTTCAGATCCAAATGAGATCATATTCTACGTTCAATATCAAATAATATTGCCCACTTTATCTGGTTCTTCAAAGAAAAAGGCTGGACCTTTGGGTTAGGTTGTATAATACTAGCCCCACATTCCATGCAATGGTTATTCCAAGTACATTGCCATAGCTCAGGAGACTACAAAGTAAATAGATGTAGCTTTACATTAAAAAATATGATACCCGTATATTTGATCATATTACAGTAGGTCGAACCTGAATAAAATTTTGCTGATCAAACTTTACACCATTTTGTTTCTTATTTTAGGAAGAGGTTGCTTTCAGGCTTGCTGGTGACCTTCTTGCAAATGTATACCCACTTTACCAGCCCAAGCACAATAGTGTCTTCATTGCAGACATTTCCAATTCAAACTTCTTATTTGAATGCAACTTTTCCAGCAAAGTACATTTTGTTGCTAATAAAAGAGATTGAGTCCCACAATAAGACCACAAGTTAAGTCTTCAGTTTTGAGTCTTTCCTCACAGCTCAGAGTTCTTGAATTAGGGATCATCCTCAGGGCTATTTCCACAATATGCCCAAAGTCTATATATCTTCCCTGCATCTCAGTGACCAGAACTGGGCACTATTCTCAAACTATTAGCTGACGAGAGAGTGCTTTAAAGAATGCAGCTTAGAAGAAAGAGAGGCGACCTTATTGAAACATATAAGGTTCTTAGGGGGAATTGATGGGTTAAATACTGAAGGAATGTTAAGCTGCTTAATATTCCTGCTTTATTATCATCTGCAAATCTGACCAACTCATATTCATTTCCTGAATCAATGGTGCAAAATTAAACTAGTACAGCTGTGACCATTGAGGACCTCAATCAATTCTTTTCTATTATCCTGATGTAGCTCTTATAGCAAGTTGGTGTTGTCTTTCACCTTTGAATTAGTTTTGTATTCATTATCAAAATTTACTGAGAATTTCCACAGTTTTCAGCTCAAATAAGAGCTTTGTCATGTGGATGTAGATATATAGTCTACTTTTAATCCAAAGTTATTCATTTCAAATCATCTGATAATTCAGGTTTTCAGCACTAGTTTATAGCTCTGTTCTTTTGTTTACGTTTCTTAATTCACTCTGAACAATTATATTTTCCTTCCATGCAAAAATTTATAGGTATAGACATTATGATACATCAATGGTCATGCTCCAGTCCACTATTTCCTCACAAAGTCAATGAGGATCAGTGGTCAGGATGACCTCTGAATCCATACTGGCTGCTGCTCAATCATGATTTTTTATTTACAGATAATCCTTACTGTGTGGACACAGTAATGTTTCATTAACAGCATCACCTAAACATGTAATCTTCGCCCTCAGGAAAGGCAATATGCTGGGAACATTGACAGCTGCAAGGCTTCCTCCAAGTTCCATTTCATCCTCATTTGAATGCATGTCATTATTCCTTCATCGCAATTCAGTCAATAGCAGATAACATCGAAAGCCAATAAACAATAAGGGGCAGAATTCTAAGGGGACGCAGGAACAGAGGGATATTGTTGCACAGATCATTAAAAGTGGCAGGACAGGTAGAGAGCAGTTAATAAAGCATACAGCGACCTTAGCTTTATTAATAAGGGCAAAACGAAGGCAACTTATATAAGTCATGAGTTGGGCCTCAGCTAGAGTATTGTGTACAGGTCTTGATGCCACCTTTGAAAAGAAAGGTGTAAATGCTTTGGAGAGAATGCAGAAATAGTTTTCATGAATGGTTCCAGGGATGAGGAACTTCAGCTATGAGGATACATCAAAGAAGGCGTTTGGGACACTTGCCATTAGTGGTCAGTGCATTGAGTGTAGGTCATGTTGCTGTTGTAGGGGACATTGGTTGGGCGACTTTTGGAATGCTGTGTTCAGTTCTGGTTTCCCTGCTATAGGAAAGATGTTGTTGAACTTGAAAGGATACAAAAAGGTTTTACAAGGATGTTATTGGGTTGGAGGGTTTGAACTATAGGGAGAGGCTGAATAGGCTGGGGCTGTTTTCCCTGGAGCATTGGAGGCTGAGGGGTGACCTTATAGAGGTTTATAAAATCGTGAGGGACATGGATAAGGTGAATAGTCAATGTCGTTTACCCAGGTAGGGGAGTCTAAAACTAAATAGCATAGGTTTAAGATGAGAGGGGAATGATATAAAAGGGACCTAAGGGACAACTTTTTCATACAGAGAGTGGTGTGTGTATGGAATGAGCTGCCAGAGGAAGTAGTGAAGGTTGCTACAATTGCAACATTTAAAAGGCATCTGGATGGGTAGATGAATAGGAAGGGTTTAGAGAGGGATATGGGTCACACACAAGTAAATGGGACGAGATTAAGTTGGGTTATCTGGCATGGACAAGTTGGACCAAAGAGTCTGTTTCCGTGCTGCGCATCTCTATGACTTTGACGCTATGGCTTTATGCTAGGACTGTGTTCCTTTGAGAGAAGAAGGAGATCTGGTAGAGATTTTCAAAATCATGAGCAAGTGGATAGAGTAGATAGGGAGAAACCATTTCTGCTCATGGGAAGAACAAGTGCATTTCAATTGAAGCATTCAGCAAGGCATTGGATGATTGTTTGAGTAGAAATGGTGTGCAAGGATATGGGGAAAAGACAGGGGATTGGCACCAGGCAATAGCAGCAAGGCAGACACAGTGGATGGAAAGGCTTCCAGCTGTGCTGTAACAGTTCTGTAATACCTTCAAACTCCTCACCAATGTTCCCTACTCTTTTTCCTGAGTTTGTGGTCAATTTCATTAAAGACGGAGCCCCTGTAAATCTGTTATCACAGTGCATTAACTTAAACAAATCTGCAAGATAGCTTTTGAATTACCATGTGATCCTGTGCACATGAATCTTGGACAAAATATTTCTCCATGCTCAACGGTATTTCGGCCACACATTGTTCAAGAAGAAAGTCCATCTCAGTATCTCCAAGGCAACCAGGCTTGTGCATTTAACACTAGCCACATTGACAATGCCCATGCTCTAAGATCGCTTTGTAAACTTTCACAGTCATGCCTACGATAGGGTTAGGGTTGGGGCAGGGCCCTGGCTCCACCTCGGCTCCTCAGACCACATCTCTCTTCTGCTAATCCCAACATACAGACTGTTCATCAGACGTGTCAAACCGGTTGGCAGGAGCTGCTTCTGTTCTTCAAATCTGTTTTGAGTGCACCGACTGGCCTGGTTTCAGGGAAGCGACAATCGATGGTGACTTCATCAACTTAGAGGAGTACAAGACACTGGTGATTTGGTACATTAACAAGTGTATTGATGATGTCAATGTGTCCAAGACAATCACTTATCGCCCCAACTAGAAGCCGTGGATGACTGCAAAGGTATGTGCGCTGCTGAGGACCTGTGATTCTGCCTTCAGAGCAGATGACAAGGCGGCCCTAACAACAATGAGGGCCAACCTGACCCGGGCCATTAAAGAGGCAAATAGTGCACACGCACAGAGAATACACAGCCACTTTCAGGAGAGTGGCGATACGCGGAGCATGTGGAAGGGCATCTAGGCCATCACATAGAAACATAGAAAAATACAGCGCAGCACAGGCCCTTTGGCCCTCGATATTGCGCCGATCCAAGCCCACCTAACCTACACTAGCCCACTATCCTTCATATGCCTATCCAATGCCCGTTTAAATGCCCATAAAGAGGGAGAGTCCACCACTGCTACTGGCAGGGCATTCCATGAACTCACGACTCGCTGAGTGAAGAATCTACCCCTAACATCTGTCCTATACCTACCACCCCTTAATTTAAAGCTATGCCCCCTCGTAATAGCTAACTCCATACATGGAAAAAGGTTCTCATGGTCAACCCTATCTAAACCCCTAATCATCTTGTACACCTCTATCAAGTCACCCCTAAACCTTCTTTTCTCCAATGAAAACAGCCCCAAGTGCCTCAGCCTTTCCTCATACGATCTTCCTACCATACCAGGCAACATCCTGGCAAACCTCCTCTGCACCCGTTCCAGTGCCTCCACATCCTTCCTATAGTATGGCGACCAAAACTGCACACAATACTCCAGATGCGGCCGCACCAGAGTCTTATACAACTGTAACATGACCTCAGGACTCCAGAACTCAATTTCTCTACCAATAAAAGCCAGTACACCATATGCCTTCTTCACCGCACTATTTACCTGGGTGGCAACTTTCAGAGATCTGTGTACATGGACACCAAGATCCCTCTGCTCATCCACACTACCAAGTATCCGACCATTAGCCCAGTACCCCATCTTTTTGTTACTCTTACCAAAGTGAATCACCTCACACTTACCTACATTGAACTCCATTTGCCACCTTTCTGCCCAGCTCTGCAGCTTATCTATATCCCGCTGTAACCTGACACATACTTCCTCACTGTCAACAACTCCACTGACTTTCGTATCATCCGCAAACTTCTCACCCAACCTTCTAGCCTCTCCTTCAGGTCATTTATAAAAATGACAAACAGCAATGGTCCCAAAACAGATCCTTGTGGAACACCACTAGTAACTGCACTCCAAGATGAACCTTTACCATTGACTACTACCCTCTGTCTTCTTCCAGCCAGCCAATTCCTAATCCAAACCTCTAATTCACCCTCAATGCCATACCTCCGTATTTTTGCAGTAGCCTACCATGGGGAACCTTATCAAACGCCTTACTAAAATCCATATACACCACATCTACCGCTTTACCCTCGTCTACCTCCTTAGTCACCTTCTCAAAGAATTCAATAAGGTATGTGAGGCACGACCTGCCCTTCACAAACCATGCTGACTATCCTTGATCACATTATTCCTATCCAGATGTTCATACATCTTATCCATTACAATTCTCTCCAAGACTTTGCCCACAACAGAAGTGAGACTCACCGGCCTATTGTTACTAGGGTTATCCCTACTCCCTTTCTTGAAAAAGGGAACCACATTTGCTATCCTCCAGTCTTCTGGCACTATTTCTGTAGACAACGAGGACATAAAAATCAAGGCCAATGGCTCTGCAATCTCCTTCCTTGCTTCCCAGAGAATCCTAGGATAAATGCTATCAGGCCCAGGGGACTTATCTATTTTCACCCTTTCCAGAATTTCCAACACCTCTTCCCTACATACCTCAAAGTCGTCCATTCTAATTAATTGTGACTCAGTATTCACATCGGCAACAAATGTCCTGTTCCTGAGTGAATACTGACGAAAAGTATTCATTCAGTGTCTCCCCAATCTCTTCAGCCTCCACACGCAACTTCCCACTACTATCCTTGACTGGACCTATTCCTACCCTAGTCATTCTTTTATTCCTGACATACCTATAGAAAGCCTTTGGGTTTTCCCTAATCCTACCAACTAAGGACTTTTCATGTCCCCTCCTTGCTGCTCTTAGCTCTCTCTTCAGATCCTTCCTGGCTACCTTATAACTCTCAATCGCCCCAATTGAACCTTCACGCCTCATCTTTGCATAGGCCGCCCTCTTCCCTTTAACAAGGGATTCCAATTCCTTATTAAATCACGGCTCCCTCACACGACCCTTTCCTCCCTGCCTGACAGGTACATACTTATCAAGGACACTCAATAGTTGCTCCTTGAACAAGCTCCACATATCAATTGCGCCCTTCCCTTGAAGCCTACTTTTCTAAGCCACGCATCCTATGTCATACCTCAACGCATCATAATTTCCCTGCCCCCAGCTATAACTCTTGCCCTGCAGTGCACACTTATCCCTCTCCATCACTAGAGTAAAAGTCACCGAATTGTGGTCACTGTCCCCAAAGTGCTCACCTACCTCCAATTCTAACACCTCGCCTGGTTCGTTACCCAGAACCAAATCCAGTATGGCCTCACCTCTTGTTGGCCTGTCTACATATTGTGTCAGGAAATCCTCCTGCACACATTGGACAAACACCGACCCATCTAACGAACTCGAGCTATAGCTTTCCCAGTCAATATCAGGAAAGTTAAAGGCCCCCATAACAACCACCCTATTACTTTCACTCTTCTCCTGAATCATCCTCGCAATCCTTTCTTCTACGTCTCTAGGACTATTAGGAGGCCTGTAGAAAACTCCTAACAGGGTGACCTCTCCTTTGCTATTCCTAACCTCAGCCCAAACTACCTCAGATGGCGAGTCTTCATCCATCGTCCTTTCCACCGCTGTAAGACTATCTTTGACAAGCAATGCCACACCTCTCCCTCTTTACCCCCACCTCTGACCCTACTAAAACATTTAAACCCTGGAACCTGCAACAGCCAATCCTGTCCCTGTTCTACCCATGTCTCCGTAATAGCCACAACATCGAAATCCCAGGTACCAACCCACGCTGCAAGTTCACCTACCTTATTTCGTATACTTCTTGCATTGAAGTATACACACTTCAAGCCACTTTCCTGTTTATAGGCACCCTCGTTTGAGATTGACACCATGTTCCTAACCTCCCTACACTCCAGGTCCTGCACCCTAAAGCTACAGTCTAGGTTCCCATGCCCCTGCAGAGTTAGTTTCAACCTCCCCCAAGAGCACTAGCAAACCTCCCCCCAAGGATACTGGTGCCCCTCAGGTTCAGCTGTAGACCATCCTGTTTATAGAGGTCCCACCTTCCCCAGAAAGAACCCCAGTTATCCAACCACAGAACAGCATTGCCTTCTTGTGCTGGTGATGCCTCCCTCCCAGATGAGTTGAACAACTTCTATGCACAGTTTGAGGCATGAAGTGACATGGCAGCAAGGAAGTCCACCTCCCTCCCAATGACCAGGTGCTGTGTCTTACCAAGGCCAATGTGAGGGAAAACCCTATGCAGAGTCAACCCCACGGAAGGTTGCTGCACCAGATAACCATCCCTGGCAGAGTGCTCAGAGGATGCTGAGATGTACTGGCAGATGTTCTCACAGACATCTTCAATATCTCCCTGAGCTGTGCCTGAGTTCCAATGTGCTTCAAGGCCACTACCATTGTCCCCATGTCAAAGACATCTTCAGCGTCTTGTCTCAACTAATACAGCCCTGTTGCTCTTAGACCCATCATTATGAAATGTTTCGAGAGGCTCGTGATGAGGCATGTTAAGATCACTGGATAACCTGTAGTCCGTGTATCGACCAAACCACTCAACAGATAAAACTATTTCCACCACCTTCCATCTAGCCCTCACCCACCTGGAGAAAAAGGACACCTACATCTGACTGCTGTTCATAAACTTCAGTTCTGCATTTAACATGATTATTCCTCAGCGCCAGATTGGAAAGCTGAGTCTGCTGGCCCTAAATACCTCCCTGTGTAACTGGATCCTGGACTTCCTGACTGGGAGACCTCAGTCATTCTGGATTGGGAACAGCATCTCCAACACCATCACACTGAGTATGGAGGCCTCCCCCAGGGCTGTGTGCTCAGTCCATTGCTGTTCACCCTGTTGACACATGATTGTGCAGCGATGCACAGCTCAAATCACATCATTGAGTTCGCTGATGATACGACTGTAGTGGGTCTCATCAGCACGAATGCCAAGTCAGCATACAGAGAGGAGGTGCAGCGGCTTATGGACTGATGCAGAGCAAACAACCTGTCTCTGAACGTGGACAAAATGAAAGAGATGGTTGTTAACTTCAGGAGGGCACGGAGCGACCACTCTCCGCTGGACATTGATGGCTCTCCTGTGGAGATCGTGAAGAGCACCAAATTTCTTGGTGTACACCTGGCGGAGAATCTCACATGGACCCTCAACACCAGCTCCGTAGCCAAGGAAGCTAGCAGCATCTCTACTTTCTGTGCAGGCTGAGGAAAGCCCGCCTCCCAACCTCCATCCTCACCACATTCTACAGAGGGTTCATTGAGAGTACCCTGAGCTGCTGCATCACTGCCTGGTTTGGGAATTGCACTGTCTTGGATCGTAAGACCCTACACTCGATAGTGAGGACAGCTGAGAGGATCATCGGTGTCTTTCTTCCCTCCATTATAGACATTTACACCACACACTTCATCTGAAAGGCTAAGAGCATTGTGGAAGACCCCACACACCCCTCACTCAAACTCCTCTCCCTCCTGCCATCTGGCAGAAGATACCAGAGCATTTCGTCTCTCAGAAATTTGCAATGGTTTCTTCCCCCACGCCATCAGGCTCCTTAACACAGTTGATCGGTCTCTTTCCCATCTGAAATTCTTTGCAGTACTTTGAATTGATGCTAGAAAATGTCTATTATTTATCGTTCTTCAATTACACTGTAACTTGTGTGTTTTGTGCTTCTTATACACTTTATGCCGTGTACGACTGTGTAGTTAATGCTGTCCATGTAGCACCTCAGTCCTGGAGGAACACTGTCTCGTATTTACTGTATAGTTGTATATGGTAGAAGTGACAAATAAAAAGCTACTCTACTAATTCAGTTTCTTCACACAATATTGAAGTGAGGCCAATGTAACTGCGATTATCCCATGTGCTTTGCTGCCCTTGTTTTCGAAATAATCAGTAATGTCTCAAGTTTGTAAGGACTTTCTCTTTTGATTTGACATTTTTAACAATTGGAGATTGAAATGACTTTTAAAAGTTAATGTTTTGGCCAGGATGTTGCATGTTTTAAAAGCCACTAACCTGACACTCATTGCAGGCATCATATAAACAACTATTTAAACAAGCAGCTAGTTTGAAGACTACCGAACTGAGTGCAGTGTATCAATGCAGCTTTTGTTGGTTGATTAGTCTCCGAGCAGGTGACCAGTTATCAATGATAGTGACCATTTTGCCTGCCAACAACGGTGTGATTGGTTGTCAGGTAACTGGACCTGAGAACACATTACAGAGAGAGAGAGGAGAGTGTGGTACTACCCCAGCTTAGAAGCAATCTCTCTGTTCTCTGCAGTCAAAACTCGCTGGAAAAAAATCCAGCTTTCCTGCAAAAGTTGTTGTAAGCTGTGACTTTTAACTGATAAGTCAGAGACTTTTGTTAAATGTACCACTCATCTTGTGTCTCTCACCTACCAATAGAAGAAACTGGAGAAAGAGAATAAAAGCAATTTACTGATTGGTGGAGAAGTCATAATGATCATTTCAACAACAGCATCTGGGAACAAAGACTACTGAGCTATCTTTCCAGGTAGCTGTCAATAATCTAGAGTACATTGTCTTGTTGTGCGTCTCTGTGTAAGAGGATTAGTGTTGTAATTAATCATATATAGATGGTTTCTAATCACTTACTTGTATCTGGAGACTAATAAATAGTGATGCTTGTTGGATAACTGCTTCATGCTTTGGATGAATTTGGGTCTGAAAGTCAGATAAAATGGGGAATTTTGCATATTCTTAAAAATCTTTAATTTCTGTGACAACTTCGGGAATAGCAGGCTTGATTGCCCTCATGTTCTTCCAGTGAGGCACAATAGGTTTAAAACACAAAAGACTGGACAGTAATGGCATTTGTATGCAATTTCTGTTAACATGATATATGAAACAATTCAAACTCAGAAAATTCAGCATTTATGTCCTTGCACTGTAATTCTTTCCCGTAAACCTTTTAGATGTGATCTGTGTGGTCGTGATGCTGGTCACTGGTCCACCCCTTGAGATGGAACATTAGCCTCTCTGGGGAGCTTGGGGCTTTGAGTGGAAACGTCAACTTGAACAATATAGCGAAACAAATGAATTTTCAAAATTTATGATAGTCCTGTTTCAGAAAGTGACAGGAAATTGAAATATGAAGGAAGGCTGCAGTTTAGTGACAGATATATTGTTGGTTGAGGAAGATAAATTAGAATTTGGCAGACAGTGTGGTGATGATTCTTTCGGAATGAATCTGTCCAAACTTTTCACGTGGGGTAAACGATGAGACTGAATTTCAGTATCTTTTTTTGGCAAGGCCAACCTCATTAGAAGAGCTGCACTCAGCTAACTGATGGAATACACTTGATTCTTGCGGGAACAGTGTGGAGGTTTTAAAAGACTTAACCATTTCGGGACTATAAGGTATTCTGACAATGTCATATGACAATACTGATCTAGGTTTTCTGCTGGAAACTGTCAGCATTTTCCATTATTGCTCCAATGACACTGACAGCAAACTCTGAAGGTTGTATTCATGCAAATTACTGTGGAAATTCACAAGTTGCTGACAGTGATTTGACATTTCTCCAGCGGATATGCTTTAGAAATTCCCCTGTCTGCCGCAGAAGTGGGGAGATCAATTAAATTGATGGTGACTTCTAATTCTACATTATTAGTTTCATTGCAAAGAAAACTCCTCAAAATTCACATCTTGTTGGATCAGAAGTAATTGGCTTTAATGGAGCAATAATATCATTGTAACTTAAAAACATCCTGACTGGCCCTGAAAAGCTAATTCTATATTTGTGAAATATCACATTTCTATGTAATGACAAAAAAATAAAAAGATGGATTTTTTGTTTCTTTAGATGTATCTTTGTTTTGTTCCAATCAATTTATTTCACCATCTCAAAAGGAATATTACCAGCAAAGAACATGAATTGCCTTTGACTACCTCGCTGTTGTGTGAAATTACCTCGATGTGATTGGTTCTTCATTCACTCTTAGATGTTACTGCTGGTTGACAACCCATTGACTTGATTCTACATTTAAATGGTCATTCGAAAAGTAGAACAGAACAACACAGGGATGACTAGGTCTTTGAGGGTAAGCTTTCTTTTAGATCAGAGTCAAGTTTGATTCACTGCAAACTACCAAAACTGAACCAAGGCATGGTGCTTTTTGAATGTCTCAGGCACCAAAGTGAATTTGTAAAAATATTTGATTGCTTAGACACAACCCACACTAAAGGACATGTCCACGTTGTTTTGCCCTCTCCCAAAAGTGATATTGTACAGCGAGTTTTAAGAAGATTTGTAGCCCAGGTTGAGATTCTGAATGTAGGTTTGCTCGCTGAGCTGGGAGATTCATTTCCAGATGTTTTGTTACCCTACTAGTAACATCTTCAATGGGCCTCAGGCGAAGCAGTGTACATGAGTCCTGCTTTCTATTTATATGTTTGGGTTTCTTTGGGTTGGTGATGTCATTTCCCATGGTGATGTCACTTCCTGTTCTTTTTCTCACGGAGTGGTAGATGGAGTGTAACTCGATGTGTTTGTTGATAGAGTTCCGGTTGGAATGCCATGCTTCTAGGAATTCTCGTGCGTGTCTCTGTTTGGCTTGTCTTAAGATGGATGTGTTGTCCCAGTCGAAGTGATATCCTTCCTTATCTGTATGTAAGGATACTTGTGAGAGAGGGTCACGTTGTTTTGTGGCTAGTTGATGTTCATGTATCCTGGTGGCTAGTTTTCTGCCTGTTTGTCCAATGTAGTGTTTGTTACAGTTCTTGTATGGTATTTTGTAAATGACATTAGTTTTGCTTATTGTCTATATAGGGTCTTTCAAGTTAATTAGCTGCTGTTTTTGTGTGTTGGTGAGTTTGTGGGCTACCATGATGCCAAGGGGTCTGAGTGGTCTAGCAGTCATTTCCGAGATGTCTTTGATGTAGGGGAGAGTGGCTAGGGTTTCTGGATATGTTTTGTCTGTTTGTTTGGGATTGTTGCTGAGAAATCGGCGGACTGTGTTCATTGGGTACCCATTCTTTTTGAATACACCATGTAGGTGACTTTCCTCTGCTCTGCGTAGTTCCTCTGTGCTGCAGTGTGTGTTGGCTCATTGAAATAATGTTCTTGTGGGTTTGTTTGTGGGTGTTGGGATGATTGCTTCCGTAGTTCAATATTTGGTCCGTATGTGTTGTTTTCCCTCAGACGCTGGTTTGCAGTTGCCCATTGGCTGTTCGCTCTAGTGTGACATCTAGGAATGGCAGTTTGTTGTTGTTTTCCTCCTCTTCAGTGAATTTTCTGCCAGTAAAGGTATTATTGATGGTCTTGATGGTTTCCTCCAATTTGTTTTGTTTAGTGATGACAAAGGTGTCATCCATGTAGTGGACCCAAAGCTTGGGTTGGATGGTTGGCAGAACTGTGTTTGAGTCTCTGCATGACTGCATTACATGATATTGTACAGCATGTCAAATTGGCATCTTTTCAAAGAGGTCTTGACCAGTGGTCTCCATCCTGGTTCTGAGGAGTACACCTTATGTAGAACCTACCAAAGTTTGAGCCAACTTCAATTTTGGTATTGATTTAATTATATACCAGCAGGTCAGGCAGCATCCGAGGAGATTCGGGCCAGAGCCCTTCATCAGAAGCACACTCTCAGCTCTGATCTCACTGTCCCCTCCTTAATTATTTACCAGTTTTCCTTCTTCCTTACAACTTGTCATTTCTTGAAAACTGGGCATCACCAGCAATGCCAGATTTGACGTTCATCCCTAATTGCCCTTTGAGGTCATTTCATTGGCAACTACTGACATGGGGCATCTGGAGTCACATGGAAACTAAGTCAGATAGGAAAGGCAGATTTCTTTCCCTAAAGGACATTAGTGAATTAGTTGGGATTTTGCAATTGATGGTGGCTTCATGATCCCCATTGTGTCTAGCTTTACAATCTAGATTGTATTGATTGAACTTAACTTGATTGAACTTAAGTTCCATCAGGAAGGTAGGTTTGAACTCTTGACTTCAGATCATTAGCCTCAACCTGTAGATGATTGGCCTAGAGTCTTCCCCACACCACCACTGTCTTCCCCATTTCCCCTTAACTCTAACCTGGTCCGTTTTTCACACCATTTCACACTTGCCATTTTTCTTTGCATTTTTACTTTTTAAATTCTTTTTATCACTCTAAATTTCTGCATCTTCAGGAATATCTCTGCTATATAATTTAATCTCCAGTGCTTTTGCAAAACCTGCCAATATTATGTAACTTCTTTTACAGACAGACATTCTCGGTACATACTTAGCTTTCCTTCCCCCAAATTTCCAGCAATCACAATACTATTTTTTGACCAAATGCAGAATCAACACAATTTTTCTACTTTTTTCTTACATGCCAGGCAGAATTTCGCCACAGATCCTTAGAAAGTATCTTTCAAATCCATGAACAATTCCATCTAGAAGGACAAGGGCAACAGACACGTGGGAACACCACCCTCTGCAAGTTCACCTCCAACTCACTCAGCATCTGCCAGGGGTAGCATGGTGGTTCAGTGGTTAGCACTGCTGCCTCCCAGCCGAAAGCACAGCAGGTCAGGCAGCATCTGAGGAGCAGGAAAATCGACGTTTTGGGCATAAGCCTTTAATCAGGAATTTGCCACAGGAACCCAAGTTTGATTCCACCTTGGACGATTGTCTGTGCGGAATTTATATATTCTCCTTGTGTCTGCTCCGGTTTCCTCCAGATACTCCGGTTTCTTTCCACAGCCCAGAAATGTGCAGGTTAGGTGGATTGGCTGTGCTAAATTGCTCATGGTGTCCAGGGATGTGCAGACTAAGAGGATTAGCCATGGAAAATGCAGGGTTATGGGTATAGGTTGGGTGGGATGCTCTTTGGAAGGTCAGTGTGGAGTCAATGGGCTGTTTCGGCACTGTAGGGATTCTATGATCATCCTGACTTGGAAATATATCGCCTTTCCTTCTGAGTTGCTGGCTGAAAATGCTGGAATTGTTTACCTAATGGCATTGTGAGTCTATCTCCACCACATGGACTGCAGTGGTTCAAGAAGCCACCACCTATTCATGGGCAATTAGGGATCACGTCCATGACTGAATAAAAGAAAAGGTAATTTTAATGTAAACTGCCTGTCCGAAAGTCAATGGAATGGCTCCAGCACCAGCTTCATGGCCGAGCAGATTTTTCCATTAGCAACTGTCAAACTACCTCACTGGTGTGGGAGGTTGGTCACACCAAGATGTTCTTGGTGTGGGCCTGGATCAGGAAGTCAGCACCAACTGTGTGCAGATCTCCACTCTGCCGTGACATCAGGCTTGCTGCTCTGCTCCCTGCCCTTGATTTGGTGCTCTGCCAACCTGCTTAGAAATAGATACGTTTTTGACAAAAGCAGCAATGGGGAACAGGCAGGAAAGTCAAAGCGATACCAAGATAAGAACAGCCTGATCATGTTAATGGCCGAACAGGCTGCATTGCCTACACCTACCTCTGATTCCAAGCTCCCATGTTGGCTCTGCAAAAAAAAAATGATTGAGGGAATGACAGAAGTAATTGAAGCTGTTTGAAAAAGAGCCCATTTTATTATTGAGGCAGTCACGGAATTGGTCGGTGTTACGGTCCTAATGCAGGAGCTAACATCTCTGGCTGTGACCTCACTGGACGTGCGCATACCTGACTGGAGAGGGCCCGGCCTACTGTTGCAGCAGAATTGGCTAAAAATCTCATAGGTGTCTGTCACTTTAAATTCTTCACATCGTGCTGAGTGTGCACAGAAGGGCAGGTGCAAAAGCCCATTCCTTATCTTTTTTTTTGATGCACACATCAGTTTGATGCTGTTTGGGCGAAAATAGAAAGTTCTATTCTGAGAGCCATCATGTTTGCAAGATCCACTGAAGCCTTCTGTAAGTTCAGTTTTAGATTCTTCCTTGCAAGAACAGGAAAAGAGATCATATGTAATAAACCAATAAATAATTTAAGACTGACGATGCTGAGGATACAGTCCAAGCCATACTTTTCAGATATTCTTCTTGAGATATGAGGTTCCTTGAGTCTTGGGTGCTGCCACAAATTCTGAAGTCTGTACTTGATCCTTTGACTGTGGTTTGTTGGTGACACGACTATAATAGAAAGTGCTGATGAAGTTATTTCATGTGCATTACCGCTAACATCTATATACTTTGACTTACACATTATGATGCGGGGCCTAAGCTTTTGTATTTGTCAGATCTCAATTTCATCTCATTCCTTGCTGTACCTGAACCTTAAGGCTGAAAGTAATCCAACGCTCTTGCTCAACACAGACATGTGTATAAATACCTATGTGATTGTGCTTTGAGAGTGTTATGCCTTTGGCAGTGTTGAACAGAATGTACTGCAACTCATTAAAACTGCACAAAGATTAAGTGCTGAATATCATTGCATCAAAGAAGGTCGAAGATGGTGAGTAAAATTTTAATGAAATCCGGGAAGATATTTATCACATAAAGAAACAGCCTCAAAATCGTATTCATTTATAAATATGTATGCCAACTTAAATCTGGGATACTCATCAGTATTCATACTTTAAAGTAACTGGAAACGGGAATTTTGTAGCTGGATACACATGTACATTCTGATATATCTTTTTGAGGTCCACACAAAATGTAGCTCTCTGCAGCCAGGCTATCAATTTACAGAAAATCTCACTTTTAGCACGCCGGTCATGTTTTGAATTTGCAACGGGTTGCTCCTACTGTATGCATTACAGACAGTGAAAAATGTGGCACAGTTTGTAATCTTGCTTGCAACTGTTGCAACTATCCCGTTGTCATTGAGTGACCAAGGGAACTGGCAGAACTTCAGTCCATGGAGATTAATCTAAGGAATGGAGAAGTCAAGTAAGCAGGTGTAGCAAAACACAAGCCAGATGATTTTATTAAGAGTAGGATATTAGGATTGTGGAGGGACAAAGGGATTTGTTTATATGGCTACGTAAACAGCTGAAAGCTTGTGCTCAAGAACAAACAGTAATCAAAAAATACATTGCATGTTGGCCTTTATCTCGAAGGGCTAATGACAGAAGAGAAGCAAGTGAAGTTTATATTGTTCGGGGGCTTGTTGGACCCTGTCTGGAGTACTGCATTCATTGAAGATTGAAAGGGATATGGTACAAATTCACGAGAATGATATCAGGTCATAATACCATAGATTCCGACAGTGTAGAAGAGGTCCTTCAACCCATCAAGTCTGTACTGCCAAAAAAATGGTACTACCTACATTAGATCCACTTACTGCTACTAGTTCATAGCCTTGAATGTTATGTCATTTCAAGTGCTCATCCAAGTACTTTTCAAATGCTGTGAGGTTTCCCACCTCAACTACCCTCTCAGGCACAGAGTCAAAACGTGTGGCACTGGAAAAGCACAGCAAGTCAGACAGCATCTGAGGAGCAGGAGAATCGACATTTCGGGCATGAGCCCTTCATCAGGAGTGTGATGTCATTTCCCTCTCAGGCAGCGTATTCCAGATTCCCACCACCCCCTGGGTGAAAATAATTTTCCTGAAATACTCTCTAAACCTCATGTTAAAAGTGTGACTGCTTGAGCTTGATTCGGAGATGCCGGTGTTGGACTGGTGTGTACAAAGTTAAAAATCACACAACACCAGGTTATAGTCCAACAGGTTTAATTGGAAGCACACTAGCTTTCGGAGCGACGCTCCTTCATCAGGTGATTGTGTCGCTCCGAAAGCTTGTGCTTCCAATTAAACCTGTTGGACTATAACCTGGTGTTGTGTGACTTTTAACTTTGCTTGAGCTTGACTCTTCAACAAAGGGTTCGGGGCTGGGGGGCAGCTGCTGTCTGTCCACCCTTTCTATGTCCCTCATAATGTAACACATCTCTATCAAGTTCCCCTCTCAACTTTCTCTGCTCCAAAGAAAACAGCTTGAGTTTCTCCAGCTTCTTTTCATCTCTGAAATGCTGCATCCCAGGCAATATCCTGGTGAATCTTCCCTGCACCCCCTTCCATTGCATTCACATCCTACCTACAGTGTGGTGACCAGAACTTTGCACAGCTGTGACTGGAGTGTGAAAGGTGTTAAATTCAGTGGAAGGAATTCATAAATTTAGTTCACATTCTCTTGGATTCAAAGTTTGAGGGTCCTCCTCATCAAGATATTTAAAATGATAATGAGCCTTAAATATTTAATAAAAAGAAAGATAAAGCTACAGTTTAGTGTGATAGAGAAATCCAGATCGAGAGAGTTTAACCTTAAAATTAAAAGTAGGTCGTTTTGGAATGAAGTCAGGAAGCACTTAAAAAACACACAAGATTGCTGAAACATGATAACCACTTCCTCATCAAGATGTGGATGCTGAAATTTTCAAGATAGAGATTGATATACTGAAATTTTGGAACATGTATCGAGCTCCAAAGCTTTGAACAGTCCCTTATATAGTTATGGAAATGTGTTGCTGGAAAAGCGCGGCAGGTCAGGCAGCATCCAGGGAACAGGAGAATCGACGTTTCGGGCATAAGCCCTTCTTCAGGAATGAGGAAAGTTTGTCCAGCAGGCTAAAATAAAAGGTAGGGAGGAGGGACTTGGGGGAGGGGCGACGGAAATGTGATAGGTGGAAAGAGGTCAAGGTGAGGGTGATAGGTCAGACTGGGGTGGGGGCGGAGAGGTCGGGAAGAAGATTGCAGGTTAGGAAGGCGGTGCTGAATTCGATGGATTTGACTGAGACAGGTTGGGGGGAGGGGAAATGAGGAAACTGGTGAAATCCGAGTTCATCCCTTGTGGTTGGAGGGTTCCTAGGCGGAAGATGAGGCGTTCTTCCTCCAACCGTCGTTTTGTTGTGGTCTGACGATGGAGGAGTCCAAAGACCTGCATATCCTTGGTGGAGTGGGAGGGGGAATTGAAATGTTGAGCTACAGGGTGGTTGGGTTGGTTGGTCCGGGTGTCCCAGAGGTGTTCTCTGAAACGCTCCGCAAGTAGCCGGCCTGTCTCCCCAATATAGAGGAGGCCACATCGGGTGCAGAGGATGCAATAGATGATGTGTGTGGAGGTGCAGGTGAATCTGTGGCGGATATGGAAGTTTCCTTTGGGGCCTTGGAGGGAGGTGAGGGGGGAGGTGTGGGCGCAAGTCTTGCACCTCCTGCAGTCGCAGGGGAAGGTGCCGGGAATGGAGGTTGGGTTGGTGGGGGGTGTGGATCTGACGAGGGAGTCATGGAGGGAGTGGTCTTTACGGAATGCTGATAGGGGAGGGGAGGGAAATATATCCTTGGTGGTGGGGTCCGTTTGGAGGTAGCGGAAATGACGGTGGATGATGCGCTGTACATGGAGATTGGTGGGGTGGTAGATGAGGACCAGTGGGGTTCTGTCCTGGTGGCGGTTGGAGGGGCGGGGTTCAAGGGCGGAGGAGCGGGAAGTGGAAGAGATGGGGTGGAGGGCATCATCGACCACGTCGGGGGGGAAATTGCGGTCCTTGAAGAAGGAGGCCATCTGGGTTCTGCGTTTTTGGAACTGGTCCTCCTGGGAGCAGATGCGGCGGAGTCGAAGGAATTGGGAGAATGGGATGGCGTTTTTACAGGGGGCAGAATGGGAGGAGGTGTAGTCCAGGTAGCTGTGGGAGTCGGTCGGTTTGTAGTAGATGTCCGTGTTGATTCGGGCGCCTGAGATAGAAATAGAAAGGTCGAGGAAGGGGAGGGAGGAATCTGAGACTGTCCAGGTGAATTTGAGGTCAGGGTGGAAGGTGTTGGTGAAGTGGATGAACTGTTCAACCTCCTCGTGGGAGCATGAGGCGGCGCCGATACAGTCATCGATGTAGCGGAGGAAAAGGTGGGGGGTGGGGCCAGTGTAGTTGCGGAAGATGGATTGTTCCACATATCCTACGAAGAGGCAGGCATAGCTGGGGCCCATGTGGGTGCCCATGGCTACTCCTTTCGTTTGGAGGAAGTGGGAGGATTGGAAAGAGAAGTTGTTCAGGGTGAGGACCAGTTCAGTCAGTCGAAGGAGGGTGTCAGTGGAAGGGTACTGGTCGGTACGGCGGGAAAGAAAGAAGCGGGGGGCTTTGAGTGCTTCGTGATGGGGGATGGAGGTGTACAGGGACTGGATGTCCATGGTGAAAATAAGGCGTTGGGGACCGGGGAAGCGAAAATCATGGAGCAGTTGGAGGGCATGGGTGGTGTCCCGAACGTAGGTGGGGAGTTCTTGGACTAAGGGGGACAGGACGGTGTCAAGGTATGCGGAGATGAGTTCGGTGGGGCAGGAGCAGGCGGAGACAATGGATCAGCCGGGGCAGTCAGGTTTGTGGATTTTGGGCAGGAGGTAGAAGCGGGCGGTGCGGGGTTGTGGGACTATGAGGTTGGAGGCGGTGGATGGGAGGTCCCCTGAGGTGATGAGGTTATGGATGGTCTGGGAGATGATGGTTTGGTGGTGGGGGGTGGGGTCATGGTCAAGGGGGCAGTAGGAGGAGGTATCTGCGAGCTGGCGTTTGGCCTCAGCGGTGTAGAGGTCGGTGCGCCAAACTACTACCGCGCCTCCCTTGTCTGCTGGTTTGATAGTGAGGTTGGGGTTGCAACGGAGTGAGTGGAGGGCTGCGTGTTCCGAGGGTGAGAGGTTGGAGTGGGTGAGAGGGGTGGGGGAGTTCAGGTGGCGGTTAATATCGCGGCGGCAGTTGGCTATGAAGAGGTCGAGGGCAGGTAGGAGGCCAGCACGGGGTGTCCAGGTGGATGGGGTGTGTTGGAGGCGGGAGAAGGGGTCGTCAGAGGGTGGGCGAGAGTCTTGGTTAAAGAAGTAGGCACGGAGGCGAAGGCAGCGGAAGAATTGTTCGATGTCCCGCCGCGTGTTGAACTCATTAATCCGGGAGCGTAGGGGAATGAAGGTGAGGCCTCTGCTGAGGACTTATTTAGGAGATGAAAGAACACCTACTACACCTATGGTTGGGGTTTTTGGGTTGAGTTAAACGCTGAGTAAAAAAGTGAAGCCCTGGTGTGGGTGAGGGTGGTCACCATGTTGAAATATTACCTGCTACTGACGCAGGTAGTAGGTGTTCTTTCATCTCCTATCACTTGTCCCACATTGTGCTTGTTGCCAGTTGATCCCTTATGTCCAGTAATGTGGTCTTGATAAGTAAAACATACAGTGGAAGGAGAGAAATTGAGGCTGTCTGCTAATATGAATATTACATGACACAGCTGAAAAGGGGGTTGACTTTTACACTGTGTTAACTTATCAGCTACTGCTTGCTCAAGTGATTTTAGACACAGCATATGCAGAAAAGATTGATCACCAGAATTGTGGTACAGATCACTGAGGATATGGTTGAATAATATAAGAAGTTGATGAGTTGGTTGAGTAGCCTATATCTGTTACATAGAAACATAGAAAATAGCAGCATGACCAGGCCATTCAGCCCTTTGACCCTCCTCCACCATTCAATATGACCATGAATGATCATCCAACTCAATCCCCTGTTCCCACTTTCTCCCTGTCCTCTGTATTCCCATAGTCTGCCAGTTGAAATAATCTAATTGTGGTCATCTCCGTCACCAGTTGAGTTTCTTCAGTTCCCCTTTGAAAGCTTTAGCTCAGTCCTCTCACTACACTGGGTAAACTTCTATTCTTTTAGTCAATTATATGTGCAGAAAACTTGCGTAATTAAGGTTAGCTTACAAATACCATCTTTGTAATATTATTAAACTTATAATCCATTACAGGTAGACCTATTTGTTGTCATTTGCAATCACTCGCTAATGAGTATGATTTGCCTGTAGTGATTATAAGAAGGTCAACGGGGTGGACCTTATTGAATATGAGTTCCCTGATTGGGGCTGTTAACCTGGTCCAATCTGGGAGCCCTGGCTGACAGACATAAATAAGAGTGGGTATGTTAGAGCCCGGGTGTCTCTGGAGAAGGAGCACGCAGTGTCCACCAACACCCTGGAGTTGTTCAGGGAGAGGTGGGCGCCGCAGGGAGTGGAGTGCATTATTTCCCCCTCCAACTCTATTTTGATTTAACCCCTGCCCTCCCCTTCACTGTTTGATCACACAGCATTGCCCTTTGATGTGAAGGGCACTGCTTGTCACTGGCCACTCGGGTGCTTCCTTTCTTCCTGGTGGTGGAAACCGAATAAAGATTCGTGCACCTTGTGTCTCTCACTGTGTCTCACACCTGCACATACGCACCATGGGTGCTGGGGAAAAAATAAGCATTACCGCAGTTAGGCGGTAGTGTGGGGGTTTAAAAGAAAATAATACTTTCTCCATTCCTGTTCACTTTGATGGAGCTGGACCAGTATTCAAGGACTGTCCTCTTAAAAAAAAAGAAAAAAGATAAACACGAGTGGGAGAGGTGGGCACCATGTGGCTTGGAGTGTTTTATTTCTCACTCCGACTCTATTTTGATTTAATTCCTACCCTCTCCTTCACTTTTCCGATCACATATGTATTGCCCTCTAATAAGAAGGCACTGGCCACTCGGGTGTTCGCTTTTCTTCCTTAAAAAAAAGAAAAAAAATATATAAGCAGCAGTGTCAGAGATTCTGTTCACTGAGAGCCTACTCTGAGAGAGCTGGATCAGTGTTGAGGACATTCTATGTGTGAGTAAAGGTGATGGAATACCAGCTTCTGTGAAGTTATTTAATTCAATTAATGTGCAGCCGGTAAGGTGCAGCAGATCAGGCAGCATCAGATACTGTGCCTTTCCAACTCCACAGTTTATTGACTCTGACTCTCCAGCATCTGCAGTTTTCACTATCTCCACATTGCTGAAAGCTATACTGTGGAGCATCTTTCAAGGATGCCCACCTTGAAGAAGTTTTCCTCCTCCCTCCATAAAAACCTCAGCGGGTCTCTCTCCCACTGCAACCCCCAGGTTATCTCCTCCACCCTGAAGTTCTTCAACCACATCCTGGAACCTTCAGTGTTGCCTGACCTGCTGACCCTTTCCAGTTCCACATTTTATCAACTCTGACTTCCAGCATCTCCAGTCCTTACTATCTCAGTTATTACAATGTCCACTTCGGAAATTCTGTGGCACTGGTCATGGGTTCTGCATGGCTGATGAGTCCAATCCTGGAGCCGCACCTCCAACCAGACATTCGGCGGGTGTTTCTGGGATCTGGAATTGGTCTTTGGCCTTGAATAGGCATTTCTTCCTCTGGCTTCTTTTTCACACTTTCTCTTGCCAATGGATACTCTCAAAGAATTGTGTCCCTTCATACAGGAGCTTCCTCCAAGTCAGTTTCTTCTGAACGAGGGTCTCCCACACATTGATGTCTATGCTGCATTTTTTGAGGGAATCCTTTAGACAATCTTTGAAACACTTACTTTGTTCTCCTCTAATTTGAGTGCCTTCCTTGAGCTGGGTGAAGCACATTCGCTTGGGCAGTCAGAACTCGGTTATCCTAAGCACGTGGCCAACCCAGTAGAGTTGGTTTCAGATGATCATGGCCTCAATGCTGGAATAGACCTATCAGCGGACATCAGTACATATTTAAAAATAATTTCTTGTTTCATTGTTCCAACATTGAAAGAAATCACACGATTGTGGAGTTCTGAAGTTTTAAAACTAGCACACTGTCCAGTCTGCAAAGCTCAAGTTAAAAATAAATGAAGGACTTAGGATATTACTACATATACAAATTGTTCCCTTTGGTGCCAGAGGCCACTTTACGCGCAGTTACACAGGATCTGCTCCTTCTGCAGAAAACTAACGATGCAGTTGCTATGTTAACCACAAGGGGTGCTGATTTCCTTATCTGCTGACACAAGGCAAACAATGCTGGGGCCTGAAGGCTGCTGAGGAAGTTTAAAAATACCAGGGCATCAGTCAAACCAAGGACTTTGGAAATACACCACCCGTGAGATCGCATTTTTGACCTGACCTCATTTTTATTGGGTTTTGAATTTGTCACTGCAGAGTTTATGTCAAAAATGTTCCCCCAGTCTTCCCAAAAATATGGAATTTGTGACACAATTTAACTGGATAATAATAAGGCTGTATTAATCGCCATTCATTAAATGGACAACCAAAGAAGACTTATTTTTATTTTTTCGCATATAAGACAGACAATCTTCTCCATAATTTCATAGATTGATAGAATTATGGCCATTCGGGGCATTCTATCTGTACTAGCTTTTTAAAGAGTCTAGTGCCAATCCTTGGTACCATTCCCACATCTACGGAGTGGACTCGATGGGCCGAATGGCCTTACTTCCGCTCCTATGTCTTATGGTCTTATCTTCTACAGACATTTGAGATCATAACACCTGCTGCTTGAAAATGTCTTCATATATATTTCTCCTGGTTCTTTTACAAATGACCTTGCATCTGTGATCTCTGGTTCCCAATTCTTCAATCAATGGGAACAGCATCATACCATCTATAATGATCTCTCAACCCCTCATGATCTTGGACACCTGGATACAGCTAGAAGAGAATCTTAGCCTTCCTACAGGGTGGAGGCAGGCCATTGGGCCCATCGAGTCCACACTGACCCTCTGAAAAGCTTCCCACCTGGACCCACCACCCTACCTTATCCCCATAGCCCTGCATTTCCCATGGTCAACCTGTACATCCCTGGACACTATGAACAATTTAGCGTGGCCAATCCACCTAACCTGTGGACTGTGTGGCAGTCCCTTCTCAATTTCATCTTCTCCCAAGGAAGACAGTCTCAACTTCTCCAAACTCTGCTCCAAAATACTTCATGTAAAACTAAAATTACATTTTGAAGGTACTCACTAGTGGCATGTTCCAGTTTATACACAGTAAGATCTCATAGGCATCACAGGCTGGTCTGTGTATTTGTTTGCTTGATGGAGAAATATTTTCCAGGAAAATAGGGCGTACCCCTGCCACTTTTGTGGACTTGGTCAGACATTAATTCCTCAGAGTTAAGAATATTACCATCCGAACCATCTTGCGTTGGAGATGGTACAGCGATACCTCACATGGTATGTCTGTGGGATGAGGCAGTCATTCTAAAGAGGCTGAGTAATTTGGGTCTATGTCATCAAAACAAACACAGACAGTGCTGGAGAAACTTAGCAGGCTCTTCTCACTTCCCGCTCCTCCGCCCTTGAGCCCCGCCCCTCCAACCGCCACCAGGACAGAACCCCACTGGTCCTCACCTACCACCCCACCAACCTCCATGTACAGCGTATCATCCGCCGTCATTTCCGCCACCTCCAAAAGGACCCCACCACCAGGGATATATTTCCCTCCCGTCCCCTATCAGCGTTCTGAAAAGACCACTCCCTCCGTGACTCCCTCGTCAGGTCCACACCCCCCACCAACCCAACCTCCACTCCCGGCACCTTCCCCTGCAACTGCAAGAAATGCAAAACTTGCGCCCACACCTGCCCCCTTACTTCCCTCCAAGGCCCCAAGGGATGCTTCCATATCCGCCACAAATTCACCTGCACCTCCACACACATCATCTATTGCATCCGCTGCACCCGATGTGGCCTCCTCTATATTGGGGAGACAGGCCGCCTACTTGCGGAACGTTTCAGAGAACACCTCTGGGACACCTGGACCAACCAACCCAACCACCCCGTGGCTCAACACTTCAACTCCCCCTCCCACTCCACCAAGGACATGCAGGTTCTTGGACTCCTCCATCGCCAGACCATAGCAACACGACGGTTGGAAGAACAGCGCCTCATCTTCTGCCTAGGAACCCTCCAACCACAAGGGATGAACTCAGATTTCTCCAGTTTCCTCATTTCCCCTCCCCCCACCTTGTCTCAGTCAAATCCCTCGAACTCAGCACCGCCTTCCTAACCTGCAATCTTCTTCCTGACCTCTCCGCCCCCACCCCACTCCGGCCTATCACCCTCACCTTGACCTCCTTCCACCTATCGCATTTCCAACGCCCCTCCCCCAAGTTCCTCCTCCCTACCTTTTATCTTAGCCTGCTGGACACACTTTCCTCATTCCTGAAGAAGGGCTTATGCCACATTTCAGGCAAATGATGAGGTTGAGAAAATGAAACGTTCACAGTAACCTCAGTTAATGCAGCATTTCAACCCATGATGTTAGCATCACTCTGTATTGCAAACCAGGTAAAAACGCTGACTGCAGATGCTGGAAACCAGAGTCTAGATTAGAGTGGTGCTGGAGAAGCACAGCAGTTCAGGCAGCATCCGAGGAGCAGTGTATTGCAAACCAGCCATCCAGCCAACTGAGCTAACCTCCGCCAACATACATGTAGGGGAAAGGATGTGTTGTTCAGACTTAGTGAAAAGGGACTTGTAGAGGAAATGCTGGAAAGGGCTCATAGGTCTAAATAGCCTGTTACTACAGGTAAGAAACATTAAGACAAGCAAGGAAATGGGAATTCTGTGCCACCTGGTTAAACACTATCTATGAACATACCCACAACTACAGCCTTTTCCTGTGCAGTAAATACTTTCTAAAATTTGCTGCAACACATTATATTTCGTAAAAGGTCTTACGGGCCTAAGTCAAAGAGTGTGGCTTTGGAAAAGCACAACCAGTCAGGCAGCATTCGAGGAGCAAGAGAGTTGATGTTTTGAGCATAAGCCCTTCATCAGGAGCACATTCGGATGCTGCCTGACCTGCTTTGCTTTTCCAGCACCACATTTTTTGACTCTGATCTCCAGCAAATGCAGTACTCTCTTTCCCCTTTGGGCCTAAGTGATCTGTAGGAACCAAGAAGCAGTTTCAAGCAAACCCACAGTGCAGAATTAAATAGTCAAAAAAGCTTATAAAATCTTAATCATTTTGGCAGCATGTCAAAGGAAGGCTGTTTTGCCACAGCTATGCAAAGCACTGGTAATGCTCGTCTGAATTACTGCGTATAGTGAAAGGATGTTTTGACTTTGGAAGGCATGGTTTTATGAAAATGCTATCAGGGTCGCAAGAGATAGATTATAAGAACAAAGTACATCAACTAAGTTTAATATCCATTGGAATATATGGGTTAATGGATGATTTGATTGAGGATTTTAAAATAACTTGATGGACTAGATAAAGAGGAACGTTTCTTCATTTATTGGGGAGTCTAGAGGAAGTGGGGATGGTAATAGCATAATGGTATTATCACTGGACTCCAGAGACCCAGGTAGAGTTCTAAGGTAATATGCTTTTCCAAATCACACTTTTCACCCAGGTTCAAATCCCACCATCACAGAAGAATTCAATAAGAGTCTGGAATTAAGAGTCTAATGATGACCATGTTTGTTGGGGAAAGAACCCATCTGGTGCAATAATCCCTTTTAAGGAAGGAAGCTGCCATCCTTACCTGGTCTAGTCTACGTGTGACTCCAGACCCACAGCAATGTGTTTGACCCTTCAACATCCTCTGGCCAATAAATGCTGGCCTGGCCAGAGATACCCTCGTCCTGTGAATGAACTTAAAAATCAAGGCGGCATTATCTTAAAATCAGAGCCAGGTTCATTCAGAAGAAGTAAAACATATGCATGAAAGTCTTCTCCCCACAAAGGACACAACAAAAACTTTAACTGTCAGCTCAATGTATATGTTTAAATATGAGATTGATAGGCTTCTGTCAAACAAGAGAGCTGATAGAGATAAAATACAGATCAGCCATGATCTCATTTAATGGTGGAACAGGCTTGAGGGGCTGAATGACCTTCTCAAGTTCCTGTGTTGCTATAATTTAGTTCACAACTTAATGAATTGGTGCTAATTGGTTCTGCCTGAAAGACTCATTCTGAGGATGGTGCCTTTTGAAGGTTGGTTCTGAAACACATTATTGGATAGTGAAGGATTTACTCTGTTACTGACCCATGACACATTTGCCCACGGGTTTGTTTCATCCTGACATTATGTTATTCAACAAGGAGAGGGGAAAGAACCCGACATCCTTCACCACTGACATCCTTAATGTCGAAAAAAAAACTCGTCCTTTAAAGTGATCTTTGTGCAATGAAGATGATAAGTAAATCAATGGGAAAATTATTGTTGTGTTTTGGATATATTCTGGCACTTTCACCCTAACTTGGGGTACTTCATACATCAAAGGCAAGGATGCATTTATTTGTAATGATATGTTGCTGCTAAAGTTTTTAATAAACCATTATGAGGTGATGCCAGATAAGCTAGTTTTATTACAGTGAAAACACATTCCCACATAATAACTCGCTACAAGTTTACATACTCTATTATCAATAGCTCATTCAATCTATATCTAGGCAGTGGTCAAACTGATACAGCATTTCCTGCTGTTAAAACAACACCTTCAAACACTCAAACTAATCTATTGTTACATCACATAATAATTACGAAGGCAGGTTAGCATTTGTAAGCAGAAGGAAATGACTCTTCTATTTCCCAACACAAACATTAAAGCACTTGAGTTCTGTCGATGGTTATTTTAGTGCCAGTTATGGAAAATAAAACATGTACCTTGCTCAGTGCTGGCTGCATTTTAGCAGCAAAAATCCAGCCTTTCAGAAACACTGCAGAACACTCTTTGTTTGGGGAATACTTAAGAGAAAATACGTATGCCGCATTCTTTCAGTAGCACACATTTTTTTTGCCCAGCGTAAAATTGAGCACCTCAGATTGAATCACTGAGATCAAGGATTTGAATCCTATCATGCTGTTGGATATTCTTTCCTGTCACTGATTTGGAGGATCGTGTGGCAGCAGTACAGATTGTAATTGTTAGTGTTTCTAGGTGCCTGCTATAAGTTGTAAGACCAAAAGACCACAAGAATATGGGACAGGAATAGGCTGATTTGCCCCTCGAGCCTTCTCTGCCATTCGATAGGACCATGGCTGGTCTGACATTCCTTACATCCATTTTCCTGCCCTTTCCTCATAACCCTCGAATCCCCAACTTCTTTTTATGTTCACTCACAGGATGAGAGTGCCAATGGCTAGGCTAACATTTATTGCCCAGAGGGCAGTTAAACGTCAACCACATTGCTGTGATCTGGAGTCACATGTAGGCCAGACCATGTAACGATGACAAATTTCCTTCCCTAAAGGACATTAGTGAACCAGATGGGTTTTGTGACCATCATCAATGGATTCATGGTCATCATTGGATTCTTAACTCCAGACTGTTTTTTGTTGAATTAAAATCCAGCATCCACTATGGTGGGATTCAAACCCAGAATGTTACCTTGGTCTTTGGATTAATAATCCAGTGATAGTATCACTGGGCCATCACCTCCCCACTGTCCAAAAATCTATCTATGTCGGTCTTAAATATACACAGGGAATCTTCTTCTCCCACAGCTCTCTGGGCAAGTAGTTCCAAATACTCACAGCTTTCTATGAGAAGAAATTCCTCCTCAACTCTGTCTTAAATTGGCATCCCTTTATTCTGGGATTATGTCCGCTTGTCCGAGGCTCTCCATGAGGGGAAACATCCTCTCAGTGTTTACCCTGTTCAGCCTCTTAAAAATTCGATAATGAGGGAGTCACAAAGGGAGCGGTCTCTGCAGAAGGCAGAAAGGGGTGAGGAAGGAAATATATAACTGGTGGTGGGTCTGACTGTAGGTGGCAGAAATGATGGAGGATAATGTTCTGTATCTGGAGATTAGTGGGGGTGGAAAGTGAGGACCAGGGGGTTCTATCCTTGTTGTGGTTGGGGGAGGGAGTAGAGTTTGAGGGTAGAGGTGTGGGAAGTGGAGGAGATGCGATGGAGGGCATTGTTGATCATGTAGGAGGGGAAATTGTGGTCCTTGGAATAGAAGGACATTGGGCATGTGCTGGAGTGGAATTACTCCTCCTGGGCACAGATATGCCAGAGGAGGAGGAATTGGGAGTAAGGGATTTTACAGGAAGGTGGTTGGGAGGAGTAGTCAAGGTAGCTTTGGGAGTCGGTGGGTTGAAAATAGAAGCCCATGTTGAGTTGGTCGCTGACGATGGAGATAGAGAGGTCCAGGAATGGGAGAGAGGTGTTGGAGGTGGTCCAGGTGAACTTGAGGACAGGGTGGAAGTTGTTAGTGAAGTTGATGAACTGTTCAACCTCTTATGGTCTAGGCCAGACCACTCAAAACATGCTCAAGCAGGCAGCCTTGGATGAAAACTTTGCATTTTGTTTTGGTAAGTGTACAGTGAAGATTACCCAGAGTAAGATAGCTAGACTGACTACTAGATTTTAAAACAGACAAAATATATTCACAAAATTACAGAATGAAACACAAAGAACAGAATAAAGAACCCCTACAGAACTCGCCTATCCAATTACACTTAATTATGCTGTTCTGAATATACACAACAGTCCCAATAAGTACCAAACCAGACTGATCGGAGCCCGGCCCGGTCTATTACCCCTCTGAAAATAATCAAGGACAGAGTCTCCTCGAGCCAAGGAACAACTTTTGGAAAGAAAACTGGACTAGCTTTGTGACATCTCTCCCCTTAAAAAAAAAGAACCATTAATACCAAAAGATGGCTTCATCTTTAACCTTCAAAACCCAGTTAGTAGTTGAAACACACATAGATACTATACTAACTATAAACATGCAAACATGCACAACCACATGCAAATTCAGGCCACGGCACACACACTAGCGAGCACCTCTGTATCTCATCTGAGTCTCGATGATGCATCGGCAATCATGTTGTCGCCACCTGCCACATGCCCAACTGTCAAACTGAATGGCTGCACCAACAAACTCCATCCAAACAGTCTGGCATTTTCATCCTTACATTTTTCCACAAATGTCAGTGGGTAATGATCAGTGTGTACGATTGTCTCAGATGCATTGCTGGTAATATAAACATTGAAATGTTGTAATGCCAACAACAAGGTTTAAAGTCTCTTTCTCCATCATTGAATATTTCTGTTAACGAATGTTCAACTTCCTGGAAAAATACCCGATGGGTCTTTCTATTCCTTCATCATCCTCCTGCAGGAAAACCACACCGACACCCACATCGATGGCATCGATAGCCACCTTGAAAGGCTTCATGTAATCCGGTGTGGCTAATACTGAGGCAGCGGGTAACACAGTTTTTAGGCTGACAAATGCCTTTTGACAGTCTTCACTACATTGAAACTTCTTGCCCTCTTTTAACAATTTGTTGAATGGAGCAGCCACACTGCTAATGTGTGGCACAAAATTCGGTAAAATCCACTCAACCCCAGACACTGTAGTATTGCTTTTTTCATTGACGGTGTGGGAAATTCCACAATTACTTTCGTTTTTGCAACTCATGGGGCCATTTGTCCATGTCCAGTAATGTGGCCCAGAAAGGTGACTTGGGCTTTGGCAAATTCACTTTTAGCCAGGTTTACCACCAAGCCTGTTTTTTGAAGTCAATCGAACAAGTCCAATATATGCTGTAAATGTTCCTTCCATGAGTGACTAAAAATCACCAGGTCATCAATATGCACCTCACAGTTGAGTAATCCAGCAGTGGCCTTATTAGTCAATCTCTGAAATGTGGCTGGAGTGTTTTTCATACCAAATGGCATGGTTTTGAACTGATATAGTCCATTTAGCATGACGAAAGCTGAAATTGCCTTTGTTCTCTCTGACAGAGGCACTTGCCAATAGCCTCTGAGCAAGTCCAACTTAGAAATGTAAGTTGCATGTCCCACCTTTTCGACACAGTCCTCTAATCATGGAATTAGATATGCATCAGTCTTTGTAACAGTGTTGACTTTGTGATAACAATTGGGTGCCATCTGTCTTTGGCACCATGACTATGGGTGAGCTCTAGTCAATGTAACTCACTTCGATTATGCCATCTTGGAGTATGCGCTTTATCTTCTTCTGTATCTGTGCCAACTTTAGAGGGTTATGCCCATAAGGATGATACTTAATCGGAACTGCATCTTCTATATCTACATCATGCACAATTAGGCTAGTACTTCCCAGTTTATTTCCACATATCTCCTCATGTCATAGTAATAACTCTTTCAGGTCATTTCGATTTTCTGGTGGAAGGTACCTCAACCATTTATCCCAATTAACACCTTCTCCTCTTGCTTTTCTTACATATCATTATACGTTTTGAACATATTCACATAACACACTCTGTGAGACTTCTTCCTGTCTGGAATCCTTATCAAGTAGCTTACCTCACTCAATTTCCTATCAATTTGTTACAGTCCACTAACCCTTGCTTTTAAAGGCTCACCTGTCATTGGAAGTAACACCAATACCTTATCTCCAATTGCAAAATTGCAAATTTGCCATTTTCCATCCATTTCTAGTTTCACTGTATGCTGTGATAGTTTTAAATGAGGTCGAGCCAATTCTATTTAATCATTCTCTAAAATTTGACACATCGTCCAAAGGGGTGGTCTCTGCATTCTGACTTATTAACTTCTCCTTAATCAGTTTTAACAGTTTTTCTTACTTCATGCCCAAAAATTTATTAAAATGGACTGAATTTGGTCAATTGGTTCAGTGGATCTCTAATCACAAAAAGTACAAACGGAACTCCCTTAACCCAATTATCTGGATAATCCTGACCATAAGCCCTCAATATGGTCTTTAATGTTTGATGCCATCTCTCTAGTGCTCCCTGTGATTCCGGATTGTACGCAATAGATTTGAATTGCTTTATTCCCAAGTTATCCATAACCACCTTGAATAGTTTGGATGTGAAGTTTGATCCTTGACCTGACTGGATCTCTATTGCTAGTCTGTATCTAGTAAAAAATTTAAGTAATTCTTCTACAACCCTTTTAGTTATGATATTGCATAATGGGATTGCTTCTGGAAATCAAGTTGACACATCCATTTTTGTTAATAAATACTTATTCCCACTTTTTCTTTCAGTAGGGGACCTTTGCAATCAATCACAACTCTTGTGAAAGGTTCCACAAATGCTGGATTAGGTATTAAAGGTGCAGGTTTTATGACTGCCTGTGGTTTTCCGATTAGCTGACATGTACGACACATCTGGCAAAATTCAATGACATCTTTGTGTAATGCAGGCCAGTAAAAATGTTTTTGTATTTTAGCCTGTGTTTTCCTCACCTCTAAATGACCTCCAAGTGGTAACCCATGCACCAATTGCAGCACCTCCTTTCTATATCGTACTGGCAAAACAATTTGATGAATCTCTGCCCATTTCTCACCTGCTTGAATGTGTGATAGTGTTCATTTCCTCATTAAGACCTCATTTGTAAAGTAATAACACACAGGAATGCATTCACCTTCTTTCTTTGTAAATGCCTTTTGATATAACTGCTTTAACTCCTCATCTTTCTGCTGTAATTCAATCAGCTTAGTAGAACTAAAAATACTGGCATGTTTACCCATTTGCTCCTTCTCTGTTCCACTTATCTGATCAAAGGAAGTTTCGGATAACACTATGTCAGCTTCCTTATCTGTGCATTTTGATCTCTCCTGCTTCAACTTGTGCCTCTGTGATCTTGTGATCACACAATCAGGGAAATTTCCTGGATAAATATTCTTCAGGTCTTCAGCTGCCTGCATCTCCACTGGCTTTTCAACTAGAGTAGGCAGCACATCTACCAGTGAATCAGCTATATCATTTGCGAGGACAAGTTGTATTCCTGGAGCTGAGTGTTTGTCCAGTACTCCGAACCCAAATTCTCCACTCTTCTTTGGTCTCTCTAGCCTCACTTTACAGAATTGAGCACTTTTTGTCTCACCATGAATTGCTATTACCAGTACCTTTTCTGGCAATAGTCTCTCAGGAGTACATATTGCCTCATCCCTCAGCATTACAGACTAAGAAGATCCTGTTTCCCATAATATTGTAATCTCCTTACCTATTACTCCTGACCAATGTGAATCAACTTTACCCTTGCAGGTATATTTTTTAAGCAGATCTGGCACTTACTCCTTAATAAACCTGTGATCATCTTGTACACTCTGAGGCAGTTGTCTAACTTCCCTTGAGCTTTTTGTTACTAGTCCAACAAAACGTCCAGACTTGTCTGGTTTTCCTACATCTGGCTTTCTCCTAGCCCACCAACACTGTGATTTTGCGTGGCCCACTTTATTACAATGAAACACTGGAGCTTTTTAATTTATTTGTCCCCCTCAAGGGTTTATTTTTTACCCTGTGGTAAATTATCCTTATGCTCTTCACTGAGATCTACCTTTCCCTTTCCACGTGAGGATTTCCTGAAATTGATTCTGGAAGCCAAACTGTGTTTTATGGACCAGTTCATAATCATCAGCCCCTTCAGCTGCTAACCTTGCTGTTTTAACTCTCTGCTCTACCACATGAGTTTGCACTACTTCAGGCAGTGAATTTTTGAATTCCTCCAAAATAATTACCTAAGAGCATATAGGTTTACTTGATTTTTAAAACTTTTATCCATCTGTCAAAATTACTGTTTGATCCTTTCAAACTCAATATAGGTTTGACCAGGGTCCCTCAGATTCCTGAAACGTTGTCTAGAGGCTTCTGGTACAAGCTCAAATCCCCAGATACCTCCTCTGATAGGGATATGAATATCTAGCCCCACCTATAGGTTTTGTTTGGATCAACAAAACCCACATTGCCACTGGCCACTGCATTTGTTTAACCACCTTTTCAAATGAGATGAAAAAAGCTTCCACATCCTTCTCATCAAATTTAGGCCATGCTTGAATATACTTAAGCAGTTTCTCACTTGGCTTCTGACTACCAGGGGCTTGCTCTTCCTCATTCTTTTCCTCACTAAGCCTACCCTGAGCCTTTATCTCCAGCCTTTTATGGTCAATTTTTGAAGTTCAAAAGCTCTCTTTTTATTTCCCTGCTCTCTCTTTTTCCCTCTCTTCTGCTTCTAATCGTATCTCAGACTGTTTCATTTCTGCTGCCCTTTCCTTATATCTCGCCTCTAACTCAATCTGCTTCATTTGCAATTAAATACTTGCCATCTCTATAGATTCTGATGGTTTCTCCAGCAAGTTTAAATGCTGAGCTACTGCTGTAATTATCTCTCCTTCCCTCACAGAAGCAGATGGTTCCAATTCCAGCTTCTCTGCTAACTCTTGCAACTTGGTCTTATTCACTTTTTGCAAAACATCCAAAGTCACCGCATCCACATCCAGAAAACGTTTGGTGACTGAAAGAGCCATTCCTATCCCAAGCTTTGTCTACACAACCAAACCAACGCCCGAAATACAGACACTAGCACCTACCACTCACTGTTTAAAATCCCACAAAGAGCCCCCAATTTGTTATGGACTAGGCCTGACCACTCAAAACATTCTTAAGCAGGCAGCCCGAGATCATTTCTTTGCAATTTGTTTCGGTGTGCATTGAGAATTTCCCGAATGAGATAGCTAGGTTTTAAAACAAACAAATATTTATTCACAAAGTTACACAATGAAACACAAAGAACAGAATAAAGAACCCCTACAGAACTCAGCCTATCCAACTAGACTTAATTATGCTGTTCCGAATATACACAACAGTCCCAATAAACAAACTCCCTTTAAAACCCAGTATAAATAGAACACATGTTTACAGGTTGAAGTTGAAGGACAGAAAAGAGAGAGAGAGTTTCCACACAGCTCCCTATTGAACTTCTCACCAGCTCAAGACTGAACTAAAACTGCTCAGCTCAGCTAAGGAGCTGACCACGCCCCTTTCATTATACAGGTCACTTCTAAAACATGACCACTTTGGCCTGAAGTCTCATCTATTAACATATAAACAAAAGGCCTCTCAAAATCCTTTTCATCTCTGTACCAAACCAGACTGATTGGAGTCCGGCCCGGCTTATTCCCCTCTGAAAAAAATCAAGGACAGAGTCTCTTTGAGCCAAGGAACAGCTTTTCGTAAAAAAAGGACTAGCTTTGTGAAAAGCCTCCTCGTGGGAGCACAAGGTGGCGCCGATACAGTCATCGTTGTAGAGGAAAAGGTGGCGGATGGTGCTGGTGTAACTGTGGAAGATATACTGTACCACATCTCCTATGAAGAGGCAGACATAGCTGGGGTCCATGTGGGTGCCCATTCCCTTTGGTCTGTAGGAAGTGGGAGGATTCGAAAGAGGAGTTGTTGAGGGCAAGGACCGGTTTCACCAATCGAATGATAGTGTCATTGGAGGGGGACTGTTTGGGTTGGTGGTCGAGGACGAAACGGAGTGATGGGGGATGGTGTTGTATAGGGACTACATGTCCATTCTGAAGATGAGGTGTTGGGCGGGGGTATCAAAAGTCATGGAGGAGGTGGAGGACGTGTGTGGTGTCTTGGACGTATGTGGGGAGGTCTTGAACCAAGGGGGATAGGACGGTGTCGAGATATGAAGAGATGAGTTCAGTGGGACAGGAGCAGGTCAAACGGGGCAGTCAAGTTTGTGGATTTTGGGTAAGAAGTAGAACCGGGCAGTGCAATAAATTGTCTCTAGTGTGCAGGATAGGTGGATCAGCCATAGGATAAGGTACGGAAATGGATCTGGTTGGGGTGCTTTTTAAGACCTGTTGGTATGGACTAGAAGGGCCGAATGACCTGTGCCATATTGTAGGGATTCTATGATTCTACCCTATCTCAGTAACCCTGCATTTCCTATTGCTAATCCACCTAGACTGCATGTCCCTGGACACCATGGGCAATTTAGCACGACCAGTCCACCTAACCAGTGGGGCGAAAAGAATGTAAATATGAACACTGGTTGCATGGATAAAACTTGCATTCCCTTGAATACAGAACATTAGGCAGTGACCAGATTTTGGGTATTTAAAATGTTTGTGGGATTTATAAAATACTTAGGGTAAAGAGAAACTGTTTCCTCTGCTTGGGGAATTCAGAACAAATAGGGTAAAACTTTATCATTGGAACTAGTTTGAAGTTGAAGGCACCAATCATTTCATTACACGAAGAGTGGCCCAAATGAAACTCTCTCCCCCAATTAGTTGTTGAGACAAAGCCAATTGGAAATTTCAAAATTGAGATTGATAGATTTTCATTAGTCAAGGACATTAAAACTTATCGAACCAAAGAGGGCAAATTAAATTAAGGTGCAGAGCATCCATCATATAATTAAATGGAGAGAGAAGATTACATGGAGAGACAAAGTAGCCTCCTCTGGTTCCTGTGACTTTAACCAGAGGTTTTCAAATCAAAGTAGGTCCAGAGGGGACAGGCATAATTACTTGGAAGGCGTTAGTCATGTGCAGTATTGGACATTCAAACCTTTTTTCAGGATGTGAAGTCTAGCCAGTGATGCTAATTGGGCAGAATAGAGAGCAGTGGACAGAACTCCCCATGCAATCCATTGACAGAAGTGGACCTCGCATTAATAATGCTACCAGATGCCTCACGTGCAGCAATCTTTCTTGTCTATTCTGCTGCCAAAGATTACTCTTTGGTACCTCTTGATCTGAGCCTGTAGGAGAAATCTTCTGAAATCACTGCAGGTGAAAAGCTTGGTACGAAAATTGGCCACTACTTGGAATTGCTTCAATTAATGACTTTTAAAAAAAAGCCTGCAATGATCAATCATTTTGTCAAGTGATATGATGCATTATAGAGCCTGATACTAAATTTAGCAAAATCGAGCATAGTCAATTCAAATCCTACAATGCTACAAAGCTTAGACAACCTAGTGTTCTTGAACAAATAATGCAAATTTGCTAATGCCATTTTGAATTGTGCTCTGTACTGCTACCTTCAATGTCTTGACAGTATAACAGGCTTTTGTGCTATGGGATTGCTGCAGATTACCTTACTTGAACCTACGGGGTTCTCTCTGCCCCATGAAGTATAAAAAGCTCAGCGGTGGTGAGTATGGGGTTATTTACCACATCTCTGAAAATGCAGCATCATTCTGAAATGTCAAAGGAAGCTGGAAGTAAACACCATACATGTGATCTACTTTACTCAAACACATAGACCACTGTGTCGACAGGCCCAAAGGGGGAGGGTTGAACTTCTCTGAGTTAAGTAGATTGACTTTGTGACCACTTGGCAGTCATTGGTTTCTAAGTATTGGGTACAGTCCGGTGTCTAATCTCCAGCTGGCTCTGAGTCACTGACTTGCGGTGGTGTCAGGGCTCCAGAATCTGAGTGTGGCATTTCACTGTCACTTTCTGCAATCAGTTTCATGTTTGATTGATGCCAGCACCTGTGCAAATCTTGCTGTGAATCGGTGAAGAGCAGTAGCTCCAAGTTTCTAGCTGGTCTGGAGATTCTGGTGCAGTTTCAAACTGGTATTCAGATACTGGGCATGTGCAGCATCAAGTAACAAACAAAATCAGCTGTTCAGAGTATCGCCAATAAGTGATCTCATCATTTCAGGGGTTTCATGGCCAGCCCAGTTCACAAATCATCAACTCAGCTCTGTCTCCTGTCAAACTATGAAACAGAATGAGCTGCCCTAAGTGAGGTCAACTTGTTGTTTGAGATCACCGCATGCAGATATATATAGATGCGGTTTATGAAATCACGAGGGGCATGGATAAGGTGAATAATCAAGGCCTTTTCAGGGTAGGGGAGTCCAAAAGTAGAGGGCATAGGTTTAAGGTGAGAGGAGAAAGACTTAAGAAGGGACCTAAGGGGCAACTTTTTCACTCAGAGAGTGGTATATGTATGGAATGAGCTGCCAGAGGAGGCTGGTACAATTACAACATTTAAAAGGCATCTGGATGGTACATGAACAGGATGAGTTTAGAGATGGATATGCAGGCAAATGGGATGAGATTTATTTAGATTGACATGGACAAGTTGGACCGAAGGGCCTATTCTGTGCTGTACATCTCTCTGACTCTATGTCCAAATGCATTGAGCTGTGCATTCACTAAGCAACTGCTGTTAACCCTGCTGTTTGCAGTACAATTAGAGGAAACGTTTGAGCTTGAAAGACGATTTTAGGTTAAGCTCAGTCTGCAAAACTGGGCTGCCAACATTACAGTGCTTTAGCGCAGTCCGCAGTTGTCCAAGTGCCTCTTGAGAGGGAAGTGATGATCTTGTGGTGTTATAGCTATTCATTCAAGAGAGCCAGGTAATATCCAGGCTCAAATCACGCCAAAGCAGATGGTAGAATTTGAATTCAAATTTGGAAAAAATCTGGAATGAAGAATCTAATGATGATCCTGAAATCAGTGTCAATTATCAGTAAAAGTCCACCTGGTCCCCTGATGCCCTTTATGGAATGAAATCTGTCCTACTGTGTCTCCAGACCCACACCAATGCACTTGACTCTTAATTACCGTCCAGACAATAAGGGATGGACAGTCAATGTTGTCCTAGCCACTGATGCCTTCACTCTGTGAATGAAGAAAAAAAACACCAAAGGAGAGGAAAACTTTGCTGTACTTCCCCCAATGTCATCTATTGCATGCATTGCACCTGATGTGGTCTCCTCTCCATCGGAGAAACAGGACGCCTTCTTGCGGATCGTTTCAGAGAATATCTCTGGGACACCCTGACCCACCAACCCCACTGACCCCTGGCTGAACACTTCAACTCCCCCTCCCACTCCATCAAGGACATGCAGGTCCTGGGCCTCCTCCACCGCCAAACCGTTACCACCAGACACCTGGAGGAGGAACTTCTCATATTCTGCCTTGGGACTCTGCAACCACACTGGATCAATGTGGATTTCAACAGTTTCCTCATTTCACCTCCCCCCCACATTATCCCAGTCCCAAGCCTCCAACTCGGCACCGCCCTCCTGATCTGTCCATCACCTTTCCCATCTATCCGCTCCACCTCCCCGACCTATCACCTTCTCCCTATCCACCTATCGCTTTCTCAGCTACCTCCCCCCCCTCAACCCCAGCCCCCTCCCACTTATCTCTTAGCCCTCCCCACCCACAGCCTCATTCCTGATGGAGGGTTATGCCCGAAATGTCGATCTCCCTGCTCCTCAGATGCTGCCTGACCTGCTGTGCTTTTCCAACACCACACTCTCAACTCTGGTCTCCAGCATCTGCAATCCTCACTTTCTCTAGGCTGAGAAGCCCCTCAACTTCACTTACTTACCTTTTATCCTGATACAAAAAAGTCCTGATACAAAACTCTATTAATCCTGAAATGCCAATGATTGAGCATCCCCAGCCACTAGGAAAATGTCCCAATTATCTGCAAGCCATGCATTTAAAGTTATGATTTTATGATTTTATCCATAACTTGCCCAGCTATGTGCATGTTCTATCTGTCTACAAAGAACAGGACCCTGTATATTAATGTTTGTTGCTTCCAGTACACACAAGTGTTGGAAACTAGTAGCAGGAGTAGGCTATTTGACACTTTGGGATTTCACTATTCCTTATGATCATGACTAATCCTCGATTTCAATGCCATATTCCTGATTTCTCTCAATATTCCTGATTCCTTTAACCTTCAAGGTTTCTCCATCTCTTTCCTGGATATACTCAGTGTCCTGGCCCCTCCAGCCTTCCTCTGAGTGAAGAAATGTTTTCTCATCTCAAACCTCAATGGCCTACTCTGTATCCTGACACTATGGACCTAGACTCTCCACTCTCCCTACATGCAGTCTGGCTAACCCTGTTAGAAGCTTATATGTTTCCAAGGCCAAGTGCTGACAAAAGTGGGATGAACGTTTCGGAGAAATTGGCTTCCCCTTGTGCATGCCAAAGAACTGGGAGAAAGTGAGGACTGCAGATGCTGGAGACTCAGAGTCAAAAAGTGTGGTGCTGGAAAAGCACAGTAGGTCAGGCAGTATCTGAGGAGCAGGAGAGTCGTGCTTCGGCATAAGCCCTTCAACAGGAATGTGACAAACCAAAGAACTGAAGATTGACATTACTGGTGTTGGCTTTCTTGCAGGAAATGATGTACAAAAGATCAAATGTATACCCAGGATATTGCAGATGCCTGCTCTGTCATTGATATGGCAGTGTAATGTTTTAAATAGCACTTGTTTGATGTTAGCACTGCTTTTGCAAGCTCAGCATGTCAGTTTCATGTGCTTAATTCCACTGGAGACAAATACTTGCCAGTTGACCACGGGGGACAAGTAATTGCTGGGGTGGTTGGTTATTGTCATAGAATCCCTACAGTGTGGAAACAGGCCATTTGGCCCAACAAGTTCATATCGATCCTCCGAAGAGTAACCCACCCAGACCCATTTCCCTCTGACTAATGCACCGAACACTATGGGTAAGTTAGTATGACCAATACACGTCACATCCATCTGTAACCTTGCTGAGAACATCACTTATTGAGGTGGCCGGTGGGGAAATTGGACTTGGCACACAATGTGCAGTTTTGGTCTTCTTACTAAGAAAAGGTCTACTTGTATTGGAAGCTTTTCATAGATGGTTCGAAAGGCTGATTTTGGGCATGAAGGAATTTCTTATGAGGAAAAGTTGATCAGGTTAAACGTTTATTCAGTGAGGTTAGAAGAATGAGGGGTGATTTTTCAAACAAATAAATTCTGAGGGGTGATTTAGTTGCATGGGGACACAATCTCTTATGGGTTGGCGTGGATGACGCATATGGAGGTATGGATATGAGGGGCTTAATGGGCTGCCTTTTGACAGACTTTTGTAACATTTTAAACAGAGTGCTATGATTTAAGTTTTAGTAAGCTGTGTGTATGGAAGTACAGGAGCACAGTGAAAAATGTACAATGTTGCCATGCACATTCTAAGTATGAAGGTATCCAGGCACAAAACATAGGCACAAGAAGTAACACAGAGAAATAAAGTTGAAAGCGTTACCGTTGTTCTTAGTGTAAGCAGAAATATAAATGAAGTTAAAAGTTAACATTACAGACCTTCTTAGTATTAAGTGGAAAAATAAAGGAATAAATGTGAAAGCTCAACAGTCTTTCTTAAATGCAAGCACCATAGCAAGTACCAGTCCACCCAGTCCTTCCTCCATACTCATTGCAAGATTATTCCTACGCCCAGAGAAACAGGGCGACTTGGAGCGAGCATCCCCGTTTATAGGGACTCCTTCACCCAGATCAGCTTTTGGAGCTGGGCAATGGGTCAACCCTCAAAGTTCAGGCCATTTTATCCTCACACTTTGGAGACTGGGGGAGGGGAGTGGGGGGAAGTGGGGGCAAGCTTATACTAATTTGGAGTGACGCAGGGCCGATTGAGAACTGCCCAACACTGCCACTATCACGGTGGGAGTGTGGACACAGACTATTAAACTAGGGCCCAGGTTACCAAGTAAAACTGAAAGAACTGGGGTTGCTGAAAATCCAAAAACAAGAACAGAAATTGCCAGAAAAAACTCAGTAGGTCCGTTTGTATCTGTGGAGAGAAATCAGAGTTAACGTTTTGGGTCCAGTGACCCTTCCTCAGAACCGGTGGTAACAAGGAAATGTTGGCTTTAATGCAGCAGATAGAGTGGAGGTGGGGGGGGGTAAGGAGTAAATGGTAGGTGGAGATAGAGCCCGAATGTGATAATCAGACTTTACCTGGAAAGGGTGAAACAATGCTTTATCTATACTTCACTCAATCTAGTCTGCTGCATTCACTGCTCAAAATGTAGTCTCCTCTACTTTGGGGAAATGAAGAGTAGACTGGGCGACCACCTGGTGGAACATCTACATTCTGTCTGCAAAAATGACCCTGAGCTTCCAGTTTCCTGCCACTTTAACACCCCACCCTGTTCCCTGGCCAACATCTCTGTCTTGGGCTTACTGCAGTGCTCCAGTGAAGCTCAGCACAAGTTGGAAGAACAGCACCTCATTTTCCACTTGGGAACTCTACAGCCTTCTGGACTCAATATCAAGGTCAACAACTTTAGTGCTTGAGCACTTCCTCCCGTGTCGTTATCCCAACGCCCACACATTGTTATCACATGGCCTGCAATTACACACAACTCATTGGTAGCCACTAACAGACCCCATTAATAGCTATTCACTCTCCCAGACAGATCATTATTTACTCCTTTGACTGTACAATTATACTTCCCTCTCTTCGGGCTCTATCTCCACCTATTGTTTACTGCTGAAACCATTGCCCCACCTTTCTTCTGCATAAAAACTGATATTCTCCGAGCTACTGTCAGTTCTGAGGAAGGGTCTCTGACCCAAAATGTCGACTCTGATTTCTCTCCATAGATGCTACCAGACCTGCTGTGCTTTTCCAGCAATTTCTGGTTTTGGCCTGGGTTATCGAAGTTGTTAGAAGGGCTGGCTCACAGAGATGATATACTTGGGACTGGCTCACAGGGCAATATACTTGGCACTGGCTCACAGGGATGATATACTCAGGACTGGCTCACAGGGCAATATACTCGGGACTGGCTCACAGGGCGGTATACTCAGGACTGGCACACAGGGTGACATACTCAGGACTGGCTCACAGGGCGATATACTCGGGACTGGCTCACAGGGCGGTATACTCAGGACTGGCACACAGGGTGACATACTCAGGACTGGCTCACAGGGCGATATACTCGGGACTGGCTCACAGGCATGATATACTCAGGACTGGCTCACGGGGCGATATACTCGGGACTGGCTCACGGGGCGATATACTTGGGGCTGGCTCACAGGGCAATAAACTCAGGACTGGCTCACAGGGTGATATACTTGGGACTGGCTCACAGGGATGATATACTTGGGACTGGCTCACGGGGCGATACACTTGGGGCTGGCTCACAGGGCGATAAACTCAGGACTGGCTCACAGGGCGATATACTTGGGACTGGCTCACAGGGCAATATACTTGGGACTGGCTCACAGGGGCGATATACTCAGGACTGGCTCATAGGACGAGATACTCGGGACTAGCTCACAGGAATGATATACTTGGGACTGGCTCACAGGAATGATATACTCGGGACTGGCTCACATGGATGAAATACTTGAGACTGGCTCATAGGGTGATATACTCGGGAGTGGCTCACAGGGGTGATATATTCGGGACTGGCTCACAGGGATGATATACTCGGGAGTAACTCACAGGGAGATATACTCGGGAGTGGCTCACAGGGACAATATATTCGGGACTGGCTCACAGGGATGATTTCCTTGGGAGTGGTTCACAGGGGCGATATATTCGGGACTGGCTCACAGGGATGATATACTCGGGAGCGACTCACAGGGAGATATACTCAGGAATGGCTCACAGGGGCAATATATTAGGGACTGGCTCACAGGGCGATATGCTCGGGACTGGCTCACAGGGAGATATACACCGTTGTGGCTCACAGGAATGATACACTCGTGAGTGGCTCATAGAGTGATATACTCGGGGCTGGTTCACGGGGCGATATACTTGGGACTGCCTCACAGGGAGATATACTCGTGAGTGGCTCACAGGGGAGATAAACCCGGTACTGGCTCATAGGAATGATATACTCGGGAGTGGCTCACAGAGTGATATACTCGGGACTGGCTCACAGGGAGATATACACGGGGTTGGCTCATGGGGTGACATACTCGGGACTGGCTCACGTGGTGATATACTCGGGACTGGCTTACAGGGCGATATACTCGGGACTGGCGCACAGGGAGATATACTTGGGAGTGGCTCACAGGAATGATATACTCGGGAGTGGCTCACAGAGTGATAAACTCGGGACTGGATCACAGTGTGATATATTCGGGTCTGGCTCACAGAGTGATATACTCGGGACTGGCTCACAGAGTGATAAACTCGGGACTGGATCACAGTGTGATATACTCGGGGCTGGCTCACGGGGCGATCTACTCGGGACAGGCTCACGGTGTGATATACTCGGGGCTGGCTCACAGAGTGATATACTCGGGACTGGCTCACTGGGCGATCTACTTGGGACTGGCTCACAGGGTGATATACTCAGGACTGGATCACAGAGTGATATACTCGGGAATGGCTCACGGGGTGATATACTCGGGAATGGCTCACAGAGTGATATACTCGGGGCTGGCTCACAGAGTGATATACTCGGGAATGGCTCACAGAGTGATATACTCGGGACTGGCTCACAGACTGATAAACTCGGGACTGGATCACAGTGTGATATACTCGGGGCTGGCTCACGGGGCGATCTACTTGGGACTGGCTCACAGGGTGATGTATTTGGGGCTGGTTCACGGGGATGATATACTCAGGACTGGCTCACAGGGATGATATACTCGGGATTGGCTCACAGGGCGATATACTCAGACTTGCTCACAGGGATGATATACTCGGGACTGTGTCACAGGTGATATACTTGGGCTTGGCTCAGGGGGCGATATACTCAGTGCTGGCTCACGAGCGATATACTCAGGACTGGCTCATGAGGCGATATACTCGTGACTGGCTCACAGGGCAATATGCTCAAACTTGCTCACAGGGATGATATACTCGGGACTGGCTCACAGGGATGATATACTCGGGACTGGCTCACAGAGTGATATACTCGGGGATGGCTCACGGGGCGATATATTCGGGATGGTTCACAGGGACGATATACTCGAGGCTGGCTCACGGGGTGATATACTCAGGACTGGCTCACAGAGCGATATACTCAGGACTGGCTCACTGGGCGATATACTCGGGTCTGGCTAACAGGGCGATATACTCGGGACTGGCTCACAGGGTGGTATACTCGGGACTAGCTCACAGGGCGATATACTCAAGATGGCTCACAAGGATTATATACTGCGGACTGGCTCACAGCGGCGCTATACTCGGGGCTGGCTCTCAGGACGATATACTCGGGACTGGCTCACAGAGCGATATACTCAGGACTGGCTCACTGGGTGATATACTTGGGACTGGCTCACAGGGCGATATATACCCGGGACTGGCTCATAGGGACGATATACTCGGGACTGGCTCACAGGGATGATATACTTGGCACAGGCTCACAGGGCGATACACTCGGGACTGGCTCACGGGGTGATATACTCGGGACTGGGTCACAGGGTGATATATTCGGGGCTGGCTCACAGCGGCGATATACTCGGGACTGGGTCACAGGGATGATATACTTGGCACTGGCTCACAGGGCGATACACTCGGGACTGGCTCACGGGGTGATATACTCGGGACTGGGTCACAGGGTGATATATTCGGGACTGGCTCACAGCGGCGATATACTCGGGACTGGGTCACAGGGATGATATACTCGGGACTGGCTCACAGGGTGATATACTCGGGTCTGGCTCACAGGGTGGTATACTCAGGACTGGCTCACAGGGATGATATACTCAGGACTGGCTCACAGGGTGATATACTCGAGACTGGCTCACAGGGATGATATCCTTGGGACTGGCTCATAGGGCGATATACTCAGGACTAGCTCACAGGGCGATATACTCGGGACTGGCTCACAGGGACGATAGACTCAGGACTGGCTCACAGGGTGATATACTCGAGACTGGCCCACAGACCGATATACTTGGGGCTGGCTCACAGAGGAGATACACTCGGGACTGGCTCACAGGGACGCTATACTTGGGACTGGCTCACAGGGTTATATACTCGGCGCTGGCTCAAGGGGTGACATATTCAGGAATGGCTCACAGGGTGATATACTCGGGAGTGGTCATAGGATGATATACTCGATGATGGCTCATGAGCGATATACTCGGGACTGGCTCACACAGGGCGATATACTCAGGACTGGCTCACAGGGCGATATACTCGGTACTGGCTCACAGGACGATATACTCAGAACTGGGTCACAGGTACGATTTACTCAGGACTGGCTCACTGGGATGATGTACTCGGGACTGGCTCACAGAGGCGATATACTCAGGACTGGCTCAGTGTGATACACTCGGGAGTGGCTCACAGGGATGATATACTCAGGACTAGCTCACAGGGGCGATAGACTCAGGACTGGCTCACAGGGTGACATACTCCTGAGTGGCTCACAGGGCGACATACATAAGACTGGCTCACAGGGGCGATATACTCAGGACTGGCTCACAGGGACGATTTACTCGGTACTGGCTCACAGGGACGATAGACTCAGGACTGGCTCACAGGGTGATATACTCCGAGTGGCTCACAGGGCGGCATACATGAGACTGGCTCACAGGGGCGATATACTCAGGACTGGCTCACAGGGACGATATACTCTGAACTGGCTCACAGGGCGCTATATTCGGGACTGGCTCACAGGGACGATTTACTCGGGACTGGCTCACAGGGTGATATACTCGGGACTGGCTCACAGGGATGATATACTCAGGACTAGCTCACAGGGGCGATATAATTGGGACTGGCTCACGGGGTGATATACTCAGAACTGGCTCACAGGGACGATGTACATGGGACTGGGTCACAGGGTGATATACTCAGGACTGGCTCACAGGGACGATATACTCTGAACTGGCTCACAGGGATGATATACTCGTGACTGGCCCACAGACCTTTATACTTGGGGCTGGCTCACAGAGGCGATACACTCGGGACTGGCTCACAGGGATGATATACTCGGGACTGGCTCACAGGGTGATATACTCGGGACTGGCTCACAGGGATAATGTACACGGGACTGGGTCACAGGGTGATATACGTGGGGCTGGCTCACGGGGCGATATATTCGGGACTGGCTCACAGGGACAATATACTCGGGACTGGCTCACTGTGATGATATACTCAGGACTGGCTCACAGGGTGATATACTCTGAACTGGCTCACAGGGATGATATACTCGTGACTGGCCCACAGACCGATATACTTGGGACTGGCTCACAGGGCGCTATATTCGGGACTGGCTCACAGGGACGATTTACTCGGGACTGGCTCACAGGGTGATATACTCGGGACTGGCTCACAGGGATGATATACTCAGGACTAGCTCACAGGGGCGATATAATTGGGACTGGCTCACAGGGTGATATACTCAGAACTGGCTCACAGGGACGATGTACACGGGACTGGGTCACAGGGTGATATACTCAGGACTGGCTCACAGGGACGATATACTCTGAACTGGCTCACAGGGATGATATACTCGTGACTGGCCCACAGACCTTTATACTTGGGGCTGGCTCACAGAGGCGATACACTCGGGACTGGCTCACAGGGATGATATACTCAGGACTAGCTCACAGGGGCGATATACTCGGGACTGGCTCACAGGGTGATATACTCGGGACTGGCTCACAGGGATGATGTACACGGGACTGGGTCACAGGGTGATATACGTGGGGCTGGCTCACGGGGCGATATATTCGGGACTGGCTCACAGGGACAATATACTCGGGACTGGCTCACAGTGATGATATACTCAGGACTGGCTCACAGGGTGATATACTCTGAACTGGCTCACAGGGATGATATACTCGTGACTGGCCCACAGACCGATATACTTGGGACTGGCTCACAGTGGCGCTATACTTGAGACTGGCTCACAGGGTGATATACTCAGTGCTGGCTCAAGGGGTGACATACTCAGGAATGGCTCACAGGATGATATACTCGGGAGTGGCTCATAGGATGATATACTTGGTGCTGGCTCATGGGGCGATATACTCAGGACTGGCTCACAGGGCGATATACTCGGTACTAGCACACTGGGCGAGGTACACGGGACTGGGTCACAGGGTGATATACTCAGGACTGGCTCACAGGGACGATATACTCTGAACTGGCTCACAGGGATGATATACTCGTGACTGGCCCACAGACCTTTATACTTGGGGCTGGATCACAGAGGCGATACACTCGGGACTGGCTCACAGGGACGATTTACTCGGGACTGGCTCACAGGGATGATATACTCAGGACTAGCTCACAGGGACGATGTACACGGGACTGGGTCACAGGGTGATATACGTGGGGCTGGCTCACGGGGCGATATACTCGGGACTGGCTCACAGGGAAAATATACTCGGGACTGGCTCACAGTGATGATATACTCAGGACTGGCTCACAGGGTGATATACTCGAGACTGGCTCACAGGGATGATATACTCAGGATGGCTCACAGGGGGATATACTCGAGACTGGCACACAGGGATGATATACTCGGGACTGGCTCACAGGGCGATATACTCAGGAGTAGCTCACAGGGGCGATATACTCTGGACTGGCTCACAGGGACGATTTACTCGGGACTGGCTCACAGGGATGATATACTCAGACTTGCTCACAGGGAAGATATACTTGGGACTGGGTCACAGGGTGATATACTCAGGGCTGGCTCACAGGGTGATATACTCGGGACTGGCTCACAGGACGATATACTCAGGTCTGGCTCACAGGGATGATATGCTAAGGACTGGCTCACAGGGACGATTTACTCGGGACTGGCTCACAGGGATGATATACTCAGACTTGCTCACAGGGAAGATATACTTGGGACTGGGTCACAGGGTGATATACTCGGGGCTGGCTCACAGGGTGATATGCTCAGGACTGGCTCACAGGGCGATATGCTTGGGACTGGCTCACAGGGATGATATACTCGGGACTGGCTCACAGGGCGATCTACTCAGGACTGGCTCACAGGGATGATATACTCAGGACTGGCTCACAGGGATGATATACTCGGGATTGGCTCACAGGGCGATATACTCAGACTTGCTCACAGGGATGATATACTCGGGACTGTGTCACAGGGTGATATACTCGGGCTTGGCTCGGGGGCGATATACTCGGGAATGGCTCACAGGGCGATATACTCAGGACTGGCTCACGAGCGATATACTCAGGACTGGCTCACAGGACGATATACTCAGACTTGCTCACAGGGATGATATACTCGGGTCTGGGTCACAGGGTGATAAATTCCGGGCTGGCTCATGGGGCGATATACTCGGAACTGGCTGAAAGGGCAATATACTCGGGACTGGCTCACAGGGGCGATATACTCTGGACTGGCTCACAGGGACGATTTACTCGGGACTGGCTCACAGGGATGATATACTCAGACTTGCTCACAGGGAAGATATACTTGGGACTGGGTCACAGGGTGATATACTCAGGGCTGGCTCACAGGGTGATATACTCAGGTCTGGCTCACAGGGATGATATGCTAAGGACTGGCTCACAGGGACGATTTACTCGGGACTGGCTCACAGGGATGATATACTCAGACTTGCTCACAGGGAAGATATACTTGGGACTGGGTCACAGGGTGATATACTCGGGGCTGGCTCACAGGGTGATATGCTCAGGACTGGCTCACAGGGCGATATGCTTGGGACTGGCTCACGGGTGATATACTCGGGACTGGCTCACAGGGCGATATACTCGAGACTGGCTCACAGGGATGATATACTCGGGACTGGCTCACAGGGCGATCTACTCAGGACTGGCTCACAGGGATGATAGATGGAAATGTGTTGCTGGAAAAGCGCAGCAGGTCAGGCAGCATCTAGGGAACAGGAGAATCGACGTTTCGGGCATTAGCCCTTCTTCAGGAATGCCCAAAACATCGATTCTCCTGTTCCCTAGATGCTGCCTGACCTGCTGCGCTTTTCCAGCAACACATTTCCATCTCTGATCTCCAGCATCTGCAGACCTCACTTTCTCCTCACAGGGATGCTATACTCAGGACTGGCTCATAGGGATGATATACTCGGGATTGGCTCACAGGGCGATATACTCAGACTTGCTCACAGGGATGATATACTCGGGACTGTGTCACAGGGTGATATACTTGGGCTTGGCTCAGGGGGCGATATACTCAGGACTGGCTCACGAGCAATATACTCAGGACTGGCTCACAGGACGATATACTCAGACTTGCTCACAGGGATGATATACTCGGGTCTGGGTCACAGGGTGATAAATTCGGGGCTGGCTCATGGGGCGATATACTCGGAACTGGCTCAAAGGGCGATATACTTGGGACTGGCTCACAGGGTGATATACTCGGGACTGGCTCACAGGGACGATATACTCAGGACTGGCTCACAGGGATGATATACTCGGGACTGGCTCACAGGGATGATATACTCTGGACTGGCTCACAGGGTGATATACTCCTGAGTGGCTCACAGGGCGACATACTTGAGACTGGCTCACAAGGGCGATCTACTCAGGACTGGCTCACAGGGACGAAATACTCTGAACTGGCTCACAAGGATGATATAGTCGTGACTGGCCCACAGACCGATATACTTGGGGCCTGCTCACAGAGGCGATACACTCGGGACTGGCTCACAGTGGCGCTATACTTGGGACTGGCTCACAGGGTGATATACTCGGCGCTGGATCAAGGGGTGACATACTCGGGACTGGCTCACAGGGCGATATTCTCAGGACTGGCTCACAGGGCGATATACTCGGTACTGGCACACAGGGCGATATACTCAGGACTGGGTCACAGGGACGATTTACTCGGGACTGGCTCACTGGGGCGATATACTCAGGACTGGCTCACAGGGCAAAATACTTGGGAGTGGCTCACAGGGTGATATACTCGGGAGTGGCTCACGGGGCGATATACTTGATACTGGCTCACAGGGACGATTTACTCGGGGCTGGCTCACAGGGCGATATACTCAGGACTGGCTCACAGGGACGATATACTCTGAACTGACTCACAGGGATGACATACTCGTGACTGGCCCACAGACCTTTATACTTGGGGCTGACACACAGAGGAGATACACTCGGGACTGGCTCACAGTGGCACTATACCTGGGACTGGCTCACTGGGTGATATACTCGGCACTGGCTCAAGGGGTGACATACTCGGGAATGGCTCACAGGGTGATATACTCGGGAGTGGTGCATAGGATGATATACTCGGACTGGCTTGCAGGGCGATATACTCGGTACTGGCTCACAGGGCGATATACTCAGGACTGGGTCACAGGGACGATTTACTCGGGACTGGCTCACAGGGCGATATACTCGGTACTGGCTCACAGGGCGATATACTCAGGACTGGGTCACAGGGACGATTTACTCGGGACTGGCTCACTGGGATGATGTATTCGGGACTGGCTCACAGGGGCGATATACTCAGGACTGGCTCACAGGGCAATATACTTGGGAGTGGCTCACAGGATGATGTACTCGGGGCTAGCTCACAGGGTGATATACTCAGGACTGGCTCACAGGGCGATATACTCGAGACTGGCTCCCGGGACGATATACTCGGGACTGGCTCACAGGGGCGATATTCCTCGGTCTGTGTGAAATTTTGGGATGACAACATTTGTTCCATTATTTGATATGTGAAGGGGCCAGTCCATGAGAGAGGTATGCTCACATGTTTGGACTCTGTGAATGAAGCACGAAGGTAACGATGACAGATCGAGAAAATCAATGCCAGCTGAGGCTTGTAATAACTAGTTGTAGAAATTTTCTGACAACGGGAAAATAAACATTTGTAAACAACTAAGTAAAAAAGAAAACCCCTACTACACCCTGTGAAAGCAGTGTAATGTCTCTCTAGCAGCAAGCAGGTGCAGAATGTCTCTTTCACATGGATATTGCTTTTTTTCTTGATAGGGCCTTCGGCCCAACAAGTCACACCAACCCTCCGAAGAGTAACCCACCCAGACCATTCTCCTACCCTGTTACTCAACATTTACCCTGACGAATGCACTTAACCTACACATCCCTGAACACTATGGGCAGTTTAGCATGGCTAATCCACCTAACCCACACATCTTTGGACTGTGGGAGGATACTGGAGCACCCAGAGGAAACCCACGCAGACATGGGGCAGAGGCTGGACTCAAACCTGGGTCCCCGGTGCTGGTGAAGCAGCAGTGCTCACCACTGAGCCACCATGTCACCCACTGAGGACAGTGGGGGTTGGGATGTAATCCCATCTTCCTTTACTTTTCCTGCCTCTTTTTTGTAATCCTTTTGTAAAGAAATGTGTCAGATTTTCCTCAAGCTCTCTACTGAAAGACTCACACCAGTACCACAATGCCTTGATCCCACTTGCTGGGATTCATGTCTTGGACTCATGATGTCATGTCATGTCAATTACACTTCCAAATGCTGGAAAATATGTCAGAAGTCACATCAAATGTCACTTTTTTATATATTGCTGTAGAAAATGCCTCAGAATTTGCACCATCCCTGTTCAATAATGTTTATATCTGCGCTTCTGTTCCTTGCGTTTTAATATAGTTGATGGAACTTTGGGAACTGCGGTGGTGAATGATATGACAAACTCATGTCCCACTACACTCTCATTGTAACTACTGCTCTGTCATTTCAGCTGTCACAGAGAAATGAAATAAATTGTGATCCAAAGACATTAATAAAAATATTTCCTTTCAATGAAGCACAGAAGAATTTAGCCTATTAATTTATCATGCCCCTGGTCATGAACTTTTTTTCAGGGCTAGCATTTAATTGTGTGTTCTTTTGCGAGTTACTTTATCTTCTCTTTTTCTTTGTCAGCTTTTACAAGTTTTTTTTAATGGTACGTTTAGGTGAGAGCTGTTAGCTGAGGAATGACAACTCAGTGGCACAGTTTCATAGCCTGACAGTAACAGAAATTGCAACACTAAAACAATCAGATAATATTAGAACAAATTGCTAGTAAAAACGAAGGGGATATTTTAGGAAGTATTCGTTGATTCATTTAATATCTTTCATATTCTTATTATATCCATTAGAGAACTGTTTGAGAGTTGTTGGTACCAAAGGATAGTCTTGCTACAAATGCACAGGGCTTTGGTGAGACCACACCTGGTATACAATGCACAAGCGTACAAGTTGGGGTCTTTCATTTCTTTTTCATTTGTGCGACTTGGGCATCGCTGGATGGCCAGCATTGATAGCCCATCCCTATTTGCCCTCCAGAAGGTGGTAGTGAGCTGGCTTTTTGAATCACTGCAGTCCACTTGCTGTGGGTTGACCCACAATGCCGGTAACGAGGGAATTCCAGGATTTTGACCCAACGACTGTGAAGGAACAGCAGGATAATTCCAAGTCAGGGTGGTGAGTGGCTTTGAGAGGAACTTGCAAGTGGTGATGTTCCCAAGTACCTGCTGCCCTTGTCCTTCTAGGTGGAAGAGGTCGTGGGTTTGGAAGATGCTGTTTAAGGATCTTTGGTGAATTTCTGCGCCGCAGCCTGTAGATGGTACACACTGCTGCTACTAGCTGTCAGTGGTGGAGGGATTGAATGTTTGTAGATGTGGTGCCAATCAAGTGGGTTGCTTTGTCCTGGATGGTGTCAAACTTCTAGAGTGTTGTTGGAGCTGCACCCATTCAGGCAAGTGGGGAGTAATCTGTCACACTACTGACTTGTGCCTTATAGATGGTGGATAGACTTTGGGGTGTCAGGAGGTGAGTTACTCATCACACTATCCCTAGTCTCTGACCCGCTTAAGGAAGGATATGCTTTCCTTCATGGCAAAGGTTTGCCAAAGTGCTATATGAAATATCCGCTTTATAATGAAAGGCTGAATAAATTGGTGCTACTTTCTCTGGAGTTTAGAAAAATGAGAGATGGTCTCACCAGGATCATCCAAAACCTCACCAAACCATTCAAAGTTCTGAAGGGGCTTGGCAGGCTGCAAAGTGTTTGCCATCAAAAAGAAATGGAACCAGATAGACCTCCTGGCATTGACCACGGCACTAGAAATGACAACAGAAAAATACAGCCTTGTTGACTCTGCAAAGTCCTTCATACTAACATGTGGGAGCTAATGCCAAAATTGGGAGAGTTGCCTCATAGACTAGTCAAACAGCAGCCTGACACAGTCATACTCATTGTTTATAATGTCCCAGGTACCACCATCAGCATCCCTGGATATGTCCTGTCTCACCAATAGGACAGACCCAACAGGGGGGGTGGCACGGTGGTATACAGTCAGGAGGGAGTTGCCCTGCGAGTCCTCAACATTGACTTGGGACCCCATGAAGTACCTTTGCTTAAGGTCAAACATGGGCAAGGAAACCTCCTGCAGATTACAACATACTGTCCTCCTTCAGCTGATGAATCAGTAATCCTACACATTGAACAACTCCTAAACGAGGTAGGGAGAGTGGTAAGAATGCACAATGTACTCTGGGTGGGGGATTTCAATGTCCATCACCAAGATTGGCTCAGCAGTAGCACTGCTGAGTGAGCTGGTCGGGTCCTAAAGGACATAGCTGTGCAACAGCTGGTGAGGGAACTAACAAGAGTGAAAAACATACCCAACCTCATCCTTACCCAATCTGCTGGCTGCAGAGGCATCTGTCATGACAGTATCAGTTAGAGTGACCATCGCACTGTCCTTGTGGAGACAAAGTCCAACCTTCACATTGAGAATACCCTCATCGTGTTGATTGGCACCATCACTGTGCAGAATTCGACAGCTTTTGAACAGATCCAGCAACTCAAGACTGGGTATCCATGAATCACTGTGGGCCATCAACAGCAACAGAATTGTACTCCAGCACAATCTGTAACCTCATGGCTCAGCATATACCCCTTTCAACCATTACCACCAAGCTAAGGGATCAACCCTGGTTCAATGGAGAATGCAGAGGGCATGCCAGGAGCAGCATCAGGCATATCTGAAGATGAGGTGTCAACCTGATGAAGCTACAAGCCAAACAGTAGTAAGTGATAAACAGAGCTAAATGATCCCATGACCAACAGATCAGATCTAAGCTTTGCAGTCCTGCCACATCCAGTCATGAATGGTGGTGGACAATTAAACAACTCACTGAAGGAGGCTTCACGAATATCCCCACCTTCAATAATGGAAGAGCCCAGCACAGCTGTGCCAAAGATAAGACTGAAGCATCTTAAATGATCCATCTCAGCCTCCTCCAGTGGTCCCCAACATCACAGATACTAGTCCTCAGCTGATTTGATTTACTCCACTTGATATCACAAAATGGTTGGAGGCATTAGGTACTGCAAATGTTATGAGCCCTGACAAAGTTCTGACAATAATACTGAAGGCTTGTGCTCCAGAACGTGTTAACTCTAGCCAAGCTGTTGCATTACAGCTGCAACACTGGCCTATACCTGGCAATGTGAACGATTGCTTGGGTATATCCTACTGAAGGGTTATTCCCAAAACGTCGACTCTCTCGATCCTCAGATACTGCCTGACCTGCTGTGCCTTGTTGAGTGCTACACTGCATCGACTACGTCCTGTACGCAAATAGCAGGACAAATCCAATCACAGAATCTTGAGATGTTATTTCATGGAAAGTAGCTTGGATCTCAAAGTTCGTCTACTTTAAAGAAAAAGTTACTTGATGGTGACATAAATTTGGCAGGCTTACCCAGAATCACAACACATGCAAAAACAATCATGTTGTAATAACCAAAAGAACTATGGACATTGTAAATCAGAAACAAAAAAAACCCAGAAATTACTGGAATGGAAGGGTCACTCGACCTGAAACATTGACTCTGAATTCTCTCCGCAAATGCTGCCAGACCTGCTGAGCTTTTCCAGCAATCTCTGTTTTTGTTTCATGTTCTATCCTGCTTTATCTCATTACACTTGAAGTACGATATTGGAAGAAAGACCAACTTGAATTGATCAAATTACACCATTCATGACCTTAGGACATCCCAGTGTGCTTCAGAACTAACGAAGTGTAATGCTAGGTGAGAAACCAGCCAGGTGTGGATCATTTGGATTCACCTAAATCTGAACATTCTGTTGAAAATCCCCAAATGTAATTCCAACTTAAAGGTTACAACACACTATCCAAACAAATATAAGATTGATAGCAGGCAACTGGATTTGAGGGATACATATGACAACGTAAATCAAGAGAAATAAGCTGACACTAGTCCAGCCTGTGGGAATCTTGACATTCCAACTGTGGGTAGTACAACGTTTAGTGTCTTAGCTGCTCTTTTATAAAAGACATTCTCAAACAGTTTGCCAGGCATGTCTACCACAAAACTTGTTGAGTAAACAGAGGTAATGAAGCCTTTCATGGTCATTAGTTACGAGAAGGTCTCTTCTGGAGTCAATTTAAGGAAAATATTTCACCTTGTTACTACTTGTAGAGCAATCATAACCTTGTTATTCCCCCTTCCATTTACAACCTTGCTGCAAATAGAAAGCAGAGGAGATTCTCATCCTCCTAAAACTTAAATTGCTACAATTTGCTGTTTTAAACTATTGCAAAAGCTGACACATTGCTCTTGTAGCTGTCTGTTACCATAGAAACAAGACATTATTAGTTCTGGCCATGTTTCTCTTGAACTGGACAGAGGCACAGCAGAAAATTACAGTGGGTATCACTCCTGATAAGCAAAGCTCAGGAGATACAATTGCTTATTATGTTTTGTTACATCCCTTAGTTTATCTTAAAATGGCTAATATTGATTTTAAAATAACACATGGGGGACACAGAATGAGTGCTACAAATATTCTTACGTTAACTTTGCTGATTTGAGAATGTTACCTTCATGGACATAACCAAAGCCTCCATAATTAAAATCTATAGATACTTCTAATTGGCTGGATATAATGAAGATCACCATTGTTAGAAATCAATATAATAAAAATTTTAAGATGGAAAGATGTTTCCTTTAAAACTCTAAAGAAATGCATTCTGATGGTTTCTGTCCATCACCATTAATTAATTATTTAATGACATTCTAGAATACTAAGACTAACTGATTGAATCAAACATATGGAGTTTAAATATTGTCAAAATTTAATATCTGACTATACCCAAATGCTATGGATTCTGTCGGATTCAGTTTCTTATCGTTTGCCAAGATTTATTTCGTGAAACCCATTAAAAGACGATTGCATATTTGTGATATTGAAAGGTTGAGTGTTTAGTCAGACAGCTTAATTTCCCTATATATGCTGTACACCTTCATGAGTGTGTCACTTGCTGTCAATGCCAAATCACTATTCTCCATTTGTTTCCTATGTATTTGGCACATGCACCCTGACTACACAGAACATAAAGTCTGACTATAGGGCTGTTATCAGGCTAATATTGCTTTCAAATTATGAATTCCTGTATACAAGAAAAATAGCCCAGCAGAATTTAGAATTCCTACAGTGTGGAAACAGACCCTTTGGCCCTTCAGGAGCCCTTTCAACAGCAGCACCAGAGGAACTATGGTGCCTCTTGACAAACTGGCCATAAAGCCATAAGACACAGCACCAGAGGTAGACCATTCAGCCCATCGAGTCTGCCAGCCCATCAATGAGATCGTGGCTGGTCTGATAATCCTCAACTCCACTTTCCTGCCTTTTCCCCGTAAACCTTAATTCCCTTACTGATTAAACATCTCTCTATCTCAGCCATGAATATAATGCCCCACTCTCAAAGGCTTTGAAGAGATGACAAGTAGGTTAGACCAGGGAAACCCAGTGGATGTGGTTGATCTAGACTTCCAAAAGGTCTTTGATAAGGTGTCACCCGGGAGGCTGCTGAGTAAGGTGAGGGCCCATGGTGTTCGAGGTGAGCTACTGGCATGGATTGAGGATTGGCTGTCTGACAGAAGGCAGAGAGTTGGGATAAGAGGTACTTTATCAGAATGGCAGCTGGTGACAAGCGGTGTCCCACAGGGTTCAGTGTTGGGGCCGCAGCTGTTCACGTTATATATTAATGATCTGGATGAAGGGACTGGGGGCATTCTAGTGAAGTTTGCCGATGATACGAAGATAGGTGGACAGGCAGGTAGTACTGAGGAAGTGGGGAGGTTGCAGAAGGATCTAATCTTTGAGGAGAAAATGAGGTCTGCAGATGCTGGAGATCAGAGCTGGAAATGTGTTGCTGGAAAAGCGCAGCAGGTCAGGCAGCATCCAGGGAACAGGAGAATCGACGTTTCGGGCATAAGCCGTTTCCTGAAGAAGGGCTTATGCCTGAAACGTCGATTCTCCTGTTCCCTGGATGCTGCCTGACCTGCTGCGCTTTTCCAGCAACACATTTCCAGTGCAGAAGGATCTAGACAGTTTGGGAGAGTGGTCCAGGAAATGGCTGATGAAGTTCAATGTGAGCAAGTGTGAGATCTTGTACTTTGGAAAAAAGAATACAAGCATGGACTACTTTCTAAACGGTGAGAAAATTCATAAAGCGAAAGTACAAAGGGATCTGGGAGTGCTAGTCGAGGATTCTCTAAAGGTAAACATGCAGGTTGAGTCCGTGATTAAGAAAGTGAATGCAATGTTGTCATTTATCTCAAGAGGGATGGAATATAAAAGCAGCAATGTGCTACTGAGCCTTTATAAAGCTCTGGTTAGGCCCCATTTGGAGTGCTGTGTCCAGTTTTGGGCCCCACACCTCAGGAGGGACGTACTGGCACTGGAGCGTGTCCAGCGGAGATTCACACGGATGATCCCTGGAAATGTAGGTCTAACATACGAGGAACGGCTGAGGATCCTGGGATTGTACTCATTGGAGTTAAGGGGAGATCTAATAGAAACTTACAAGATAATACATGGCTTGGAAAAGGTGGACGCTAAGAAATTGTTTCCGTTAGGCGGGGAGACTAGGACCCGTGGGCACAGCCTTAAAATTAGAGGGGGTAAATTCAGAACAGAAATGCGGAGATAGTTCTTCAGCCAGAGTGTGGTGGACCTGTGGAATTCATTGCCGCGGAGTGCAGTGGAGGCCGGGACGCTAAATGTCTTCAAGGCAGAGATTGATAAATTCTTGATGTCACAAGGAATTAAGGGCTACGGGGAGAATGCGGTAAGTGGAGTTGAAATGCCCATCAGCCATGATTAAATGGCGGAGTGGACTCGATGGGCTGAATGGCCTTACTTCCACTCCTATGTCTTATGGTCTTATGGTCTTATAGTCAGGGGAAATGTAGAGTAATAGGGTAGGGGAATGGGTCCGAGTGGGATACACTTCGGAGGGTTGGTGTGGGCCAAATGGCCTGTTTTCGCACTGTTGGGATTCTATGATATTATGATTCTATGATCCCTTGTTCTGTGATTATGTCCCTGGTCCTAGACTCTCCCAGGAAGGGCAAGCAACCTTTCCTTATCCAATCAAAAACCGAAAGAACTGTGGGGTCCTGTAAATGAGAAACAAAAACAGAAGTTGCTGGAAAAGCTCAGCAGGTCTGGCAGCATCTGTAGCGAGAAATCAGAACCAACGTTTTGGGTTGAGTGACTCTTCCTGAGTTCTGAAGGGTCATTGGCCCAGAAACATTAACTCTGATTTCTCTCCACAGATGCTGACAGACCTGCTGAGCTTTTCCAGCAAATTCTGCTTTTGTTTCCCCATCCACCTTGTCAAATCCACTGTACGTTTCCACAAGGTCACTTCTGATTGAGCCACAAGTATGAAAAGACCACAAGCCTGACCATAACTAATCCTGTGGTGGGGTCTTCTGGCAGGATTGATGACCCAAACAACCTTCTTTAATTATAAGTTTTCAGCAGGTTTCTGGGAGTGCTCATCCGTTTGCATGATGTTCCACCTGAACAGTACTGTACCTGTTCTGTTCACTGTTACAGACCCTCCCCTTAGGCTTCCCAACATTTGAACCCACTCAGTCATCCTTGATCGGACAGGACCCACAATTCTTTCAGTTTTTGATTGGATGAGGAATGGTTGCTTCCCTTCCTGGGAGAGTCTAGGACAAGGGACATAATCACAGAATAAGGGATCATAGAATCATAATATCATAGAATCCCAACAGTGTGGAAACAGGCCATTTGGCCCAACAAACCCATACCAACCCTCCGAAGTGTATCCTACCCAAACCCATTCCCCAACCTTATTACTTTACATTTCCCCTGGCAAATGAGGAGCCTGTCTCACGTCATGGGCTTCAAATGCTTACACCTTACCTGCACAACTTACCTACAGCAAAATTCTACCCACAGCACATTCTGCAGTGGTTCACAAAGGCACCAATACCTTGCTCAGTGATGCCCAGTTTGGGATCTGCCAGGACCACTCAGCTCCCAAGCTCAGCCTTGGTTCAAACAAGGACAAAAGAGCTAAATTCTAGACGTCAGTTGAAGGTGACAGCCCTTGATATCAAGGCTGCATTCAACTGACTGGAATCAATGGGCATCAGGGAGCAAACTTGCTGGTGGTTGGAATCATACCTGGCACATAGGAAGAGGGTTGCAGTTGTTGGAGATCAGTCATTTCAGCTCTAGGACATCTCCACAGGGGTTCCTCAGGGTCATGTCCTAGGCTCAACCATCTTCAGCTGCTTCATCAATGACTGTCTCTCCATCATAATGTTCAGCACTATTTATGTCTCCTCAGTTACTGAAACAGTCTACTTTAAATGCAATGGGATCAGGACAATGCCCATAATTGGCCTGACAAGTGGCAAGTACTATTTGCACAACACAAATGTGAAGCAATGACCATCTTTAAAAAGAGACAATCCAAACATGTTCCCTTTGACATCCAATGGTAGGACTGTCACTGAATCCCTCACTATCAACATCCTTGGGGTTAGCATTGACCAGACATTCACTGGGCTTACCACACAAGCACAGTGGCTACAAGAGCAGGTCAGAGGTTAGAAATCCTGTGGCGAGTAAGTCACCTTCTCACTCCCCAAAACTTGTCCACTATCTACAAGTCAGGAGTGTGGTGGAATGGTCCCCACTTGCCTGCATGAGGTCAGCTCCAATAATATTCAAGAAACTTGACACCATCCAGGGCAAAAGAGTCCAGGATTGGCATCACATCCACAAATGTCCGCTCCCTCCACCAGTGACACTCAATATCAGCAGTGTGTACCATCTACAAGATGCACTGCAAAAATTCACCAAAGATTCTCAGACAGCGCCTTCCAAATGCTTGAACACTTCCATCTGGAAAGACAAGGGTGGCAGATGCATTGGAACATCTAGATCTGCAAGTTGCCCCCCAAACCACTCGCCATCCTGACTTGGAAATACATCGCCATTCCTTTGTGTTGTGCAAATAATACTTGCCACTTGTCAGGCCAATTGTGGGCATTGTGCTGATGCCATTGCATTTAAAGTAGACTGTTTCAGTAACTGAGGAGACATCACTGTTGCTGGTCAAAATTTTGGAATTCTCTTCCTTAGGGCATTGTGGGTCAATCTATAGTATATGGACTGCAGTGGTTTAAGAAGGCGACTCACCATCACCTTCTCAAGGGTAAATAGGGACGGGCAATAAATGCTGGACTAGTCAGTGACGCTGAAGTTGCACAAGTGAAGGAAAGAGAAATATTGTCCTGACGTCAGGTTCCTAGACTGTCAAGAACTTTGATTGATTCTGGTGAGATTTCTTAACATTCAGGTGAAATAAAATGTGAGAGCCACAAAGTTACCTCCATATGGAATGATTGAATTATCAGGGAAATAATCATAGCTGTTAGTGAAGAAGATTTTCATGTTCAGGATACATATTCTCTGATAAATATTGTTCAATACTTCCAAGTAAGTGTATTCTTCATCCACAAATGTAAAAGATTTTGCCGTAAGCAAAAACTCAGGGAATCCACCTCTCTCTATCCAAACCTAACTGGATATATCTGAACAACAAAGATCCAACAATAGCAGACAGTAAGAAACTAATCTATACATGCTGCACAAACTGTTTTTAGAGGTTTTATTGGATTAGGCATCTGACCGAGAATTGGTTCCTCAGAATGTATTTTCTCCTGTGTTGATCGAAGAACACTGCGGTGCTCCTATCATCACTTTGTTTTGAGATTACCAAGTTTAACATTGACGAAGGAATGAGCTTGCCTGGTCTAGCTGGCTATGTCCTAACATGAAGGATGTGTGGAAAACTACCTGACGCACAACGAGGGCTGTTGTGCTGGAGTGAGAGTGTCCCTAGCCAAGAAAACTAGGTTCAAATCCCACCCGCTCCAGCGCTGTGTAGTAATGTCCCCAAATAGGAGGCAGTGAGGTCTGCAGATGCTGGGGATTAGAGTTGAGAGTGTGTTGCTGGAAAAGCACAGCAAGTCAGGCAGCATTTGAGGAGCAGGAAAATCAACATTTCGGGCTGGAGCTCTTCATCTGGAATAAATATTGTTCCTGATGAAGGGCTCTGGCCTGAAACATCGATTTTCCTGCTTCTCAGATGCTGCCTGACCTGCTGTGCTTTTCTAGCAACACACTCTCAACTATGTCTCTGAGTAGGTAGATAAGGGAAAATATCTGTCGTTTGAAGGGGGATGCAAAGGAAGGAAATAATGGGTTGTGGTGGACACAGGGTGGGAGTCACTATTGGAACCTATTAAACCAGCGCTGGCTAATATTATTCCATCTGGGATCAATTCAGTGGGAGACTTGAACAGATTGCAATCATGGATTCTGAAGGGAAAGGAAGACACAGTGACCTCAAGCAAACTGCATTGACCTGAAGCCCATCCCAGGAGACTGAGAGACATTCCTGAGTGTGTGGTGTTGTCTGTGCATTGATCATCCACTGACCAGCTCCTTTATTATTGCACAGGCCACCATGTTAAGACCGGCACCTGTGAGGTAGTGGCTCTGCACAGATGCTGCAATAAGAACAAAATCGAGGAACGCTCCCAGACAGTGAAGTGCTCCTGCTTCCCAGGCCAAGTAGCAGGAACAACTCGTGCTGCTCCTTCCTGTGTTGATGGTAGGTTTGCCTTCTGCTTTTTAACGAAGATTGACTTGGGCTATTTCTTTTTTTAAGGCTTCCCTTCTGTACCTATCTGAACTTTATTCAATTTCTGTTTTCTTTCAATGTTGCATGCCTTTACAATTAGTTGGTTTGAAAGTTATAGCGCTTAATGAGATAATTAGTTCAGCAGTGCAAGAAAAACCCAAAATGGAGTCCATTTGTTATACTCAGATGGAACACTTGCTAAACTATATTTAAAAGGGATTGTTGCCTCATCTTCAATTTTCTGAAGGTCTTGATTTGCTAAAACAGCCAGGAACAGAAGTAACTCGGTCTATTGAGGATATGGTGGTGGAGTGTCAATGCTGATCCAGTTATGTCACGCTCATCCTCTGGGGGTGTGGTTTCAAATCCCGCCCACCCAGGATAGAATTTCAATTCATTAAAATAAATCTGGCAGTAAAATGAAAGCTAGTCTCGGTGTGGTGACCATTCACAGAGCTTTCCCTTTCTGGTGTGGTGTGAGTGACGGTGGGAAAATACAGAGAAATTTTTTTTAAAAATCAGAATTTCCATATCACGAAACGTTTTTGCAATTTTCCCTTCAAGCCTGAAATGGCAACTCCAGAGTCTTGCCATGGTGTGTCAATGATCTTAGTTCCCTCTATTTGCTTTTATTGAAAGTTCCAACTCGCGTTGTTATTACACCACTTCCAAGTCTCTCCCTCCCCAGGGGAAATAGAGGAGAAGGCTTAGTAATAGGGTCGTGGTAGAAGGCTGATCGAGTGACTGGAGGCTGGTGTCCGGTGGTGTACCACAAGGATCAGTACTGGGTCCCTTATTGTTTGTTATATGGATAAATGATACAGATGAAAATGCGGAGGGAATGTTAAACAAGTTTGCGGATGACACCAAGATTACTGGGGTGGTTAGTAGCAAAGAAGATGATTGTAGGTTACAGGAAGATATCGATGGATTAGTCAGATGGGCAGAGCAGTGGCAGATGGCATTTAACCCTGTCAAGTGCAAAGTGATGTACTTTGGAAGCGACAAGATGAGGGAGTATGTAATGAATGTCAGGATGCAGGGTAGCTTAGAGGAACAGAGGTGTCTTGGAGTAATTATTTGCAGATCCCTGATGTTGGCAGAGAACTTGAATAGGATAATTATGAAGGCGTATGGGTCACCTGCTTCCAACAGTCATGGCGTAGAGTATAAGAGCAATGAGGTAATGCTGAAGTTGTACAGAGTGTTGATCAGGCCACAACTGGAGTACAACGTGCAGTTCTGGTTGTCTCACTACAAGAAGGATGTGATAGTACCAGAGAGGGTACAGAGGAGGTTCACCAGGATGGAGTAATTGAACTATAAGGAGAGACTAAATAGGCTTGGATTGTTTTCTTTAGATCAGAGAAGACAGAGGGAGGACATGACTGAGGTGTATAAGATTATGAGGGGTATGGCCAGGGTGAATAGAGAGCAGCTGTTCCCCTTGGTTGAGGGGTCAATCATGAGAAGGCATCGTTTTAGGGTTGGGACAGGAGATTCAGAGGGGATTTGAGAAAAAACGCATTCACTCAGAGGGTGGTGGGAATCTGGACTGCACTGTCTGGGAGGGTAGTGAAAATCTTACAACCTTCAAAAAATTTGGATGAGCACTTGAAATATCATAAAATTCAAGGATATGGGACAAGTGCAGAAAATTGGGATCTGTGGTAGTTATTGTTGGCGCAGGCTTGATGGGCTGAAGGGCCTTTTCTGTGCTGTAGATTTTGATGATAAATCAGACAGCACACGTTCCTGACCTGTAAGCCAAAGTGCGTACATCGAATGCTTGACCCAACAATCATGTCGCTGCTCCTTCACAAGGTCCCTGCATGCTCCATGGTTACCATCACCCTGGAGCCTGGATCCACACAAATCCACAAGGGCCAGCCATCAGACTCACTACATCTTCATGCCCACTGTCAGACCAACTCACACACTACTTCAGCCTTTCAGTACCTTAGGGGTTCAGGGACACCTATGACTTGCATGCTCCTGCCAGATCATGCAGGGAGCACACACGTATTTCATGTACCATTGCCTTACTAGCAATACCAAGATCCATTTGAAGAATAAAGGAAATGACTAAAGAGGTAAAGAGGTGGTGGCCTGAGTTTACCCATCATTATCCATTTGGCACCAAAGTGGAACACGAGAGGCACCTCTGGTAGGGTCAGGTATTGAATTAGTCCCCCATTGTTGCAGCTAAAGCAAACACAGAAATACAGAAAGTAGGAGCAGGAGGAGGCCATTCAGCCCTTCAGGCCTGCTCTGCTATTTAATATGATCATGATTGATCATCCAACCCTGTTCCTGCTTTCGTACATGTCCCTTAATCCCTCTAACCCTAGAAACTATATCTAACTCGTTGAAAACCTGATGGTTTGGCCTCAATGGCCTTCTGTGGCAGAGAATGCCACAGACACCCCACCCTCTGGCTGAGATATTTCTCCTCATTTCAGTCCTAAATGGCCTATCTCACATCCTTAGACTGTGATCCCTGGTTCTGGGTTCCCTGGGCGTCAGGACCTGGTCCTGTTAGAATTTTAAAGCTTTCTGTGAGATTCCCCTGTTCTTCTAAACGCCAGTGAAGGTTGCCCTATCTGATCCAGCCTCACTTCATACATCAGTCCTGCCATCCCACCTCTCCCTCCATAGCCAGACCATCCTTCCTCAGATAAGACCAAACCTGCACACAACACTCCAGGTGTGATCTCACCAAGGCCCCTGTACAATTGCAGCAAGACATTATTGCTCATACACTCAAAATCCTTTCAATACAAAGGCCAGAAAACCACCAACACTCTTCAAGCAATTAGCCTCTTGATTTTCAACCAGCTGCCCAGGCTTTCTTCTCTCATTTAGCAATTAATGAGTTTGTTAGTCTTCTATCAATAAAAGGTATCATTTCCATTCATTATTAATAGAGCTTTTCCTTAGAGACAGAAGTTTCATTTAAATGGGGAAGATAAACATAGCTTCTTACTTACTGTCTGCAGGTTATTATGGGTCCATCTACTAAGATCCCTATCAAAGGAGAGTAAGCAACATACATTTTTTTTACTGCGTTCAGGATATACTTCCCTGGCTCAAGGATGGACAGGAGGAAAAAACTAAACAGAATATTTTGATCATGTTCCAGATAGGATTAAAATAATTTAGCATTGATTATTTTAAGTCCTCTCTATCATCAATCCAGCTGTGTTTTCTTGAACATTTGGCCAAATCACACACACAATCATTTCTCAAGTGAGTTGCATTAAAAGAGCACCCAAAACAAGTATCTGTTGACTGGGACACAGAAGTGAAACGGTACAGATCAATAGCTTTAAACGCTGAATGTCTTTTAGAATTTGAAGATTTGTTCACTGTCAAAAATATATTTTCATCTCTCAACAACGATTAATTGTCAAAAGTAAAAATGATGCTGCAAATAATTATCAGAAACCGAGCCAGCTAATCTCAGTCAGGGAGGATATGGCTGTCCAACTATTCTCATTTAGAGTCAGAGAGTTATACAACACGGAAACAGGTCCTTTGGCCCAACTCGTCGCATGCCAACCAGGTTTCCTAAACTGACCTAGTTCTATTTGTCTCTGCCCATATCCCTCAAAACCTTTCCAATCTTTGTACCTGTCCACATACCTTTTAAATGTTGTCATTGCACCCACCTTTACCAACTTCATCTGACAGCTCATTCCATAGACACACGACCCGCCATGTAAAAATGTAGTCCCTCAGGTCCTTTTTAAATCTTTCCCTTCTCACTTTAAAACAATCCTCCTTTATTTTTGAGCTCCCCTAACTGGGTGAAATAACTCCACAGGGGCTGGTATCCCATTACCAAGTCACCCTTTATTTACACATGGAGAGTCCTTGACAATGATCCAGCTCTCTCAGAGTGAACAGAACCTCTGACACTCCTGTTTATATCTGCCATCCAGGGCTCCCTGATTGGACCAGATTAACAGCCCGAATCAGGGAAGTCATATTCTGTGAGGTCTGTCTGGCTGACCTCATTATATTTACTACACTGGGGAAAAGTCCTTGCCTGTTTATCCTATTCATGCCTCTCATGATTTTATAAACCTCTATAAGGTCATCCCTCAGCCTCCGACACTCCAGGAAAAATAGCCTGAGTCTATCCAACCACTCCATATAACTCAAACCTTCCAGTCTCGGAACATCCTTCTAAATTTTGAGATTCTGAAGAGATAAGTTAGATGCTTAGTAAACCATTTTGGAAAAGTTCTCATGCTTGTCGTTGGAGGAAATATTGCATTTCAAATGGTCACTGAAAATTCAACTGCATTAGAAATAGGGTTAGAGTTAACCTGAACCAACTGCAGAAGCAGGTCATAGATGGTAATAAGGTGGGTGACTGCTAAGGTAGGCTGGTTAAAGGTCTATTTATGTTCTCTGCGTCTTAATCCCATCTGTTTTGGAAAACTTTAGGCCCTCTAGGCTGCACACCTCAACATCACACCTCGCTTGTGGGGTGGGGTCAGTGTTGAGAATGTGGTGCTGGAAAAGGTGCAAAGGGCTTATCAGGAATGAAGGGCTTATGCCCGAAACATCGATTCTCCTGCTCCTCAGATGCTGCCTGACCTGCTGTGCTTTTCCAGCACCACACTCTCAACTCTGACTCTCCAGCATCTGCAGCCCTCACTTTCTCCTGGGGGCAGTGTTTGTAAATACCAGATAAATCCCAACCTTGTATGTTCAGCTTGCACCCAGAGTTGGGGTTGAGGGCAAATGTGGTTAGGAACTTGGGGAGATGTGGCAGCTCTGGGGTTGACAGGGAGTGCTACCAGGAATGGGATGTTGATATTTGGGTGTTCCCCTACACAGTGAGATGGAATCTAGAACCCATGGTCAGAGGATTGGCCTTCCATTGCCCTGTTTAGCAGAGGGGAGGAATGGAAATGAAAAGGTCTGAGTGGCTGAAATGAGGGGGTCTTAGAGTGGGTGAAAGCTAGTGAGGGAAGACGTGTCATGCGGTGGTGGAACATTAACCTTAATGGGAGGCAAGTGGAGTAGCAGAGGGAGACTGAGTGTGAGGTAGCAGAATGAAGAAGGTGACATTTCTCCTGGCACAGCAGAGCGGGTCAGGGTCATTGACCTTCTTGCAGCTTTGCTGGACATTTCAGCAGACAATGGAGACCTCATACACCCTTGGTCTAGCATGGCAGCATCTGGTGTTGTGGCTTCCTCTGACAGTCCTGGAGATAGAGGGCATCCTGTCCACCAGAGCACTGTTGGCTCTTCGTGGCACCAGTTTTCCCTAACCTGCCATAGCCTCTGTGAGTGTATGCAGTCATAGTGGGCAGCTTCTAAATACCAGTACCTGTCCGGGTACACAATGGCACTTCCATGACAGGGGCTGGGAGATAGTTAAAGGAGAGTGAGCAAACGTTGATAGTGTGAGACGAGTCACTCAGCTTCATGGAGGGAACCCCTGCTAAAACCTCGATGAAAATGGCACTTTGCCAAAGTAAGGGGAGATTCGGCCCATTGCTTTGAACCTAAACCAAATGACCTATGAAGCAGAGCAGCGTAACAGACAATGTATTGAACTCACTGACAGCTTAAGCTTGTCTCTGATGTTTGTAAGCATCAGACATTTAAGCAGAACTTATGTCCCCTTCAAAAGTATTTACATCTACTCCAAACATTTGTGACTCCCATACTGCCGGTTAAGATCCTTGGAACAGTAAATGTCTGGGCTGTTTGAACTCAGCACAGCTCAAATGCTCCTCTGTGTTCAGGTCTGTCGTCTGTAGGACTCAGACTCCACATCCTTTCCCCACTGGCAAAACAAATTGAATCTTTCGGAAATGGTACAGGGTGAAACTTACACCATCAGACCCCGACTGCCATTTTTAATTCTCTTGTGAATTTTTCCCTGATTCCATAAAAAGCCTACTCCATGCCCCTCTTTCTAGATTTGTGAGGTACGGGAAACAATCAATCAACATCCAGCCAGACAAAGATATCTTGGGGTTTCATACATTTCGATGGAGATCACCTCTCATTCTTCTAAATTCGAGAAATTGTAGACCATTCTACTCAATCCCTCCTCACAGGACAACCCCTTTTCATCCAGGGATCCAGCTGGTGTACCTTTGGTGCATGGCCTACAATACGAGTAGATCCATCCTTAGGTATGGGGTGGCTTGGTGGTTCAGTGGTTAGCCCTGCTGCCTCATAGTACCAGGGACCTGGGTTCAATTCCAGCCTCAGGTGTCTATCTGTGTTTTTGCATGTTCCCCCCGTGACTATGTGGGTTTCCGACAGGTGCTCCAGTTTCCTCCCATTGTCCAAAGATGCGCAGGTTAGGGTGGATTGGCCATAGAAAATTACCTAGGTGTCTTTGGATATGCAGGCTAGGTGGATGGGCCATGGGAAATGCAAGGTTAGAGAGATGGGGTAGGGGGTTTGGATGCTGTTCAGAGACTCAATGGGCCAAATGGCCTGCTTCTGCAATGTAGGGATTCTATATGAAGGGCAACATTGTCTAGAAATGGGAAGAAAACTTGAAGCAATGTGTTATGGAGGTGTACTGTACCTTTAAGAGAGTTGAAAAGATGAAGGACTGACAAAGTCCTGAACAAGGTAACAATGGAACACTTGGTCAAAACAAATGGCAGCAGCTGGGTTGCTATAAAACAAAGCAAATTTAAATTCGGCTCATCAGTTTAAATTATGCCCCAAGATACCAAAATCCAATCAAATTTGAATTTAGTATTTTGGTAATATTAAAATGAATGAAATGATCCGATGTTTTGGGGTATAAAACTGGACATTTTGAACAGTTAGGGGGAGAACTGCCAAGCCATCAACAAGTACAGACTGCCAGCACAACAGCTTTCTGAAGGGTACCTGTCTATAAGCTTGTGCAGCAGAACATCGAAACTGACCTGGAGAGAAAATCTACGGAGGAAAATCTACAAAGGACAATTGGCAAAGCTGACTAGTTTTGAAACGTGATTTTTTTTAGTAAATGTTAACCGGGGTTTTTTTTTATCGGACCAGTATTATAAGAGTGGGAGGTAAAAGATAGCTTTAAGAGAAAGGAGTTGTAAATAGTTGTTTAATGTTCTCTTTTGGATTTAAAGAATAAAATTGATGATTTTTACTTTAAATAGTGACCTCTGGATAGTTCTTTGCCTCTCGGAATGTAACAGATTATGGCGCGAGGTGCGCTGCTCTGTGTGTCGGCTGTAAATTAGCAGAGGGGTTTACCCCGTGCAAGTGTAGCAAAATTTCTCCATTGAATCTGAGTGTAATATGCCATTGACTTGTGTTTGTCCTTTGTGGGGAAATTAAGCTGACACAATGTTGTTTGATATTGAACCAGCCTCAATAGTTTTACAGAAATGGTGGTGTCAGATGCAGCCATGCCTGGAAGGAGAGGAATGTAAAGTCTTGCCTGATCGCACAGGTTGGAGCTGTGCCTCTGGAAATAAAGTAAAAACAACCAAGGTAAGTCAATCATCTTTCCAACCAAAGAATATTTTAATTTCAGAATGTGTCTCGTGTTTGATTAAAAAAAAAGGTGGCATTTTTGGATTGCCTGCTTTACAGTAACAAATGACTTTAACTTGAACTGCATTTATACTACAGCTGGTGGTTGGAAATTGGTAGGGGTTCCAGCCAGGTAAAACTCCGATTTACACCACCTCGCTGGAACTGCAGTTCTCCCTCTCAGGAGAGAGACCTCCTCAGATGCCAGTTCTAACAGCTATCTGAACATTTAAATCAACTCCAGGTAGGTTCACAAAGTTGTCTAAGCTGAATTGGGTGGTGCATTGGGTTTGACATTGGCCTTTCACCTTTGACCCCATGACCTGGATTCAATGGCAGCCCTAACGGATCAATCTCCGTCTGCTGTAGCCGAAATGGGCTCGCACAGTTTGAATCCAGTGTATAGAGAGTGCGGAGATTTATTGCTGTTTTACTTTGTTTTGAAGTTAAATAGGTTGTTCTCCTGGTCTCTGAGACAGGATTCATCACTCAAGCAGCAACACCCAAAAAAGATTAACTAGGCAGTTTATCTCATTGCTGTTTGTGTGACCTTGCTGTGTGTAAATTGGTTTCTCCCTAGGCAAGCACCAACAGTGATTACAGCTCTAAACTGAATGTGGAACACTTTGAAAATGTCCCAAGTGTGTGAAAGCTGGTAGATAAGTATATATAAAGACATGCTATCACATCCCCCTTGCCAGGTATCAGAAAGATCGATGACCTAATTTAACATTCTCACAAAAAAGCTCATGTGTAAAAATTGTTCCACTGGTGCTGTGCGGTAATGGGTGCAGTGTGTTGATATTGAGCTGAAGAATGTGGTTTTGAATTGGATAGTGATGTTTGTGTCGAGATTAGCGTGGTGCTGGAAAAGCAGAGCAGGACAGGCAGCATCTGAGGAGCAGGAAAATCGACGTTTTGGGCTAAAGCCCTTCATCAGGTGAAGGGCTTTTGCCCGAAACGTCGATTTTCCTGCTCCTCGGTTGCTGCCTGACCTGCTCTGCTTTTCCAGCACCATTCTGATCTAAATTCCTGATGAAGGGCTTTGCCCGAAACATTGAATTTCCTGCCCCTTGGATGCTGCTTGACAGTTGTGCTTTTCCAGCATCACTCTAATTTAGACTCTGATCTCCAGCATCTGCAGTCCTCACTTTTGCCTAGTGATGTTTTGTGTCTGGGTTGTGTCACATCTGATACCTGCTGTTGGATTGTTCTGCTCGGAATAGGGAGGAGATTTGAGAGTAGTGTTCAAAATCATGAGGTGGACAGATGGAATAGATAGCAGTCAACTATGCCCACGAAGGGTAGGGTCAAGAAACAGATTTAAAGCAATTGGCAAACAAATCATTGGGAACGTGAGGAATTTTGTTTATATGCAGTGAACGGTCAGGAACTGGTATTCAGTGGCTGAGAAAGTGGTGAACGCAAATTCCATAAGAACATAAGGTAAAGGAGCAGAAGTAGGCCATTCTGCCCATCGAGTCTGCCCCGCCATTTGATTATGGCCGATATATTTTGCAACCCCATTCTCCTGCCTTCTCCCTGTAACCTTTGATCCCTTTACTAATCCAGAAACTATCTGCTTCTGTCTTAAACACACTCAATGACTTGGCCTGTGTAGCCCTCTGCAGCAATGAGTTCCACAGATTCACCACCCTCTGGCTGAAGAAATTCCTCTTCTCATTTCTAAAGGGTCACCCCTTCATTCAGAGCCTGTGGTCCTCGGGTCTTAGTTTCTCCTACTAGTGGGAACAACTTCTTCAAATCCCCTCTATCCAGGCCTCGCTGTATTCTGTAAGTTTCAATCAGATCTCCCCTCATCCGTCATCCATTGAGTACAGACCCAGAGTCCTCAACTGCTCCTCATAAGACCAGTCCTTCATCTGCCTGAGCATTCTTGTAAACCTCCTCCGCACCCCTCCAATGCAGCACATCCTTTCTTAAATATGGGGCCCAAAATTGCCCGCAATATTCCAAATGCAGTCTAACCACAGGCTTATACAGCCTCTGCAGTACATCCCTGCTCTTGTATTCTAGCCCTCTTGAAATGAATGCTAACATTGCGTTTGCTTTCCTAGCCGGCAGCTGAACCTGCATGTTAACCTTAAGAGAACCCTGAACTCAATCTAGGACTGAACTAGGGTTCAGTCATGATTTCAAGGATAAATACCTGAAAAAAAAGAGAATAGTCAGTCGATAGGGAAAGGAAAGGGAAAGTAAAGTTGGATTCCTATGATCTTGATGGATTGAATCACCTCCTTCTCTTTCCCTTCTTGATTCAATAGACAGAGCAATTATTCCTCCTGCACCATAGCCCTGTCCCCATTGGGATAGGGACACAATTTCAGGATAAGTGGCAATTCATTCAGAACTGAGTGGAAAAGAACCTTTTTCGTTCACAGTGTGAATCTCCGGCATTATATATCCCAGAGCATTGTAGGTGCCTTACCATTCAATATATTTTGGTTTCTCAGTGAAGAGAGCATTATGGGAGCAGTCAGGAATGGGAGTTGAGGGAGAAAATTGGCCGTGATTATTTGAAATGGCAGAGCAGGATTGAGGGGCTGAATGCTCTACTTCTGTTCCTCTTCCTTATGTTCTTACATCAAGGTGCCCAATGATTCCGGATCAGACAAGCTAAGTCTGTGCAGATATTGCTTCATTTGTTGTGAGTAACTTTCTGCTTTTATGAGGCATGTCTGGCTTTTAAATCATAAATTGCATATGACAATGCCTGTTTAACTTGGGATGTAATCTCTGGACCAAACCGAAGGTACTTTCTAATATGCATTTCACTGAAGATCCTGCACTGCAGTCACCTCTGTGCCCCATCTTGTACAGACAACACCCGTGTCCAGATGGAACAGCTGATGCAGTTTCTTTCTGTGTACTGTCTGCTATTCTCACTTGGCTAAATGATCTACCTCAGCACTGAAACAGTCAAAGAGGCAGCTTTTCATGGTGTTTGACAAATGACCTGCTTCCTCATGCACTCTAAGTATTGGCCGTCACCTCAGGAATGACTGCATTCCTACCAGTCAGCAGGAATCAGATGCTGTTTTGAGAAAATCAGAGTCCACTGAATGATTCATTATTCAGAGATGTACATTAGGACTATGCACTTCCAAACCCAGCACCAGAGTTTCTGTATGTTCCTGTTTAGAGTGTCTCAAAAATTATTTGGACGTTAATCTTGTGACGTCATGTTACAATTGTTCAAAGATGAAAACTGAAAGAGCTGCAGATGCTGTAAATCAGAAACAGAAGCAGAAATTGCTGGAAAAGCTCAGCAGATCTGGTAGTGTGTGTGGAGAGAAATCAGAGTTAATGTTTGAGGTTTGGTGATGCTTCTGAAGTTAGGTCACTTAACCCAAAACGTTAACTGTGATTTCTCTCCACAGATGCTGCCAGACATGCTGAGCTTTTCTGGCAATTTCTGTTCTTGTTACAGTTGTACAAGAATTTGGTGGAGCCGCATTTGGAGTACAATGTATAATTCTGGTTGCCCTGCTATAGGAAGGATGTTATTAAACTGGAAAGGGTGCAAAAATGATTTACAAGGATGTTACCGAGACTGGAAGGTTTAAATTATAAGGGCAGGCTGGGACTTTTTTCACTGGAATGGAAGAGGCTGAGGGGTGACCTTATAGAGGTTTATAAAATCACAAGGTGCATGGATAATGTGAGGAGCTAAGTTCTTTATCCCAGGATAGGGGAGTTCAAAACTAGAAGGCATAGGTTTAAGGTGAGAGGGGAAAGATTTAAATGGAACTGAGGGGCAATTTTTTCATAAAGAGGGTGGTGCATGTATGGAATGAGTGCCAGAGGAAGTAGCAGAGGTGGATACAATTACAATATTTAAAAGGCATTTGGACAGGTACATGGATAGGAAAGGTTTTGAGGGATATGGGCCAAATGCAGGCAAATGGGACTAGTTCAGTTTAGGAAACATGGTTGGCATGGATGGGTTGGGCCAAAGGGCCTGTTTTCATGCTGTATGACTCTATAACCTGTCAGCCACATTAGGACAAACTGCTGGGGCATGGGGAACTTGAACTGGGACTGTTTGGCCCAAAAATAGAGACTACCACTGCGTCACAAAAGGACTGACTCCTCTGTGAATGCCCATCAGCCGCAGATTATGAAAGGTAATGAATACGTTAGTAAAGCTGATTTGTGAATACGGGCTAACTTCCACCTCTACAACATTGCCTGTCCTGCTTAGGCTCATCTGCTGCTGAAAACCTTATCATTATTTTGTTACTGCTAGGTTTGAGCATTCCAAAGCCTTTGTTCAAGTCCCACCTGCTCCAGAGGAGTGTAATAACATCTCTGGACAAGTTGATTAGAAAATAATATACTCTTGGCCAGCTTCCTATACTTTACCCTTTGTAAACCTGCCATCATCCAGAATTTGGCTGCCCACATCCTCAATCAAATCGAATCCCATTCACTCATGAATATTTTGCTCACTGGTTTTTACTGAGTGCCAGTTGAGCAATTCCTCCAGTATAAAATACTCATTCGTCATTACAAACCCCACTGATGCCAAGGCCCTAAGCTCCTTGTTATGTGGGACTCTGGAACCACTCACAGTTGATAATTGGGGCAGCTCATTGGCACCAATCCACTTCCTATTCTTTGAGAATGAACCTTCAATAAGGTAGGCTAATGGGGCATTGTAGTGAAAACAAAATTAAACAGTCAAAAAACGTTTTAAATTAACCTGATCAGATGTGCAATGACACACTTCTGTAACACAGGGGATTTGAACTGGGACTCTCCATCCTAAAGGGCAAGGCACTAAGCACTGGACCATAACAGCATTGACCAAGCTAGCTTTTGTGGCCAAATATAGGGTTGAATTACCTGTGGTAGAGTTTAGACACTAGAGATTCTTAACAAGAAGAGGCACTTGTTCTTTTTAACAAGTTGTAGTTTATTTAATGATATCAACAGGTACAATTAATATTGACTGGTTAGGCACACTTCCAGCTATCAGGAGTCAGGTATTTTATATCTGTCTCTGATAGCACCTTATATAAGATCATTCCTCTGCCCAAAGACTATGTGACATTATAAGATTAAGTAGAGATCTAATGGAACTTTGACACTTACTCTGTCAGACCTTTTATCTTACATCTCCCCCAAAGCTTTGCTCTCTGTAGTTAACAATTGGACAATTATGTATGTATCAGCTTTTGTTTTTATCACTACCCAATACCCAAAACTTGGGTTCAATTGTTGTGATGCTGGAAAAGAACAGCAGGTCAGATAGCATCTGAGAAGCAAGAAAGCTAATGTCTCAGGCCAAAACCCTTTGTCAGTCCTGACGAAGGTTTCAGCATGAAACTTTGACTGTCCTGCACCTAGAATGCTACCTGAACTCCTGTGCTTTTCCAGCGTCACAGGGGCGGCATGGTGGCTCAGTGGTTGGCACTGTTGCCTCACAGCACCAGGGTCCCAGGTTCGATTCCAGCCTTGGATGACTGTCTGTGTGGAGTTTGCACATTCTCCCCGTGTCTGCGTGGGTTTCCTCTGGATGGTCCGGTTTCCTCCCACAATCCAAAGATGTGCAGGTCAGGTGAATTGGCCTTGCTAAATTGCCTGTAGTGTTAGTGTTAGGAGGGAAATGGTTCTGGGTGGGTTACTCTTCGGAGGGTCGGTGTGGTCTGGTTGGGCCAAAGGGCCTTTTTCCACACTGTAAGGAATCTAATCTATCGACTCTGACTTCCAGCATCCGTAGTCCTTACAGTCTCCCAACCTTCAGGTTTCTGACTTGACCAGTATAGGTGATTTGGAGGTTGCAAAATTGTTCCGGAATGCATTCCTTCCTGACTTTGAAGACTATTAGATTTCCTGTTTGAGGTTTGATTTTGATTCTATGTTAATCATTACTGTGCAGGACGATCCTTTATCATTGGTTATCTTCTGCGTAGGATGTTATTTCTACTAAACCTGGCCTTAAGGATCCTTAAATCCCCTGAGTCTCTTTCACAAGTGAACACTTCCTTGCTGGCTCAGGTAGCTGGCCCATAACATCTTCGGGGGTACCTTTAATCACATGAAGATCCATAATGGAATAAGGCTGCTCTGATGACCTCATATTTTCTCTTGCATATTATTGTGGATTTCTGAACTAGGTACAATGGTCTTGTATAAGGTGCTATCAGAGACAGATATAAAATACCTGACTGCTGATAGCTGTGAGTGTACCTAGCCAGTCAATATTAATTGTACTTATTGATGTCATTAAATAAACTACAACCTGTTACAAAGAACAAGTGCCCCCACTTGTTAAGAATCTCTTATGTCTAAACTCTACCACAGATAATTCAACAGGCCCCTATTAGATTCCCTACAGTGTGGAAACAGGCCCTTTGGCCCAACAAGTCCACACCAACTCTCCGAAGAGTAACCCACCCAGGCCCATTTCCCTCTGACTAATGCACCTAACACTATGGGCAATTTAGCATAGTCAATTCACCTGACCTGCACATCTTTGGACTGTGAGAGGAAACTGGAGGAAACCCACACTGACATAAGGAGAATGTGCAAATTCCACACAGACAGTCGCCTGAGGTTGGGATCAAATCTGGAACCCTGGTGCTGTGAGGCGACAGTGCTAACCACTGAGCCACCGTGCCACCCCAATATTCAGCCAAGAAAGCTGGCTTGGTCAATGCTGTTATGGTCTAGCACTTGGTGCCTCTCCCTTTGGGCTGGAGAGTCCCAGGTCAGATCCCCTTTGTTTTAGAAGTGGGTCATTGCATATCTGAACAGGTTAATTTAAAGACATTTTTTGACTGTTTGATTTTGTTTTCACTACAATGTCCCATTAGGCGGTGTCTATCTTGTTGAAGGTTTATTCGCAAGTGGATTGGTGCCAATGAGCTGCCTCAGTTACCAGCTGTTAGGGGTATTTTTATTGGATGAGGTATTCTCTTTTTGTGTGGTATCTTGGATGTTTAGACCAGGCAATTTCTTCTTCATGGCCTGACTCTGTGGATATTGGTCTGGTTTCCATGCACCCACATGCTACTCATCTCCATTTGGTTCAAACAAATCTTTGCCCTCCATTTGCTGATAGTTCAACTGTTACCGCTACATCAAGAGTATCTGTGTGCAGGTTTTAGATTCAAACTCTTAGGAAGGGTATGATTGCACTGGAGGGGGTCTAGAAGAGATTTACAATGGTGTTGCCTGCGATGGAGAATTTTAGTTATGAAGTGAGATTAGATAGACGAGGGTTGTTTTTCCTTGGAGTAGAGGAGACATGAAGTAGGAGGGATAAGATTGAGATGTATCAACTTACGAGAGGCAGAGATAGGATAGTGATGAAGAGACCTTCCCTCAGTAGAGAGATCCAGAACCAGGAGGCATAGATTAAGGTAAGGCGGAGAAGGTTTGGAGAGGATGTGCAGAAGAGATTTTTCACTTGGAAGATGGTGGAATTTGGAACTCACTGCCTGTTAAGGGTTGTAAGAGGCAGAAACCCTCATTACATTTAAGAAGTATTTAGATGTCTACTTGCGATGCCAAGGATATGGACTGTGATTAGAATAGTTAGATGCTTGACTGGCACAAAAGGGCCGAATGACCTTTTTCTGTGCTGTAGACCTCTATGGCTCTAAACTCTTTACTTCATTAAGTCAATTAGGTTGGACAACTTCATTTATTTTCCATGGTTACTGATCAACTAGACATTTTCACATCCTCAGTCATGTTGCTGGAAACCTGCTGCTCATTCAGCACCATCTCTGACATTGACATTGACTACGCTGCTTTGAGAGACAGTGGATTGAAATATTGTTTCGTGAGGCTAGGAATAGAAAACGTTTCCACCAGTCCTGGTAAATATGTGACTTCCTTCTTGCTGACAGAATGAAGCAATATCTTTTGCCATCAAGGTAATCACAAAGGATTCTTTCAGCGGTTTGGGCTCTGTTACGAGTCTAAGAATCCCAATGAAATCTTCTACAGGGCATTCCTTAACCAGTTGCTTGACAGCTGTTTGTTTATAAAGCTGTTGTTCTGGAAAACCAGTCAAAGGACTTCTGTAACCTCAATGTTGTTGAGGCTAAGATATGGCCAGCACAGTAGCTCAGTGGTTAGCACTGCTGCCTCACAGCGCCAGGAACCTGGGTTTGATTCCAGCCTCAGGCCACTATCTGTGTGGAGTTTGCACACTCTCCCTGGGTCTGTGTGGCTTTCTGCTGGGTGCTCTGATTTCCTCCCATATTCCAAAGATGCACAGATTAGGCCAATTAGCCTTGATAAATTGTCTGTAGTGTGCAGACTAGGTGGATTAGCCATGGTGGTTATGGGGATAGAGTAGGGACTTGAGTCTGGGAGAGATGCTGTTTGGAGGGTCTGTGCAGACTTGATGGACTGAATGGCCTCTTTCTGCACAACGCTTGCAGGTTCAAAAGTGAAGAATATTGATTGCAAACCATGTATATATTTTCAACTCTCACCATTTTTGTTTGTGTTGCAGTATTTCCTGTAATGTACCTCTAATAGTAAGCATTCTTCCAGCTGGACTGTGTAGTTTCATCTCTGCAACTGTAGACTGTGATAGCCGATCTGACAGAATAGTGACACTTGTTCCTGTATGAAGCTTAAAATTCACAAGCTATTTATTGATCCAAGTAAATTCTGTGAAACTTGAGTCAGTTGAGTCACAAATTTTGATTGAAGCACGAATTTCCTCTCGGAATATCTCTGCTACCTTCCCTAATGGAGGTATATCATCTCATGCAAATATGTTTTCTAAGAGTAAGTATTTGGCTTTGTGCTGCTCTGAAGCTGTGCTTTATATCAGTAAACCTTCTGGAAATGAACTACAGCTCCTTTTGACACCATTGCCTGTGAGCCTTTGTTGTTCCATAGTACTGATGCTGTCTCTTGGTTTCTGCTGCTTTGTTTACACTCTTTGTGTTGGTCTGTCAAGTGCCTCTTTAGAGTTCCATACCTTAAAAAGTGAATCTTTTTTTTTGCTCTCCTGAGGGTTGTTCTTTTTCTCTCAGGATCCATATGTAAGGCTTTCTGGTTTTTGATGCAACCATAATCAGAATGACTTTTTTGAAATTTCAATCTATTTGGACTGTGAGCAGTCAGACAAAGATGTATCAATAACTCCAACAATAATTCTGTTTGTTATGAATTTTGATTTCAAAGCTGTATTGCCAAAATTTTCTACTAATCTGCAGAAAACATTCATGAAATTATCAATGAACTCACCTCGAAGCTGAATTCCTCTGAGATACCTTTTCTTTTCAGAATATTGTTTGTTCTCAGATTAAAGTAACTGTTACAAGCTTTTAAAACATAGTCACAAGTATCAGTATCTTTTTATATTTTCATCACTTTTGTTATCATATTCTATAGGGTCTGCTGAATACAGTAATGTATTAACTTTTCAGCTTCAAATTTAATGTTTATGTTTGAAGCAATTCTGTTGTTAAGAATTGTTTACGTCAAGCTGTCTAATCCTGTGTTGGCCCAACTTTGACTGTCTTTGGAATTACATTCCTCTTGTTAGAGTCTTGCTCTTGATTTTCCAATTCTGTCTTTTCCCACTACATTTAAACAATGTCACTTTGTGATACTGTGCACTCAGTTTAAATGACTTTTCGGGCCCTTGCTGTGTGTACTGTCATGTTTCTTGGAAGCTACTTGCAATAGCATGATACTTATTTCAAGAGCTAAGTAGTCCCCTTAATCTTCTTGCCTTCCCAGCCTGGTCTATGTGTCATCGTAAAATGTATCCCCCTTGTCTTCATGACCTTTAACCTTAGTTCCAGACCACTCAATAGCTCCCATAGAACATTCTCCATGATGGTGCCTGTCTCCTCCCAGTGTGACTAACTTTTGGTCTTTTCCTCTCCACTATTTTTTCTGTATCACTTACCAACTTGAAGGTGGAGGTTTCCTTCAGGACTGCTCCTTTATTCCTATTGTTGACGCTGACTGTTTCACATTTCAAAGTTACTGGCTGACTCTCTGTGTCTTTTTTAATTAGTAATGTTGTGAACATGGCAAACATACATGACTTTAAAAAATATTCCTTTTGGATCAAACATATTCTCTTTGGATATTTTAGCGATGGTTTCCATCTCTGATCACTATGTTGCATTGGACTCTGAGTATAATCAGAGACAGGCAGAAGTGGGTACTGCAGATTAGAGTCAAGATTAGAGTGGTGCTGGAAAAACACAGCAAGTCAGGCAGCATCCGAGGAGCAGGAAAAATCGACGTTTCAGGCAAAAGCCTTTCATCAGGAATCCAGACAGTTATTGGCTGGGGTACAGTGCTGTTACTAATGCTCCTTTCCATGCTGAGTCTCTGGCCCTGTCTAATTATCCCAGGTAGAGCATAGGCCATTGAAGAGTCTTAATATGAAGATGCACTTGTCTTAGATTACAAATCGAAGGTTATTGCCTGATAGCAATAGGTACAATAAACATTAACTAGTTAGGCACAAATATAGCTATGTGGAACAAGGTTATATCTATCCTGATTGGTATCTCATGTAAGAATAATTCAATTCTCCACTTGAAGGCTTAAACTAATGCAATTTTGACATTAATTTTAATTACCAGTTCTCTTTCTACATTTAAATCTACCTTTTTGTCTGAACTTATGGTGAGTTGTCCTAACGTCTTGTTATATGACTCCAGTGTCAACTTCTGTGTTTTATAACATTCCCGTGAAGGACCTTGGCTTGCTTTGATAAAATGAAAATGCTATATAAACACACATTGGTCACAGGGAAGGTACTGCTAGGATTTATCATGGCAGGAATGGGATGTTGGCATTTAAGATGTGACCATTAAATGGTTTACACTTTGAGAGCCCATTGAGAAATTCTAGTTTGTTGTCATTGGAGGAGAAGATACACCCTCAATGTCTGTATTCAAAGAATAATAATCATTCGGAAGATAGCAACTACTGGGCTTGTCTTATTTTAGTATTAGGATCAGCGCCAGATCATCTCCCTCCACCTTATCTCTATACCTATGAAGTGTAGTAGCCACCCCTTTGAACAATTAACTCACCCTCATGAACATTGACCACAAGTCTCAACCCCTTCTTCTGGAAGTTTCTCCGGCTTTCAGAAATTTCAGGCCTAGAGTACTTACTGAGTAAAGGCTTGAACTAATCGAAAGTAGTTGAATTGTTCAATTAAGTAAAAGGAAACCTGTACGATTAAACAAGAATCATTTGTTATTTTACACCATTGCCTCCAGCTCTATTGAGTGATTTTCAACAGTACACAAGACCTTGAATGGAAAACAAATTATAGTCGTTCACAAATATTTTTATGTCATGTGAGACAACTTTATTGCCCAAGACATTTTCAAAATGTTTATCATGTTGCATCATTTGCATATTGTCATGGGAGTGCTGTTATTTTCTCCCAACACTTTCACTCATCTTCAATATCCTCTTAGTCAGAAGGATGAATATCCTTTGAGCATTTCAGTGTGAAATATATTGCTGCTCTGCAATAGAACATAGAACATAGAAGAATACAGCGCAGTACAGGCCCTTCGGCCCTCGATGTTGCGCCGATCCAAGCCCACCTAACCTAATATGGAGCCAAAGTGAGGCTTAAGCTCTGTGGCTCAATACATCTATATAATAAATGTAAAATATTTCTTAAAATGACAAATTTAATCCACTGAGTGTAGTGGGAAGTCATCAATATTATTTCAGTACCACAAATTGCTTGATCACAAATTTACAGTTTCTGTAATAGTTGATGTCCAATTATTTTTTGATGTCTACATGGCAATATATTCCATTTTCAGCTGAAAAGAGTTTGCTAACTTTATTCAACAATCCAAGGCTGCACAATGGCTCAGTAGTTAGCACTGCTCTAGGACAGGGACCTGGCTTTGATTCCAGCCATGGGCGATTGTCTGTGTGGAGTTCTCCCCGTGTCTGTGCGGGTTTCCTCCTGGGTGTTCCCGTTTTCTCCCACAGTCCAAAGATGTGCAGGTTATGTGGATTGGCCATGTTAAAATGCCCCATAGTGATCAGGGGTGTGTAGGTTAGGTGGATTGGCCATGGGGAATGCTGAGCTTCAGGGATAAGGTAAGGGGTGGGTCTGGGTGGGATACTCCTCAGAGGATCATTGAAACTTGATGGGCCAAATGGCCTGCTTCCAAACTGTAGGGATTCTATGATTCTAAGGGGATTTGCAAATTGGAAGTCACTCAACCTAAAATCCACCTTTTACATGTACATAGTCTGCCCTGTATACGTTGATCTCTCTCTGCCTGGGCACAATGCTAAAATCATAAAATATTTCAGCATAAACATGGCCATTGAGTATGTGCTGACTGTTTTGAAGGGTAATCCATCTGTCCAACCTATTTCCAATTGGTTCCTGATATTGCCCGAATTTCCTACCCTTCAAGTTTAAGGTTACTATTAAACTCCTATTTACCAACCTATCAGACAGTACATTTCAAATCCGAACAGCGGTTGTGTGAAGATGTATTTGCTCATTGGGTTTCTAATTCATTTGCCAATTCCCTTGTATCTGTGACCTCTCAGTATTGCCCTGTCAACTTTGGGAACAGATTCTGTTTATTTACTTCATGATATACAAATCTTTAATAAATCATCTCATGGCATTTTTCTCAGAGAGGTCATAAAAAACAGCGATTCTGAACGCTAGGTTTGACTACATGAGCATGCTGTCAAGTTTTGAAAAAAACACTGGTACAATGAAAGGGGAGAGGCCAGTTTTCCCAGCTCAGCTTTTCCCTGGTTTGGTTTGGGTTTTAGCAGGAGTGTTCTGAAGCTGCTGGACCCAAAGAAGCAGGTCCATGCTGATCCTTCCTTTCTCTCTGACATCTCTCCTGTAAGAACCTGTGTTTGATTTTTATTTTTTTTGCCAAGGGGTGTTTATAGGGATTGTTTGAAACAGCATCATTAAGTTGGAATAATCTGTTGGGTTTTTGGACAGGTTAAGTTATTCTGTATTCTGTTCTCTTTTGTTTATGTTTTATTTGGTAATTTTATAAATAACTTCTGTTTTATTTAAAACTAAGTGATTTAACCAGCTGCATCACTCCTGGAATATCCACTATACACCAGCTTAAAACAACTAGCAAAGTCTCTGGTCCATAACACTGGCCAAAAGAAGAATGTGATTGCATTCCCATTATTTTGAATGTTTAGGCCTAGTCTTTTAGTCACTGTCTTCAATATCAAACCAGAAATGAATTTGTCTTCCATGTACAATATCCCTGCGTGCATACCTGACCAATTCCAAACTTTCGGTCACGTTTCTCTCCCTCAGATTATGGAGAATGGCCCCATATTTATTATTTTAACTGGACTAAAAGTCTAACATCAGTGATGCAGCAGACATTCAGTTCAAATCCAACCCTGGCAGCTGGCGATCCACGATTGATACATTTAATAAATTCGGAATAGGAAAGCACTATTGGGAATGGCGACGAAGGTACAATGCATTCTTGTAAAAATGCGGCTGGTTGACTTTAGGAGAGAAGTCAGCTGTTCTTACCTGTTTGCAACTCTGGACCTGAAGTAATGTGGCTCAGTCTTGAGTGGCCTCTGAAAGAGCTTAGCAATTCTCCTCAATTGCATTGAGTCTGAAATGTACTATTGCAGTGGTTCAAAGAAGGGAGCTCACCAGCGTAATGGGAGGGCATAATAATTATGTAAATGGGCCTCAGCCGTAAATAGTGATTCCACTGTGACCTTAGTGGCTATGTGCTAGAGTTCCTGTAAGACGTTAGACCCTCTACTTCCTGCTCCAGAGCCTTATCATCATTTTCAATGCAACAACTAACGTGGTTTCTAAGAAATTTAACCTGATCTAATGAGGGTCCCAAATAAGCACATGATCAAACAACCACCACCTTCTCAAACCTGGTAAATACTGGCCTACTTGTCTGTGGGTAAAAATAATATCTGAAGGAGTCAAACCCCTGAGGAGTTTCAAGCTGCTTTGCAACATGTCTGTTAGCTCTGTTGGCTGGATAGCTGGTTTGTGATGCAGAGTGAAGCCAATGACGTGAATGTTCCAATCCTGTGCTGGCTGTGCTTACCATGAAAGTTCTGCCTTTCAGTCCTGCACCTTGCCTGAGACGTGGTGACTCTTGCATTAAGCTTGTCATGAGTTCCTTCTCTAGGCGAAAGTGGATGCTGGAGATCAGAGTCGAGATTAGAGTGGTGCTGGAAAAGCACAGCAGGTCAGGCGGCATCCAAGGAGCAGGAAAATCGATGTTTCGGGCAAAAGCCCTTTCTTTTGCCCAAAACATTGATTTTCCTGCTTCTTGGATGCTGCCTGACTTGCTGTGCTTTTCCAGCACCACTCTAATCTTGACATGAATTGCTTCTCTCGCTATAATGAGAGAATGGAACGATGGCAACTTAAATGCTTAAAACTAAGGCTGTGTCTGCTGGAGCACACACAACAGCAGCAAAACATCTGAGTTAAATCAAAATTAAACATTGTTAAAAATGTTTAAAAAAAGTGTAAAAAAAGTATATAATTGAAGAGAAATGATTTGGAGGTGCCGATGTTGGACTCGGGTGTACAAAGTTAAAAATCACAAAACTGATGAAGGAGCAGCGCTCCGAAAGCTAGTGTTTCCAAATAAACCTGTTGGATTATAACCTGGTGCTGTGTGATTTTTAACATTGAAAAGAAAACGTTCAAACAAAGCAGACATCTGTTAATATTCTGAATACAATCAGCTTAATGTTGCACAGTCTGGAGAAAACAGAGGTGAACATGTCAAATTTATCATTGCACTGTTGACCCTTTGTAAACAGTGGACACTTTGTAAAATTAAAGCAAAAATAACGATAAACTCATTGTCAGGAACAGGTGTAAGGCAGTTGTGCCCCACAGGGCTCCTCTGCTATTCAATTAGATTCGAGCTGATCTGTACCTCAACAGCGTTCACCTATTTGCTACACATCCTTGATACCTTAATCATAAAAACACATTGATCCCAGATTCCAAAGTATCATTTTTCCCAGTATCTGCAGTCCCTGTGTGGAACAGAATCCCAGATTACCATTACTCTTATTTTCAATAACGCAGTAATAGACCCGTTGTATGAAAACAGTCATCAAAGGAGAATTATGACATGCAGAAATTATTCTGCAGTTCCCATTGCGTTTCGTCCTACTCATTGAAATATAATTGAACAGCAATAATGAATGCCTGGTCATTAGCGTAGCTGTAACCGAAGATAGGTAATATGATTAAAGGACTGGATACATAATTACAGTCCACTGTACCCCTGCACAACCATTATTGTTGAAGTCTTGTATAAGCTTTAAAAGCCCAGATAAATTAGACAGGGTAACATTATAAAAGTGTAAATGTCCCTAAGTTGATCAGAGGGAAGAGTGGGCCCATATGGCTAGGCAGGCCAGTGCAATCATCAGCTTTTATGTAACAATGTTGATGAAGTATGATGTCCGTACTAAATCATAATGTTGGAATAGACCTCATTGTTAACAGACTGTGTTAGATTTCAGGCACTACAGATGGACAGACTGCAGCAATCTGTTCAACCTCAGGAGAAGGAGCGTTGGTACAACAAGGGGGCTGGTGTACAGCATTAACTCAATAATCTGGAACCCCTCAGCGATTGTTTTGGGACAAGGGGTCAAATCCCACCTTGAATTTGAACGGCAACCTTGTAACAATTATCATTGAAAAACCCATCTGGTTCACTAATGTCCTTTCAGGAGGGTAATCTGCCATCCTTGGTTGAGTTCAATATGGTTCACTCTTAAAAGTCCTCTCTGCAGTCAGAGATGGATAAAGAGGTGGAGCTAGTGATACCTATATCCCAAGATTGAATAGTTTAAAAAAAGCCCCTGCAATTTTTAAGGATGAATTTTGGCATCTAGATTCCTGAATTGGTAAATCTTAAGTTCAACGAAAATGCTTCAGATGTTGTTAGAAAGCAGACTAGCTACTTAATATAGGACAACTCAATCTATGTTTGCTTTTATTCATAGTTATACAAAGTACAATACAACTGTAACAACACACAAGAGAAATAGGGATACAACTGTAAGGTGTCCGAAATTTTACAAACCAAACAACACTACATAAAACATACATAGAATTTTCACACAAGTCACTGTGACAGAAATCCACAGAAGAGAAGAGTCTATTTCACACCCTAAAGGTAAAGTTTACAGTGGGCAATATACAATTGCAAACACTTTACACATTGCCTGCACCCAGGCACAAAAGAAAACACAACATAGCCGAAACCAGCATTTAATAATGAACATAACTCAACTCTCCCTGACAGCCTCCAGTCCCTGGGTACCCTTCACCTGCCACCTGTCCACACCACGTACTGACCAGACCATCTTTGGCTAGCCTTCCTGCACGACAGTCCTGTCTTCGGCTACCCTGCGTATTGACCGACCCTCCCCAGGCATGTAAAACATTAAATTCTGGAGTAGAGTGGTGCTGGAAAAGCACAGCAGTTCAGGCAGCATCCGAGGAGCAGGAAAATCGACATTTCGGGCAAAAGCCCATCATCAGGAATACAGGCAGAGAGCCTGAAGAGTGGAGAGATAAATGAGAGGAAGGTGGGGTTGGGGAGAAAGTAGCATAGAGTACAATAGGTGAGTGGGGGTGGGGATGAAGGTGATAGGTCAGGGAGGAGGGTGGGGAAGGTAGCAAAGAGTACAATGGGTGGATGGGGGTGGGATGAAAGTGATAGGTTGGGGTGGGGGGAGGGTGGAGTGGATAGGTGGAAAAGAAGATAGGCAGGTAGGACAGGTCATGGGGACGGTGCTGAGCTGGAAGTTTGGAACTGGGATGAGGTGGGGGAAGGGGAAATAAGGAAACTGTTGAAGTCCACATTGATGCCCTGGGGTTGAAGTGTTCCGAGGCGGAAGATGAGGCATTCTTCCTCCAGGTGTCGGGTGCGGAGGCAGCAGAGGTGAAGGAGGTGCAGGACCTGCATGTCCTTGGCTGAATGGGAGGGGGAGTTGAAATGTTGGGCCACAGGGCGGTATGGTTGATTGGTGTGGGTGTCCCAGAGATGTTCCCTAAAGTGCTCTGCCAGGAGGCGTCCAGTCTCCCCAATGTAGAGGAGACCGCATTGGGAGCAACGGATACAATAAATGATATTGGTGGATGTGCAGGTAAAACTTTGATGGATGTGGAAGGCTCCTTGCGGGCCTTGGATGGAGGTGAGGGAGGAGGTGTGGGCGCAGGTTTTGCAATTCCTGCGGTGACAGGGGAAGGTGCCAGGACGGGAAGGTGGGTTGTTGGGAGTCATGGTCCAGACCAGGTAGTCACGGAGGGAACGGTCTTTGTGGAAGGCGTAAAAGGGGTGGGGAGGGAAATATATTCCTGGTGGTGGGGTCCTTTGGAGGTGGCGGAAATGTCGGCGGATGATTTGGTTGATGCGAAGGTTGGTAGGATGGAAGGTGAGCACCAGGGGGGTTCTGTCCTTATTACGGTTGGAGGGGTGGAGTCTGAGGGCGGAGGTACGGGATGTGGACAAGATGCGTTGGAGGGCATCTTTAACCACATGGGAAGGGAAATTGCGATCTTTAAAGAAGGAGGCCATCTGGTGTGTTCTGTGGTGGAACTGGTCTTCCTGGGAGCAGATATGGCAGAGGCGGAGGAATTGGGAATACGGGATGGCATTTTTGCGGGAGGTAGGGTGGAAAGAGGTGTAATCCAGGTAGCTGTGGGAGTCGGTGGGTTTGTAAAAAATGTCTGTGTCAATTTGGTCATCATTAATGGAGATGGTGAGGTCCAGGAAGGGGAGGGAGGTGTCAGAGATGGTCCAGGTAAATTTAAGGTCAATGTGGAATGTGCTGGTGAAGTTGATGAATTGCTCAACCTCCTTGCGGGAGCACGAGGTGGCGCCAATGCAGTCATCAATGTAGCGGAGGAAGAGGTGGGGAGTGATGCCGGTGTAACTACGGAAGTTGGACTGTTCTACGTAGCTAACAAAGAGACAGGCATAGCTGGGGCCCATACGGGTGCCCATGGCTACCCCTTTGGTCTGGAGGAAGTGGGAGGATTCGAAGGAGAAATTGTTAAGGGTGAGGACCAGTTTGGCCAAACGAACGAGAGTGTCAGTGGAAGGGTACTGTTGGGGACGTCGGGAGAGGAGGAAACGGAGGGCTTGGCGGAGGTCATGGCGGATGGAGGTGTAGAGGGATTGGATATCCATGGTGAAGATGAGGCATGGGGGGCCGGGGAAACGGAAGTCTTGGAGGAGGCGGAGGGCATGGGTGGTGTCTCGAACGTATGTTGGGCGTTCCTGGACTAGAGGGTACAGGACAGTGTCGAGGTCGGTAGAGATGAGTTTAGTGGGGCAGGAGCATGCTGAGACAATGGGTCGGCCAGGGTGGTCAGGCTTGTGGATCTTGGGAAGGAGGTAGAACTGGGCAGTGCGGGGTTCCCGGACTATGAGGTTGGAAGCTGTGGGTGGGAGATCTCCTGAGGTGATGTGGTTCTGTATGGTCTGGGAGATGATGGTTTGGTGATGGGGGGTGTGGGGTCATGGTTGAGGGGGCAGTAGGAGGAGGTGTCCTCGAGTTGGCATCTGGCTTCAGCAGTGTAGAGGTCAGTGCGCCAGACTACCACTGCACCCCCTTTATCTACTGGTTTGATGGTGAGGTTGGGATTGGAGCAGAGGAATTGGAGTGCTGTGCGTTGTGAGGGTGAGAGGTTGGAGTGGGGGAGGGGGGTAGACAGGTTGAGGTGGTTAATGTCCCGGTGGCAGTTGGAAATGAAGAGATCGAGGGCAGGTAATAGGCCAGCGCGGGGTGTCCAGGTGGATGCAGTGTGTTGGAGGTGGGCGAAGGGGTCCTCGGAAGGTGGGCGGGAGTCCTGATTGTGAAAGTAAGCTCGGAGGCGATAGAAGAAGTGTTCGATGTCACGGCGTGTATTAAATTCATTGATGCGTGGGCGGAGGGGAATGAAGGTGAGTCCTTTGCTGAGGACTGATTAAAGAGTGTTGAATAGATGGAAAGTAAAGATCCAGAGAGGTTGAACAAAGGAGAAAAACAATGAAAATTTACAGCCCAGGAACAGGCTCTTCGGCCCTCCAAGCCTGAGCTGATCCATATCCACTGTCTAAACCTGTTGCCCAATTCCTAAGCATCTGTATCCCTCTGCTCCCCACCTACTCATGCATCTGTCCAGACATACCTTAAATGAATCTACTGTGCCTGCCTCTACTACCACTGCTGGCAACGTGTTCCAGGCACCTACCACCCTCTGTGTAAAGTAATTGTCGCGTATGTCCCCTTTAAACTTTCCATCTCTCACCTTGAAAGCGTGACCTCTCGTTATTGAATCCTTCGCCCCGGGAAAAAGCTTATCTCTATCTACCCTGTCTATACCCTTCATTATTTTGTAGACCTCAATCAGGTCCTCCCTCAATCTCCTTTTTTCTAATGAAAACAATCCTAAGCTACTCAACCTCTCTTCATAGCTAGCACCCTCCATACCAGACAACATCCTCATAAACCTTCTCTGCACATCCTTTCGGTAATGTGGTGACCAGAACTGTACACAGTATTCTAAATGCAGCTGATCCAATGTCTTGTACAATTGTAACATGACCTGGCAGCTCTTATACTCAATTCCGAGCGAGAGAATTCTACAGCTTGAGACTTAGGCAATTGAGACCCGGTCACCAATAGAGGAGCGATTGTAAGTAAGAATGCACAGGAGTTGAAATGTGAGGAGGGTTGATATCATGTATGGTTGGAGTTACAGGGATAGGAATTGTGAGTTTGTGAGTAAGACATTGTTTTACTGGGAACGAATATTGGTCAGTGAGCACAGGGTTGATAGCTGAATGGGACCTTAGTGTGTATGAAGATATGGGTTTCAGAGATTTAGATGTCTTCAAGTTTACAAAGTTAAAAATCACACAACACTAGGTTATTGTTATTATTAGGTTTTTATTTGGAAGTACTAGCTTTTGGAGCACTGCTCCTTCATCAAGTGACAAGTTTCGATTCATTAATATGTAAATCCCAGAGCTTCTTTCAAGTCATGCCCTCAGGTTTTATAAAAAGGTGATATTTTAGCTCAGACAATACATCAAAGATGTGACATTGGAGTCTGTCAGTATTCCAATCTTGAGTCAGACTGGTTCTGTTTCCAAAGTAGGAGTGTATAAAATGTCACATGGATTGACTGCCTGCAGATTGTGTACTTTTTGAACAAACAGAATGTATCTACCAATACAATTCGGCAAATTTGCACCTGTAATGCATTGCTGAAAATGTGTTGCTGGAAAAGCGCAGCAGGTCAGGCAGCATCCAAGGAGCAGGAGAATCAACGTTTCTCCTGCTCCTTGGATGCTGTCTGACCTTCTGTGCTTTTCCAGCAACACATTTTCAACTCTGATCTCCAGCATCTGCAGTCCTCACTTTCTCCACCTGTAATGCATTGTCTGAGCTGAGATGTCACCTTTTTAAAAATAAAACCTAAAGTTATCTCAGGATTGTGACTTGAAAGCAGTTCTGGGATTTACAAATTAATGAATTGAAACCTGCAACCAATTCTAAAATATGAAAGACTTTACAGCAATCTAGGTTTGTTCAATATATCATATCAGTTGCATGGCACTTTGATCTTGTGCTATAAATTCTGTGTTTTATGATCCTGTCCCACTAGCTTCTTGATGAAGGAACAGTGCTCCAAAAGCTAATACTTCCAAGTAAACCTATTGGACTATAACCTGGTGTTGTCTGATTTTGAATTTGTCCACCCCAGTCTAACATTGGCACCCCCTCATTGAAGTTTACAGGCAGTGAAATGTGAGAGATCAGCTCAGAGCGCAATGGAATAGCCAAGCCCAGAGGTAGAAAAGGTTTGAATGAGATCCATGGAAGCAGCATGGGGACCAAATGTAGCAATCTATCCATATACTAGTCAAACACTCCCAGACAAGATTTGGAGGTGCCGGTGTTGGACTGGGGTGTACAAAGTTAAAAATCACACAACACCAGGTTATAGTCCAACAGGTTTAATTGGAAGCACAGTAACTTTCGGGAGCGTCGCTCCGAAAGCTAGTGTGCTCCTAGACAAAGTTACCTCTGTAAGACCTGACATCTAACCGTGTAGTGCAAATAAATTATTGACCAGATGCCAGGCTATAACTTCACTTGCACTTTGTTCTTTGTGCTGCCTGCCTTTCACAACACCCTGGAAAATCAATAACCTATATGACAGTTCAAATAAATGACATTGGTCATGTAATTGAAGACAAGATAGCGCATCAGTTGTACGCTGTCAAGTCTTTCTGGTAAGATTGTGTTCTGCAGTCCTTTAATCTCTCATCATATTTTTTCAAAAACACAAAAATAGCCTCCTAATTGGCAGTGGTACTACATTCTATCCTCCTGAATTTCATTTAATATAAAACTAATAACATTGCGCTTTGCTGTTAGGATGTATCATTCCACTTCCAGGAGAGCTTAATCATTCAGATAGATTTAATTCAGCTTAGCACAAGTCTGTTCCCAGATGGCAGCTCATCGCACTGTTGTATAAACTTGGAATGATCCTTTATAGCAACTAAATGCAAGCATAATAACTAACATTTTATTTGCTATGTAATCCTCATTCAGCTTTGTGCTCCACTGAGTGTATGTTTCAGAAGTCGATTAACTAAATATGCACAAGGTGAATGGAATAAATGGTACATGCAAAATATTTATGCCATTCATATTACCTGGCTTGTATGTGTGTTTGTGTGTATATTTACAGTATTTACATCTTCCTGGACATGTAGTACCTTCTTCTACCAATAGGCGCTGCTAATGCTCTTATTCATTATTTTAGTTTTTCAGCTTTAACCAAAGAAACACCTCGCAACCTTGAGATTAATTTAGGTGTCAAGGGGATAGATGTCAGTGCTCACATTCTGAACAATCCCGCATCCCAAATATAGGAATTAGACATGTCCAGGTGAATAATGCTTTACCTCTGTTTTAACCCTGGCTCACAACTGAAGACCATGTCTGTATCTCTGCCACCCATCTTAGTTAGCCCCTTGCGTGAGACTGACAATTTAGTGCTTATTGCTAACTTGCACCCAGTCCAATTCACCCACCACCCTGTGCTTGCTGATCAACATCAGCTTCAATATTGAAATTTTCATCCTTATTGTCAAATCCCTCCGTAAGCTTCACCTTTGTAACTTCCTCTGGCCCTACAAACATTGATGATCACCATGCTCCTCTAATTCTGGCCTCTCTCATGATTTTCATCACTATGTTATTGACAAACATGCCTTTTACAAACTACAATTTATTTCCCTACCTCTTTCTGATCTTTTAAGATCTTTAATTTTGTATTGATATTAATTATTTTGATAGCTCAACTGGATACTTAAGAGCTGCGAATTACGACTAATATTTAGAATTCGAATTAGGAGTAACAGTTAATGAACCCAGAACTGAACTCATCCAATATAACCACCAAAAATGATCTTTGATTCCAAACTTTCAGAAAAGCATCTCTGATTGTTCCACTATGACGGTCTGAAGACTGAAGTCTCTTTGAATCTCTATACTGTGTTCTCAACTCTGTACAATTGATTGTCTAATTTTTATTTCACTCAACCATACAAGTCTTATTTTGAATTATTTTTCCAGTCAGTTTGCATCAAACACGATGGTTTATCAAACAAAGCATTTGAATCCAGGTGAAAGTGAGGACTGCAGATGTTGGAGATCAGAGTCAAAAAGTGTGGAGCTGGAACGGTACAGCAGGTCAGGCAGCATCTGAAGAGCAGGAGAATCAAGGTTTTGGGCATGAGCTCTTCATCAGGAATGTGGGTGGGGCAGTGCTGAGATGGGGAGCTTGGGGGGGGGCAAGGGGCCTGAGAGATAAATGGGAGAGATAAATTGGGGACTTGGGGGCAAGGTAGTTTGGAAGGCAATAGATCGGTGAAGGTGTGGTGTGATAATAATAGGTCAGAGGGGAGGGTGGAGTGGATAGGAAGATGGGACAGGTAGGAGATGAGGAAACTGGTGAAATCGACGCTGATGATGAGTGGTTGAAGGGTCCCAAGGCAGAAGATGAGGCGTTCCTTCTCCAGGCGCCGGTGGCTTGGATTTGGCGGTGGAGGAGGCCCAGGACTTGCATGTCCTTGGCGGAGTGGGAGGGGGAGTTGAAGTTGCCGGTCATAGGGCGGTGGGGTTATTTAGTGCGTGTGTCTTGGAGATGTTCTCTGAATCCAGGACCCTAGTTTGTGCTGCATTTATCTAGCCCCTAAAAATTGCCAGAGAGCAATTGATATGGATTGCTCTCTCATTGGCCTTTGTTGCTTTACACATGACCTTGATCTGCCCTCGATGAGATGCTGCAAAATCTGGGAACGAAGCACAACATCCTGATGCTCTCCTTGCACAGAATCATCCATTCTTTGCTTAAACAGTAAGAGTGACATTTACTCGCCATTTTAACATCTCATGAACAAAACATGGTCCAGATTTTTGTGGTGTGTGGAAGACTCCATGGGCCCTTTAAGAAATGGCAGGCAGGACCTGAATGTTGAAGTCCCATACTCATTTCTGAGAGTTTCCATTGTTAATTGGTGGGAAAAGAGGGATGGGGCCTAACTCACACAAGCGGGAAATCCAAACGCATTAGGTCAACTTCAACTTGGTGCTGAGTTCAGACATGGATTTAATAAGCAAGCCTCTTAACTCACAGTTTCAGAAGGATGAACTGATGAAGTAGGGTGCACTCGTGATGTAACATTTCTTTTTAAGTCCCCCGTTCTTGAAAGGAAACAGACAAGTTGATGTTGTAATTAAAACTTTGTTTTAAAAATCACCTCTGCTGAACTGCTTTGATTGATAGGCCATCTGCTACAGGTTAGAAAGAAAACTTTAGCATCTGGTCTGGCATGTTTCAAAAAGAGATTTGTTGGCATTTCTCCAAGTTGTAATGAAAGTTTGGCTGAGTTTGAAAAGCTGCAGTTATCTCAGTAGAAGTTCTGCATTCACATTTATAGCTGATAATTTAAATAGACTATTAAAGGGCTCTCTATCTTTGAAATAGAATCTTAGTATTAACTGGTTTGTTTAAAAACTTGAGAAGATTTAAGATGGGTTTTATGATAGGGTTTTTTTCTCACTTTCAAGGATGTATGAGTTAAAAACTGTATCAGATACTTAGAAATGTATTTTCCTCAGAGGTTTATGGCTCCAGAGATCTACCTATGATGGATATTAGTGAGCAGCTTTAGAGGTGGCATTGAAAGGATGAATTCTGCCCTTTATTTCCTCATAGACTGGCTGAGACTCAGGTTTCTTGTTCAAATGTTTACTCATGCAAGCATGGGAGATGTACATTTTCAAAAATGGTATTCAAGTCGTTCTGTTATAATGGGCTTTCCATTAACGTGAATTCACTTTAACGCGATTACATCACCAACACTTTAAGCGCTGTTCCTAAAATGTGATTTTTATACAACATGGGGTTGCATAAGAACGCAACCATCACGCTATAGAAGAACGATCTGTACTGATCAAATTTTTATCACAAAAACAAAGGTTTACCAATTTTACAGACAACAAACTTCCAAATGACAATTTCTGCAAATACTAACTTACAATCAAAGCTTTACGTCTTTATTCACTCCTATCTCTACTCAATCCTTTTCAGAGTTCACAATCCAAGTGCGTACAAGTGACTATATTATCCAATCAGATATCCAGTTCTACCAGCTGCAGTACTCTACAGCTGATTAGATTACTTACAGTATGGAACCAGGCCCTTCGGCCCAACAAGTCCACACCGACCCTCCGAAGAGTAGCCCACCCAGACCCATTCCACCACATTTACCCCTTCACCTAACACTGCGGACAATTCACCTAACCTGCACATTTTTGGACTGTGGGAGGAAACCGGAACACCCGGAGGAAACCCACGCAGACACGGGGAGAATGTGCAATGTCCACACAGACAGCTGCCTGAGGCGGGAATTGAACCCTGGTCTCTGGCGCTGTGAGGCAGCAGTGCTAACCATTGTGCCGCCCACTGTAAATGTATAACAGTCTGTTATTTTCTGATGTATCGGGCAAGGCACGCTCTTCAGGGAATTAGGGATGGGAAATAATACATTGGCTTTGCTAATGACTTCCCTGAAAGAATTAAGAAAGTGGGGAGATAGTAAATACTGTTCTTTCAGCCTGGAGGGTACAAGAGACCATGGAGGTTTCTGAAGGTCATGAATTGACATAGAGAATATAAGGGGGTCTTGTTCATTATGTTCTCATGCTCCATTGGGTCTGGGTGGAGTGATGAGGAAGTGGTGGGAACTAAAGCACTAGCAGCTTTTGAAACAACTTGGAGAGATTCCCAAAGAGCCAAAGTCTGACCTCGTAACTGGCTTTCAATGACATGTGCATGTCTTTTGTCAATTTTCGCTCTGTTTTCTGCCCATTAAACACCTCTCTCCCCAGAAAGAATACCAGCTGATTGAGAGGATATTTTACTGATGGGAAGTTGGTGGGAAGGGGAGTGGGGACATCCAACTTCCCTTCCCACCAACGTTTCCAACTTGAGCTACCCATCAGACTCCTGGCATATCATTGCTTGTCATGGGACTGAAATAGAATTTTAATAAGTTTATGTTTTGAAGAGTTTCTGTGTAATTTTGGATGCCATTCTTTCATATCTATCCTTGGTTACTTTCAGCCAGTGCTGAGTTTTTTCATGGGGATGGGAGTTGCCATCAAGGCCAATATTTTATTTCCCATCGCTAATTGCCTTGAAAACAGTGTCTTTCCAGGCTACCTCCGAATCAACCCCATTCCTGCGGGTCTGAAGTCACATGTAGGCCAGACCAGGTCAGGATGGCAGATTATCTTTCACATTAGTGAACCAGATGGATTTTTAAATGGGAGAAAAGAAACAACTATCACAGTCAGCATCACTGAGGATATCTTGATAATTCACATTTTATTAATTTAAATTAAACTTGGTTTCTTTATCTGGTGGGATTTAAATCCATGTTCCTGGAACATTCACCTGAGCCTTTGAATTGACCAGTTCTGTTTGGTTAGCACTATGTCATCATCTCCTCATCCGAGTAGTCATTTCTATTATCAACAAATTAAATCCAGATTTTCAGATTGATTAAAGTGCGTTCGATATTTGCAGAACAACACTGTTACCTTTAACAATCTAACTTAATGAATCCCCTTGACATTCAATGGTCTTACCTTCACTGAGATCCCACTATCAACATCTTGGGAGTTATCATTGATCGGAATCACAACTGGGCTCACCACATAAACACAGCGGCTGCAAGAGCAGGTCAGAGGCTAGGGATACTGCAGTGAGTAACTCATCTCCTGACTTCTGAAAGTCTGTCCACTCCCCCAACTACAAGGCACAAGTCAGGAGTGTGATGGAATACTCCCCACGTGCCTGGATGGGTACAGCTCCAACAACACTTAAGAAGCTTCACTCCATCCAGGACAAAGCAGCCGCTTGATTGCCACTACATCCATAAAAATCCACTCCCTACACCACCGACGCTCAGTAGCAGCAGTGTGTACTATGAGGAGAAAGTGAGGTCTGCAGATGCTGGAGATCAGAGCTGAAAATGTGTTGCTGGAAAAGCGCAGCAGGTCAGGCAGCATCCAGGGAACAGGAGAATCGACATTTCGGGCATAAGCCCTTCTTCAGGAATCCAGATTCCGGAAGAAGGGCTTATGCCTGAAACGTCGATTCTCCTGTTCCCTGGATGCTGCCTGACCTGCTGCGCTTTTCCAGCAACACACTTTCAGCAGTGTGTACTACCCACAAGATGCGCTGCAGAAATTTATCACAGATCCTCAGATAGCACCTTCCAAACCCATGAGCACTTCCGACTAGAAGGATAAGGGCAGCAGATACTTGGGAACATCACCACCTTCAAATTCCCCTCCAAGCCACTCACTACCCTGACTTGGAAATATATTGGCATTTCTTAACTGTCTGGATTAGTGGTGCTGGAAGAGCACAGCAGTTCAGGCAGCATCCAAGGAGCTTCGAAATCGACGTTTCGGGCAAAAGCCCTTCATCAGGAATAAAGGCAGTGAGCCTGGAGCGTGGAGAGATAAGCTAGAGGAGGGTGGGGGGTGGGGAGAAAGTAGCATAGAGTACAATAGGTGAGCGGGGGAGGGGATGAAGGTGATAGATCAGGGAGGAGAGGGTGGAGTGGATAGGTGGAAAAGGAGGTAGGCAGGTAGGACAAGTCCGGACAAGTCATGGGGACAGTGCTGAGCTGGAAGTTTGGAACTAGGGTGAGGTGGGGGAAGGGGAAATGAGGAAACTGTTGAAGTCCACATTGATGCCCTGGGGCTGAAGTGTTCCGAGGCGGAAGATGAGGCGTTTTTCCTCCAGGCGTCTGGTGGTGAGGGAGCGGCGGTGAAGGAGGCCCAGGACCTCCATGTCCTCGGCAGAGTGGGAGGGGGAGTTGAAATGTTGGGCCACGGGGCGGTGTGGTTGATTGGTGCAGGCGTCCCGGAGATGTTCCCTAAAGCGCTCTGCTAGGAGGTGCCCAGTCTCCACAATGTAGAGGAGTCCATATCGGGAGCAACGGATACAATAAATGATATTGGTGGATGTGCAAGTAAAACTTTGATGGATGTGGAAGGCTCCTTTAGGGCCTTGGATAAAGGTGAGGGAGGAGGTGTGGGCGCAGGTTTTACAGTTCCTGCGGTGGCAGGGGAAAGTGCCAGGATGGGAGGGTGGGTTGTAGTGGGGCGTGGACCTGACCAGGTAGTCACGGAGGGAATGGTCTTTGCGGAAGGTGGAAAAGGGTGGGGAGGAAAATATATCCCTGGTGGTGGGGTCAGTTTGGAGGTGGCGGAAATGTCGGCGGATGATTTGGTTTATACAAAGGTTGGTAGGGTGGAAGGTGAGCACCAGGGGCGTTCTGTCCTTGTTATGGTTGGAGGGGTGGGGTCTGAGGGCGGAGGTGCGGGATGTAGACGAGATGCGTTGGAGGGCATCTTTAACCACGTGGGAAGGGAAATTGCAGTCTCTAAAGAAGGAGGCCATCTGGTGTGTTTTGTGGTGGAACTGATCCTCCTGGGAGCAGATCCGGGGGAGGCGGAGGAATTGGGAATACGGGATGGCATTTTTGCAAGATGTAGAGTGGAAAGAGGTGTAATCCAGGTAGCTGTGGAAGTCGGTGGGTTTGTAAAAAATGTCAGCGTCAATTTGGTCGTCATTAATGGAGATGGAGAGGTCCAGGTTTCTTAACTGTCGCTGGGTCAGAGTCCTGCAATTCCCTCCCTAAAGGCATTGTGGGTCTGCCTACAGCACATGGACTGCAGTGGTTCAAGAAGGCAGCTCACCCCCACCTTCTCAAGGGACAACTAGGGATGGACAATAAATGCTGACCCAGCCAGCGATGACACATCCCATAGAAATGAATAAATAAAAATAAAACCCAAAAGAACTGCATATACTGCAAATCAGAAACAAAAACAGAAGATGCTGGAAAAGCTCAGCAGGTCTGGCAGCATCTGTGGAGAGAAATCAGAATTACCGTTTATCGGTCCTGAAACATTAGGTCTGATTTCTCTTCTTAAACTTGCTGAGCTTTCCCAGCAACTTCTGTTTTTGTTGCTGTTCCCTTTAATTGTTGGTTAAAAAATCAATGGGGTTATCTTTTGTGTATTTTAATAGCTATACTGCAGCATTAAAAAAAGGGGCTGATTCTAGAATCTGCTGCAAATTGCTGATCAAAGGTTCATGGGAACAAACCTTAGCTTTTCAAACCATTGCAACTTAAAAACTGCTGATGCAGTTCTCAATGAGCATACACCTTCAGCGCACTGATATTGTGCTGGATTTTGCTTCTGGCTTCAAACCTCCCTCATTTCAAAGATGACCTACTTAGGGGGCCAAGGATTCCCCCAGTTCATAGTCTAAGGCTGTTGTTAGCAAATGAGCAGCCCTAATGCATATCTAACGCACATCTTCATTTCCCTTTGTTATTAATGGGTGCTAGGCTGTAGAATCTATTTCTGCCTATTTTAAATTGTCCCCTTTATCCTTTTACTACTGGTTCTAGTTTTTAAATATAACAAGAGGTTCCATTGTGCCTATTATGTATTGGCTAGAATCCTAAAAATTACTGTTGACTTGATTAGCAAATATATACTTGATGCAATTATGTAGTATTACACCTCAAAGCTGCACTCTACTACTGTGGCTGCTTATTTTAGATAATTACGCCAGTCCTAATTAAAGCCATTGTCGCCTGGAGATCTAGGTTTAGAGGGAACCTGGCTCTGTGTGTTGAGTTCAAAATGAAATCTCAACATGAGTCTTGGAGAACTGAGAGATGTGGATGGTTGATGCTGTTGGGTCTCAGGAGTGTGGGTCACTTTGACCTGGTGCTAACAGTAGTTTGCCATTGGCGAAACATCTGCACTTCTAGAGTTTTGTTAAGATAAATGCTGTGATTGTTAGAGCATAAGGCAATCTGCACGCGTACACACACTTACTGAAAGTGGACAGAGAGATTGTTAGCTGCCTTGTGTCACCTGATCATGATGTCACACTGCATTGCAATTGGCTGGAATCATTTGGTAGACATGTGTGCTGAACAACATGTGTGCATCTCCCAGAGCCGGTTCCCAGTCCAGTAGCGGTTCAATGTGGGGAACAAAAGCACAGTCAAGATGGTAACAGCTGAAAATCTAAGCTTAAAAAAGAACAATAATCTGGACAGCCAATATTTGAGAAGAGGAAAATTCAATTCATGTGTGAGGGTGACTCCCTTCATCACAACTGACTGTGCATTGCTGTCGTTTGCTGCAGAATGATTCCAATAGCCACTTCATTAGGTTTCATCTGCAGTCATTGCCTATAAACACTTGACTCAGGTCCAAGCAACTGCTGAAGGTCTGGGCAGAGAAAGTGACATGAGGCATTTAGCCGGCCCACTTTGCACATGCTCCTGCAGTTTGTTTCTCATCTGTGACTCTTGGAGGCTGTGGTGGTGTGTGTCTCCTCCACGTACCACAGCCTTTATATGTGCGACGTCTGCTACACCAGTGGATTTCTCAACCACGTGGGACTATCCTGGTGTTCAATACAATGAGAGGAATGACCTGGGAGAAATATTGTCAGGGCTGTAACAAAAAAGCTTCTTTCACTGATGAGGAAAATATCTTTGATCACCTTTGTTTACTAGTCACATAGAACAAGTAAAGACCATTTTGACTGAGGGGTGATGAAGATTCCCTTTGCTTCCAATCGGCTGTGGGGAGGCTACAGGTTGTATGGTTGGGTATGTCAGGCAACCAATGGCAGGTGTTTGGTGGTGGGGGCAGTTGGAGGCAAGAGCTCATCTGAGGATACCTCCAGAATATGACCAATCAGAGTTGCCAATGTTGGCCAGCAGAGAGCACCACTGCCATTATTTGTGGTGTAAAAATCTTCACAGAAATGGGATATATGGCCCATTATTGAGGTTTCATTGTTTTTCATCAGAATGCAGAATAATTGTTAATGCAATTTTTTTTAAAAAGCGGCCTGTTTGATCAGTGGTTAAAAAAGTTCTTTTTGAGAAATGCAATCTCTTAATTAACAACAAAGGGCTGTCCTGTTTACCTATGTATTTTAGCCAGCAGTGTGACATCATCATCTGGTGACAAAGACAGCTGTTGTTTTCTCCAAAGCAGTATATGGCTGTCCTCAGTAAGTGGAAAATATTCACTTCGATGCTTCCTTCATGTACAGGTAAAATGATTTTAAAAGTGGTAAAGTCAGAGTCTAAATATTGGAAGAATGCTGTATTTGATCTTTGATATAGCGACTTATGACATTGATTTCAATGGATCTGATTTGCTTTGATTTATTATTGTCATTTGTACCTAAGTACAGTGAGACGTTTTGTTCTGTGCGCAGTATAGGTAGATCATACCTTATAATGTGCATTAGGGTAATAGAACAGAGTGAGGAATACCATGCCACGGCTGCAGAGAAGGTGCAGAAAGACCGAGATCAACATTAAGTTTAAAATTTAAGAGGTCTATTCATAAATCCAATAACAACAGGGAAGAAGCTGTTCTTGAATCTGTTGCAACATGTGTTTAAACTTGCCCGACCGAGCCATTTGTGGTCATTTGTACCAGATCAAAAGTGATAATCGGGGTTGTTAAATTGTGTAAGAAACCCAACCAGTTCAGTAACATCTTTAATATATGGGTAGCAACCGCTACTCCTACCCTGTTCTGACTCCAATCACATCCAACATGGTTTTATTTTCCTGCAAAGCTATTTAGTTGCAAAAAGAGCAATTGAAGACAATTACTTCGTTAAACCAGGAAACAGAGTTTTATTTATGCTAATAATATTTCTTATCTTTCTTGATTGTGCAGTGGACCTGCAGACTTGAGAAAGGATTTTTTTTAGTAATTTTAGCCTGCTCCTTAATAAATTCAAAATTGGGAAAGAAACATATTATCAGTAGAAAATTCATCAAGGCATTTATTTGAAATTTCTCTAATTCCATGGTACATACCCACATGAGTCTCACAGGGACTTGGATTGATTCATGGTTACAGATGGCCAACCCAAATTAAAGAGCAGCAGTGAGATGCACCTAATGTTCTCTCTGTACGTACATTCACTTTTTGCGACTTTTTTTTGGATACTGATAATGGCCAACTCACTTTCCTCTACTTGTCAGAATTATTCATCGGCAATTAAAAACAGCACAACCAACCCTCAATCAATTTCAGTGCACACTCAAAATATAACGACTAGTAATAAATCTTGATTTACTGCTGTTTATACTGCACAAAAATGGATGAGAGATGTTTTACAACTTTAATTATCAAGTAAAATGAAATCCACGGCAGATTATCACATGTTTAGTGATAGTTCTCACCTATACAACTACCTTTCTCACTGATAAAAATAAACACCTTTAAAAAGGCAGGGAACAAATGTATACTAACCTCCTCCAACTCTTGTTGCAAGACTGTTTGGGGTTTATTTTTACATATTATTGACAGGCTAACTTGCTTCACAAGGCTCTGACTTTCTCTTGATGTTCATTCTTTCTAGGTGACACGATAGTTGACAAGGAAGGTTGGGCTGTTTTTCGAAGACACCTCAGCTCAAACCTCAGGTCCTGTCCTTCAACTTTCACCTGGTTTTCACAAATCCGGAACACTTTCACTTGAGCTCAGCCAAGGACTCAGACAAGTGAGGAATTAAACATTAAGAGACCAAGAAGATTTCAGGGTTATGGAATCTGACAAGATGTGGAATTTGCCCATCTGGCATCTCCTAGTGGAACATATATAGGAGGAGGAACATTGAGCTTTGCTACCCATTTCAAAATGCTCCTCACAAGTAGCTGTGTCAACCATCTCTCAGATTCATCGCTGTGATCGCAACGGACCTGGACATATGTGGATGGGTGGCTCATATTTTTGTAAAGGAGCAAGAGATGGGATTTATTGGACCAGTGAGGTGAAATGGAGCTGTGTTGAAGTTCATGACCACCAGACTCTTTGTTCTTGCCCTTCCCAGTGACCTTTCTTGCGGCCTCAGCAGGTCACGATGTTCTCTCTAAAATTTGAAATTTCAAAATGTGGAGAGGCTTTAGCTTTTCACAGTTTGGACTTTGCTTTTGTTATAGAAATGAATACATTATGGTAAATGTGTATAAACAGCAGTCTGCTATTGACAGTAAATGCTTACCCGTATGCATAAATCATATGAAAGTTACCGCAGGAATCTCTGACGCAACTGTACTGCTGCCGTTCTTTGGCAATTGAACAAATACAAACTATTTTAATAACTTCGGTGAAATGTGTGCACTATCAGAATACCTAAATAATGTCTTTTTATTTGGTTTAAATTGTTACATGGAGAAAGTCTGAAAGTGTTAGGATCTTTTTACACTATCATAATAATATTACTAACCCACAACATACTTGTAACATCAGTTCTGCTTGTATGCAAGTTACTTAGCAGTTATGTTTATCACTGTAGCCTCATCTTTATTTGAATATTTGCCCTTATGATTTTGATGTGACTAAATCTTTACAGATATTATTTATTGCTTAAAAAATTGTGTACTCTGGAAAGCAACAAGAGGTCCAGTACCCGAACGGAAGAAGATGTGGAGCGGATGTTTAACTCAGTGATGCTGTAAAATGTAGCACAGTTCTGAAACTTTTTTTTGGTTTTGTTTTTGGACTTGTGTAAATCTTTGTTTTAAATGTAAACAGTAAATAAAATTCAAGTAGCAAAGATGTAAATAATTCTCAATAACAACTTCTCTCTGAGAAAAAGATGTGGCACAAAAACTACTATTCTCTGTATTCCAGTTGCTTTCGGTGTTCTTTTTGCCTGATCCAGTTTTCTGTCACTGTCTTGAAGATTAATATCACCTTCAAGTAACAGACTTATTTATCTGCTTGATTACTGGTACAAGAACTAAGAGGCAGATTTAATATTTGGTCAAGAAATGGAGGAGGCTGTGAGGACGAACTTTTTATGTAGTGATTGGTAATGACCTGAAATGGAGGTTAATGGAAAGGGGAGGAGGAAAGATTTGAAAGGGAAATTGGATGGGCATTTGAGGAAAATAAACTTGGAGGGCTCAGGGGATAGAAAGATGGGATGGGACTGACTGGATTACTCTACAGAGAACTGGCATGGACTTGATAGGTTGAATGACAAACCGTCTCAATGAATCTATTGCCTTATAGACAGGTTGGTGTTTATTAGTAATTGGGATGTGGAAGAATGATCATCAGAACTATGAGTGTAAATTACCTGGAAAGTGCAATAAGTTAGTTCCTGAATTTGGTTCTAACACAAGGACATTGTTTATAAGTATCCGATGGGTGGAGACTAGAACCAGGGGTCACAGGTTAAGATTATGTGGTTTAGGACTGAGATCAGGAGGAACATCTTCACTCAGAGAGAGGGGAGCCTGTGGAATTCTCTGCCACAGAAAGCAGTTGAGCACAAAACATTGCGTGCTTTCAAGAAGGAGTTCAGCACAGTGGACTGAAAGTCTGTCACCAGTACTCTTCAACAAGGATCAGTGCTGGGATCTCAGTTGTTTGTAATTTATATAAATGATTTGGATGAAAATGTAGGTGGCCTGATCAGTAAGTTTGCAGATAACATGAAAATTGATGCAGTTGTGGACAGCGAGAAAGATTCTCAAAGCATGCAGCAGGATGTAGATCAGTTGGAAAGTTGAAATGGCAGATAGAATTTAATCTGGACAAGTGTGAGGTGATGCATTTTGGGAGGGCAAATGCAGGAGGAGTATGCAGTAAATAGCAGGACCCTTAGGAGCATTGATACACAGAGGGATTAGATTAGATTCCCTACAGTGTGAAAACAGGCCCTTTGGCCCAACAAGTCCACACCGACCCTCCGAAGAGCAACCCACCCAGACCCATTCTCCTGCATTTACCCCTTCACCTAACGCTATGGGCAATTTAGCATGGCCAATTCACCTAACCTACACATTTTTGGATTGTGGGAGGAAACTGGAGCACCTGGAGGAAACCCACACAGACACGGGGAGAATGTGCAAACTCCACACAGACAGTTGCCTGAGGTGGGAATTGAACCCAGGTCTCTGGCACTGTGAGGCTGCAGTGCTAACCACTGTGCCACCATGCCGCCAATAATCTTGGGGTCCAAATCCATAGCTCCCTGAAAATAGTGACATAGTTGGATAAGGTGGTTAAGAAGATGTACAACATGCTATATGGGCAACATGGTGGCTCAGTAGTTATCACTGCTGCCTCACAGCACCAGGAACCTGGGTTTGACTCCAACGTCAGGCAACTGTGTGGAGTTTGTATATTCTCCCCGTGTCTACGTGGGTTTCCTCTGGGTGTTCCAGTTTCCTCCCACAGTCCAAAGATGTGCAGATTAGGATTGATTGGCCATGCTAAATTGCCCATAGCGTCCAGACATGTGCAGGCTAGATGGATTAGACAATGCGAAATGCAGGGTTATAGGTAGGATGCTCTGCTGAGGATTGGAATTGATGGGCCAACTGGCCTGCTTCCAGACTGTAGGGATTCAATACCATATCATCCATGCTTTCCTTCATTGGTTGGGGATTGAGAAGAAACATTGGCAAGTCATTTTGCCGCTGTGTCAAACTTTAGTCAGGCCACACTTTGGAGTATTGTGTGCAGTTCTGGCTGCCACACTACAGAAAGGGTGTGAAGGCTATGGAGAGGGTGCAAAAGAGGTTTACCAGGATGTTGCATGAGTTGGAGTGGATTAGCTCTAAGGAGATGTTGGACAAGCTTGGATTGGTTATGGTAGAGCATCAGAGGCTGAGGTTGACCTGTTAGAAGTGTTTAAAATTGTGAGAGGCACAGAGAGGGTGTATAGTCAGAGTCTTTTTTTCCCAGGGTGAAAATGTTAAATACTAGGGGCACAGGTTTAAGATGAGAGTGGGAAAGTTTAAAGGAGATGTGCGAGGAAAGTTTTTTACCTGGAGAGTGGAAGTGCCTGGAACAGGGGAGTGGTGGAGGCAGATATGTTAGCAAAGTATAAGAAGTATTTAGACAGACACATAATTAAGCAGACATTAGTGGGATACGGAAAAAAGTGAGGACTGCAGATGCTAGAGATCAGAGTCAAAAAGTGTGATGCTGGAAAAGCATAGTCAGTCAGACAGCATCCGAGGAGCAGGAGAACCGATGTTTCGAACGTAAGCTCTTCATCAATAATGTCTCCACTTGTTACTTCAAGGTATTCCAGATGAAGAGCTCAAAACATCGACTCTCCTGCTCCTCGGATGCTGCCTGACCGGCTGCGCTTTTCCAGCGCCACACTTCCTGATTAGTGTAATACAGACAATATGCAGATGAAAGGGATGAGTTTAAATTGACATCATGGTCAGCCCAGGGCTTGTGGGTCAAAATACCTGTTCCTATGCTGTACTGTTCTGTTCTACGTTCTATGGTTCGTGTGGTCAAGAGATCAAAGGGTATGGAGAGAAAGCAGGAACAGGGGACTACGTTGGATGATCAGCCAGGATCATAGTGAATGGCAGAGGAGGCTTGAAGGGGCTGCTTCTGGTTCTATTTTCTATTTTTCTATGATAGGCCCTTTGGCCTATATAAAATTGGGAAGCCTTTTGCATGTACCCCACTTAAAATCATGTAATCTCTCGGGAGAGGTGAAAAACCAGGGTAAAATCCCAGGCCAATTTGGGAAGGAGAAAACCAAATCAAGAAAATTCCTCCCTGAGCTCGCTGGCTGATTGGAACAAACCCAGAAGCCACTCCACTTGTTACATCAAGGCATTCAACAAATCGATACCTTATCACTGGAGACAGAAGGATGTTCCAGTTCTAAGGGCTGGAGTGTCTTCAATGAACTTAGGGCTTTTACCATGTCACGGTGTGAAGTTAACAACAGTTTGACGCGAGCTTTAAGTGCTAACTTCTCAAGTGATAACTTTACTCCAAGGGACTAGGGGGATAGTGGATGGGAATACTGACAAGAGGCAGGACTGGGTGCAACCATCAACACAAGTGTCAACTGTAGCTGAGTGTTAAACTCTGTCTCTGGATCAAAAGGTGACGGCTTCAGGTCCCATCAGCACATGGCCTTTCCTGAAGATTTGGTGTTTTACGAAAGAAATACTGCAATGGGATTCAAAGGTAACTACTGAACTGAAGCTGTTTGGGTAGACAATGGGAAATGATGTGCAGGAAAATTGGTGTTTCGGGCCAGAGATGATGGACTACTGGTATTGTTGCTAGATCTATTAATCTTGAGTCGACATTAGAGTGGTGCTGGAAAAGCACAGCCAGTCAGGCAGCATCTGAGCCTGACCTGCTGTGCTTTTCCAGCACCACTCTAATGTAGATTCTGATTTCCAGCATCTGCAGTCCTCACTTTTGCCTATTAATCTTGACCAGTTAATAATCCGGAAACCCAGGTTTGAATACTGTCTTGGCAGATGATGGAATTTACACCAAATTAAAAACAAAAAGAAATCTGGAATTAAGGATCTAATGAAGACCACGGTAGGAACAAAGCTTATCAAGTTTTAGGAAAGAAAATTGCTATCTCTTAACTGGTCTTGCTTGCATGTAAGTGCAGACTCACAGTAAAATGCCCTCTAAGCTATTATAGATGGACAATAAATGCTGGCCTGGTTAGTTATGCCCACATCCTGTGAATTAACTTTTTTAAAAAAAGCATATTTGATTTATTATTGTCAAATGTGCTGAGATACAGTGAAAAGTATTGTTTTGCATGCTAACCAGACAAATCATACTTTACATAAGTACATCGGGGTAAATAGAAAAAAGATGCAGAATATAGTGCTACAGCTATAGAGAAGATGCAGGGAAAGGTCAAGACAGCGGGGAAGAAGCTGTTCTTGAATCTGTTGGTACATGTTTTCAAACTTTTCATTCCCTGGTGATATTATAAGAAGTTTGCGGCAAACCACCCTCAGTGAAAATCCATTTATTTATGGGGTATAGTTGCCCATATTTTTGCTTTGTGTGGGAGCTTGCTGTAAGCAGATACTAGGCTATTTGCTAAATAGCAGTGACTTTACATCAAAGGATCGTAATGGGCTGAAAAATAGTTGAGCTGCACCAAGGAATGTGAGAAAATCCTACCTCAAAGCAAATTTTTGTTTATATCTGTCTGTGCCTTGTCAGAGGTAGAAATCTTTAATGATCATTTCCTGTTGAACCATTTTTGCATTTTCTATAAACAGCAGCAAGAAATTACATTGAACTTACAAAATGGGAGCAGGCCATTTGGCCTTTCCAGGCTATACTCGTGACTGTGTGCCTCATTTCACTCCATCTCACTCCCTCTGTTCATACCCTCATTTCTACATCCTGTATATACATACCCAGCTTCATCTTGAGTATATCTGCACTATTCAGCTCAGCTCCTTATGATTGTGAATTCCATGTTGTAGACACTCTCTGACTAGAGATTTCTCTCCTGAATTGCTCATAGGATTTTTGTGGTTTTCAAAATGCAATACTTTATTCATAAAATTTTTAGAAGTACATGACATATCAGTTAAAATTTGACATTACATAAAGTGCAATACAGTTCAATTTCTTTCAAAACACTGTATAGCTCTCTGAGGTGCCTCACTTACAATTATAGATTATCTTACAAAATACATTTACATTTTCATGTCAAGTTGTCTCTGGAGGAGGCAGTCTGCGGAGCTTTACATGTTCAAGCCACTTACTAACTTACAGCAGGCGGGCCCATTGGATTTATTAGTGACTATCTCATAGATATGATTCCTAATCCCACGGGCGGCTTGGCTATGTCTACTATAACCTTGCATAGTTAATGACCTCTCTGAGGTCACTCCTCAGCCTTCTCTCTTCTACAGAAAGAACCCCTCAGCTAATTCAGTTATTCTTGACGTTACAACCTCTCAGTTTATGGAATAGAACCCCTACAGTGCAGCTGGAGGCCATTTGGCCAATCAAGTCTGTACCATCCCTCTGAAGAGCATCCCACTACACCCGTCACCCACTACGCCTGTAATCACACTATTTGCCGTGTCTAACTCACCTAGCCTGCAAATCTGTGGACACTATGGGCAACTTAGCATGGCCAATCCACCCGAACCTTTACATCTTTGGAGTGTGGGAGGAAACTGGAGTACCCAGAGGAAGCCCATGCAGACACAGGGAGAATGTGCAAACTCCACAGACAATTACCCAAGGCTGGAATCAAACCCAGATCCCTGACACTGTAAGGCAACAGTGCTAACCACTGAGCCACCGTGCCGCCCCAGTTGTGGTATCAACCTTGAGGAAAAAAAGGTTCTCTGGGTCAGGCATTTCTACTTCACTGGGCAAGGCATTCCACAGATTCACAACCCTCTGGGTGAAGAAGTTTCTTCTCAATTCAGTCCTAGATCTGCTTCCCCTAATTTTGAGGCTATGCTCTCTTGTCCTAGTTTCACCTGCCAGTGGAAACATCCTCTCTACTTCTATCTCATCTACTCCCTTCATAATTTTATGTTTCTATAAGATCACCCTTCATTCTTCTAAATTCCAATGAATATAATCCCAATCTACTCAGTCTCTCCTCATAAGCCAACCATCTCAACTCCGGAATCAACCTAGTGAACCTCCTCTGCACCCCCTCCTGTGCCAGTACATCCTTTCTCAAGTAAGGAGACCAAAACTGCACACAGTACTCCAGGTGTGGCCTCACCAGCATCCTGTACAGCTACAACATAACCTACCTGCTTTTAAAATCAATCCCTTCAGCAATGAAGGACAAAATTCCATTTGCCTTTCAAATTACCTGTTCTACCCGCAGACCAACCTTCTGTGATTCATGCACAAGGACACCCAGGTCCCTTTACATAGCAGCATGCTGCACATTTTATCATTCAACTAACAGTCCCCATAAAATTGAGGATAGGGGATTGGACAGTGACGGGAAAGCCACCCAGGAACTTGCATGGGCCCAGCCCCGCCTGAAAATCGCTGACAGGAGCAATAAATTCTGCCACTCATCTAAAAGGCAGTTACTCATTCTGTGCAACCTGCCCTTAGTAAAGCCCTGCAGTGTCAACCTAGATGTTAGCGCTCAAGGCCTGGATTTTGTTTCCAGGTCAGGTGTGTGGGAATGGAGAGAACTCAGCTAAAACAATGATTTACATAGAGTCCTTTCAATTTAACATCCTGCATTTGCTGCTCACAATGGGGCGTTCTTGAAATAGAGGAACCAAATTCAGATGGGGTAACTGCTTTGTGCAGTACTGCTGCTCAGTGCACAGTCATGAGTCTGACCTCCATGCTTAATTCATCATCTTGTCCTCATGCTCACATTTGCTTTCCAGGTCTGTAGCAACGTTCTGGTGAAACTCAATGCAATCTAGAGGAACATTACCTCATTTTCAATTATGCCATTTGCAATCATTGGTTCTCAATATTGAATTCAACAATTTCAGACTATGAACTTACATTTTGAAATGTGTTATTTTCTTTCTCTCATATCTATCTTTTCATCGTTTTTTTTGCTTTAAATCAAAACTAACCTTTATTCTGTTTTATTACTCTTCACTACAACTATTTCCCTAGTCATAGAGTCATAGAGATGTACAGCATGGAAATAGGTTCTTCGGTCCAACCCGTCCATGCCGAACAGATATCCTCAACCCAACCTAGTCCCACCTGCCAGCACCTGGCCTATATCCCTTGAAACCCTTCCTATTCACATACCCATCCAGATGCCTTTTAAATGCTCCAATTGTACCAGCCTTCACCACCTCCTCTCGCAGCTCATTCCATACATGTACCACCCTTTGCGTGAAAAAGTTGGCCCTGCTGTTTTCCCTGGAGCGCCGGAGGCTGAGGGGTGACCTTATATAGGTTTATAAAGTCAAGAGGGGCATGGATAGGATAAATAGACAAAGTCTTTTCCCTGGGATGCGGGAGTCCAGAACTAGAGGACATAGGTATGCTCCTTGCCCTTTTCTCCATAAGACTGCTATTGTTTAAGTGTCATTGACTGTTAACCTCCTGCTTACCTCCTGATCTTCGCTTTTGTTCTGCATGCCCAGAACAGAATAAAACGTGTCTCAATTCCACCTCTCTTCAGTTAGACAAAGTGTCAGCGTTAACTTTCCTTCTCTCTCTACAGATGCTGCCAAACCTGCTGAGTTTCTCCAGCATTCTCTGTTTTTTGCTATAAATGTGACCTCCCCTATTTCACCCACCATCAAAGAACAAATAAAATAAACATAAATATAGATACATATATAGGGTAGGCAATGGGCCAAATGGTATATTCATTGAACCCAGTGAATGTTCTGGGGACTCAGGTTTGAATCCCACCGTAACAGATGGGTAGAATTTGAAGTTAATTTAAAAATTTGTGGACCATAAAACCATTGCCTATTGTTGGGAAAAGCCCATCTGAAAGAAACATTTATCCTCACCCTGTGTGATCCACATATGACACCAGACCACCTTTATTATGGTTGACTCTTAACTGCCCTCTGTGCAATTAGGGATGTGGAATAAATGCTGACCCAGCCAGTGACACCCACCTCATGTGTATGAATGAAAAAGAAATCTGCTTACTTCCCTTGCTCAGGTGGTAAGAGCCAGTTAAAGATTTTCTCGCCCTTATTCGATTGTAGCTGATGAATAATTGAAGAGGTTTGATCCTGTATGGTATAATTAGAATCTCATAGCATCTTATTTCTTGCTCATATGAACAAATATCAATCTCATTAATTTTGTGAAATATAAACGTCAGGCCCAGCTAAACCAATTTGTAAATGTGATGTAATTCAGGCGTTGTGAATTTAATTCGCCTGGGGTGGGGAGAGTCAATCTTCTCCGGGTGAAACACAAGATCACGTTCAACCTCATTCCCAGAAGCTTTTAGAAATGCTAGTAACTTAATTTCCAATTTGTATCATGAATATAAGAAAGGAACTTGCATTTACATCACACACTTTATGACTTTAAGACATCCCTAAAGTGCTTTTCAGTTAGTGAAGTCTTTTTTAAGGTCTGTCATGCTTATCACCTCTGAAACATAGGAACAGGCCATTCAACTCAATCATGCAAACAAGGCTCTTCCACCCTCCCTTCCATTCCCCGTTTGCATTTTTGTCACTTTCTTTTTGCATCATGTCATCTTACGCTTAAATGCATCTAGACCATTTGGCCTGAAGCACCCCATGTGTTTGGGGGAGCAGGCTCAAGGAGCTGAACTGCCTACTCCTGCTCCTAGTTCTTATGTAATAGTGTATTGCTCATTCTCAGTCCCCTAATCGTCAGTCACCAATTCAGTTACCTGAGACACAAATACATCTTTTATCCATCCTGTGTATCTTTAGTGTCCTCAATTCTTAGGATGAACATCACCCAGTCATTCCTTACCTAGTTACATTGTTGACCCCTTGTCAACTCTGTCCTGCTTTCCAAGGGGCACTGAAGGGGCAAAGCCCATGAGCTTGGGTCTGCCATTGACATAACAGTCAAAGTTTGTACAAACAGAGAAGGGCTGATCTTTCCTCTAATGCTTCCTGTCACGCTGAAACTGCTGCAAAGGCCTCTGCTAAGGAGCACCTGAGCCATGGAATAGGCCATTCAGCTCCCTGGGCCTGCTTCGCTATTTAAGATGATCATGGCCAATCCCATTTCAGCCTCAACTCCAGATTCCTGCCCACTTTCCATAACCTTTCAATTTGCTACTAATTTAAAACCTATCTTCTCCTTAAATTTATTCAATGTCCCGGCATCCACTGCACTCTGGGGTAGGGAATTCCGCAGATTCTACAATTCATTTTGAAGTTTTTCGTCATTGAAATAATCATTTGCCTTTTTATTTTTCTACCCAAAATGGATAACCTCACACTTATCCATGTTACACTCCATCTATCAAATTTCAGCTCACTCACCTAATCTATACATATCAATTGGAAAAGTTCTTCATGAGCACCAGTTTACTCATTCATGGTGATTCATACACATGCTTGAACACAGTCACTACTTCGCACTTAAACGTTGCTCAGGATTACAAAAGAGCTATTCAATAAAATAGTAAATTTGAGTTGAATAAAGACCACAGGGACTGGACAATATGACGACACTTCACTTAATCTGCTTCCCACTCGTACAAAATCCTGGACAATGCCTAATAATCATCGTAATGATAGCTTTTAAATTTGATGTGCACCTGATGAATATGGTACTACTGGCCAATCAAAGAGTTTTTATATTTTCACTTTAAATCTGATTGAGCACACTAAGAAGGAGGCACATCTGTGCACCAAAGGTCTTTTGTAATTCATATATACACTGCATTACAATCAGATTGTGAAAAGATAAAGGCATGATTGATTAAAGTTGCTTGAAGAATAAAGCATTTTCTTCAGTATTGAAAGTGCACCGAGCAGAAATGTACTGCAAATTCAACAATTCTTGATGATTTGAACAGATTAAGGAGGACAAGTGAATTCTGAAAAAAGAGACAAGTTGTTGAACATTAAAAGAACCAAACAGTGGTGGAGCAACTTGACAGGCCTGAGCCTCAGTGGGGAAAGAAAAGCAGAGTTAATGTTTCAGCATTTCTGAAAGACGATTTGAAAATGATGGCTCGTGTGATGTTGAAAATGGAGGAAGAGGAGCAATTGAAATAGATGATGAGTACCCAAAAGAAAAACCAAAGGAATGGTAAAGGTAGGAGACAAGAAATACAAACATGAAATAAGTGTAAATAGTTGGTGTGACTGGTAGTGAGGAAATCTCCCAATTCCAGTCCATAATCTATAAGACACAAGTCAGGAGTGTGATGGACCTCTCCCCACTTGCCTGAATGAGTCTTGCTCCAACAACATTCAAGAAGCTCAAAACCATCCAGGACAACACAATTCCGTTGCCTTACTCACTAGCCTCTACCTTCAATACTCAGTCCCTTTACCTCTGATGCACAGTGGCAACAGCATTTACTTTCTACAAGAAACACTTAAGTAACTCAATGAGCTCTCCTCTTCCAAACCTCTGATGATGATTACTCAGAATGACAAGGGCAGCAGATACAGGGAACACCACCAAGATACAAGTTCCCTTCAAATCAGACCAATGAATAAATAAAATGGTGGCTCAGTGGTTAGCACTGCTGCCTCACAGTGCCAGGGACCTGGGTTCAATCCAGCCTCAGGTGACTGTCTGTGTGGAGTTTGCACATGCTCCCCGTGTCTGCATGGGTCCCCTCCGGGTGCTCTGGTTTCCTCCCACAATCTAAAGATGTGCAGGTTAGGTGAATTGGCCATGCTAAATTGCCCATAGTGTTCAGGGAGGTCTGGGTTAGGTGCATTCGTCAGGGGTTAATGTAGGGGAATGGGTCTGGGTGAGTTATTCTTCAGAGGGTGGATGTGGACTTGTTGGGCCAAATGGTCTGTTTCCACATCCATAGGGATTCTACAAAAAAATAACAATGTTAGCAAAAGGGAATAGTCTGGATAGTCACTGGTTAGTTCTGTAAAAATTGAAAAAGAAAAAGCGCATTCTCATCAGGGATTACTGTCATGCTATCATTGCTAAGCTATAATTTAGAACGTCCAGAATCAGGGTGGTTGGCTGACCACAGTAATTGAAATAAGAAATCATATTCTAAATCTGCAGGTCTCATAGGTCTTTGACCCAGAAGTTCTGGGTTCCAGTTCCTTCCAAGACTTGATGGTCTTGGAATCAAGCAGGCTGAATGGTAACTTGTAGATTCTTCCAAAATTTGCCAGAGGTGCGAGATAAGAGTGGGAGAGAATCCTGCTCATCCACATGATGCAAACAAATTGGAGTGTCTGCCCTCATTATCCGTGACTCCAATATGCAATATACATGTTGCCACAGCAGTTTGGACTATTTGAGTGAGGTGGTAGGGTTTGGGCTCGGGGGCGAGGTATATTTGCCTTGGATGGCCTGTGGTGCTCAGATGAGTACCAACAACATTCAGTTCAACACCTTTTTCCAGTCTCCCCTACTCTCAGTCTGGATCATGATATTTGGAACTGTGTTTGGGGAGACAACTTACAAAAAAGAAAATTCCTACTTTCGATTGATCAGATTAGTTTAGATTACTTACAGTGTGGAAACAGGCCCTTTGGCCCAACAAGTCCACACCGCCCCGCCGAAGCACAACCCACCCATACCCCTACATTTACCCCTTACCTAACACTACGGGCAATTTAGCATGGCCAATTCACCTGACCTGCACATCTTTGGACTGTGGGAGGAAACCGGAGCACCCGGAGGAAACCCACGCAGACACGGGGAGAACGTGCAAACTCCACACAGTCAGTCGCCTGAGGCAGGAATTGAACCCAGGTCTCTGGCGCTGTGAGGCAGCAGTGCTAACCACTGTGCCACCATGCCACCCACTGCCACCATTGCATTAGTGGATCTCCCTGAAATGAGTGAGGCTCCTTATAAAACATATGGCACACCCACATGTGCAACAATTATTAACAATGTAGAGATAAACCAGCTTGAAAATGGCATGGTGACTCAGTGGTTAGTGCAGCTACCTTCACAAAGCCAGGGTCCTGGGTTCGATTCCACTCTCGGGTGACTGGTCTATGTGGAGTTTGCACATTCTCTGTGTGAGTTTCCTCTGGATGCTCTGGTTTCCTCTCACCATCCAAAGATGTGCACAATAGGTGAATTGACCATGCTAAATTGTCCATAGTTAGCAGAAATGTGCAGGCTAGGTACATTAGCCATGGGAAATGCTGGGTTATGGTGTGTGTCTGGGTGAGGTGCTGTTCAGAATGATGGTGTGGACTTGATAGTTCAAATGGCCTGCTTCTGCAGTGTAAGGATTCTATAATTCTAAAGCTATCATGGCTTGGTCTATAACTTGTGCCTTGAGATTTGCTGTCGAACCAAATCATGATAGGAACAAGGAATAAACCCTGGTTTGAACAGGTAAGTCTCCTCCTTCTTCTCAGATAGTGTCTTGGGATTGTGGATGATTGCCTTCCAAACAGATTTACTGGGTCCTGAGATGACCAACCCAATATACAATGGACAGAGTTTGCCACATGCAGGATGTGGGACTCTTGAAGAGTCAAGTAGATGAGCTGCTTGAAGATTTGTGCGCTCACTCTGACATCCTGATCTGCACATTCCTGGCATAACTGCTCAGTACGTCTGGTGCCTCTGGAATGAATCTCCTCCATTTTTGTCCTGTTCATTCATGGATGAAAGCGTCACTGTCACCAGCATTTATTGCCCAACTTAGAAGGTGGTTAAGAATCAACCACATTGCTGTGGGTGTGGAGTCACATGTAGGCTAGGTAAGGATGGCAGTTTCCTTCCTTAAAGGATATTAGAACATAGAACATAGAAAAGTACAGCACAGAACAGGCCCTTTGGTACACGATGTTGTGCCGAGGTTTAATCCTAATGTAAAATATAGTAACAACCTATGCACCCCTCAACTCATTGCTATCCATGTGCATGTCCAGCAGTCGCTTAAATGCCCCCAATGACTCTGCTTCCACCACCACAGCTGGCAACGCATTCCATGCATTCACAACTCTCTGCGTAAAGAACCTACCTCTGCCATCTCCTTTATATCTTCCTCCTAATATCTTCAAACTATGACTCCTCATACCAGTCAATCCTGCCCTAGGGAAATGTCTCTGGCTATTGACTCGATCTATTCCACTCATTGTTTTGTACACCTTGATCAGGTCTCCTCTCCTCCTCCTTCTCTCCAGAAAGACAAGTCCGAGCTTATTCAACTTTTCTTCATAAGGCAAGCCCTCCAGTCCAGGCAGCATCCTGGTAAACCTTCTTTGCACCCTCTCCAAAGCTTCTGCATCTTTCCTATAGTAGGGTGACCAGAACTGGACACAATATTCCAAGTGTGGCCTCACCAGGGACTTGTAGAGCTGCAGCAAAACCTCATGGCTCTTAAACACGATCTCCTGTAAACGAAAGCCAAAACACCACGTGCTTTCTTAACAATCCTATCCACTTGGGTGGCAACTTTGAGGGATCTATGTACTTGCACACCCAGATCCCTCTGTTCCTCCACACTGTCAAGAATCTTTTATTTAATCCTATATTCAGCATTTGAGTTCGACCTTCCAAAATGCAACACTTCGCATTTATCCAGGTTGAACTCCATCTGCCATTTCTCTGCCCAGCTCTGCATTCTGTCTATGTCACGCTGCAGCCTGCAGTAGCCACTATATTATTGACGACACCTCCAACCTTTGTGTCATCTGCAAATTTACTAACCCACCCCTCAACCTCCTCATCCAAGTCATTTATAAAAACTACAATGAGCAGAAGCCCAAGAACAGAGCCCTGCAGGACCCCACTCAACACTGACCTCCAGGCAGAATACTTTCCATCTACAACCATTCTCTGCCTTCTGTCAGCCAACCAATTCTGAATCCAGATAGCCAAACCTCCCTGTATCCCATACTTCCTGACTTTATGAATGAGCCTGCCATAGGGAACCTTATCAAATGCCTTGCTGAAGTCCATATACACCACATCCACTGCTTGACCGTCGTCGACCTGCCTTGACATGTCCTCAAGGAACTTAATCAGTTTGTGAGGCATGACCTGCCCCTCACAAAGCCATGCTGACTGCGATTAATCACACTATGCGTTTCCAAATAGTCATAAATCCTATCCCTTAGAATTCTTTCCAAATCTTTGCTGACCACAGACGTAAGACTGACTGGTCTGTAATTGCCAGGGATTTCCCTATTCCCCTTCTTGAAAAGAGGAACAACATTTGCATCCCTCCAATCCTCTGGCATGACTCCCATGGAGAGCAAGGAAGCAAATATCCTCGCCAGTGGCTTAGCAACCTCCTTTCTTGCTTCCCGGAGCAGCCTAGGATAAATCTGGTCTGGCCCTGGAGACTTATCAATCTGAATGCTTTCCAAAATTTCCAGCACATCAACTTCATCAATCTTGATCTGGTCAAGACTTATCCTAGCTCTTCCAAGTTTTCATTTACAACAAGTTCCCTTTCCTTGGTGAAAACCAAAGCAAAAAACTGATTTAGGGCTTCCCCTATTCGCTCAGACTCCACGCACAAGCTCCCTCTGCTATCCCTACCTTCTCCCTGATCATTCTCTTATTCCCCACATATCAGTAAAATGCTTTTGGGTTCTCCCTATTCCTTCTTGCCAAGCCTTTTTTGTGCCCTCTCCTGGCTCTCCTCAGTCCATTTCTGAACTCCTTTCTAGCAAGCCTATAATCCTCTAAAGCTGTGCTAGATCCATGCTTCCTCCACCTTACGTAAGCTGCCTTCTTCCTTTTGATGAGAAGCTCCTCTGTTCTCATCATCCAAGGTTCCTTAATCTTACCCCTTCTTACCTGTCTCAGAGGAACAAATTCGTGCATCATACGCAACAACTGCTCCTTAAATAGTCTCCACATGTCTGCTGTGCCCTTTCTGTGAAACAATTACTCCCAGTATGTTCTTCCCAACTCCTTTTCCCCAATTAAATATCTTCCCTCAGTAACTGCTCCTTTCACTCTCCAAAGCTATGCTAACTGTGAAGCAGTTGTGATCACTTTCACCAAAGTGCTCTCTCACCGTGAGATCTGACACTTGTCCTGGCTCATTGCCGAGCACCAAATCCAAAATGGCCTCTCCCCTCGTCGGTCTGTCTACATACTGAGTAAGGAAACCCTCCTGAACAGACCTGACAAAAATGGCTCCATCCAAACCATCTGCACTTAGGAGGTTCCAGTCGATATTGGGAAAGTTGAAATCACCCATAACAAACCTGCTACTTCTGCATTTTTCCAGAATCTGCCCGCCTCTGAGTTTTTCAATCTCTCTACTATTAGGTGGTCTGTAGAAAACCCCCAATGCGGTGGCTGTTCCCTTGCTGTTCCTAACTTCCACCCATACTAACTCAGTAGACAAACCTTCCTCAACAACCTTCATTTCTGTCGCTGTGATGCACTCTCTGATTAGCAATGCTACACCCCCTCCTCTTTTCCCACCCTCCTTGTTCTTTTAAAATGTTCTAAACCCTGGAACATTAAGCAACCATTTCTGCCCCTGTGAAACCCACGTCTCCGTTATGGCCACAACGTCGTAGCCCCAAGTACTGATATTAGTGAAGCAGATGAGTTTTTCCAACAATTCCACCAATGGGTTCATGGTCATCATTAGAATCTTAATTCCAGATTTAGAAACAAAACTTAATTCAAATTCCACCACCTGTCTGGACAGAATTTGAACCCAGTCCACCAGAATGGGTCTCAGCGTTCATAGTCTCGTGATATTATCACTAGGCCATTTTAGTCAAAAAATGTGGCACTGGAAAAGCACAGCAGGTGAGGCAGCATTCGAGGAGGAAAGGGGGCTGAGAGAAAAATAGGAGGGTGGGGGTGGAGCTGAGGGGAAGGTAGCTGGGAAGGTGATAAGTGGATGCAGGTGGGGGAAGATAGTGATAGGTCGGAGGGGAGAATGGAGCGGATAGGTGGGAAGGAAGATGGTCAGGTAGGGCAGTTCAAGAGGGCAGTGCCAAGTTGGAAGGTTGAATCAGCTCCCTTCCCCACTCCCACGTTCCTGATGAAGGGCTTATGCCCAAAACATCATCTCTCCTGCTCCTCGGAGGCCACCTGACCTGCTGTGCTTTTCAAGAGCCACATTTTTGACTCTGATCTCCGGCATCTGCAGTCCTCACTTTCCACTATGCCATTTTAGTCAGTCTTAACCCAAAAGTCCCCATGAATCAGTGAGGATGTTTGATCTCCTTAGGGATATGTCATGGACATTGCCCAAGCATTTCTGAAAATCTCCTGGGACTGTTCTACCATGACTGAGCTTCAAACTGAGCAGTTACATCAGAAGTCTTGCGTTAGGTATCCGAACAACATGGCCTACCCAGTGGAGATTACTTTTTTGTCTGACTAGTATCTGGATATAGGGCAAATTACCTAGTGCTGAGGTCTAATCAATGATTTGTTAAATTCTTCACAGGGAAAACAAATAGAATGGGAGATAGTATGAGCAGTAGTCATCAGCAGCCAATGGTTTTAATGTAGCATGTCCATTTCACCCTGCTTCATATCGGAATTATTAATTTTTCGGGCATGGGTCCTGTTTTGTGATGCATGTCGTCCCACTACCTTTATTCTGCCATTCACTGCTTCTCAAGACTAAGGTCATGGACACACACATTCTCTTAGACCCTGATACAGCTTCTGCCTCCTTTCTGATCACTCCATATAATCATGTGATGCTGAAATCATCACTACCTCACTATGTACCATTATCGTTATGCATTCTGCTTATATCTAATTCTGCTACGTCTCCCCCCGAAACCCCTTCAGAAATGCTTGAGCGGTGTCCTCAAAATGTCTCTGAAGAGATCAAATATCTACATGACTCATGGGGGCACTTAGCTTGAGACTGACTAAAATAGCCAGTGGCAATATCACTAGGCGATTAATCCAGGGACCTGCTCTGGGAGTCTGGGTTCGAAACCTGCCGTGAGAGATGGTGGAATATGAACTCAATAAAAGCAACCTGGAGTTAACTGTCTGATGACCATGAACTGATTGATGGGGAAAACCCCATCTGATTCTCCTCTTTGTGAACATCTTTGCCCTATCCCCAAAAGCTTTGAAACTCAGACAGTTAGTCTTCTTTGAGAAATCTTCCTGATCTGGTTTCTGGTCTCATTCTGAGATTCTCATATTCTACACCTTGCCTCAACATTTCTACTCTGACTCGCCCTCAACTCTTGCTTGTACCCTTTCACTTTGCCATGGTTGTTCTCAGTGATGTATGGCTGTAGCTTCTGAGACAGAGATTGAACTTGTGCTCTCAATCTCCTACCCATCAATAACTCTGATGAGATAATCCACTCTGCAGTTTACTAGTACAAGATTCAAGACTTTGTTCCTTTTCAATAATGCCTTGATCGTACAGCTACTCATTCAATTTCTGCACTTGCTTGACAACAATGGGGTGAACGTATGCCGTGAATGAAGTCACATGCAAATCTCTTGAAGTCTTTGCGGGCCATTGTCTGAGATGACAGGATCTAAAATACCATGCTTTGAGAAGACTGCCTTTGTGTGATTCTATCACTGCTTCTGTTGTGGTGTTGTGTAGATGGTCTATTTCAATCCATCTTCAATACTAGTCTATGACAATAGTGAAGATCTTGCTGAATTAACTTGAATAACACCGTTTCTGAAGTTTTGATTGAAAATTCTTCTCTGGATGTTTAAGGCATGTGCAATGCAATTGTTGGTTTTCTGGAAGGAGTTTGAAATCTTTGGCCATCACACTGACTGTTACACCCATGCACCCGACTTTGTATTGGTCAAGGTTCTGAAGAATTTGAAGTCTACATTCTTTTGAAATTGCTAACCTCTTGTTGAAAAATAGAAAAATAATAGTAAGATGTCTATTGCTCAAATTACTGACATAGTATGGCATTATTCTGTTGGCAGTTTAGCTAACTTTCCAAACAATACTTCACATATCTACATCCATTCTGCTTCACATTTTGTCCTTTCCAAATCTTTGCAGAATCCTCCTTGTATCCCCTAAATATCTTCTGATATTTAGACTTCAACCACTTCTGTAGAGATGAAGTCTGCTTCCTCTGCTGTACTTACTGTTCTGGGACTTCTCTTGCATGAACTCAGTTATCAACATCTGTCCAGCTGAATCCTGGATGACAGTTTCGCTTCTTCTTTTGCATTCAGAAGAGGGAAGAGAAGGTCTATGAGCTAAGAAGGTCTACATTTCTACTTCCAACTGTAAGCCAACATTATCTGGAACTGGTTTTGCATGACCGTGTTACTGCCTTTTGAATCGTTGCATATCGCTGTTCCATATTATCTGCAATTTCCATCTTTCTTCATCTGAAAGTGTATTGCTCCCAGTCTTGTTGAAGGTACATCACCTGCTAGTATGGTTGATATTTGTGGTTTCTTTGGTGGGTTTATTGGTGAGATCAGGAGTTGCTTAATTTTCTAATGTACCCCAAACTCAGGAGTTATTGGTTGAGCTGTGATGAACTTTTTTTTTCCTTCTCATTTATGACTTCCATCATTAATTTAGGTGCCACAGTATGGTGGCATATAAAACTTTTCACTGTTGTAAAAATACACACAACAATAAATTGCTATTGTATTCTTGAAAGTGTAGTGTATTTAGTCCCCATGGAACCACTGTGGCCAGACAGTTAAATTCCTAGACCTTCAATCCTGTTTTCTGATCAAGTGGTGCTAATTGCTAATAGGCAAATACATTTTCAAATTAACACGGTATATAGAAAACTTTACTTATAATTATGTTACAGAAGACCAATAGCAATACTGGAATCTACACTGATATGCACTTTCCAAATTTATACCCTGCTATTGCATTTTTAGATCATCAATTTTCTGATTTGCTTATTATGTTCCCTGGTTTCTTAGAAACACATCAAGCATGTACTTTTCACCCTCACCTGAATCTCTCAATTCTTTCCTTGCATTGTTCATTTCAGGACAAATCTTTCCAATGAAGTAGTTGCACACATTGGGATGAAACCCTTTAAAATAATAAATCAGATCACTTCTTACACATTGGCAGTGTATCCTGATACACAGTCAGGACCTTGCATAGAGCTATATATTGATTGGACTAGATTAAAAGAGGACCGTATTAGATTGAGCTTCGAAGCCAATTGGCAAAAGAACAAGAGGGAAGATTTTGTTTTTATTTTCTGCGATGGCTTGTTAAGGTCTGGAATGTGCTGCCTGAAGGTGTGCCAGGAGGAGAATCAACATGACTCAATGCAGAGCAGGATAAACACTTGAAAAGAAAACAGTTGCAGGTCTGTGGGGATATTATTTGTTTAATTTACTCGATTTGATTTATTGTCATGTGCATCTTGTCACAAAACACAGTGAAAATTGTTGTGTAGTGTCGCCACTCTCTCGCGCCCATCTTAAAACACAGGAAATTAATCAAAGAGTATAAAGGTGGGAAAATGAATAAATAAAATGTCCGACTCTACAGTCCTCCTTGTTAGGTGCTGCATCATGGGTCATGGGCCTGGTGGTCAGGCAGGAGTCCTCTTCACTGCCGCCTATGGGATAGAAGTTAAAACATTTTGGTGCCACCTTGCCTCCACTAATGCCCTCACCACTGCAAATCCTCCCTGGACCTCATCAATGCAGACGCTATCAATGTTGCCAGGTACCACACCCCCCAAACTCAACTCTGTCGCCACCATGAGTCCACTTCAGGTCTAACCTTGCCAATGCAGCTGCTGCCGATACCAAACTCATCCCCATCACCGTCTCCATGAATCTGCACTGGAAGCACATGCCACTGAGAACCCAAATCTGCCTCCGCTGCAGCAGTCATAAGTGGGCACTAGGGCCGCCTTGATGATGCAGAAGCCACCAGGAACCCAAACTCATCTCCAACACTGTCACGAGTCTGTACTGCTGGGCCTACTCGAGTATACACTGGGCCTACTCAAGGCCACGCTGCTGGGTCTACTTGAGTCTATGCTGGGCCTACTTGAGTCTATGCTGCTGGCATACTCAAGTCTACTCTGGTTCTACTTGAGTCTGTGCTGCTGGGCCTTCTTGAGTTGATGCTGGACCTACTCAAATCTGTGCTGCTTGAACACATTTGGAAAATATAATGAGAATGGCAAGGGCACAGAATGTACTTCAGTGTCCAGCAGAGCTGGGCTGCGGAGTGGCAGATGGAGTTCAACCCTGCCAAGTGTGAGGTTGTCCATTTTGGAAGAACAAATAAGAATGCGGAATACAGGGTTAATGGTAGGGTTCTTAGTCAGGTGGAGGAACAGAGGGATCTTGGGGTCTATGTACATAGATCTTTGAAGGTTGCCACTCAGGCAGATAGAGTTTGTAAGAAGGCCTATGGAGTATTATCGTTCATTAGCAGAGGGATTGAATTCAAGAGTCGTGAAGTGATGTTGCAGCTGTACAGGACTTTGGTTAGGCCACAGTTGGAGTACTGTGTGCAGTTCTGGTCGCCTCACTTTAGGAAAGATGTGGAAGCTTTGGAGAGGGTGCAGAGAAGATTTACCAGGATGTTGCCTGGAATGGAGAGGAAGTCGTACGAGGATAGGTTGAGAGTTCTCGGCCTTTTCTCGTTGGAACGGCGAAGGATGAGGGGTGACTTGATAGAGGTTTATAAGATGATCAGAGGAATAGATAGAGTAGACAGTCAGAAACTTTTTCCCCGGGTACAACAGAGTGTTACAAGGGGACATAAATTTAAGGTGAAGGGTGGAAGGTATAGGGGAGATGTCAGGGGTGGGTTCTTTATCCAGAGAGTGGTGGGGGCATGGAATGCGCTGCCCGTGGGAGTGGTAGAGTCGGAATCATTGGCGACCTTTAAGCGGCATTTGGATAAGTACATGGATGGGTACTTAATCTAGGTTAGAAGTTCGGCACAACATCGTGGGCCGAAGGGCCTGTTCTGTGCTGTATTGTTCTATGTTCTATGTTCTAAAAGTGGCTTGACAGCACCACTACTGACCGAGGTGCATGAACCTTAAAGATATAGCTGCTAGACTGGGACTGCACCAAACGGTCAAGGAACCAACAAGGGAGAAAAACAGACTTCGATTCATTCTCCCAAATCTGCCTTCCACATGTGCACCAGTCCATGACCACATTGGAAAGAGTGACTGAAAACAGAAAATGCTGGAGATCACGGTGTGTCAGGCAGAATTCGTGGAGAGGGAGCAAGCTAACGCTTCGAGTCTGGATGGCTCTTTATCAGAGCCGATTGGAAAATATGATCTATGTTTGTTTGATTATGGCTGATATTGGTGATGAGAATATCAGCACACCATATTCAATATGCATCCACATAATTGCATGCAAATCCAGAAGCAATAGTTACCATGCCTACACAGTATAGGGGCATAGAACATAAGAACTAGGAGTAGGAGTCGGCCACCTGGCCCCTCAAATCTGCTCCGCCAGTCGATAATATCATGGCTGATCGTTTTGTGGCCTCAGCTCCACTTACTCAGCCTCTCACCGTAACCCTTAATTCCTTTATTGTTCAAATGAAATCTATATTAGCTTTAAAAACATTTACAGAAGTAGCAGCAACTCTGGACAGATGATCTGGGTGAAAACAATGACTGCAGATGCTGGAAACCAGATTCTAGATTAGTGGTGCTGGAAGAGCACAGCAGTTCAGGCGGCATCTGAGGAGCAGTAAGATCGACGTTTCGGGCAAAAGCCCTTCATCAGGAATACATGATCTGGGATAGACTTAGGTGCCAGAAACGACAATGGCAAACCCAACCCTTTCAACCCTGCAAAGGGTTGACAAATAATCTGTCAGAGGGGATCATGGCTGCAGGATTCCTCACAAATGATTTAAAGGGTGTCGACCGAGGCTGAAAGGGAGGGTTGAGGCTGCAGCCATGATTTCCCTCTGCCCTGTTGTCCAGTTAAAGATTTCTCGATACTGTGTAATTCCAGTAAACAGAAGGCTATGAAAACTGCCTTGTGAAGGAACAGCATCCCCTGCAAAATTCAGTGTGAGCCAACAAAGCAGGTCATTGGAGCTAGTCATCTTTGACCATTACACAAAATGCAACAAATCAAAAACTCCTGCAACTTTCATAAACCAGTGATTGGATTTACCTTGGGAGAGGAAACTAGAAGTCAATGTCTTTGAAACTGACAACCTGCTTATGACAAGTTTCTGAGGTTGTGATGGAGGATATGAGGTCAGTGGGGCTGCGGATGAGCACAGTTGGAAATTTCTATGTATCTGCTTAAATTACAAGACATAGCTGTGCCATGATTCAGATTATAATGAGGGTCCCCAAGGAGTCACCTATTGAGCATATCTTTTTGTTTCAGTGGTTAGGCAGTTAGAACAATGCTATTCCTTTATGTGAGGTTGGATGTACTTGGACTGGAGGCAGTTCAGAGAAGGTTCACTGGATGGATTCGAGAGATGAGGGCTTTGTTTTATGAAGAGATATTGAGCAGTTTGGGCCTATACTCTGAAGTTTTGAAGAATGGGATACAATCTATTTGAGGCACGTGGGCAGGCAATGGCCTAGTGGAATTATTGCTGGATTGTTAATCCAGAGTCCCAGGTAATATTCTGGGGACCTGAATTTGAATCCAATAAAAATTTGGTATCAAGAGTCTAATGATGGCCATCGTTGCTTGTTGGAAAATCCCATCTGGTTCGCTAATGTGAAGGAAGGAAACTGCTATCTTAACTGGGTCTGGCCTACATGTGACTCCAGACCCACAGCAATGTGGTTGACTCTTAAGTGCCCTCTGGGCAATTAGGGATGGGCAATAAATGCTGGCCTAGCCAGTGACACCCTCATCCTGTGAACTAACAAAGGAGTTTGACAAGGTTAATGTGGGGCAGGCGAGAATAAGAGGTCCTAGTTTTGGGATAAAGGATGGCAATTTTAAACCAGAGATGAGGAGAAATGACTTCTCTCAAAGAATCTATGGAATTTACTTCCTGGAGTGTGGTGGATGCTGTGACATTGAGTGAATTTAAGGAGATAGACAGGATTTTAATTAGTATTGGGTGAAAGGGTGATGGAGAGCGGTCAGGAAAGTGGAGTTGAGACTGAGATGAGGTCAGCCATGATTGTATTCAATGGTGGAGCAGGCTCAAGGGGCAAATTGCCTGATGCTCTGAGCTCTTACGTTCTTATAAAGCTTGATGGTTGTGGCCCAAGGGAAACGTTGCTCTTGACCACACGGCCTCAGGTTTTACGTATTGTGCATATGGTGTTCTTATATCTTGATAAATCCATAGCTGTGCTGCTTGATGCCACTGAGTCAAATATATTCTCATCGCTGCTCCAGCAACCCTGAATTTTAAAGGCAACTGGAGATGAATTCTGCTGGTGGCAAGATGCTGCTCTAGGGATTCAGGAAATAGATGAACCTTTGTGAGAGGAGATCTGTCACCTGCTGCATATAATGGGATAATGCGGACTCTAAAATGGAAACGGAATCTTCTTCTGGGGCCAAGGAAAGAGCCTCAGGGCATAAAAAAGAGATGAGTTCTGTTGCTACCCTCAGTGCTGTGCTTTCAGAAATGGATATTCCAAATAATCATCAAATGCTTTGGGAATGTCAGTGAAGCTACCTCTGGTGAGGCAACACTGCTGTGCACTCCATTATCTACTTTGTCAAGACCAAGTCATTGATTCCAGTCTTACTGCCTGCAAAGTACCATCTCTCTTCTTTAATTCACCTCTTTTCCTCTCTTCCATCTGACACATAGCACCAGTAACCAAAGCGAACATTTCATTCATCCAGCATGCTTCTGAACTCAGGAGCCTGGTAAGGACTTTGGATTTAACCCTATGTCACCTGTGAGTTTGAGACTGATTCCTGGGTTGACAGCGCTAACATGTGAAGAGAGACTGGGATCCATTATGACTATGTTCACCGGAGTTTACAAGAAGGAGGGAGGGATCCCATAGAAGCCTACAAAATTCTAAAGGGACCAGACAGAAGGATGTTCCAGACAGACTAGGGGTCCTGAACCAGGGATCGTCATAGTCTAAGAATACAGGAGCAGGTCATTGAAGACTGAGATGAGGAGAAATTGTTTTACCCGAAGAGCAGTGAGCGTGGAATTCTCTGCCACAGAAAGCAGTTGACACCAAAACATCACATGCTTTCAAGAGAGCAAGATACAGTTCCAGGGCTAAAGTGATCAAAAGTTATGGGGAGAAAGCAGGAACAGGGTACTGATCAGCCACAGTCGTATTAGAATATAGAATCCCTACAGTGTGGAAGCAGGCTACTCGAGACCACACTGATAAGCGTCCACCCAGACCTCCCCCCCCACCGACACTATCCTTGTAACCCCACATTCCCATGGCTAATTCACCTAGCCTGCACATCCCTGGACACTATGGGCAATTTAGAAAGGCCAGTCCATCCAACCTGCACATCTTTCGACTGTGAGTCGAAAAGTGTGGTGCTGGAAAAGCACAGCCAGTCAGGCAGCGTCCGTGGAGCAGGAATCAGCATTTCGAATATGAGCCCTTCATCAGGAATGAGCATCTTTGGACTTTGGGAGGAAACTGGAGCACCCAGAGGAAACCCACCCAGACAGATGGGGAATGTGCAGACGCCACACAGATAGTTGCCCGAGGCTGGAATTAAGACCAGTCCCTGGTGCATTTTGGATGGTAGAGCAGGAATGACGGGCCAAGTGGCTTCTATTTTCTATGTTTCTATGAAGTGTATCAGCTGTCAGATGAGGTTCTACCTGCTTTCCCAGGTGGAAGTAAAAAAAATTCACATGATTTAAAAAGAGAGCAGTTCTCCACAGAGCCCTGTCCAGTTGCTGCCCTCGAAACAACATCTCCAACAGCTGATCTGATTAATTGTCTCTTTGCTGTTTGTGAGAGTTTGCTGTGTGTGAATTGACTGCCCCTAACTCACAACAGCAAACTAGCCATCACAATTAGACTTCATTGGCTGTGAACTACTTTCAGATGACCTGAGACTGAATGATGAAGTGCTTTTTAAAGTGCAGACAACCAGACTTGCTTACTTCAGGACAACTGTCTAAATTACTCTTTAACATCCCCTGTTAAACTTAAAGGAATTTTCCCTGAAGCACAGGACACATCGGTAAATGACCAGAACTACTGCAGTCAACGGTTAATAGTTACCCCGCTCAACATGAACCATGGCCTTCCTCATTAAGATAACACTTCAGTGTTCAGGTTTAATGCTACAAAGGCTGTTGCTTTCCTCTTCTGCTTAATTTGATTTCACTGCATCATAAGCCTAGACCCCAACCTTGAAGCAGCATGTTTAAAGCTCCATGAGGTTAATTTGCAAACATTACAATGCAATTTGTAAGCTGTTTAAATCTCACAGATGACGAGTGAATGCAGAAGAGCCTCATTGCAAAGTGTGGTGCCCCAGGGGATTGAATATGAAAAACATGTCACTGCAAATGTATTGCCATAAAAAATATCTGGTGATCAGCATATGTATATTGATGCAATCAATTAGATGTTGATTTGATATTTTCCTATCTTTACTTATTGCTGCAGGACAAATACAATAGATGTCCCTTAAATTATGTGTAAGGTTTAAGTACTATTGATATTGCTTTGTTTAAAAACTAGATTAAAAAATTCTTAAAAGGAAAGGAATTAAAATTCTAATCTCAAAACGCCACACACCACGAGCCCAACTGTAGCTTAGCAATCAGTTGGGTAGAGACAAAAAATACTGCAGATGCTGGAATCCAAAATAGACAGACAGGAGGCCGGAAGAACACAGCAAGCCAAGCAGCATCGGGGGTAGAGAAGGGTTATACCTGAAACGTTGACTTCTCCAACTCCTGATGCTGCCTGGCTTATTGTTTTCTTCCAGCCTCTTGCTTGTTGACTTAGCAAGCAGTTGGAGGCAGCAGTAACATAGTCGCTCAAGCCATTTTCTCCTAATGTCTAAAGTGAATGGGATCAAACCTCACCGTGGCAATTTTATGAAAGTTCACCTCTGTAATGGGGACTAAGAAACTATCGCCAATTGTTTTAAAAATTCATTGGCTCATTAAAGTCGTTTAGGGAATGGAATCCATCAGCTTTACATGCTGACGTGTGACTTCAGCCCAACAGAAATGTGGGTGACTTGTAAATGCTCTCTGAAATGACTGAATAAGCCAATAACACCCATGTCCAATCAAATGATTATCATGATTTCAGCTGATGTTATTACTGGGTAAACCAGATCCCAGACTGAAATCTGGTTTGAACATATTTTACATTTTCTTTCTGCTTTAATGACTTCTGCTACAAAAGGAATGTCAATGTGGACTCAAGTTAAGAGCTGTGTTAAGACCTTTCCCATTGGCGTAACCTACCCAATATTTCATGAACAATGAACAATGGATTACCTCCTCCGCTCTCAGGAGAATAACCATACATAACCATTGGTTGTCCATCTAACTCTGGCTTCCATTCTAGGGTCTCTTTTGTAATATTTACTATACTTCTGGAAAATTCTCAAAAGAAATACATTACCTTTCATGTGTACTGACGATTTTGCTCCAGAGTCATTCACTTTAGTGTCCTAGAGATTACTTTTTAACTCCTGGAGACTGCTGGTGGGTTGAAAATCCCCGTAATCTTCAGAAGACATGAAATGCTGATAAGCTCCTTAAAGAGACAGCTATTTTCATCCTTGCAGTCCAGTGATATCCCAGTGAAAAGGACTGCCCTCTCATTGTAGAACCAAGCTGAGGTGCCTGTCAGCTAAATGAATATACCTCTCTAATGGGTGGTCAAGCTGCTCAGCTGGTGAAGTTTCAACTTACCCTCAATCTTCCTGAGCGGGGACTGGAGAGTCTTGATAATGGAGAAAAATAGTTTAATGGCGTAAGTATAATACTTGAGTATTGCTGAGAAAAGATCCATTTTATTGAAGATTTTCATCTTGTACTTTATAGAATCCCTACAGAGTGGATAGAGTCCATTCGGCCCATCAAGTCTGCAATGAGCCTTTGAACTGCATGCCAACGAGACCCCACCCTATCCCTGCAACATCACAGTTAACATGCCTAACCCACATAACCTGCACGTCCCTGGACACTGCTGGCCAACTTAGTGTGGCCAGTTCATGCTAACCTGCACATCATTTGACTGTCAGAGGAAACTGGAGCCCCCGGAGGAATCCCACGCAGACACGAGGAGAATGTGCAAACTCGACAGAGACAGTCATCCGAGGCTAGAGTCAAACCAATGTCATCGGTGATAGGAGGCAGCAGTGCTAGCTACTGTGCCAAATGTGCCTACTCACCAGGACAATTTGAAGAACGCTAAACTAAATTGAAACAAAATTAAAATGGCTATCATGAGGGGGCATAATTTTAAAGTGACTGGAGGAAGGTTTAGGGGAGATGTCAGAGGTAGGTTCTTTACACATAGAGTGGTGGAATGCACTGCCAGTGGTGGTAGTAGAGTCAGAGACATTAGAGACATTTAAGCGATTCTTGGATAGGCATTTGATGATAGCAAAATGTAGGGTATGTGGGTTAGATTGATCCTAGAGTAGGATAAAAGGTCGGCACAACATCAAAGGCCGAAGGGCCTGTACTGTGCTGTACTGTTCTATGTTCTAACATTCATTAGCATATGAGAAGGCAGCACTGATAGGTTGCCGTGTGGATTCTGATTGGTAGAGATTACTTGCCAACCAATCAGCATTGTCTTCTGAGACCAGATTGTTCTGCTCTATATTGGTTTTCTTGCCACAATCCTGATGAGTGCATGATAAAAATCTTCAACTAAATGTGTTTATTTTCAGCAATGGATCAAGGAGTAATCTTAAATAAGTAAATTGGGGGTTTGAATCTTTTTTTTGCTCTGTGTTTGGTAAGTTTGAATTATTGCAGAAACAGCTCAGTTCTACGAAGAGATGGACTTTGGCCCCTGGGCTGATTGGAATCCAATTTGAGCAATACCATTCAATTGCCCTCATAATAGCAATGCTGGGACAGGCAAAACTATCAATCTCTAATTCTTAGTTTTGCCAAAGGAATGATTTCTTGGGAGAAAGAAAATTGATGCAGCGTCCTTTTGTGGGAGTCATTCCTAGTATCTTCAAACTGTAGAATTGCAGGGTGAAAATGGGAGACTCATTCTAGGCTTCTGCATGCGCGGGTGCGAATTACTTTCAAAATCAAAATGTCACTTGCGCATTCATCATCCCACACATCCCACTGGTAGCCTGAAGCTCAAAACTGAGTACGTCCGTTATGCTCAAAATTCACAGAATGTTGGAAAATCCAATTGTCTCTACAATAATTTTGCATATTGTGTTGCCAGTATTTTTCAGTCTTACAAAGGATCTATTTTTTAATTTCAAAAATGGGCGAACAAGTCTCCAGAAAGGTAGTGTCCTGAAACAAAATTGTAAAGCAAAGACCTAATCGTATCTTAATTTCTTCTGTTCAATCATGGGAGTCACACAGATGTACAGCACAGAACCAGACCCTTCGATCCAACTCATCCATGCCAACCAGATATCCTAAATTATTCTAGTCCTATTTGTCAGTATTTGGCCCATTTTCCTTTAAACCCTTCCTGTTCATGTACCCATCCAGATGCCTTTTAAATGTTGTAATTGTACCAGCCTCCACCACTTCCTCTGGCAGCTCATTGCTTACACACAACACCCTCTCCATGAAAAAGTTGCCCCTTAGGTCTCTTTTATATCTTTCGCGTCTCACCTCAAACCTATGACCCCTAGTTTTGGACTCCCACACCCTGAGGAAAAGATTAGATTAGATTAGATTACTTACAGTGTGGAAACAGGCCCTTCGGCCCAACCAGTCCACACCGCCCCGCCGAAGCGCAACCCACCCATACCCCTACATTTACCCCTTTAACGTAACACTACGGGCAATTTAGCATGGCCAATTCACCTGACCTGCACATCTTTGTGACTGTGGGAGGAAACCGGAGCACCCGGAGGAAACCCACGCAGACACGGGGAGAATGTGCAAACTCCACACAGTCAGTCGCCTGAGTCGGGAATTGAACCCGGGTCTCTGGCGCTGTGAGGCAGCAGTGCTAACCACTGGGCCACCGTGCCGCCCATGATCTTGGCTACTCATCTTATCCATGCCCCTCAAGATTTTATAAACCTCTACAGGGTCATCCCTCAGCCTCCGGCAATCCAGGGAAAACAGCCCCAGCCTATTCAGCCTCTCCCTATAGCTCAAACCCTCCAAACCTGGCAAAATGCTTGTAAATCTTTTCTGAACACTTTCAAGTTCGACAACATTTTTCCTATAGCAGGGAAATCAGAATAGAATGCAGTATTCCAAAAGTGGCCTAACCAATGTCCTGTACAGCCGCAAGATGCAATCCTAACTCCTATGTTCAATGTACTGACTAATAAAGGCAAGTGTACCAAATGCCTTCTTCACTATCCTGTCCACCTTTGACTCAACCTTCAAGGAACTATGAGCCTGCACTCCAAGGTCTTTTTGTTTGGTAACACTCCCCCCAGGATCCTACCATTAGGTGTATAAATCCTGCCCTGATTTGCCTTTCCAAGATGCATCACCTTGCATTTATCTAAATTAAACTCCATCTGCCACTTCTTGGCCCATTGGCCAATCTGATCAAGGTTCCATTGTACTCTGAGATAAACTTCTTCTCTGTCCACTACACCAACAATTTTGGTGTCATCGGTAAACTTATGAACTATTCCTCCTGTATTCACATCCAGATCATTATATTAATGACAGAAAAAACTGGACTCAGCAGCAATCCTTGCTCTACACATTGTAAAAACAACTGGTCACAATGTAAAAACAGCCCTCCACTACCACCCTCTGTCTCCTAATAAAAGCAAATTACTGCGGATGCTGGAATCTGAAATCAAAAGAGAAAATGCTGGAAAATCTCAGCAGGTCTGGCAGCATCTGTAAGGAGAGAAAAGAGCTGACATTTTGAGTCTAACTGACTCTTTGTCAAAGCTAAAATAAAGGGAGAAATAGGGAGGTATTTATACTAAACTGAGAGAAGGTGAGTCATGGCTCCAGAAGCAAAGGTAGCAATAAAGAGGTGATAATGACAGTGCATAGAGAGATTATAGGGAGATTAGGAGCTGTGAATGACCAAGGCTGAAGCCAGTGCTATGTGACAAAATATGTGGGGGATGGGGGGGGGATGCGTGAAGCAGAGACAAAATGGAAAACAGGGGAGAAGGGTAGCAAACGGGGAAGAGGAGAGGAAAAAGGTGATAAGAGAGTGGGGAGCGAGAGAAAGACAATCAAGAAATATGAGGTACAGAACAGTGAAAAAATATATTAAAAAATGTTAAAAGAAGGTAAATAAAATAAATGAAATAAAATTACAGAGCTAGTCTCCTACCTTAGAGCTAGTTTTGTAGCTCTCTCTGAATTCCGTGTGATCTAACCTTGGTAACCTGTCTACCATGTTGAACTTTGCTGACCACCTTGCAGAAGACAAATGAACAGTGACTGATTTCTGGCAGAAATTATTAAAGGGTGATACATCTACATTTAATGTCTTCTAAGGATTACAGGATTGTCAACATGCCAGGGTTATTATGATGTGTCAAGGAATTATAAACTAATCTCTGAGGCACTGAAATGTGAAACCCTGAAGCAGAATCATTGGTACATGTGAAAGAAAATTTATTTCTTTTGAGAATTTTCTAGACTTATGTTAAATTTTACAAGAGAGATCCTAAAATGTGAAGCAGGAGCAAAGTGGATAAAATATAGATGCCACAGTTCCTTTCAATGTGGAGGTGCCGGTGTTGGACTGGGTGGACAAAGTTAAAAATCATACAATACCAGGTTATAGTCCAACAGGTTTACAGTGAAACCTCGATTATCCAGCATTCGATTATCTGAATATTGGATTATCCGGCAAGATCACAAGGTCCCGATGCTTGGCTAAACTATGTTATCCAGGGGGTAAAAACAATGACTGCAGATGCTGGAAACCAGATTCTGGATCAGTGGTGCTGGAAGAGCACAGCAATTCAGGCAGCATCCGACGAGCAGCAAAATCGACGTTTCGGGCAAAAGCCCTTCATCAGGAATAAAAGGATGAAGGGCTTTTGCCCGAAACGTCAATTTTGCTGCTCGTCGGATGCTGCCTGAATTGCTGTGCTCTTCCAGCACCACTGATCCAGAATAAACTATGTTATCCGGCATTTGATTATCCTGAATTCAATTAAACGAATGAAATACTCCTAGCCTGTGTCCTTCAGATAATCGAGGTTCCTCTGTATTTGGAAGTACAAGCTTTCTGAGCACTGTTCCTTTGGCAGGTAGCTAGCTAGCATCGCTCCAAAAGCTTGTATTTCCAAATAAAACTGCTGGACTATAACCTGGTGTTGTGTTTTTTTAACAGAGTTGTTTTCCTGAGGGCAGAGAAACTTAAGGGAAGATTTAAGAGAGATGTCAAAATCATGAGGTATTTTGACAGCATAAGTAAGGTGTCAGTGGAAGGGCATGTGACAGGACAGCACAGATTTAACACATTGGATAAGAATTGGGTTAAAAGGAAATTATTTTCTGGAGTGGTCATGATCTGAAATGCACCATCTGAAATGGTGTTAAAAGCAATAGTAATTCAATAGTAACATTCAAAATGGAATTGGATGTATATTTGGTTAGAAAATATTTGCTAGACTACTGGCAAAAGTACAAGGGAGAAAGATTAATTGGACTAATTCAATGATGCTTCACAGGTACAATAGATTCAATGGGTACAATTGCTTTCTGTAATATACCATTTGCTGATTTCACACCTAAAGTCAGATTCCAATCTTACTTTTTAAAATTTCTGTACACCTCTAGCCAAATTTTCCCAAGTGATTGATTGATTTATTGTTGTACCATGTATCAAGATACAGTGAAAAGTATACAGGCAGATCGTATCATACAAAGTACATCAGGGTAGCAGAACAGAGTGCAGAATGCAGTGTTACAGCCACAGAGAAGGTGCAGAGAGAGAGAGAGAGAAAGAGAGATCAGAATTAACATTTAAGAGGTCCTTTCAAAAGTCTGATAACAGCGGGGGAGAAATTGTTCTTGAATCTATTTGGACATGTATTCAAATGAGCACAAGGTTTACACATTCTGTGCAGTAACATCATTGCAATTGACCATTTTGGTGCATTAAAGATGTGGGTTGTCTCATCTCTATTGCACCTCACCCAGTTAGAGTATAAGTAAAGTAAACCATAGAAGCACTCTTTCCTTAGGGAGAAACAATTGGTGGTGAGTACAACCACAATTCAGGTCATGAAGGCAGGACCTTTATGGTGCCCTCAGCCAGTGACAGGAATTGAGCTCTCATTATTGGTGTCAGACTACAACATAACCCAGCCATCCAGCCAACTGAGCTAACGGCTCCACTTAGAATACCACGGGGAAAGACAGGCTTTCAAACTGACCACTCAACCAGCTTGTAAAAATATAGTGCACGACACAGACAGAATGCTGATTTTGTTTCTTTGTTTAAGACACTCATTAGTTGCTTGTGAAGTGGTTAATGGATCATTATTGCAGACATGATGTGATTGTTGTTTTTTTTTGTTCATGCTAATGAAATCACACTCAACAAAGTGTCACATTTCAAAACCAGCCATTTCCACCAAGCTGCTAATTATTGTAAATGTTGACAAAGGAGTAAATTCATTCTCATTCACAACAAAGGCAGAAAATATGGTCCAAATGTTTTATGAAACTACTTATTTTGGCAATTTATGTGCTTTGTAGCACAACAGTGTCAGCAATAAACAAATGGTCCTCACCAATAATTCCAAGGCTTAGAGAGATATGTCTCAACCAACTGAATTGAAGATTCCTCCAGGAGATATGTAGAGTCTAAAACAGCAAGTTTAGATTTCTGATGGGACCTTTTAAAATGCTTGACCTCAACTGTTTAGAAGGACAAGGGCAGCGGATGCACAAGAACATCACCACCTGGGATTTCTCCTCTAAGCCGGGGACCAGAGTTTGATCCCACCCTTGGGCGATTGTCTGTGGGGAGTTTGCGCATTCTCCCCTTGTCTGCACAGGTTTCCTCCAGATGCTCAAGTTTCATCCTGTACTCCAAAAGGTGTGCAGGCTAGGTGGATTAGCCATGGGAAATGCAGGTTTACAGGGATGGGGTGGGTCTGGTTGGGATGCTCTTTGGAGGGTCAGTGTGGACTCAATGGGCCAAATGGACTGCTTCCACACTGTCAGGATTCTATGATTCATTATCCTAACTTAGGATAGTGCCATTCCTTCACTATTGCCTGATTAAAATCCCACAATTCCCTGCCTATCAGCACAGGGGATGTCCGTACACACTAAACATTGTCATGATTCAAGAAGGCAGTTCACCACTACTTCGAGATGGGAAATAGATGCTGGCTCAGGCAGTGAAGCCTCTGTTCCATGCATGAATTAAAATAGCATCTAGAAAAATTCACTTCAATGTAATATGTAGTCAGACAGAATCTGAAATTGAGAGGTAGATCAAAGGTGGATCCGAGAGAGAGAAAAACGATGAAAAGAGAAAAAAGGTTGAGTATAGTATCTTATTGTAATTTTTATGAAGTTTTCAAAAACTGATCGATTTTCAGTGTGGGTTGTGTTGTTTGGCAGTAATTCAGGGTTGTCCCTGCATTAAGAATTTGCATAGACTTGGTTGGGAAAGTTCTAACTTTCTGTGGCACTGATAATAGGTGGTTAGTGAATAGGTAGGGCAACTACATATTGTGTTAGAATATTGGTTCTCTTGGTGAGGTACATTCGGAATGAATCTTGTGGAAGAAGGCAATGTGGATAGGAACCTCCTGATTTCCACATGTTACAAATGCGCAAATGCGAGAAGTTGCTGATTTAGTTAATAATAAGACATTGGAGCAGAAATTAGACCATTCAGCCCATCAAGTGTGCTCCCCCATTCATTCATGGCTGATAAGTTTCTCAATCCTATTCTCCCGCTTTAACCCAGTTAACCTTGATCCCCATGATACTCAAGAATCTATCTATGTCAGTCTTAAATATACTCAATGACCTGGCCTCCACAGCCTTCTGTGGCAATGACAGAGACGAATGCATAATAATGAAGCTTCAAAGTTGAGACTGGTGATAATGGAGCATCAGGCTGACACTTAGTCACCCCCACTGATTTTTTCCCAGAGTCTCCCCAGCATTTTTTAATAAAGATCAAAAAATAAATTCAGAGTTTTGCAGACAACTTACCCCATTACAGTTTTCTCTCTTGGCTGATCAGGCTCTGGCCAGTATTCCCACATTGATGTCTTATATTCTAATTTACCCTTCCATTGACTATTCCAGTGGAAGACGCAAGTAGCATACCAGAACTTCAAGAGAATTGGGGGCAAGATGATTGTAGTGGTCATCACAAAGGAGAAGGTCCTAGCAAGCTGAAGGTTCTGAAGCTGGATAAATCAGCTGGAGCAGATAGGCTACTGTGAAGATACTGAAAACAAAACAATGCTGGAAATTATAGTGGGCCAGGCAGCATCCATAGAGAGAGAGAGCAAGCTAACGTTTTGAGTCTCGATGACTCATCATTAGAGATAACGCGAAGTGCATTGATGTAGACTCATCCAGTCTTGAAATATTAGCTTGCTGTCTCTCCATGCTGCCTGATCTGCTGTGATTTCCAGCATTGTTTGTTTTCAGTATAGATTCCAGCATCTGCAGCAATTTGTTCCTATACTGTGAAGGTACTATGGCTTTAAGAGGTGCATTTTGTCATGTTTTCTTTAAGAAGAAAGGTTGACACAGAGGTGATTGGAGGCCTGCTTGTGAGACCTTGGTGTTTTTATTAAAGTTGGAACAACAGAAGCAGCTTGAATGGGTGGGGTCAAGTTCCCACTGAACCAGGATTTATAATTTTACCTTTCAACAATTGCTGGGGTCTTGAAGTTGGATGTGGAAGGTCTTATTCCTCCCTCTGTTACAGCTAAAAACTGGGGTTCTCTTCCTGCTGCTAGAATTGAATGTGAGACAATCTATTTTACTGAATTTGTCTTTGCCAAGTGTGTGTTTATGGGATGTCACTATACTGGGACAGTTAATTAGTGATGTATATATATTATTTTGTTGGGTATTTTGTTAGAGTTACAGCTTAGCCAACTTTTTTCTTTGATTTTCATTTTGTCTGCATTTTAACTATTGGATAAAAATAAAGTGTGTTTTACTTTAAGTTGAGTACTTTGACCATTCAAATTTCATCTGGAATGCAACACCTCACACTTACCTTTAAAATAAAAATGAAGTGGGGGCCTAGGGTATCTTCTTAATATATTTTGAGGGCGTTTGGTCTGGTCCATTAAAATACACTTAAGGGTTCAGTAGAAGATAGCTGAGGTGATCGTGAAAGCATTGGTGGTGAGCATTTTTCATTCATTCAAGGGATGAGACCATCGCTGGCTAGCCCATAGTTTATTGCCCATTCCTAATTACCCAGAGGGCATTTAAGAATAAACCATATTGCTGTGGGTCTGGAGTCAAAAGTAAACTGTAGGCATTGTAACATGGTTAGCCAGGTGGACCTCATAGAATACAGGTTCCCTGATTGGGGCTGTTAACCTGGTCCAAACAGGGAGTCCTGGCTGACAGATATTAACAGGAGTGTCAGAGGTTCTGCTCACTCTGAGAGCTGGCTCTGAGGGAGCTGGGTCAGTGTCAAGGATACTCCAGGTGCAAATGAAGGGTGACTTGGTGATGGAATACCAGCCTCTTTGGAGTTATGTCATGTGCCAGTAAGGATGGCAGTTTCTTTCTCTAAAGGACATTAGTGAACTCGATGGGCTTTTCCTGATAATCAATAATGGTTTCATGGTCATCATTATTCTTAATTCTCTTAATTCCAGATTTTTATTGAATTCAAATTCTGCCGTGGTGCAATTACAAACCTGTGTTCCCAGAACATTACCTGGGTCTCTGCGTTTACGGTTCAGTGATAATACCTGTTGGTATTGCCTCAATTGCCTCAACTTTGATCTTTCAGGAATCACTGAAGTCAGGAAGAGTCCCGAGAAATAGAAAATGGTTAATGTAACACATCTACTTAAGAAGGAAGGGAGGTAGAAAAAGAAAACTTATAGGCCAGTTGGCCTGACCTGAATTGTTGGTAAGATTTTAGAGTTCCATTATTTAGGATGAGATTGTGAAGTATTTGGAATTACATGTTAAAATGAGACTGAATCAGCATAGCTTCGTCAAGGAAGGTCATGCCTGACAAATCTGTTAGAATCCTTTGAGGAGGTAATGAACAAGTTAGACAAAGGAGAGCCAGTGGATGTGATCTATTTGGATTTCCAGAAGGCCTTTGACAAGGTGCTACACAGGAGGCTGCTAAATAATATAAGAGGCCATAGTGTTTGGAGTAAGATATTGATAGGATTGAGGATTGATCAACTTGCAGAAGGCAGAGAATGGGGATAAAGGGATCCTTTTCACAATAGCAGATGGTGACTTGTGGAGTTTTGCAGGCATCTGTTGAGACCACAACTTTTTACGTTCTACATTACAATCTGGACAAAGGAACTGAAAGTATTGATGCTAAGTTTGCAGATGACTGAGCGACGTGTACAGAGACAGGTAGTGTTGAGGAAACAGGGAAGCTACAAAAAGACTTGGGCAGGCTAGAAGAGTGGGCATAGAACTGGAAGATGGAATACAATGCGTGAAAGTGTGAGGTTAGGCACTTTGGTAGGGAGAATAGAGGCATAGACTATTTTCCAAATGAGAAAAAGCTTCGGAAATCTGAAGCATGGAGGGACTGAGAAGTCCTAGTTAAGGATTCTCATACAATTAACATATAGATTAAGTTGACAGTTAGGAAGGCACATGTAATGTTAGCATTCATTTCGAAAGGGCTAGAATAAGCAGTAAGGATATACTGCTGGTGCTGTATAAGGTTCTGGTCAGACCTTATTTATAATGTTGTGAGCAGTTTTGGGTTGCATACCTAATGAAGGATGGGTTGGAATTGGAGAGGATCCAGAGGAGGTTTTACAAGAATGATTCTGGGAATTAGAAGGATGGGGGGAGGCAGGATCTGTTTGAAACTTAGAGAATACTGAGAGGCCTCGATAGAGTGGATGTGGAGAAGATGTTTCCATTAGTAGGCGAGACTAGGACCTGAGGGTACAGCCTCAGAGTGAAGGGATGACCCTTTAGAACTGAGATGAAGAACTTCTTCAGCCAGAAGGTTGTGAATCTGTGGAACTCATTGCTGCAGAGGGCTGTGGAGGCTAAGTCATTGAGTGTTTTTAAGACTCAATGAGATAGGTAGGTTCTTGATTGGTAAGGGGATCAAGGGTTATTGGAAGAAGGCAGGAGAATGGGTTGAGAAACATATTGGCCATGATCAAATGGTGAAACTGAACTGATGGGCTGGATGGCCTAATTATACTCCCATACCTTATGGTTTAATGGTCTCAGTTTAAATGCTCTAATTATCTTGTTTTCCAGTTGTGTTAATTTCTCATTGAAGGACTGTAAAGCATATATTTCCTTGACCTTCTCCACAACCTGGTCCCACATGTTAATCACACCATATCTACATAAACTATCAGGACATTCAAGTGCACCCTCTCTGATTCATTAATTTACATCTATGTGGCTGCTAAGTCTAAATTACCCCATCCACTTGCTTGGTATCCTCGCATTTAATAACCTCCGATGTGGGGTTTGAAATGACTGATCGAGGTCTTAGCTTAGGCTTATTTTTGGGCACATAATAGCAAAATACTTGGAATCCATGCCCAATGCCTGAGATCACCTGGTTTGGGCCTTATGTCCATATAACTAGTCAGATCGGGGTGGTTTTTGGAGCTCAAGGGACATTCTGGTGGTCCCTGTGGATTCAATTTGTGCCAACTGTGATGCCATTAGCAGCCTTTAGATAGACCCTGGGTGAGGGTAAGGCGAGAGGAGAATAGCTTGGAAGTAATCTGGGGTCATGTTGTGGAGATGAGAGGAGTGCTGCTCTTACCTCCTCATTATATTTGTGAAAATGAAACACTTATCCATGTCTTTCTTACCTTGAGTTGACAATCCTCATGCTCTTCTAGCTGGCCTCAAACCTTGTACCCTCCATGAAACTGTGCAGTCTGTATCCTAAACCATTCTGAGTCCCAATCACTTAGTGCTCCTGTGCTCACCGACTTGTATTGGTTCCTGATCCTTTAGTTCTGACCTGCCGTACATTTGAAATTCTTTCGTCCAGTAATTGGCTGCTGAGCCTTCAGTCATCGAAGACATGAGAGCTGGAATTCCTACTCTAAACCTCTCCGCCTATCTGTCTCAGTGTCCTCCCTAAAGGCACCCCTTAAAATCTATCCTTCATTCCTAGATTTCGATCACTTCTCCTAATGTGTCCTTTTATGGCTAGGTGTCAAACCCATGCTGTTGTGAAGCACCTTGGATGCTTTATTATGCTACTCTTGTTACATAAATACAAGTTGTCGTTGTTAGCACTTTAAACAGTGGATCGAACTATAAAAACAGAACAAAGCCTTGGAGCCATCTGCCAGCAGCAACCGATTTTCTTGAGATCATTGAGCATCTTGGCTGTTGCAGGGAGGGCCTGAATATTGCCCGAGCCAATTTGGCACTCTATATTTCAGCTGGCTTTGGACTAGAGGAGCCAACCTTATAAAAGGGGCTATTCTGATCACCCCTCCCTCAAAATCATTTCCTGCTTTAAAAACTGTCATAGTTTCAATTTCTACTCTGAGTTGGTGGTCAGAGCACAAGAGAAAGAGTGATCAGCAAATGGTTGGTCCAAATATTGTATTAAAGCAAAGTTGCTACATGAATCGAAAGAGGTCTACTTACTTAGCGACATCACCAAAATACACGTGAATCTGAATTTGGAAGAACGATCAGTTTATGATTAAGTTACAAATGAACACATAAGCACTTAAAGGAGTGCTGAGTGTTTTGTAATCACAAATTCCTGAATGCGTACCTTTCAATTTTTGCAATACATTTTTAATCTGCCTTGAACATGTGTTATGACTGTAGGAGACAAGAAGGAAGGGATTAGTATTTACATAGATTTATGCTTTCAAATTTCAATTACTTGGCTGTGAAGTGTGGACAAGCTTTCATTACACATTAAAGCGCTTGATGCAATCTTACAGTCTTCCCCCTTCAAAGTGAGTGCATTTGCGTAGGGCTGCAGTGCATAATGTGGTAGCTCTATTACAACGTTGTCCTGTGTGACAAATCTATACTTTCTGTGTTGTGACCTTTTGCTCAGCATTACCGGCTCTAAGTTGGCATTACTTTAACTGTGGTAACTGTGTAGTCCAGACCAAAACCCTATCCAGGTGGACATTTTCAAACATCTGACACAGCTATAGGAATATAAGGTCTACATTCAGCTTAGGGAACACTGACTGGCTTGATTGAACATATGTATCTACTCGGTAACATAAGAGAGGACATCTTTCTGTAACCTTACAGATCACGACCCCATTCCTTCAGATCAGATATCATGAAGTCATAGGTTCTTAAGTCCTGAAGAAAGGTTACACCCAAAACATCGACTTCTCCACCTCCTGATACTGCCTGACTTGCTGTGTTCTTCTAGCTTCCTGCTTGTCTACCTTGGATTCCAGCATCTGTAGTTTTTTTGTCTCTAACATAGATCCTTAAGCAGCTGTTGAGTAACCAGACTTAGCATAAAGGTATAATTAACTCTTCACTCTACAATGCAAGTAATAGTGAAACAGCTTCCTTTTCTGATGTAAGACTCAATGATTTGACACCAACGGTGTGATTACATAGGCTCTTCTTGTATCCAGGACACCACACCACTCAAATGAATCAGCAAGTAAATATTCTTATTTGAAAGAAAAAGAGCAATTTACATAAGATATAGAAAAAAAAAGGTGATGGTTATCGCTTTTTCTTCATTGTGGTGATTGCTGGTTCAATTGCTCAGTGGTTAGTACTGCTGCTGTACAGTGCCACGGACCTGGGTTTGATTCTCACCTTGGGCAACTGTCTGTGCGGAGTTTGCACACTCCCTGTGTCTGCGTGGCTTTCCTCTGGGTGCTCTGGGTTCCCCCCACAATCCAAAGATGTGCAGGATTGGCCATGCAAAATTGCCCCACAAAGCCCAGGGATGTGTACGTTAAGTAGATTAGCCATGGGAAATGCATGGTTATAGGGTGAGTCTGGGATGCTCTCTGGAGAGATGGTGTGGACGTATTGGGCTGAATGACCTGTTTCCACACTGTAGGGACTCTAGGACAATAATACAGTGGGGTCTTTATCCTTGTGGGCAGGTGCAATGATAGCGCCAGGCCTGAGAATTGTATGCAGCACAACAAATGATAGAATCCCTACATTGCAGGAACAGGCCATTCAGCCCTTTAGTCTGCAACAACCCATCAAACACCATCCCTGTTATGAAGATGTGGGGTGTACTGCACCTTTAAGAGAGTTAAAAGCAACAGAACTACCTGACAGAACCAAGTGTTCTGAAAAAAAGATACAATATAATATGTGTGCCAGCTACTGGGGTAGCTAGGGTAGCTGGTTGCCTGGAAATGACAAAACAGACTCAAACTAGGCCAATCAGTTTAACTTATACCCCGAAGAAACACCAAACTCCAATCCAGTTTGAATTTAGTATATTGATAATCTTAAACGCCAATGACACAATCTGATACTTTGGGGGTATAAGACTGGGGAAAATTGAACAGTTGAGAGGAGAACTGGCAAGCCAATGACATTTGCACACTGCCCAGAAAAATAGCTCTCTATAAAGATATCTTTGTCGATCAGTAACCTGTGAAGCACTATCGACAAGGAGAAGGAAAGAAGACCGAAATACAGAGAAGAACGAAAGCTGCCTGGTTTTGAGATAAGACGTTTTGATTAGATTAGATTCCCTACAGTATGGAAACAGGTCCTTCGGCCCAACGAGTCCACACTGACCCTCTGAAGAGTAACCCACCTAGACCCATTCCCCACGCTCACCCCTGACTAATGCACCTAATACTATGGGCAATTTGGTATTGCCAACTCACCTAACCTGCACATCTTTGGATTGTGGGAAGAAACCGGAGCACCCAGAGCAAACCCACGCAGACACGGGGAGAACGCGCAAACTCCACACAGACAGTCGCCCGAGGCTGGAATTGAACCCAGGTCCCTGCCACTGTGAGGCAGCAGTGCTAACCACTGAGCCACTAAGTTTTGTTTTCTTGTAAATCTTAATCAGATGGTTTTATCGGACTAGTATTGTATAGGGGAAAGTAAAAGATAGGTTAGAGGAAGGAATTGTAAATAGTTGTTAGTTAATTATTCTCTGTTGTACTTAAAGAAATAAAGTTATTAATTTTTACTTTAAATAGTCCTTGGCCTCTCAAACTTTCACAGATTACTGCACGGGATAAATCTTTTCTGTGTTGTGGGTTTACATTAAGCAGGAGAGTTCACCCTGTGTTGAAGTAATTTCACCCAGACCCACTCCTTACCCTATTCCTGTAAATCCCATGGCCAATCCACCTAACCTGCACATCTTTGACAACTATTGGAGGAAACCAGAGCATCCTGAGGAAACCTACATAGACATGGGGAGAATGTGCAAATTCCGTACAGACAGTTGCTTGGAGGTGGAATCAACTCCGGGTCCCTGATGCTGTGGGGTAGCAGTGCTAACCACTGAGTCAATGTGCCATCTCGTATATTCCATTCAATTTCTATCTCAGCACTTTGCATATTCATCAGAAAATGTACAATCAGTAAAATAATGTGATACATTGAAAAAAATGCATATTTACTTTGCAATACAAGGATAATGAAGGAAAGCATTATCTGCCAATCAATGGTCCAACCACAGACACCTACCTTGAGAATACTTGGCATGCAAAATGGTTCCTGGAAAAACTTGACACATTCGTGAGCAAAATGTGGATCCGGAGTCACATCCAGGCCAGACAAGGGTAACAGATTTTCCTTCCTTGGTGAACTAATTGGACTTATTATGAGAACAGTTATCATTATACAAGCTTTTGTTACCAGATTTTGTTGAATGAATTTTAATAATTTGCCAATTTGTTATCATCAGAATATTAATTTAGAGTTCTGGATTACTCGTCCACTGACCGTACCACCATGCCACTACCTTCCCAGTGCTTCATTGTATATGATGTGGAGGTGTTGGACTGGGGTTGACAAAGTCAGAAGCCACACGATACCGGGTTATAGTCCAACAGGTTTATTTGAAATCACAAGCTTTCAGAGCACTGCTCCTTCATTGCCTGACGAAGGAGCAGCCCTCCGAAAGCTTGTGATTTCAAATAAACCTGTTGGACTATAACCTGGTATCGTGTGGCTTCTGACTTCACTGGATACTCCTGAGTGAGATCACTTCTCATTTGCTTTGACTCTGGAGAATATAATCAGGCAATGATTCCTTTATTAGCCTGCACCCCTTTTACTTTCCATTCGAAGTATCATTAATGCAAATACCATGCATTTTAGGTTCACAATTGTAATGTGGATAACAACAGCATAAACAAGCAATTGAAAGCAGCACAGCAGGTACATTATCACAGCCTTCAAATAACATAGTAACATTTCTACAATATACTTAATCAGACCCTTTGTCTTCTCAATTAGATTAGTCCTATGATTTATGAAGTTAAGTTATATTTTCCTGTGTTCAGCTGAAGCAGGTACAATCATTCAAGAAATAAATAAAATGTTGTCACATTAATATAATTATAAAATTATATTCACTTGTACCATCAAATTGATATCCAGTTTAATTTTAATACACATTCCTGAAATAAATAATGCAAATTGTGGAAGCGCTGCATGTTTAAATATAGGCTCAAAATGATTAATTTTACTCAGAGGTTTTACTGTGGCGAATGCCTCTTATTAATATACCTTTCATATTTTCATCTTTCCCTCGTATTTATTGGATATCGCCTTTCACAATCTTGGGATGTCCCAAAACACTTTACAGCCAATTAAGGAAGTTTGAAGTGCAGTGGCTGTGTAATCACAGAATGATACAAAGTAGTGTCTATGCCAAAATATAACTTAGAAAATCTGGTTGCCAATTTGAAAAGTGAAAGGAGAGGAAGAGGAAAAATGTGAAGGATATTCAGCAAGAATTATTTTGCATTTCATTTGGAAATAGGAAGTGGAACATGTGTTTGGAAAATGAACGCTGTTCACTTGAATTCTGAACTCAATTCTGAGGAAGGGTCACTGGACCTGAAACATTAACTCTCCACAGATGCTGCCAGGCCTACTGAGCTTTTCCAGAAATTTCTGTTTTTGTTTCTGACTTGCACATCCACAGTTCTTTCAGTTTTTATTTACTATACACTTGTGGCTTGTCATGGTAATATGATTTCTGCAGTAGGTTGCTTTCACTTTAGTTGGAGAAGCCATTAACATGCACTACAAGAGACATTGTGGCAAAAGTGTAGCTGAAATATTGTGACTTTCCAGACCTGCAAGAGAGCTAGCTATTGTAAAAAAGTAGCATAAAAATTACAACCACAGTATGCAACTTTGAATTATTGGGTGAATCAGAATGGCTGTGAATGTTCTAGTCCATGGTGCTACAGAAATGAAAGACAATGTGAGACAGAGTTGCAACCTCTTCCAATCTCGTGACACAATTACAAATAGGTACAAAATGAAGTAAGATGTACTTGCAGTTTTCAATGACCACTGCCCTGCAGACGTTGCAATGTAGATAGCACAAAGTTAAAAATCACACAACACCAGGTTATAGTCCAACAGGTTTAATTGGATGCACACTAGCTTCCAATTAAACCTGTTGGACTATAACCTGGTATTGTGTGATTTTTAACTTTTACACCCCAGTCCAACACCGGCATCTCCAAATCATAGATAGCACAAGATAGTCTTTCTGGATTAGCAGCAGTCAGAGACGATTTGTCAGTTTTATGGATGTGGAAATATACGATGGAAGAATCCATCGAAGACTACAATCAGAATTTAGTGTGACTGCTAGAAAAAGCTCACCAGATAAGTCTGAAGCTGAACAAGAAAACAAAGTGATTGAATATCCCTGAAGTCAAGTACAGAGATCATATGCTGTCAGCCAAAGGGCTTTGGTAGGATTCTAGACAGGTGAGAGCTGTAGGATAGACGTGACAAACAACAACTGAAGGAATGATTTGCTGGATTTGTCATCTACATAAAAATTGCTTTTGCCTATTTTGTCCTCAAAGGTTAAACTTCTAAGGATGTGCAGTGGTGTTGGGATACAGAGCAAGAAGCAGCTGACACTCCAGTCAAAAAGCTAGCAGCAATAGCTTGACATGGGCAGTCCCTGATGACAATCTAGTGGATTGGTCCCAGTCAGGGAGTTTATGCCTTTGCAGTGTGGGAAATTGGTCACAGTCAGTCCTGTGGCTCCACAGCAGCCAGTCTGGGGTTGGGGATAATGTGGCTGCCGAATCGCACAGGCATTCATCAGGGGTCCGGGCATTTCTCGTCAGGGGCTGTCTGGTTAGGTTGCTGAAGCGGGTGGTCGACTTCCTGTCCAGAGGGAGTATTTGCAGGAACTCCAGTATTGTGAGGGAGTGCTGCATTGCAGAGTTTCAGCCTGGCCAGCTGCCAACTCTCCCAGACAATAATGGGCTTAGTTATAGAAACCAGGATAGTGAGAGCTAGTGATTGAGGAACCAGCTGGTAGTTAAAAGTGTATGTTTTTCATTTAAATACTTAATAAGTTAATTGCATTTTATAGAGCTGTAAGCATCTCCACTGTATCTTCGTCTGTGCATGTACATGCATAGACAGACAACAGTACATGCATAGACAGAGATACATTGGAAATGCTTAGAGCTCTATTAAATGCAATTAATTCATTAAATACTCTCAAAGAGAACACACAGAGGAAAATATTCCTGAGGAATTTATCGTTTAATGTATGTGTCAGTTTTTTGTTGGCCGAGTCTGACTTCAATTGCTTTCAGGCTTTAGGTTCCTCAAACAAATGAGACTTGACCCGTACAAAGAGTTAAAGGGGGATTCAGACTGTCAGGCTGACGACCATTTTGCATTGGAGGTAACAGCAGCAGTCAGCTCTTTTGCTGCTGGCATTTCCCAGACCCCAGATGGGAGCAGCACAGCCATCACTCAGCTCTCAACATCAAAGGCCATTCGCCCATTTCTCAATGCTTCTGTTCTGAAAGCAGACCTGTGATTTCCTATATCGGTGTGACTCCTCAGGCAGGAGAGGTATTTGTTTTTATTGTTCCTGAGCATCCTGGAAGCTGCTGATTGAAAGCATTGATTCCCTCTGTGTGTGTGGATGCCGGCTGACGTTCTGTAGAGAGTCAGGGTACTAAGGCTAATGTTCCTGGACCACGACAGACAATCACATTTCCATCAATGGTTATGTCACTTTGGGTCTAGACTCCAAAATTTCCTCCTCACTCTTTTCCAGCAGGTTGTTTGACAAGAGAAATTTGAGCTGGAGGCAAATTGTTTCATGAACATTTTGGCCTTCCTCTTGCCGTAAAAACACAAAGTCCTCACAGCTCCAATTTTATTATGTTGCCATTGAACCACATCTGCAAATGGCAGGCAAGGAACGTTAAAGCGAGGTATGTCACCCTGAATCTGCTCCAATTAAGCACAACCTGGGCTGGGATTTTGTTGCCTGGATCATTCTCAAGGGAGGTTACAGCACAATTCGCCCAAGGCCTGCTGTATTTTTGCTGCTTGTTATGTGTTACATAACTTTGTAATACACTTGGGAGACTGTCAGTCCTGCCAACAGTGACACTGAAACAGATGACGGGACAGCTCTTGAACCGGCTGTGACTGGCCAATAATGGAAATACACTTACATGTGACATTCACAATCACTGGTTATTTGATTGCTGAACAGCTGAACATTCATCGTCATGACTTTTCACTCCTTTCCCCTTACTCCACTCAGAAAGAAAAATAGATACAGTACTGCATTGGAAACCCTGCACCAGTATTATTTGTTGGTGACTTTATCTCCTCGCTGTCTGCAGATTCAGTGACAGCTGAAAAGGCTGGGTTTTACCTCCTGTCCATTTTCCTTTGCCTATTTGCAAATAATTCCCTATTAATTAACATATTTTGTTCCTGTGTCTCTTTCAGCTGAAGGCAGGCAGTACTATTCTGCTTTTAAAAATCCAATGCCAGCTATACATTACAATGTAACCATCTCAACTGCAGGTGGTGTTCCCATTCTGGACATTACAGGACGGATGTGAAGGGTCCAGAGATAATTCAGGAAAGTTCACACAAGAATGCTTCCAGATATGAGGAGCGTCAGATCTAACTGAGGTCTATAAGATGCTAAAGGGGACTGACAATGTATGGATCAATGCTGGGACTATTCTCCTTATTCAAGGTAAAATTAAGGGGGAGATGCTGTTCTAGTGGTGTTATTGTTGGATTGTTAATCCAGAGACCCACGTAATATCCCAGGGACTTGGGTTCTAATCCCACCATGGCAGATAGTGAAATTTGAATTCAATAAAAAGTCTGGAATTAAGCTTCTAATGAGGACCATGAAACAATTTTTGGAAAATACCTATCTGGTTCACTAATTCCCTCTAGTGAAGGAAACTGCCATCCTTACCTGGTCTGGCTGACATGTGACTCCAGACCTGCAGCAATGTGGTGGGCTCTTAACTGCCCGCTGGGCAATTAGGGATGGACAATAAATGCTGGCCCAGCCAGCAGCACCCTCATCCCGTGAATGAACAAAAAAAAAGAGAGGAGATTTGACAGAAATTATAGAGGAGTTGAGACGTCATGTTCAGGTTGGCGAGGACTCTTCTGTGGATACTGTATCCAGTTTTGGTAACCATGTTACCCGGATGTTGCCAGGACCGGGGTGCTCGAGTTATAAGGAGAGGTCGGATAAGCTGAGGCTTTTTTGCTGGAGTGCAGGAGGTTGAGACGTGATATTATAGAGGTTTATAAAATCATGAGGCAATTGATGAGGTGAATGGCAGGATGGGGGTTTTCAAGACTAGGGAACATTTTTAAGGCGAGAGAAGAAAGGCTTAAAAAAGACTTGGGTCATTTTTTTTTAACACAGAGAGTGGTTCGTATATGGAATGAATGTCCAGAAAATTGGTGGATGCACATATAAAAGGCGTTTGGATTGTACATGAATAGGAAATGTTTGGAGGGATTTGGGCCAAGTGCAGGCAAGTGGGGCTAGTTTAATTTGGGATTATGGTGGGCGTAGACTGCTTGGACTGAGGTCCGTTTCTGAGCTGTATGACTCTATGACATGGTGATGAGAGGCTTGGACAGAATGGACAGAGAGAAACTATTGGGGTAAGCTTTGGGGTTAGCAGTGGACAGTAGTTCAGTAACTGGAGTTTAACCTGGATAAGTGTGAGAAAGTGGGGACTGCAGATGCTGGAGATCAGAGTTGAGAGTGTGGTGCTGGAAAAGCACAGCAGGTCAGGCAGCATCTGAGAAGTCAGAGAATCGACATTTTGGGCATTAGCCCTTCATCAGGAAATGTCGATTCTCCTGCACTTCGGATGCTGCCTGATTTGCTGTGCTTTTCCTTCATAAATAGGTGCGAGCTTTGGTTGGAAGAATAGAAAGGCAACTTATTATTTAAATGGAGAAAAATGTCAGAGTGCTTCAGTGCAGAGAGATCTGGGTGTCTTTGTGCACAAATCACAGAAAGCTATTCTAGGTACAGCAGTTGAGGCCAAAAAGAGATCAGCCATGATATACCAAATGACAGAGTAGGCCTGAAAGGTTTGAATTGTCTACTCCTGCTCCTAGTTCTGATGGTCTTATTGACAAAAAAGTTCAAAAGCCACACAAGGAAGTTAGTTTTTCCATGCAGCATATGGTGCAGATTTGGACTGACAGCCTGATGAAAAGATAGATTTCAATAGAGAATTGAATAAGTATCTGCAGGGAAACAAATTACAACACTACAGGAAGAAAGCAACTGTAGGAGATTGTCAAACTGGTCTTGCAGAGAACTGGTACAGACCTGATGGGTTGAATGGCCTCTATCCGTGCTGAAACAATTCTATGAATCAAAAATAACTGATGAAAAAATCCCTTATTTTGCTGTAACTTTTGTTTGATTTCTATTTATTTTGAAAAGTGACTGTCCATTTTCCACTTGGTATCTGCAGAGTGCTTTCCTGTGAATCACTAATACACAGGACACCCATGGAATTCCAGGAGCTGTAGTTTACGGCTGTCGGAAGCTCAGTTTGGGCTCAAGTATGACCTTGGCCTGGATTGGCATAGACACTTGCCAGGAGGAAGATGGAGTTGGTGGCTAGGGAATAGAGATTGTGGCAGGATGACTTTAATCTTCCCAATATTTATCTTTCGAAGATTTTTGCTGACTGTTACAACCCATTTTGGTTGGCTACCTTAAATAGTCAGACCTTTCTGCCCTCCTGTCCTTGCAATGGTACAAACTCATGGAGGCATCAATCAGGCTTCAATTCCAGTGTACTTCAGAATATTTTCATATTATAGAATTGTTGGATAAGTTGCCAAAGCAGTAACCAGTATCTGCATTGACTCAAGAAATTGGAATAGTAATACTGACTCAATTATAACGGTAGATTATGGGCAGCACACTGGCTCAGCAGTTATCACTGCTGCCTCACAGTGCCAGGGACCCAGGTTCGATTCCAGCCCCGGGTGACTGTCTGTGTGGAACTTGCACGTTCTCCCCTTTTCTGCGTGGGTTTCCTCTGGGTGCTCTGGTTTTCTCCTCCAGTCCAAGGATGTGCAGGTTAGATGCATTGGTCATACTAAATTGCCCATGGAGTTCATGGATGTGTAGGTTAGGTGCATTAGTCAATTAGTCAGAGGTAAATTAGAGTAATAGAGTAGGGGAATGAGTCTGGTTAGGTTAACTCTTTGGAGAGTTGGTGAGGACTTGGTGGGCTGAATGGCCTGTTTCCGCAGAGTAGAGATTCTTAAAAAAAGAATCAGCAGACTTCAAATTGGACCCAGTGGGAAATGAATGTAAACTGGGGCTGTGTTCATGAACTATCAGCCCTCCATCCCACAAATGTAAGATAATATCTCAGGTTCAAAGTACAACTAAGGAATAGTGGATGATATTGATAGAGCACATTCAATAGATTCAATGAAGAGACAAGAAAATTCAAACTCTATATTCAGAATACTGTAACAATATGTGCTGAGAAAAGACTAAAAGAAATTCTGTTATATTCATATACTCTTCCACGTGTCTTTTAAATGCTGTAATTGTGCCAGCCTCCAACACTTCCTCTGTCAGCACATTCCATGCATACACCACTCTCTGTGTGAAACAATTACCCCTCACGTCTTTTGTAAATCGTTTCCCTCTCACCTTAAACCAAGTCCTCATGTTTTGGACTCCCATACCCTGGAAAACAGACTTGTCTATTTATCTTATCCATGCCTCTCATGATTTTATAAACCTCTATAAGTCACCACTCAGCTTCCGATGCTCCAGAGAAAGGAGGCCAAATCAACCTCTCCCTAAAGCTCAAACCGTCCAGTCCTGGTAACGTCCTTATCAATCCTTTATGTACCCTTTCAAGTTTAGTAACGTTTTTCATAGAAGGAGGCAACCAGAATTGTACACACTATTGTAAAAGTAGTCTCACACTTTCCTCATTCCTGAAGAAGGGCTTATGCCCGAAACGTCGATTCTCCTGCTCCTTGGATGCTGCCTGACCTGCTGTGCTTTTCCAGCAACACATTTTCAGCTCTGATCTCCAGCATCTGCAGTCCTCACTTTAGTCTCACCAATGTCCTATACGGCCATAGCATGACATCTCAACTCCTGTACTCAATATTCTGACCAAGAAAGGCAATGAAGGTAAAATGCCTTCTTCACCACCCTGTTTACCTGGGACCCTAGTTTCAAGGCACTGTGCACTTGCAAATCTAGGTCTCTTTGTTCAGCAACACTATCCAGGGCCCTACCATTAACTGTTTAATCCTTCTCTGGTTTGCCTTACCAAAATGTAACATCTCACATTTATCTAAATATCTTTACACAGAGAGTGATAAGGGCGTGGAATGCCCTACCTGCTAATGTAGTCAACTCAGCCACGTTAGGGAGATTTAAACAATCCTTAGATAAGCACATGGATGATTTTGGGATATTGTAGGGGGACGAGCTGAGAATAGTTCACAGGTTGGCGCAATAGCGAGGGCCGAAGGGCCTGTATTGTCCTATGTTCTATGTATTGTCCTATGTTCTAAACTCCAACTGCCACTTCTCAGCCCAATGTCCCATCTGATTAGAGGAACAGGAGACAAGGAGGAATTTCTTCTCTGAGAGGCTTGGAATTTGCAGAGGGCCATAGTGGTTGGATCTTCTAGGCTGAGACAGACAGATTTTTGATTAGCAAGATTATGAAGGAAAAACAGGATAGTGCAGTTGAGAATGGTCAGATCAGCCATGATCTCATTGAATAGTGGGGCAGACTGGATGGGCCGAATGGCCTACTTCTGATCCTACATCTTATGGACTTAGTACCTGGTCATAATCACATTGCTGTCTGTGGGAGCTTCCTTTGCACACGTTAGCTTCACTTCTGCAGTCTGACAGTGACTATACATCGAATGTACCTATTGGCTGGCAAAGCGTTTTGAGATATCTGATGGTTGTATAAAGTGCTTTATAAATGCAAGTCTTTCTTTAAACACTGGCATTTTGTGCACAGTAAGATTGTTCAAGCATCAGTGAGTAAAGGGTCAAATGATCAGTTTTGAGTGGTGCTGTTGGGAGGGCTCTCCCGACAACTCCTAGCCTCTTTGTGAATGGTGTGCCAGGTGGACTCTCAGTTTAACGCTGCATCTGAAGTGCACCTTGAGTGGAGCGATGTCTGCTCAGTACAGAGGTGCTGATACACGTTTTGCAACAAACTACGTGAGAATAAGGAATGAACGAGAGAGAGAGAGAGAGAAATGAGTCACAGGGAGGCAGGATCATGTTTCTCGATAGAATAAAATGTTTGCGAAGGGGTCAGGCAATAACCATTGCTTGTCAGTCTCTCTCTGGATTCTTTTCAAATGCTTGATCAAGATGTTTGTCACATGCCATCTGTGCTTGAACTGGGATCAAGGAATATTCCTGACATGTTAACATGACTTTTCCATTATATGCTGCTGAACCAGCTTCCAGTAATGCCCTTTCTTTCTTTATCACCGATAACCACTATCCATTGAGAAACAATAATTAAAATTTCTATAACATCTTTACAACAGTAAGAGATGTCATTGGAAAGGAATGTGGCACATAAGGAGATATTGGGACAGACAACTAAAAGGTAACCCAAAGAGGTTAAGCTATGTGTTAAGGGAGGAGACAGAGGCAGAAAGACAGGTTTTAGGACCCAGGTACCTCTGTCAATGGTAGAACAGCGAAAATTGGGGATGTGCAGGAGGCCAGAGCAGTGAACTTCTTCTTAACCAGATCATCACAGCTTGTTGTTTAACGGGTATTATTTGTCTGTAGGAAGCATATCAGAAGCATCATGTGTTGTCTGTAATTGTGTTTGGAAAACAATGAATTAGGCTCTGTGCCAATGCACTCATTAAATCATCCCTTAAATGTGATCTCTACTGAATTTAAAGCAGTCAGGTAATATGGGGTTGCATTCTGTCAATGTAACATAAGGTAATGAGATTGGACTGTAATTTAGAAGTAGCTGTCATTTTTACAAACAGTGCAACTGTAGGCTATTGGACCTCAATGTCCATGCCTGTGTGTATGCTTCACATGAGCCTCCTTCTATTGCATTTACTTCATTTCATCCAATCAATGCACCCTTTTATTCCATTTCCCCTCACCTACTTATCTAGCTTTCCCTTAAGTGCATCTATTGAGAACTTTCAAGCCAATTCAAAACCAAAAAATATTGACCCTTCATCCCTAGTTGAAGCTCTCTTTTATTAAATTTTTAAAAATCGCTGTTCAGCTCTCTTGTACATGAAATCCTGTCACACTTCAGTTGAAATCTGTCCCTGTAGGCTGAGGAAGTTCTAACAGATGTAACCTGTTCTGGGTCAATGCTACCAGGCACACTGGCTACTCTGCAGGGGACGGTTTACAGCATTAAAAAAGGTGCTCTTTTTAATCAATGCTGACCATCTGAGAATGGTTTTTGGGCACCATGGTGATGGAGGTGTGCTGCGTTTCAACCTTGCGTTAAAAGATTGTCTTTTGAAACTAGTGTTACTGCTGTATTTTTGGATTCTATTGTGAAATACTCTGTGTGTATGTGTGCCAACTGGACATCAGCTGTCTTTATGACCTTCGTTGACAATGCCTTGGTCACACTTTTGTAGCATTTCTGCCTGTGAACCTTAAAGTTATGAGCTCAGGCCCACTCAAGAGACACAATGAGAATATATGAACCAGGAGCAGGAATAGGCCAACTGGCCCATCGGGGCAGCTCTACCATTCAATAAGATCATGGCTGATCTTTCTCATGGACTTAGCTGCACTTACCCGCCTGCTCACCATAACCCTTAATGCCTTTACTATTCAAAACCTATCTTTGCCTTAAAAATATTCAACGAGGCATCCTCAACTGCTTCAACGAACAGGGAATTTCACAGATTCACAACCCTTCGGGTGAAGAAATTCCTCCTCAGCTCAGTCCGAAATCTGCTCCCCCTTATTTTGAGGTGAAGTCCCCTAGTTCTATGCTGTAGTTCTGTTCGCCGAGCTGGAAGTTTTTGTTGCAAAAACTTCTAGCTCGGCGAACAGAACCACAGCAACGAGCACCCGAGCTACAAATCTTCTCACAAACTTTGATCCCCTAGTTCTAGTTTGACCCACCAGTGGAAACAACCTCCCTGCTTCTATTGTATCTACTTCTTCATAATTTTATGTTTCTGTATGAGTCCCCGCTCATTCTTCTAATTTCCAATGAGTATAGTCTAATTTACTCAGTCTCTCCACAGTGGTTAGCACTGCTGCCTCACAGCACCAGGGTTCCAGGTTCGATTCCAGCCTTGGGTGGCTGTCTGTGGGGAGTTTGCATATTCTCCCCGTGTCTGCATGGGTTTCCTCCGGGTGCTCCGGTTTCCTTCCACAGTCCAAAGGTGTGCAGGTCAGGTGAATTGGTCATGCTAAATTGCCTGTAGTGTTAGGTGCATTAGTCAGAGGGAAATGAATTTGGGTGGGTTACTCTTTGGAGGATCGGTGTGGACTTATTGGGCTGAAAGGCCTGTTTCCACACTGTAGGGAATCTAATCTAAAAGGTCAACCTTTTCAACTTTGGAATCAACCTGACGAACTTCCTCTGTACCCCCTCCAGTGCCAGTCCATTGTGTCCTCCCTAGGCTGACCCATCAGTGCGGTGCTCAGAGAGTGCTGTATTATCAGATCTGTGACAAAATGCTGAACTGAGGCCTGGGGCCAATTGTCTCAGTCAGACTTGAAAGACCCCATCAAACTATTCTGGAGATGGGCAGGGGAGTTGTTTAGTGTCAATAAAGCATTGCAGATGCTGGAAATCTGAAACAAATACAGAAATTGCTGGAGAAACTCACCAGGTCTGGCAGCACCTTTGCAAAGAGAAACAGAGTTAACAATCTGAAGAAAGGTCACTGGTCTTGAAACATTAACTTTGTTTCTCGCTGCACAGATGCTGTCAGACCTGATGAGCTTCTCCAGCGATTTCTGTGGGAGTTGTTTTGGGTGCCTGGAAGGTTTTTGCAACTTTGTGTCAGAGTTTGTTATGTTTTAAGACGTCATTCTTGCAAGAATGATTTTTTAAAAAATGCATGGCCACCACCCTTTCCAGTGTGTTGCATTGCTGATCCAGCGAGATCAAGCAGTGTCGTAGTGTTTGCAATGAGTGCTGTATGATTGCGAGAATGTGATCCCATGGGATTGCATAGCCATTACCGTCCGATGCAACACTGTTGCTTTACTGCGGCAGGATAATCCAATGGTACTTCAGGGGAACTACTCTTTAATCAAAGTATGCTACATCACCACAAAGTGTAAACCAACAGAACTGCATAACTACAATGTGCAACAGGAGTGCATGGATATTATTCTGTTGACTGCAACTGTGTAATTCAGTCTTGAAAGCAAACACATACTGTTACGCTCTGGCACCTTCAATATTTCAAATTAGTTTCAATATGTTGAGGTACTTTCTATTTATTGTTGGCATAAGGTATTGACTGTTGCAAGTGAAGAGTTATTCAGTGTTAGAATTGAGCAAAAGTGAAAACTCCGTAGTATTCCAATGAAAGGTAAAATCAAGTCCAACATGGTGAAGAACATGGAATAGCCACGCAACAGGTTATCAGTAAATGCCCACAATTGGATTGAGGTCAGTGTAATGTCAGAGTCAAAAAAAAGTGTTGCACCGGAAAAGCACAACAGGTCAGGCAGCGTCCGAGGAGCAGTGAAGTCAATGTTTCGGGCATAAGCCCTTCATCAGTGTAATATGTACATCTTTGGTATTGAGAATTATTTTTGTGAGTCTACCCACAGCACATGGACTGCAGTGCTCACCACCACCTTCTCCAGGGTTACTAAGGATGGGCAATAAATGCTGGTCTAGTCACTTACACCCACGTCCCACAATTGATTAAAAAAAAACAATTCGACAGTCTAACATAATTCTACCGTGTTCAACGTGTATCCCTGATTTTGCTGGAATGCTACATTGCTGAAAGGAAATGGTGACTATCTGAAAGTGCAGGGCTGTGAATGAGCTCTGTTCCTGAGTCCGTTGATTTGTGCAAGTTGATTTGCACACAATTCAGAACACAATGCAGGATAATATAAAGCAGCCATTCATAGAGTCATAGTCATAGAGATGTACAGCATGGAAACAGACCCTTGGGTCCAACTCGTCCACGCCGACCAGATATCCCAATCCAATCTAGTCCCACCTGCCAGCACCTGGCCTATATCCCTCCAAACTCTTCCTATTCATATACCCATCCAAATGCCTCTTAAATGTTGCAATTGTACCAGCCTCCACCACTTCCTCTGGCAGCTCATTCCATACACATACCACCCTCTGCGTGAAAAAGTTGCCCCTTGGGTCCCTTTTATATCTTTCCCTTCTCACCCTAAATCTATGCTCTCTAGTTCTGGACTCCCCCACCCCAGGGAAAAAACTTTGCCTATTTACCCTATCCATGCCCCTCATAATTTTGTAAACCTCGATAAGGTCACCCCCTCAGCCTCTGACGCTCCAGGGAAAACAGCCCCAGCCTATTCAACCTCTCCCTATAGCTCAAATCCTTCAACCCTGGCAACATCCTTGTAAATCTTTCTTGAACCCTTTCAAGTTTCACAACATCTTTCTGATAGGAAGGAGACCAGAATTCCACGCAATATTCCAACAGTGGCCTAACCAAAGTCCTGTACAGCCGCAACATGACCTCCCAACTCCTGTACTCAATACTCTGACCAATAAAAGAAACATACCAAATGTCTTCTTCATTATCCTATCTACCTGCGACTCCACTTTCAAGGGGCTATGAACCTGCACTCCAAGGTCTCTTTGTTCAGCAACACTCCCTAGGACCTTACCATTAAGTGTATAAGTCCTGCAAAGATTTGCTTTCCCAAAAATGCAGCACCTCATATTTATCTGAATTAAACTCCATCTGCCACTTCTCTGCCCAATGGCCGTTGTAATCTGAGGTAACCCTCTTCGCTGTCCTGCTACACCTCCAATTTTGGTGTCATCTGCAAACTTACTAACTGTACCTCTAATGCTCACATCCAAATCATTTATGTAAATAACAAAAAGTAGAGGGCCCAGCACGATTCTTGTGGTACTCCACTGGTTCTAGGTCTCCAGTCTGAAAAACAACCCTCCACCACCACCCTCTATCTTTCTTCGTAGAAGAAAGAAAAAATACACCACAAGAACAGGCCCTTTGGCTCTCCAAGACTGCCCGGACACATTTTGCCCTTCCATATTAAAACGGTCTTCACTTCCAGGATCTGTATCCCTGCATTCTCTTCCCATTCATGTACTCACCCAGGTGTCTCTTGAATGCTGTGATTGTGTCTGCTTCCACCATCTCCTCTGGTATAATTTCAGGAATGCTCCAGTGTCGGATATTTAAAATTATACCCCTACATGAGATCGCATTTGTAAGTACAAGCATTTGTAAGTTGACATTCGTAAATCAGGGATGCCCTGTAGTCATTATTTTTGAATTGGTAGAATACATGATTTTGCTTTGTGTATATTACATTCAAGGTGGCTAAATAGATTGTAGGCAAGTAATTCAAGAGTTCAACGTCAATTATGTATAACAAAATCTGGTATTCACAGTAGAGGACTACAGAGGCTGAGTTGTATACAAGACTGAGATAAACAAATATTTAATCAGACATGGAATCGAGGGTTATAGGGAAAAGGTGGAAAAATGGAGGATGAGCATGTCAACTGTAGTCTTAATGTAAGGAGGAGGAGACTCGATGAGCCAAATGGTCTATTTCTGTTCCTACACCTAATGGTCTATGGTCTTATGTCGAAGACTTGACTATGTAGTCTCTGTCGAGTCAGTAGACAAAATTGTATCAAATCCTACCAAATTGGCAAACAAAAACTAGATTATGGCAACATTGTCATAAAGACTCATCTGGATTACTGTACCATTAGATTAGGAAATGTGCCACTCTTCCCTGGTCTGGCCTACATGTGACTCAGGACCCACAACAGTATGGTTGACTCTTAAATGCCCTCTTAGATAGCAGGCCACTTAGCCACTATATTAAAAATCTACAAAGTCTATAAAAAGGAATAAAACTGGATGTAGTATCTGGCATGGACATGGCACCAGAATTCAGAATGGTAAAGGTGATACTGCAAACTCCTCCTTACAAACCTCTGTGGGTGCTGTGACCAAACTGAGAGAACTGTCCCATGGTCTGATGAAGCTACAGTCTGATATAGTAACTGCCCCATCAGTCTATTCTCAATCACCAGCAAAGTGATGGAAGGGGTCGTTGACAGTGCTATCAAGTGGCACTTGCTTAAGAATAAGCTGCTTAGTTTGGATTCTACCAGGGCCACTCAGCTCCTGACCTCATTGCAGCCTTGATCTAAACATGGACAAAAGAGCTGAATTCCAGAGGGGAATTAAAGGTGGTTGCTGTTGGCATCAGGACAGTTAATAATCACATAACAGCAGGTGTTAGTCCAACAGGTTTATTTAGAAGCACTAGCTTTCAGAGCACTGCTCCTTCACCAGCCAGCATTTGGCTCATTGTAGCATCAAGGAGAATTAATATAAATGGAATAAATGGGAATCAGGGGAAAACTGTCTGCTGGTTAGAGTCATACCTGGCACATAGGAAGATAGTTGAGGTGGTTGGAGGTCAGTCATCTCAGCTATGGGGCATCTCGATAGGAGTTCCTCGGGGGTGGTGTCCTAGGCCCAACCATCTTCAGCTGCTTCATCAATAACATTCCTTCCATCATAAGGTCAGAAGTGGGGATGTTTGCTCATGATTGCACGATGTTCAGCACCATTACGATCCTCAGACATGGAACAGTCCATTGTTTAAACGCAATAAGACCTTGACAACATCTAGCCCTGGGCTGAATATTAGTAAGTAACATTCATGCCACGCATATGCCAGGCAATACCATCTAATTCCATAACTGCATATTCACCTCCAAGCCTCACTCCATCCTGACTGATGACTATTTATGATCCTGAAGAAGTCTGGTAAACATTTACAATGTTTCCCTCCCCACAGATCAGCTGAGCTTCTCCAACATTACATGTGTGCGTTTTTCAGATTTCCAACATCCACTGTATTTTGCTTTTAATAACTATATCATCATTTTGGTACCCTACTGGGTAAAAATCTTGAAACTCCCTCCCTAACAGCTCTGTAAGTGTCCCTACAACATATGTTCTGCAGCATTTCTTGAAGGCAGCTCACCACCACCTTCTCAAAGCCAATTAGGAGTAGGCAATAAATGCTGGCCCAGACAGTGATGCCTACTTCCCGTGATCAAATGTAAAGAAAAGAGAGAGAACCATCATTCTACCAATTTCCATTATATTTACAGTACTGTTATAATTAAAGTTGCAGCTCAAACGGAGTTGTCAGCAATTGATTGAATGAACTTTGGCTTGTGGAGGTGGAGAAAATCAACCCTAATTCATGTGGAAACCTCTGGGTATTCAGGAGCCTTCAATAATTATCTGCAATGATCGTTGTTCTGCCGCAGGCCTTCAACCTCTGATCTGTCAGCCTGGACAGAACTGATGACACTAACCAGATCAGAGCATCCTGGCAGTGTTGAATTCCTGGGCTAATCATTTCATTGTAGCTCTTGATGAAGACAGAACTATTAATGGCAACATGTTGAACTGACAAACCTTGCCTGTGGAAAATCAACTTCCCTAGACTCTTGCACAATGCAATATTAACTTAGCACGAGGATTTTCAGTTGCAACTTTGACTGCTTCAAGACAAGTTTGCTCATCATTACCACATTGCTGGTTTTGCAAGAACTTGCTATGCTCAAATTGGCTGTCATTCTTTTTTACATTCATTCATTCACAAGATTTATTGCCAATCCCCAATTGTCTAGAGGGCAGTTAAGAGTCAACCACATGGTTGTGAGTCTGGAGTCACATGTAGGCCAGACATGGTAAGGCCATGAGTGAATCAGATGTGGTTTTACCAACATTTGACAGTGGTTTCATGACTTTCATTAGATTGATAATTCCAGATTTTTATTGAATTCAAATTCCACCACTGGCCATGCCAGGATTCGAACCTAGGTACCCAGACCACTCCCCGGATGGCTGGATTAACAGTCAAGCAATCATACCACTCGGTCATCACCTCCCCATCAGGTTTCCCACAATTACAACTACGTTTCATGAGCACGTTCATTCTCTTGTGCTTTCGGGGCCAATGTTCATTCGTGGCTCTTGCAAGAAAACAAAGACCAACGACAGTTAGTTTGGTCGCAATGGTGGACAACATGAGACAAGCTGCAAGTTCTAATGACCGTCTTGCTGCTGTGCCAAACTCCCTGCTGAAGTGAATATTGCCACCTTCTCCCTCATGGCATTGCTCCTGTCACAATGATTTTTAAAAACAACATTTCTCATACATTTCTGGAACGTATTGCCACAAACCATTTTAAAGCACTGCACGCATTAGCCTAGAAGTCTAATGAAGCTGAGTTGATGTCCCTTTCTGTTTATCAACACTAAAAATGAATTGGTGCAGGCTTCTGTCTCACCAGGGGTAATGTTGCACAACACTGATTTAATTCTTGTTTTTCCAGTGACAATTGTATATTGTACAATTAATTCTCTCAATCTTAATTGAGAGAATTAAGATTCGTAATGAGCTTTATGGGGTAAATGCTGAGAGGATGTCTCCCCTCACCAGAGAGTGTAGGACCAGAGGAAATAGTCTCAGAATAAAGGAGGGTGTCAGTTCGAGGATGAGATGAGGAGGGATTTCTTCTCTCAGAGGGTTATGAGTGTTTGGAACTCCTTGCCACAGAGAGCTGTGGGGGCAGAGTCCTTGTGCATATTTAAGGCTGAGATAGATTGATTCTTGATCAGGAGGGGAATCAAGGGTTAAGGGGAATGGGCAGGAAAGTGGACGCGAGGAATATTGGATCAGCCATGATCCTAGGGACCGAACGGCCTACTTCTATTCCTGTTTCTGATGGTCTTATGGCCTTATGTATCCACAGAGATCACAGAACCACAGAATTGTTATGGCACAAAAGGAATCCATTTGATCCCTTATGCCCGCACTAAGTCTTCACCGAGGAGTGGCACATTAGATCAGTGATTAGCACTGTTGCGTCACAGCGCCAGGGACCTGGGTTTAATTCCAGCCTCAGGTGACTGTCTGTGTGGAGTTTAACATTCTCCATGTGTCTATGTGGGTTTCCTCTACTTTCCTCCCACAATCCAGAGATGTGTAGGTTAGATGGATTAGCCATTGGAAATGCAGAGTTACTGGGATTGGGTAGGGGGATTGAGCATGGGTTCAAAGGTCATTGTGGACATGATGGGCTAAATGGCCTGCTTCCACACTGTAGGGATTCAATGATTCAAATGAGTATCATTACCTACGGCCAATCTCCTGCTTCTTCACTGTACTCACACACACTATTCCTATTGAAAAACTCATCTAATGCCCTTAGCTTTTTCCCCAGGTGAGATAAAACCAGGTTGATATAAACAGCAATAAATGTAAAGAAAATCTTCACAAGGCATTTCCTGGGGAAAGCTGTGATTAAATTTTCAAACCTATCAAGGGTCAAACAGCTTTTCACCTCTTTATTGACCCAGGTTATATCCGTGTGGTTCTTCATAGAATCCCAATGGTGTGGAAGTAGGCCATTTGGCCCATCACATCCACACCAACCCACCAAAGAGCATCTCACCCAATCCTACTAGATCTCCCATGGCCAATCCACCTAACCTGCACATCTTTGGACTTTGGGAGGAAACTGAAGCACCCGGAAGAAACCCATGAAGATACGGGGAGAACATGCAAACTCTAGAGAGACAGTTCCCCAAGAGTGGATTCGAACCCAGATCCCTGGTGCTGTGACGCATCAGAGCTAACTACCCTGCTGCCCATACCTAAATCAAAGGATTTCCCAGCTCTTGCACTGTGCTAAGGCAGGGCTCCTCATTAGCTGTCACTCCAACAAATGTAGTTGAAGTGAGGGGTTACTTGGAGTGTGGCAGTGGAGGGAAAATGCTGAAAGGATCAGAATATGAGCCAAGAGGAGGCTGAGAGGTGACCTTATAGAGGGGCCTGGATAGGGGGAATAGTCAAGATCTTTTTCCCTCTGGGGTGAGGGAATCCAGAACTAGAGGGCATAGATTTAGGGTGAGAGGGGAAAGATTTAAAAGGGACTGAAAGGGCAACTTTTTCACGCAAAGGGTGGTGCGTGCATGGAATGAGCTGCCGGAGGAATTGGTGGAGCTGGTACAATTACAACATTTAAAAGGCATCAGAATGGGTTGATGAACAAGAAGGGTTTGAAAGGATATGAGCCCAAGTGCTGGCAAATGAGACTAGTTAGTTAAGGATATCTGATCGACATGGATGAATTGAACTGAAGGGTCTGTTTCCGTGCAATACATCTTTATGACTCTATTTCAATGGCACTAAATCAGCAACCACAAATTTCACCTGGGTTTCCAGCCAATATAGATTTAGTCTCAGGAACCTTAAGGAAATTTCTCTCACAGCATCAATTGGTAGACTGTTTGGATTGGGTTTTGAGAGAGAGTGGAACACTATCTGATTCTGTTGCATTGTAAATGTAGTCAAATGTTTGAGCAAGCGCACAAGACAGTCTTACAATGAAAGGTTGAATAGATTGGGCCTGTACTCACTGGAATTTAGAACAATGAGAGGCAAAGTTATTGAAACACGTTAGATTCTTTGGGGAGTTAACCAGGTTGATGAGTAAAAGTTGCTTCCTCTTGTAGGAAAGTTGAGGACAAAAGGGAATAATCTCAGAATAAAGGGTCACAAATCTAAGACAAAGATGAGGAGAGATTCCTTCTCTGAGAGGGCGGTGGATCTTTACCACAGAGGGCTACAATGGCTTGGTCATTAAGTATATTCAAAACTGAGAAAGACAGGTTTTTAATCAATAAGGGAACCCAGGGTTATTTGGAAAAGGCAGGACAATGAAGTTGAGGTTATCAGGTCAGCCATGATCTTGTTGAGTGGCAGAACAGACTCAATGGGCTGAAAGGCCTACATCTGCTCTTACATATTATGGTCTTACATAATTAATATACAGGCTCCATTGTACCAGAGTGCAGACTAACATGTGTAAGTCTCTTAATACAAGATAGTCAATGATAAAATACCCCACTCTCAATAATGCATACATAGTTGTCAATGAGGTCTGGTCAGCTCTTTCCTACTCTATGGACAATGCTGTTGGCCTGAGCTGTTCCAATTCTGCCAAATGCAAGTCAAGCATTTTGAGTGTAAGGCAACCTGTCTCAGCTGACTGCTGTTGCCTGTTGTGTTGAGTGGGCGATTGTGCTGTCAGTACTCAACTGGCTTGTCAGCTTCACTCTGCAGCTGTTTAAGGTCCTTGACAGAATTCTGCCTTCTCCTGAGCAGATGCCCATTTCTCTGGGGCTCCTCGGTTTTCCTATGAGCACTGTCATTGGTGAGGCATTGGGAGAAGAACATTGGGCTTTGTTAGCAATGACAATCTGTGTATGGCGAAGGTTTGTAGGAGGGAAAGGTTTGAGAATGACACCAATCAGGAGTGATTACAAGCTTTTGTTAGGTACGATAGTGCTTCAAGGGAAACTACTCTCAAAGTGTAGCCCTCAAAGCGGTGCGCCCATGTATGAATATACGGAGAGTCTAACACCTGCCTCAGTTTTCCACGCTCCAAATTCAACACCATGATTCTTTCTGATTCCAGTCCACTCTCCAGCAGTCAATGTTTCTCACGAATATTTATTTCTCCAACCTTGGCATCCTATCCAACCATGAGCTAGGTTTGTTGTTACCATTGCAAAGATCGGTTACTTGCACCTCCACCATCTTTCCTGCTTCTAATTCTTTCTGCACCCATCTGCAGCTAAAATCTTGATCCATGCTTTTGCCAGCTCCACATGCAGCTATTCCTGGGTCTCTGAGTGGCTCTGTCATTCTGCACACACTGTGATCTTCATCCTGGGATCCCATCAACTGCCTCTGGTTTCCATTAATTAGAAAATGTTGCACTTCAGTCTGAAAATGTTGGAGCATCATTGAGTGTATTTCCTTCAGTTTTTCAACATGACCGGTAGACTGATACTTGATTGCTAATGTAGCAATACATGTACACTCCAGGATATAAATTCACAAAACAATTAGTTCCTTAGTCCTTAAGAATAATATAACACTATGTGATGTTCATATTCTATCCCATGCCGAGTCCGGTCCATCACTCATCCTTTACTATCCTACGTCTCCAATTCAGATTTCATCCTTGTCTTTAAATCCTCTCATGTTCTCCCTATCTATATAAATTCAATCAGCTTCCCTACTCATTGCTCCTGTCCACTTTATCCTTTAATACTTTATCCTTTATTCTTTATCTGCCTCTTCAGCTATAGTTTTGATATCTCATGAATATATCTCCTTTACAGAGTCATAGAGTCAGAGAGATGAACAGCACAGAAACAGACCCTTCAGTCCAACTCAGCCATGCCAACCAAATATCTTAAATAAATCTAATGCTACTTGACAGCACTAGGCCCATATCCCTCTATCCTTCCTATTCATGTACTCATCCAGATGCCTTTTAAATGTTGTATTTGTACCAGCCTCCACCACCTCCTCTGGCAGCTCATTCCATACACGCACCACCCTCTGAGTGAAAAAGTTGCCCCTTAGGTCCCCTTTAAGTCTTTCCTCTCTCACCCTAAACCTATGCCGTCTAGTTCTGGACTCCCCCAACCCCAGGGAAAAGACCTTGGTTTTTTACCCTATCTATGGGCCCTCATGATTTTATAAACCTCTATAAGGTCACCCCTCAGTCTCCGACACTCCAGGGAAAACAGCCCCAGATAATTCAGCCTCTCCCTGTAGCTCAAACCTCCAACCGCGGCCACATCCTTGTAAATCTTTCCTCAACCCTTCCAAGTTTCACAACATCCTTCCGATAGGAGGGAGACCAGAATGCACAAAATATTCCAAAAGTGGCTGAACCAGTGTCCTGTACAGCCACAACATGACCTCCCAACTCATACTCAATGTTCTTACCAAAAAAGGAAAGCATTTCAAATGCCTTCTTCATTATTCTATTTACCTGAGACTCCACTTTCAAGGAACTATGAATCTGCACTCCAAGGTCTCTTTGCTCTGCAACACCCCCCAGGACCTTACCATTAAGTGGATAAGTTCTGCCTTTCCAAACTGCAACAGCTCACATTTATCTAAATTAAACTCTATCTGCCAGCCTCTTGGCCAATTGGCCCATCTGATTAAGATCCTGTTGTACTCTGAGGTAACCTTCTTCACTGTCCACTACACCTCTAATATTGGTGTCATCTGCAAACTTACTAACTATACCACCTATGTTCACATCCAAATTGTTTATACAAATGATGAAAAACAGTGGACCCAGCACTAATCCTTGTGACACTCTACTTGTCACAGACCTCCAGTCTGAAAAGCAACCCTCCATCACCATCCTCTGCCTTCTACCTTCGAGCCAGTTCTGTATCCAAGTGGCTAGTTCTCCCTATATTCTCTGTGATCTAACCTTGCTAACCAGTCTCCCATGGGGAACCTTGTCGAACGCCTTGCTGAAGTCCATATAGATCACATCCACCACTCTGGTCTCATCAATCCTCTTCCTTACTTCTACAAAAAACTCAATCAAGTTCGTGAGACATGATTTCCCATGCACAAAGCCATGCTGACTATCCCTAATCAGTCTTTCCAAATACATGTACATCCTGTCCCTCAGGATTCCCTCCAACAACTTGCCCACCACCAATGTCAGACTCACTGATCTACAGTTCCCTGGCTTGTCCTTACCACCTTTCTTAAATAGAGGTACCACGTTTGCCAACCTCCAGTTTTCTGGCACCTCACCTGCGACTATCGATGATACAAATATCTCAGCAAGAGGCCCAGCAATCACTTCTCTAGCTTCACACAGAGCTCTCGGATACACTTGATCAGGTCCTGGGGATTTATCCACCTTTAAGACATCCAGCACCTCTTCCTGTGTAATATGGACATTTTTCAAGATGTCGCCATCTATTTCCCTATATTCTATATCTTCCATGTCCTTCTCCACAGTAAACACTGATGCAAAATACTCATTTAGTATCTCCCCCATCTCCTACGGTTACACACAAAGGCTGCCTTGCTGATCTTTAAGGGGTCCTATTCGCTCCCTCATTACACTTTTGTCCTTAATGTATTTGTAACAACCTTTTAGATTCTCCTTAACCTTATTTGCCAAAGCTATCTCACGTCCCCTTTTTGCCCTCTTGATTTCCCTCTTAACGACACTCCTAGTGCCTTCACACTCTTCTAAGGATTCACTCAATCTCTCCTGTCTATACCTGACACATGCTTTCTTTTTTTTCTGAACCAAACCCTCAATTTCTCTAGTCATCCAGCATTTCCTATACCTACCAGCAGTTCCTTTCACCTTCACAGGAATATACTTTCTCTGGATTCTCGTTATCTCATTCCTGAAGGCTTCCTATTTTCCAGCCGTCCCTTTACCTGCGAACATCTGTCCCCAATCAGCTTTTGAATGTTCTTGCCTAATACCGTCTAAAATTGGCCTTTCTCCAATTTAGAACGTTAACTTTTATACTCTTTCCATCACTATTTTAAAATGAATAGAATTATGGTCGCTGGCCCCAAAGTGCTCCCCCATTGACACCTCAGTCACTTGCTCTGCCTTATTTCCCAAGAGTAGGTCAAGTTTTGCACCTTCTCAACTAGGTACATCCACATACTGAATCAGAAAATTTTCTTTTACACACTTGACGAATTCCTCTCCATCTAATCCTTGAATACTACGGCAGTCCCAGTCTATGTTTGGAAAGTTAAAATCCCCGACCATAACCACCCTATTATTCTTACAGTTAACTGAAATCTCCTTACAAATTTGTTTCTCAATTTCCCACTGACTATTAGGAGGTCTATAATGTAATCCCAATAAGGTGATCATCCCTTTCTTATTTTTCAGTTCCACTCAAATAATGCTCCTGGATGTGTTCCCAGGAATATCCTCCCTAAGTCCAGTCATAATGTTATCTCTTATCAAAAACGCCACTCCCCTTCCTCTCTTGCCTCCCTTTCTATCCTTCCTATAGCATTTGCATCCTGGAACATTAAGCTGCCAGTCCTGCCCATCCCTGAGCCATATTTCTATAATTGGTATGATATCCCAGTCCCACGTTCCTAACCCATGCCCTGAGTTCATCTACCTTCCCTGTTAGGCCTCTTGCATTGAAATAAATGCAGTTTAATTTGTCAGTTCTACCTTGTTCTCTGCTTTGATGCTGCCTGCCCTGACTGTTTGACTCACTCTCTTTCCCAACTGTACCAGTCTCAGATTGATCTTTTTCCTCACTATCTCTCTGGGTCTCACCCCCCTCCCCCACATCCCCCCAACCCCCAACTTACCAGTTTAAATCTTCCTGATCAGCTCCAGCAAATCTCTCTGCTAGTGTACTAGTCCCCTTCCAATTCAGGTGCAGTCCATCCCTCTTGGATAGGTCACTTCTACGCCGGAGGAGATTCCAATGATCCAAAAATTGAACCCTTCTCTCTTCACCAGCTCCTCAGCTATGCATTCCTCTGCGCTGTCCTCCTATTCATACCCACACTAGCTTATAGCACTGGGAGTAATCCATATATTACTACCTGAGAGGACCTCCTTTTTAAATTCCTGCCTAACTTTCTATATTGTCCCTTCAGAATCTTATCCTTTTTTCTTCCTATGTCGTTAGTTCCAATGTGAATAATGACCTCCTGCTGGTCTCAGTCCCCTTTGAGAATATTCTGCACTCTCTCTGAGATATCCTTGATCCTGGCACCAGGAAGGCAGCACACCATTCTGATTTCTTGCTGTTGGCAACAGAAATGTCTGTCTGTGCCTCTGACTGGATAGTCTCCTGTCACAATCAATTGCTTGGAACCTTACATACCCCATGTTACATTAGAGCATTGTTACATTAGAGCCAGTCTTAGTATCAGAAACTTGGCTGTTCGTGCTACATTCCCCGGAGAGTCCATCACCCACTACATTTTCCAAAACAGCATACTTGCTTGAGATGGGGATAGCCACAGAAGACTCCTGCACTACCTGTCTCCCTCTTCTACCTTTATTGGTGGTAACCTAACTACCTGACTGTATCTGTGTTTTTCTTTTTTCCCTTCCTATAATTGCTATCGATCACACCCTCAGCTCCTGTAAATTTCCCATTGTGTCTAACGGCCACTCCATGCGATCTGATAGGATTGGCAACCAAAGCATTTCCTGCAGACATAATCATCAGTAACATGGAAATTCTCCGTAATCTCCCACATCCGACAGGAAGAACACATCACTCTACTCAAGGCCATCTTTGCACCTTAATAATCTACAGAAAACAGCACTGTCTTACTACGCTAAAAAAACACTGCTCCAGGCTAACTTATTATCTATGTTGTATATTTTAAAATTTTAATCAAAAGACAGATCTCAATAAACATATAAATTAAAAGAACCCACTCTACTCACTATTAAAAAATGACAACAAGATTACACTTAAAAACCATATTGTGCTATGAGCTCTCCTCTCCGATCTATCATCACCACACCCCACCTGCATCTACCTATCACCTTCCATGTTACCTTCCACCCAGCTATGAGCTCTCCTACACAGATTCCTCCAAGGTCAGCTGTGAATTTCATTGTTTGTTAATTTTTCTTAGATGCAATCCAATGTCCAGAAATACTTGAACTCAAACAGCAAAGGCAGTACCTGTGCAAATTCACTGCTGTGTCAGACAGCAGTGTAGGTTTCTTTCTCTCCCTCTCTCACTGATCATGCAGTCTCTGCCTTTGTTCTCTGCCTCCTTTTTAAAGTTTCGTTGCTTTGATCTTTTTCCCCCGAAGTATAAAACAGTAATGACTCCTCCTGGAATTCAAGGAAATCATGTCCAACACTAAAATACCTCAAAAAAGGGGCAGCTCTTACAGCTACAAATCTTTCCCGTCCTCTATCTTGGATTACCCAGAATCCCTCTCCTATCTTTTGCTTAAGCCAGCACAATGATTTGCACATTCAGACTCCAGTCTGGAGTATCTCTATGCTGCTGGTATCTGCACATGCCCTCTCCCTGAGACTGCTGGTTCCTCATCTCTCAATAAGGCTGTTCAACTCTTTTTTTCTTTATTTACATCTTTACAGAAGGTTATCAAACACAGCTCTCGAGTGCATTGTCTAAAACCTCTCTCTTCACATGCTTATTCCAGATTAGAGTCCTCCTTCTCACTGATGTAAGGATCGTGTGATCAGTTACACCATCACAAATTCCATGGATCGGAGTATCTATTGTTGTCTGCTTATGCTCCCATGAAGTGCTTTGCGACCATCTTTCCATATGAACTGCACAGTAAAGATACAGATTGCTGTGTTGTGGATATGAAATGCTTTGGCCAAATCCTCTGAAAGTGCTGACAAACATCCACAACCCCCACAGGTAACAATATTTATAAACGCTCACAATAGGATAAGAGGTCAGACTTAGCACGGACAGGAATATTACTCCATTGGAGAGTCAAAAGTGTTTCCTTATTAATCTGGAGAAGAGACACAACATGACTATAATTTGTACTCTCAAACAATCAGCCTGTGCATTAATTAAGTGCCACACATATTGTAACTGGATTCAAGGTTCAAGTATAGTTTAGAACAAACCATACCTCCAACACATTGGGTAAAAGGCTCTAATCATATTTGATAATGGCTTTTGCGAGGCTTCTGCACAGTTTGCTTTGAAATAGGCAGCCCTATGTCTATTAGTGGAGAAGCCAATATTTGACAGCAGGATAAGCTGAACTGGAAATGAAGAAGCCAGTGCTCATTTATCTGTCACCCTGGATGGCTCCAGTACTCCTATAAATAGCATATGTCTCTTTCAAACTGGAGTACATCTGTTGTGCAAAAGACACACAGCTCCCACATGATGCACCATCTATGCTTGTCACACCACTGCCAACCTGTTGGCTCACCGTGTCTTCGTTCCTGGAGTTTGAGGGTTCATACTTTCATAAAAATAAGTGGCCACTGTCATAAAGTAAGGGAACAGAGATGAGGAGACATTTTCTTTATCGGTTTCTGAATTTTTGAACTCTAAAGGTGGTGGAAGAGGAATCTTTGAATATTTTTAAGGCAGAGATTGATCTTTTTGTTTTGGTCAGCAAGAAGGTGAAAGCTTATCAGGAGGTTTGTGCATCTGGAGGAATCAGTTCAAAGAAAGAACAATGAATGGTAGAGCACAGGAACAGGCCCTTCAGCCCACCAAGACTGTGCTGACACATGATCCCTTTCTAAACTTTTGTCTCCACACAGTACATATCCCTCTATTCCCTGCTTTTTCATATATCTGTCAAATGCCTCTGAAACATTGCTATTATATCCACCTCCACCACCTCCATTGGCAGCACATTCCAGGCACTTACCACCCTCCGTGTTAAAAAAAAAACTGCCTCTGACACCTCCTTCAAGTTTACCTTCTTTTACCTTTCCTGAAGAAGGGCTTATGACCGAAACGTCGATTCTCCTGTTCCCTGGATGCTGCCTGACCTGCTGCGCTTTTCCAGCAACACATTTTCAGCTCTTCTTTTACCTTAGGCTAATGTCTCCTAGCAATTGACATTTCTACCCTGGGAAAAAGGCTCTGACTATCCATTATAGCCGAGCCTCTCATAATTTTGTAAATGTCTATCAGTTCCTCCACACACCCCCACCCAACCTTCAACATTCAAGTAAACCTCCCCATCAGGATACTGGTGCCCCTCCACGGTGGCACAGTGGTTAGCACTGCTGCCTCACAGCGCATGAGACCCGGGTTCAATTCCCGCCTCAGGCGACTGACTGTGTGGAGTTTGCACGTTCTCCCCGTGTCTGCGTGGGTTTCCTCCGGGTGCTCCGGTTTCCTCCCACAGTCCAAAAAGATGTGCAGGGTCAGGTGAATTGGCCATGCTAAATTGCCCGTAGTGTTAGGTAAGGGGTAAATGTAGGGGTATGGGTGGGTTTCGCTTCGGCGGGTCGGTGTGGACTTGTTGGGCCGAAGGGCCTGTTTCCACACTGTAATGTAATCTAATCTAATCTAAAAATCTAATCTAATCAGATTAAGTGAAACCTGTCCCTCTTTCACATGTCTCACCTGCTCTGGAAGAAATCCCAATGATCCAGTAGGAAGGAAGCCTTCCTTCCTACACCAGCTCTTTAGCCTTGTACTTAACTGTATTATCTTCCTATTCCTAACCTCACTGGCACTTGGCACAGGAAGTAATCCTGAGATTACAACCATAGGGGTCATGCTTTTCAACTTCCTACCTAATTCCCTGTACTCCCCTTGCAGGATCTCATCCCCCCTTCTGCCCATGTCATGGGTATCAATATGGACCACACCTTCTAGCTGCTTACCCTCACCCATTAGGAACTCCTGTGCCCACTCAGAGACATCCTTGATCCTTGCGCCAGAGATTTTATTTTTAATTCATTTGTGGGACTTGGGCGTCGCTGGCTGGGCCAGCATTGATAGCCCTCCCGATTTGCCCTTGCGAAGGTGGTGGTGAGCTGTCTTCTTGAATCGTTGCAGTCCACTTGGATGGAACACACATTCCTAGAGTCTTGCTTGCGGCCACTGGAATGCCTACCTGTGCCCTGATTGTAGAGTCCCATCACTCCTGCTCACCTGCCCTTCGATGCCCCCTGCTGTACAACCATGTGGTGCCACTGATCTGGCTGCTGCTCCTTTGCTATGAGAAGCCACCTCCATCACCAATAGTCTTTGAAACAACATCACTGTTTAAGAGGTGAATGGCCACAGGGCACCCCTAAACTGCCTGTTCACACCTAGTCATCTTCCTGTGTTCACCCCGCTCTTCTCTGTCTGGGTAGCCCTAACTACAGCTCACTAAATGTGCCACCCACGACATTCTAAGCCTCATGGATGCTCCATTGTGAGTCCATCCACAGCTCCAGGAGCTCCATGCATCAAATCAGGAGCTGCAGCTGAACACACCTCCTGTAAGCACGGATCACCATGGATATTAGTAGTGTCCCTAATTTCCCACGTATTGCAGGAGAATTCCGCTTGGCTGAGTTCTCCTGCCATTTCAAACATTATCGATCAAATCAACGTTATCAACAACAGACAATAATCCAGGAACTGATTGCACAACCTCACCCACTCGTCAACAAATCCAGGTCTCTCATTTTTGCTCTCTGTTCCTACCAGACTATGATTACAAAGCGCAAGTAATTTATCTCTATGCATACACTACTCCCTGAGTCTACAAACATGGCCCCTCAGCAGCCAAGCCTAGTTTGAGATGTCACATCACCTCTGGACCTCCACTCCCAGATTCACCCCTAGATTCACTCTAACTGATCCCGCTCCTCAGGGATTTATCCTGCTGTTCACCCCCAGGCTCACTCTGACTGACGCCCTCCTCAGGGATTTATCCTGCTGTTCACCCCCAGGCTCACTCGCCTTCGCTCTTGCTGCTCATTCTGACCTTGGTCCTGACCTTAGTGAGTGATAGAGCATACTGAAGTGTCTATGTGGTCTATTTCTGCTCCTGTATTGGTTTGTTTCTTCACTGAAGGGTATTAAAGCACAAGCCGGTTTTTTGTAATGACAATCAGTAGTTTCCTAATCACTATTAATGAGACTGGCATTTTATTTCACATGTATATAATTCATTGGGTTTAGATTCATAGGTGTGGGTTTGGATGCATTCCCAGAGTTAAAGTCCAGGCCTCTAGATCAGTCATCTAGTACCATTGCCATTATTCCACTGTCCTTCTATTTAGTAGCAAGGCTGCTGTTGTTGGGTGAGGTGTGTAAGGAGGGATGTGAATGCAGGGTGAGTGTTGTATGGGACATAGGGTAAATCGACATGGTCTTTACCCTGGGGTGGGGTGGGTGTCCAGAACAAGAGGGCATAGATTTAGGGTGAGAGGGAAAAATTTAAAAGGGATCTAAGGGGCAACGTTTTCTTGCAGAGGGTGATGTGTGTATGGAATGAGCTGCCAGAGGAAGTGGTGGAGGCTGGTACAATTGCAACATTTAAAAGACATCTAGATGGGTATATGAATAGGAAGGATTTAGAGAGAGAGAGACGGGCCAAGTGCTGGCAAATGGGACTAGATTAGGTTAGGATATTTGGTTGGCATGAGCGAGTTGGACCGAAGAGTCTGTTTCCTTGTTGTAGATCTCTATGACTCTATGATTCTATGCTCTCACCTAGGATTGTTTCTTGGCATCCATAGCACTGAGGTGGCAAATTGGGGTGGAGTTCATAGAGTTTGATTATGTTTGACCCAGTGACATTGAAGGAATGGCCATATATTTCCAAGTCAGGATGATGAGTGGCTTGGTGGGAGACTTGCAGGTGGTGATGTTTCCAAGAATCTGCTGCCCTTGGCTTTCCAGATGGAAGTGGTTGTGTGTTTGGAAATTGCTGCCAATGTACCTTGGAGGGTTACACAGCTGACACCATTTTGTAGATGCCACACCCAACTAGGAATGCTGGAACCCAAACTGAGTGGCAGGGAGTAGATTATTGCTGAGTAAATGCAGCCTGATAGCTCAGTTCATGACACCTTCCATCACCCTCGTGACAATTGAAGGGGTACTGATAGAGCAGTAATTGGCTGTGATGGCTTTGTCCTGGACATAATTGTGCAATTACCCACACAACTCAGTAGGTGCCTGCATTTGCAGCTGTACTAAGGAAAGGAATAGCACCAAAATTATATTTTTAGAGAGCAGTGTGAGTGTTTTTTCTTTGGAAAGAAGATAATTCAGCACCACCTTGTGACCAAACCCTGCAACTGTCTCTGTACAGGTGACCTTTGACATACAAAAACAATATGGCTATGGAAATTTACAATGGACATATCAACATTGAGAGTTTAATGCAGAATCTGTCTGTATTCTCTGTTTAATTTATTCCTTACCTGCTAGCCCCGCCGATTCTGGCATTTACCACATGCATAACGTCAGAGGAGAGAACCTGATAAAATGCTGCCATAAATCTGCCATAACCTCTCCAGTTCAGAAATTTATTGTTTGGAATCAGGAATTGTCTGGAAATTCTTTGAGCAGACGAAAGCTTCAAGAAGGCAGCTCACCACCGTCTTCTCACAGGGACCTAGGGACAGGCATTAAATACTGACCAAGCCAGTGATGCGCATGTCCCACATGGGAATGAAAAGCTGCTTGGACTCAGCTGACTGGACACCACAATAGGGTGAGAAGGCATGGACACACTCATGGCATTGTGGGTCAACCCACAGCAGGTGGACTGCAGCAGTTCAAGAAGGCAGCTCACCCCCACCTTCTCAAGGGCAACCAAGGACAGGCAGTTGGAATGCCAAATGGTTCTTGCTATTTGTTTATAAAGCTTTGTCACTGTTTTATCTCAGTTCAATACTTATATCCATTTGGGTTTTGGACTTCACAACCTTGTGGTTAGGCATTCTGACATCTTTCCATAATCCAGAAAATTCCAAAATCCAGAAATGGCTTTGTCCCAATCATTCCAAACTGGAGAGACTGTGCTGTAATAGGTGTCAGACTAGTACTCATTAGAATATTCTGATTGCAGTTTAAGAACTTGTTAACATAAAAGATAAAACATCTAGAGGGAGTTAGTCGCCTTCTCTTTCACAATCCTCTAAATTGTTTTTTTTCAGATCTTTAAAACGCAGGATCTTCTAATGATGTCCCAGGGCACGTTTAAAAACAATTTTTGAAATGGAGCTTCTGTTGTTATCAATGTGATGCAGCAGCAATTTTGTGAGTTCCAAGTTTCTACAAATTGTAATTTGATGGATAACAGGTTAACCTGCTCTCACCATTTATACTAGGACGGTTCCATCATCCGGTTATTTCACTTAGTTTTAACAAAATGATTGGACAGCAAAGGATAGCTGTTAGAGAAGTCAATTCATCCAACACACTCCCTTTCATTTTAGAACCAAGAAACCATTCTAAACAACAAATAGATCGAAATGTTGACAGTACTGTGGTTGCCAATATTCCAAACTTAATTAACAATTTAATAGATGCCTGTGATTTACAGTCATAGAAGGGAAAGAGAGAGAAACATTAACACATTTAATAAAACAATAGTGCAAAATCAATTAACTGTTAATGAAATTGTAAATGTTGCAATGCCAGCACTGGAATCATCGAGTACCGGGATGCAGCTAATAAACTACTAACATCCAATCTTAAGGCATTTTATAGTCAACCTAGTCAGAGATTTTATCACACACCTCTGGAGCAGGTAGGTCTTGAACCCAGGTCTCCTGAAACAAAGGTATAGGCAATACCACTGCATTACAAGAACCCTGGTTTAGTCTCAATGGTGAGTTTTTTATTGTTCATTCATGGGATGAGAGCATCACTAGCATCAGCATTTATTGCTCCTAGAAGAAAGATAACAGTCAACCACATTGCTGGAGTCACATCTAAGTCAGCCCAGAAAAGGATGGCAATTTTCTTCCCTAAAGGACATTAGCTGGGTTTATGCCCCAACAATTGACTATGGATTCACAGTCATCAATAGACTCTCAGTTCCAGATTTTTATTGGAATCAAATTCCCCCATCTGCTCTGGTGGGGCTTGAACCCAGGATTCAGAAATTACCTGTGTCTCAAGATTGCCAGTCTAGCCATAATGTCAATAGACCATTGCCTCCCTGTAAAGAAAATGCATTACTTGTAAGGTTATGTTGCCATTGTCTCAGAGATTCATCAGGCTGCTCTCTCATTACAGAGAGAGACTGTGGTGAGTTTAACCTAAGGGTCACAATTCCTCAGGTGAGGGACATAGTGGCGAAGGTGAGAGCTTCATTCTGACCTCAGCCAGTGTGGGCATTGAACCCATGCTGTTGGCATCACTGTAATCCAGCTGTGCAGTCAACTCTGAAGGGCTCTTGTGGCACAGTGGTAGTGCCCTTCTCTGTGATGAAGAGTCATATCAGACTCGAAGCATGAACTCTCTTTCCTGTTTCTACACTGATGCTGCCTGACCTGCTGCCTTTCTCTCACATTCTGCTCTCACTTTCTGCTAGTAATATAGATTTTTAAAAATTCTAATCAACTTACTCAGAGATGATGTTCTCAGACTTGTGAATGGACCTCTTTAATGTTAATGTTGATCTCTCTCTGCACCTGCTTGGCCGCTGTATTATTGTATCCTGCACTCTGATCTGTCACCCTGGTGCTCTTGTAAACGACGATCTGCCTGTAAAACACGTGAGACAGCACTTTTGACTGTACCTTGGTACATGCGGCAATAATAGATCAAAAATCAAGCAAATGTTTCTTTTTGAAAAGATCTGCAAAGTGTATCAATTGGGTTTGCCACTTTAAAAACAAAACAGGAGCAATTTTATGGGAGAACGAAAGATTGGAGTAACCTTAAGAATCTATGACTCCAAATGAGGAAATTCTTCTGTGCTTCAGTGGGCTAATTGAAGGGCACATTTGTTTTCTGTATGAAAGAGTTAAATCCTTTCTCTGATGGGCTACTTTTGGAAGTGCACAGAATCACATGGATTTGTCAGAGCAGGGCACTGATTTCCTCTGGGTGCACTCTGCCTGAGTCACTCTCACACTTAATGTCGACAGTATTTCTGTCAGTTTCTGATTTCTGCAATGAAAATGCCGGAAGCTCTCCAGTGCTTTGCTACAGTTTTCAAAGAGCTGGTCTTTTGTTTGGTCCGAGGAAAATTTCAGTTTCTCTGTGATCAGGCCGTTAGTCTGAAATCTCACAGTTTCTCAGGGGAATTTCCAAGGTGCTCGGAGTTTCAGGAGTGCGGAGAGTGGTGTGGGGGTAGTGGGAGGACACATTCAGGCTATCCCACTTTGTTCTAATTACTCTTACTCTTACCTCCAATATTTCTGCAGGAGAGGTGCACCCAATATTATCCCTGTGGCCTTATCTCACCCATTTTTATTGTTGCCGAGTCATGGCCTCTATTTTACACCACCCAACTGCGTTTTTATCTGCTTAAGGCCAACACTCCACCCATTTCCACTGTTAAACCACTCCTTAGAGACTCCCTCTTCATCAAAGCATTTAGTTGTTGGCTCTGACATCACAGTATGTATCTCTGATTATACAAACATGAATTAATAGGCCACTGGCTCCTCAATCGTCCTCCATCATTCAGCTTAGTTCATAGCTCGATCTCATCAATCCACATTCCTGCCTGTTCCCGCTTGTTTATGAAGAAACCATTGACATCTGACTGTGGAATATTCTAAAGCATGGCTTCCACAGCCTTTTGAGGAAGAGAGTCAAGCCCTCTGTGAGAAAAATAATTCTCCACACCTCTGCCTTAAATGGGTTTTGTGAATAATAAGTAAACTTTGTTTCATACCATTCCTATAATGCACCATGGAATATTTTATTACATTAAAGGTGCTATATAAGTCTGAGTTGTTGTTGACTACCCCTCACTATGCATTATCCAACACTTTAAAAAAATAATTCAGCATCCATCAGTGGCACTTGTCAATCGGGTTAGCCATCAATTAGATTGTAGTCCAATTCAGCAGCTTCATTAATCTGACGGACATTTGACCTGAAGATAATTGACACCAAGGTGAGAATTTACATCTTTGACATAGATCGGATTGTAGATCATACATTGGACTGCATTTCCACTCTCTTCCATGGAATGGGTGTATCTTCTAGATCAAAAAGGCAATTCGAAACTAAAGGTGTAGACTCTGCCCAGTGCATTACAGTTAGAGGAAAATATTTTTTTCAATTTAGGTTTTGAGTCAGAAATTGTATTTTAGTTTCCATCACTGAGCACATCTACAAACAAATCTTAATTTCAGGATGTCCAACACCCCGTGATAGCACAGAACAGTAGCCACACTGGAGCACGTAGATACTTAAGAGAAACGATTTGGTGCAGAATCAGAATAAGGACGGATGATCAGTAGAAAATGTAGAAACTAGGAGCAGGAGTAGGCCATTCAGCCCTTCGAGCCTGCTCCACCATTCAATACAATCGTGGCTGATCATCCAACTCAGTCCCCTGTTCCTGGCTTTGTCCTCATACACTTTGATCCTTTTAACCCTGGCTTGTTGAAAATATTTAATGTTTTGGCCTCAACTGCTCTCTGTGGCAGAGAGTTACACAGGCTCACCACTCTCTGGTGAAGAAATTTCTCTGCATCTCAGTCCAGAATCGCTCCAACCTTGCATCCTTAACTATGACTCCTTGGTTTTGGATTCCCCAATTATATGGGGTACTCTTCCTGCATTTACTCTGTCTGTTCCTGTTAAAATTTTACAGGTTTCAATGAGATCACCCTCATTCTTTGAAACTCCAGTGAATATACTCCTAATTGATCCAATCTCTCTTCATATATCAGTTCTGCCATCCCAGGAATCAGTCTGATATTCCCCTCCATAGCCAAAATATCCTTACTCAGATAAGGAGACCAAAACTGCACATAATACTCCAAATTTGGTCTCACCAAGGACCCTGTACAATTGCAACAAGACATCCTTGCTCCTGCAGTCAAGATTAAAGTAGTGCTGGAAACGCACAGCAGGTCAGGCAGCATCCGAGGAGCAGGAAAATCGATGTTTTGGGCAAAAGTCTTTCATCATATTCCTGATGAAGGGCTTTTGCCCGAAACATCAATGTTCCTGTTCCTCGGATTCTGCCTGATCTGCCATGTTTTTCCAGCACCACTCTAATCTTGACTCTGATCTCCAGCATCTGCAGTACTCACGTTCGCCATCTTTGCTCCTGTATTCGAATCCTTTTGCTATGAAGGCCAGCATACCATTTGCCTATAAACTGCCTGCTTATTTTCCAGCAGAAGTTTTGTAGAGTCAAAAACAAGCTGAACAAAAAAAAAATTCAACTTCAAAACAAGGAAAAGAATACTCAAGCAACACAACATACAATCCACTCTTCTGTCTGCTTCCAAATCTATGCAAGGAACTAGAAAATCTAGTAAAATCTATGCTAGAAACCCTTGATTTGTATGTGCTAAGGCTTAAAGTTCCATATGCAGACTATAAGGTAAAGATGCATATTGCATGTCCAGACATCATCAAATATGAATGGCCAAGAGTGTGGTGATAGAAAAGCACAGCAGGTCAGGCAGCATCTGAGGAGCAGACAAATCAACGTTTCAGGCAAAAACCCTTCATCAGGATTCATCAGCCCATTCCTGATGAAAGGCTTTTGCCTGAAACAACAATTTGCCTGCTCCTCGGATGCTGCCTATTCCAGCACTACGTTCTTGGCTCTAATCTCCAGCATTGGCAGTACTCACTTTGGCCTATCAAATATTAATAGTCAGGTTAAAAAAAATCATATAAAAGGCAACTTTTATAACTTTCCGAAGTTTTTATAACACTTTTATAACTAGAATATAAAGTGGAGAAAGTTTTGTTGCATCATTAAGTCCTGGTTATAGGCCAAATCTGGTATCGACTGTGTGGCTATGTCTGGCAAAGACTAAGTTGGCCTTGGACAGCATTCAGTGCTGCTTCAGCGTTTTTAATTAGTCCTCCGATAGTTTAATTATGAAGAGAGATTAAATAAACTGGGAATGTAATCCCTGCAAAATCAAAGGTCAAGTGATGATTGGAATGAGACTTTTAGGCTTTCAGGAAAAATTGATCAGGTGTGGTGGAACTGAGCTGACTTTGGGAGGGTGTGGACATTGCCAAGTGGCGAAGCTGTCCAACCAACCCTAGTGTCCTTCCAGAGGGTTCTGGAATGAGTGAGGGCACTCAATCAGATACAATGGCTTCCCTGAATGCAATGGTGTAACCGACATCAAACTCCTGCCCCTCCCAAGCGTACCACTTGCCATGGTCTAGCTCTGATATCCCCAGATCCCATTTGCCTGTTTTGAAGGGTACCTGGCCATCAGGGTACCTTCACCTCCCCACCCTTCAAAACAGGTGCAACACCAACAGTGGCCATTTGTGAGTGGTGGTGCTGCTGGCATTCTGATTTGAGCAGTGGGGGCGATGGGGGTGGGGGGAGGCAAAATTTCCAAAAGCAGGTGGGGGAGTCAAGGTTGTGGAGTGAGATGCGGTAGGTGTGTGGGTAAAGCAGGGGCATTTGTGCAGATTGGAACATGGGCAACGACGGGTGAGATGTTCTGAGGACTCTAGTTCGAGTCCCGCCATGACAGACGGTGGAATTTGAATTCAGTAAATTTCTGGAATTAAGAATCTAATGATGACCACAACCCATTGTCAATTTTCAGGAAAAGACCATCTGGTTCACTAATGTCCTTTAGGGGAGGAAACTGCCATCCTTATCCGGTCTGGCCTACATGTAACTCCAGACCCACAGCAATGTGGTTAACTCTCATCTGCTGTCTGGGCAATAAATGCTGACCCAGTCAGCGACGCCCTCATCCCATGAATAAATTTTTAAAATTTCAATGTGTATGAGGGTGTGTTTGCGGAACAACGATGTGATGAGATGTTAGTGGCAGTGACCATCAATGTGGTCTCCACAGGGGGCAGTGTAGAGGGCCAGGATGGACATCATTAAGGTGAAATGTCAGGATTCAGGGGGTAGTTGGGCCAAGAAGAAAGTCCACCACGATCTGGAAGCAAAGAAAATGAGGCAAATTTGTCATTTTTCATCCTGTATACAAAATCCTACTCCTGACCCAGTGGGTTAGTATTATCAGAGATACTGTATTTGACATTTCTTTATTACACTTGGAAAGGAATTTCTTTGAAGTTTGCTTCAGATTTCATACCTGTTAGAGAGGAGAATCTGACTCACAATTTCAGTGCCAGTAAGAAAGCTGACATTTCACTGAAATGTCAAATTATTCTGTTTACACTGCAGTCTACTTCCACGTAATGTGAGGCTGTCTCGAGAATAAAGGCCTTCGCTGGAATCTCCTTCTTCCTTAACACACTCCCAAAACCCTCTGCTTTGCACTTTGTTTTTAAGAACCAATGTTTGATCACACTTGCTAATAATCTCATTGATATTGTGATGAAACTATGGTCTATTTTGTCCCGGGCTTTTGTTGATGAGAGCTTTTAAGGCAGAGGCACCAAGCTGTTTATTAAAAGACGGTAAAGTGAACAGCTTGCGAAGCCTTGGGGTTTTTTTTAAGTAAGAACTATAGACGCAGCCTGCATGGGTGGGATCCAGCTCCCACAGAATCAGGATTTTGTTTCTAAGATTTAGTTTTTTTCAGGAGCAGTTGCTGGAGTCTTGAAACTAGGTTTAGAAGCTGCAGTCCAACTCTTCCTGTTACTCTATCTCTCAGAGTTTTCTCTTGATGTTTCTCCTCCTGGGTTGGAGAGTTGCCTGTGGGACAATCTATTTTACTGAATTTGCCTTTGTTAAGTGTGTGTTTATGAGATGTTACTATGTTGGAACAGTTACTGTTTAGTAGCTATTATTCTATTAAGTTTTCCAATAGAGTTAAGCTATTCCAATTTCTTTCTTATTTTGTTGTATTTTAACTATGAATAAAGGGGATTTTGCTTCAAATCTGGTCTTTTGACCAATCAAATTGCATCTGGAAAGCAAAGTCTGGCACTTGTCTTTAAGCTAAGAAACAAATGGAGCCTAGACCATCTTCAGAATATTTTGGGGGGTTTTGGTCTGGTCCATAACAAGATATTCACAACATACTATATACTCAGCGGCTGATTGGATCATTTGATTGGACGATTAGAGTGTGGTGCAGAATAACAATGCAAGTTCAATCCCTTCACCAGTTGGGGTAGTTCATTCAGATCCTGTCTCCTCACCTTACCCCCTTAACCTGTGGACCAGCGCCTCTCAGCATGTACATAATAAACTGTGTCACTATCTATTGGAGAGAAATATCTATAAGGCTACAAGAAAGAACAGCAGAATTAGGCCATTGAGCTTGCTTTGCCATTCGATCATGGATGATATCGAATCCCTACAGCATAGAAGCAAGCCATGTGGCCCCATGAAGTTCACACCAACCCTAAGAAGACCATCCCACATAGACCCAATCCCCTCCCTTGTAACCCTGCATTGCCCATGTCTAACCCACATAGCCTGCACATCCCTAGGCACTATGGGCAATTTAGCATGGCCAATCCACCTAGCCAGCACATCTTTGGACTGTGGGAGTAAACCAGAGCATCCTGAGGAAACCTACACAAACACAGGGAGAATGTGCAAAACTCCACACAGTCGCCCAAGGGTGGAATCTAACCCTTGTTCCTTAGCCAACTACTGAGTCACTGTGCTCATGATATTCAAAAATGTCTGAAAAGAGCCTTATACAGTCTCAGCAGTACATCTCTGTGCTTCTGTGGCCTTTTGTGCACTATGGTCCCTCACAATTACTGTATAACCAAATAGCAACTATTAACCAAATAGCAACTAGTACATTTAACCTCTACAAGCTGCACCACATCAATTACAATGTGTAACAAAGGGACTGGTTCAAAATCCATGACTCTTCAGGATGGCTCTGCCATGTTTCCACAAGTGAAATCCACTGGCCCCAGGTCACCATCTCCCCAAAAGTGTTAATAAAATGCGCTTCGTCATTTATCTGTGGAAATACTGATCCTAATGAACCATGTGTTGCTTCTTCATATTGCACTAACAGAGCAGAAAGATAAAGTCAAAGGAAGCAAAGTTTCAGCACTTGGATTAAATTGCAAGACTTTAATATTAAATCAATGCAGGCTGTCAATTAGATGGGACAAATCCGTACGAGATTTTGAAAATAAAGGAAATCAGTTGAAGTGATAAAGTGTCATTTCATTCTGCATGTGCACATTGCTACATTATTTAAAAGTCAGCAGTTGAGAGCTCAGAAAGCTGAATATAACATGAGGCCCTGTGCAAGATACATAACAAGGATCAATGCAATTTGGTTTATTTTCACACCGATAACAGTACATAGTTCAATTGCTAAAAGAGATCTGCATTTATATGGCGTGTTTCATGAAGACCCGATATCTCAAAGGACTTTACAGCCAATGAAGTGATTTTGAAATGTGCTCACTGTGTAACACAGCAGCCAATATGTGTACAGCAAAAATCCTACACCCGTTAACGCAGTAATGGCAAAATAATCTAATCCCTTGTATAAAAATATAATGCTGCGGGTGCTGGAAATCTGAAACAAACACAGAGAATGCTGGAGAAATTGCTGGCAGCATTTGTGGAGAGAGAAACAGAAATAATGTTTCAACTCTCTGAAACATAGTCGTACCAGATGTGAAACATTAACTCTGTTTTTTCTCTCTCAGCCATTCTCGTTTTTGTGACATTGATTGAGGGATAAAGATTGTCCCAAACACTGGGGAGGTCCCCCCTGCTTTGAAACAATACAAAGTCCAATCTAAATCCAACCAAACAGGTAGACAGGAACTCAGTTACCTCTCATTTGAAAGACAGCATGTTCAACATGCAGCATTCACTCAGTTATACTCTGGATTTTAATCTTAATGTTGGAATCTTGTGGTTAGACTTGAGCTGGAACCATTGCAACCTTGGAGAGGTGAACATAATGCCACAGATTGTGCTGTAAAATGTTTTCAAGAGCCTGCTTATTCTTTCTCAATAGATAGAGCATTACTTTTTTTCACTTCACAGGATGAGGGTATTACTGGCTCGGCCAGCGTTTATTGCCCATTTCCTAATTGACCAGAGGGCAGTTAAGAGTCAACCTCATGGCTGTGTGTCTGGAGTCACATGAAGGCCAGACTGGGTAAGGATAGCAGTTTCCTTCCCAAAAGGACATTAGTGAACCAGATGGGTTTTTCCTGACAATCAACAATGGGTTCATGGCCAGCATTATTTCTTTGATTGAATTCAAATTCTACCACCTGCCATGGTAGGGTTTGAACCCAGGCCCCCAGGGCATGACTTGGGTCTCTAGATTAATAGTCTAGCAATAATACCACAAGGCCATCACCTACCCATGACTATTATACTGTCATTACATTATTGGCTGAATGTGATAATTATACCCAGTATGCATTTGATTAAATAGCCTTCAGATCAGATTTTGAAATTCCCATTGGGAATTCCCATTTTGCACTGGGAATAAAGAGTTACAGGAGTTACTTGTGTGTATAGCATGTGCAATCAATGGCTTTTTGCTACAGATGAGGTAACATCAGCAGAAACACATATCCATTTAACAAACGAGTGAACAGCAAAAACAAGGTATTCAAATGTTATTGTATTGAGCTAAGTACGGTGTCTGAAAACTTTTTGAGCTGTGACAGCTACACTTGGATGCTATATGCAAAATTCACAATGGGACAGACAGGTAAAGGGAGAATTCCAAACAGGGTGATCATTAATGCAAATTGTAGGTAAATCCTCAGAATACCATTTTGGCATCAGATTAGTGAGCCTTTAGGAAAGCACAAGATCCTCAAGTCCAGTTGACATGAACTTCTTAAAGGAACATATTGTTTGACTACCATAACGGAGGTTTTGTTTATTCAAACAAACAATCAATTGGCTAGATGAATTGGATGTAGCAAGTGTTCAGTCTTTCACAGGAGACTCAATCCAAGGGGCATGATTTTAGCCCCATGAAGTATATACATAAGGCAGGATTAGATTAGATTACTTACAGTATGGAAACAGGCTCTTCGGCCCAACAACTCTACACCAACCCGCCGAAGCGCAACCCACCCAGACCCATTCCACTACATTTACCCCTGCCCCAAACACTATGGGCAATTTAGCATGGCCAATTCACCTAAACTGCACATTTTTGGACTGTTGGAGGAAACCGGAGCACCCGGAGGAAACCCACGCAGACATGGGGAGAATGTGGCGGGAATTGAACCTGGGTCTCTGGCGCTGTGAGGCAGCAGTGCTAACCACTGTACCACCATGAGGAGTGGAATGGCCTGCCAATGGCCAGCATCAGAGTTCCTAGGTTTCAGTTCCACCTCAGGCTATCTTCCCAGAAGTGCGCTGAAGAGTGGGATGTCGTATAACTTAAGGGAGAGATAGAAAAGAGCAAAATCTCTAACCTACTGCAAAGATAATTTGCATATTGACAAATTTATAATAAACAATTGTCGTTTGTTAGTTTAAAAATGAGAATATTGTTGAAAAAGACCACATTTTGTTGAAGCTCTTTGCCTTGGACACACAGGACAATTCACAAGAATGCCACCGAAACTAACAGTATGAGGAGAACATGCTGATTGGCATACCATGGAGGACACATCAGTTATTGATGACAGACAGTTAACTGTCAAGCCTGCTTAATTTTGAAATGGGCAGATTGGCTGCGATGGTCAAGGAATTAGAGTCATAAATTACTCTGGAGAGATTCCTGCTCAGGTGCATGGCATAAGAAAGGGGTAGCTAGAAACTGGTGGAAAATAAAGTTTAGATTAATGGATACTGTTTGTGTTAAAGACTTAGTCATAGAGTCATAGAGTCGAGATGAACAGCATGGAAACAGACCCTTCAGTCCAACCCGTCCATGCCGACCAGATATCCCAACCCAATCTAGTCCCACCTGCCAGCACCTGGCTCATATCCCTCCAAACCCTTCCTATTCATATACCCATCCAAATGCCTCTAGATTGTTGCAATTGTACCAGCCTCCACCACTTTCTCTGGCAGCTCATTCCATACACGTACCACCATCTGCATGAAAAAGTTGCCCCTTGGGTCTCTTTAATATCTTTCCCTTCCCACCCTAAACCTATGCCCTCTAGTTCTGGACTCCCCTACCCAAGGAAAAGCCTTTGTCTATTTATCCTATCCATGCCCCTCAAAATTTTGTAAATCTCTATAAGGTCACCCCTCAGCCTCCGACGCTCCAGGGAAAACATCCCCAGCCTGTTCAGCCTCTCCCTGTAGCTCAAATCCTCCAACCCTGGTAACATCCTTGTAAATCTTCTCTGAACCCTTTCAAGTGACAAAACGTAGAGGACCCAGCACCGATCCTTGTGGTACTCCACTGGTCATAGGCCTCCAGTCTGAAAAACAACCCTTCACCACCACCCTCTGTCTTCCACCTTTGAACCAGTTCTGTATCCAAATGGCTAGTTCTCCCTGTATTACATGAGATCCAACCTTGCTAATCAGTCTCCCATGGGGAACCTTGTCGAACGCCTTACTGAAGTCCATATAGATCACATCTACTGCTCTGCCCTCATCACTCTTCTTTGTTACTTCTTCAAAAAACTCAATCAAGTTTGTGAGACATGATTTCCCACGCACAAAGCCATGTTGACTATTCCGAATCAGTCCTTGCCTTTCCAAATACATGTACATCCTGTCCCTCAGGATTCCCTCCAACAACTTGCCCACCACCGAGGTCAGGCTCACCGGTCTATAGTTCCCAGGCTTGTCTTTACCACCTTTCTTAAACAGTGGCACCACCTTTGCCAACCTCCAGTCTTCCGCCACCTCAACTGTGACTATTGATGATACAAATATCTCAGCAAGAGGCCCAGCAATCACTTCTCTAGCTTCCCACAGAGTTCTTGGGTACATCTGATCAGGTCCTGGGGATTTATCCACCTTTAACCGTTTCAAGACATCCAGCACTTCCTCCTCTGTAATCCGGACATTATGCAATATGTCACCATTTATTTCCCTACAGTCTATATTTTCCATATCCTTTTCCACAGTAAATACTGATGCAAAATATTCATTTAGTATCTCCCCCATTTTCTGTGGCTCCACACAAAGGCCGCCTTGCTGATCTATGAGGGGCTGAAAATGTGTTGCTGGAAAAGCGCAGCAGGTCAGGCAGCATCCAAGGAGCAGGAGAATCGACGTTTCGGGCATGAGCCCTTCTTCAAGAATCTTTGAGGGGCCCTATTCTCTCCCTAGTTATCCTTTTGTCCTGAATATATTTGTAAAAACCCTTTGGATTCTCCTTAATTTTATTTTCCAAAGCTATCTCATGTCCCCTTTTTGCCGTCCTGGTTTCCCTCTTAAGTATACTCCTACTTCCTTTATACTCTTCTAAGGATTCACTCGATCTATCCTGTCTATATTTGACATATGCTTCCTTCTTTTTCTTAACAAAACCCGCAATTTCTTTAGTCATCCAGCATTCCCTATACCTACCAGCCTTCCCTTTCACCCTTACAGGAATATACTTTCTCTGGATTCTTGTTATCTCATTTCTGAAGGCTTCCCATTTTCTAGCCATCCCTTTACCTGCGAACATCTGTCCCCAATCAGCTTTTGAAAGTTCTTGCCTAATACCGTCAAAATTGGCCTTTCTCCAATTTAGAACTTCAACTTTTAGATCTGGTCTATCCTTTTCCATTGCTATTTTAAAACTAATAGAATTATGGTCACTGGCCCCAAAGTGCTCCCCCACTGACACCTCAGTCACCTGCCCTGCCTTATTTCCCAAGAGTAGGTCAAGTTTTGCACCTTCTCTGGTAGGTACATCTACATACTGAATCAGAAAATTGTCTTGTACGCACTTAAGAAATTCCTCTCCATCTAAACCTTTAACACTGTGGCAGTTCCAAGTTGAGGTATGGAAAGTTAAAATCCCCTACCATAACTACCCTATTATTCTTTCAGATAGCTGAGATCTCCTTACAAGTTTGTTACTCAATTTCCCTCTGACTATTAGGGGGTCTATAATCCCAATAAGGTGATCATCCCTTTCTTATTTCTCAGTTCCACCCAAATAACTTCCCGGGATATATTTCCGGGAATATCCTCCCTCAGCACAGCTGTAATGCTATCCCTTATCAAAAATGCCACTTCCCCCCCTCTCTTGCCTCCCTTTCTATCCTTCTAGCAATTGTATCCTGGAACATTAAGCTGCCTGTCCTGCCCATCCCTGAGCCATGTTTCTGTAATTGCTATGATATCCCAGTCCCATGTTCCTAACCATGCCCTGAGTTCATCTGCCTTCCCTGTTAGGCCCCTTGCATTGAAATAAATGCAGTTTAATTGATTAGTCCTACCTTGTCCCTGCCTGCCCTGACTGTTTGACTCACTTCTGTTCTCAACTGTACCTGTCTCAGATTGATCTCTTTAAGGCCACACAAACATTGGTTTGTTTTATGAAAGAACTATGGCTGCTGGAGATCTGAAATGAACAAAAGCAGAAATTGCTGTAGAAATTCAGCAGGTCTGGCAGTAGTTATGGAGAGAGGAAACAGAGTTAGTGTTACAAGTCCAGTGATTCTTAGAAGTCAGAATGTTAATTCTGTTTCCTCTCTGCACAGTTACTGCCAGACCTGCTGAGTTTCTACAGCAATTTCTGTTTTTGTGTGTCCCACACATTTCACAGTGGCCCAAACACATGCAGATCAAGCACAATGTATTCCATAACTAAATGTCATGGATATTGGGAACTATGATAAAAAACATTGAGATTTCTTACTTGGGTATTCTTTCTTCCTGCACCTTGACGGGATAAGAACTAAAAAGACATTAACGTCATGTGCATACACTTATTTATGAGAGTATATACGCGAGATCTTATTTAATGAAGGGTGCTTGTGTGTTACTTTAACAATGTTAATCATAGTCAAGTCTGCACCCTAAATTCACACATGACCTTCACACAATAGCATAACAATGACAGGAACTGATTTCCTCCTATGCTATTTACCTCATTATACTGGCAACATTGCTGTCCACCATCTGCCAACACAATGACAGGAACAAATTGGAATTGATTTCTCCTTCATATGCTACAGGATGCTGCTAACACGTATGCTATTTAATAACATCTTCTGGCTGTTCAAGTGTCTGGGCAAGTCACTAATTTCATGGCACATAGCTCGGGCTAAGTTTCAGTATCACTTTTAGTGAACAGGATATTTAAAACAACTACTGGAACAAATTCCTCTGCTCACTGAGTTCTAAAGGTCGAATGAGTCTCTTGGGTAGGGAGTACAGAAAAAACAGGAGGCACATTCAAGATGCTGTGAGGCAATGCGAGATTTCAGGCAGTGGGTGGATCAGACTCAGTCAGCCAAACGTCCTTTATTTGTCCTTGGATTTCCTTTGCCTTGACATTTGTCTCTGGTGTTAGCTGTGGTATAACATTCTCCTCACAGGCAGAATGCCGTGGATTTAAATCCACTCCACTGACTCAAGCATGTAAGTTCATTGATAGTCCACTGCACTGCAGTACCGGAGGACTGATAGAAACTGGGGTTCCTTTAAAACTGAGCTTTTCTAGTTTTTTCTGTATAGTACGAGACTTCATCGAACTGCTGCTATGAGGAGATCACCTTTCCCCAAACATAAAAGATAATCTAATAAACAAAGGCAAGGCAAAGGTTACAATAAAGAGGCCACTGTATTTCATAAACGGCAAAGAATGATATCATCGTTAGCAGACCCTCGATAGTGAGTCTGATTGCCCACTTCGGAAATTCTGTGTTGCTAGTCACAGGTCTACATGTTCTCGTGTGGCTAATGCGCCCAATCCTAAAACCACAACTCTAATCACACATTTGGCAGGCATTTTGGGAGGTGGCATTGGCTTTTGGCTTTGACATCACCGGCATTCCTTTTCTGTCCTTCCTCTCGCTGCCAGTTTCTCAGAGAATTGTGTCTCTTCATACAAGAGCTTCCTCCAAGCCAGTTTCCCTTGAATATGAAGGTCCCCATGTATTGATGGCAATGTTGCATTTCTTTAAGGAAGCCTTCAGGCAGTCTTTGTGATGTTTCTGTTATCCGCCTCTCATTCGTGTGCCTTCCTTGAGCTGGTGAAGATGGTTTTCCTTGGCAGTCGGAAATCAACCATCAGAAGCCTGTGGCCCAGCCCAATGCCGTTGGTTTTGGATGAACTTGGCCCCGATGCTGTGCTATTGACTACTTTGGGAAAGAGCTGAATGGCACCATATGGAAGTAGAAAGCAGAGTTAGCATTTCGCGTCTAGTGACCCTTCCTCGCAACGTCATGTTTAGTGTTCTGAAAAAGGGCCACTGGACTAACTCTGTTTTCTCTCCACAGAGGATGCCAGATCTGCTGAGGTTCCCAGCAGTTTCTATTTTTGTTTCTGATTTCCAACATCTGCCATCCTTTGGTTCCTGAGATAAGTGGATTGCTGTATGAGGAGAAGTTGAGTAGACTCGTCCAATATTCCCTCGAGAATTGGAATAGTGAGGTGATTAATTAAAATATGGAATGTTTTAAAGTCACTTGACAGGGTAGATGCCAAGGGAATCCTTTCACTGGCTTGGCAGCATGAAACTGAAGGGCACAGTCTAAGATGAGGCAAATGTTTTCACTCAAAGGATTGTGAAGCTTCCAAATGGATGAAAGTCGATGCTGAGTATATTCAGGACTGTGATTGATTGAAAGCTAAATCCTAAAGGAAGAAAAGCTGATAGAGATAGTGCAGGAGGGTCGAGCTGAGGTAAAAGATCATCCACAACCATGTTGAATGGCAGAACAGACTCAAAGGACTTCTGCTCCTATTTCTTATGTTCCTAAAGTAGATTATCTGGTCATTATGCCATTACTATCTAGGGGATCACACTGTGAGTAATTTATGTATTTATTTATTTATCTCTCTCTCTCTCTCTCGCTTTCTTTCTTTCTCTCTCTTTCCTTCTTTCTTTCTTTCTCTCTTTCTTTCTCTCTCTATTTCTTTCTTTCTTTCTCTCTCTCTTTCTCTCTTTGTTTGTTTGTTTGTTTTTTTGTTTCTTTCTTTCTCTCTTTTCCTTTTTTTCTTTTTCCCTTTTCTGTGTCTCTCCCTCTCCATGTAAAGATCATTTGCATTTCTGCAAAGGACTTCATTGTTACAAACAAAGCGGTAAGGTAACCTGCTTAATTGTACAAAGTTAAAAATCACACACACCAGGCTCTAGTCCAACAGGTTTATTTGGAAGCACTAGCTTTCAGAGCGCTGCTCTTTCATCAGGTGATTGTGAAGCACAACCATAAATCCTTTGTCCACTTCAGTCCAATACCAGCTCCTCCACATCAGTCCAATCCTCCTGATTGTAGTGTGAGGGAGGGGGGCACAATGAGAGACATTGCTTAAACATTACTTTTGAAACTCAGAATGCAATTTGAAAGATCAAAATTACTTCACACTCGTCTGCTGTGTCTGAATTGGTAATACTTTGGCTTCTGAATCACAAGATCCTGGATTTATGTCCTGCTCTAGTTATATTACAAACACCAAGCTCACACTTCACTATAATATAGAGGGTACACTGCTAGGAGGTGCCCTCTTTTGATGGGATGTTAAAGTGATATATTCGAGTGAATGCAAAAGATCCCAAGTTACCATCTGGAAGAAAGTCTGGGACGTTCTCCTCAGTGTCCTGACTGACATTTATCCCTCAATCAACATTGTGATTATCTGCTCAGAAAACCTCTGACTGACCAGCCAGTTTTGAGAGTTTGCCTTCATTGGACAGAGGTCTCTTCTCCATCCCAATTAGGGGGGACCCCTGTCATAATTCCAAAGGTTGCCTGTTCCTGGACATGGGTGGGTTTGGGACTGGGAATCAATCCAGCTCCTGACCCCCGCCCCTGAATTGCAAATTCAACTCCTATTGAGTGTAGTCAGAATGCAATGAAGAGATTGACAATCTGTGAGATGGAACAGAGACAGAAGGCAAAACGGTTGACAACAGTAAAAACACAACAAAAATAATCACAAAGTAATATATCTTTTTTGCACCATCTGTAAGTGTGGAATTGAAATACTTTAAAATTCATTTTCTGCCTTCAGTCCATTGCTAAGCAACCCTGGATGACGGTTCTGATTATGAATTTGAACAAGCGAGACAGGAATGATGACAAATTGGGATATGAAACGTTGCTATTGTCAATGCTACTTTCACTTGTGTGAGGGGAGGGTGGCTTTAGGTAACTGTGGATGGAACATGCCGAACGCTGAAAAATAAAAGCAAAATTCTGTGGATGCTGGAAATCTGAAATAAAACAAAATTAACGTTTCAAGTCAAATGCAATAATCCTTTGGGATTCAAGAGTCAGTCTGGGAGAAGATTCTCCTTGGCTTCTTTCTACACAGGTGTTGCCAGACCTTCTGATTTTCCAACACTTTCTGTTTTCATTTCAGCTTTCCAGCATCTGCAGAACTTTGGTTTTAGGACGTTATCTCCTTCACAGCATGAGAATTCAAGTGCAGGAGCAGGGATGTTTTGTTGCAATTGTACAGGGTCTTGGTGAGACCACACCTGGAGTATTCTGTGCATTTTGGTCTCCTTGTATAAGGAAGGGTGTTCTGGCTATCGAGGGAGAGCAACAAAGGTTTACCAGGCTGATTCCTGGGATGACTGGACTGACATCTACAGGGAGATCAGATCATTAGGATTATATTCACTTGAGTTTGATCTCATAGAAACCGAGAAAATTCTAACAGGACGAGACAGAGTTGATACAGGAAGGATGTTCCTCATGGCAAGAGAGTCCAGAACCAGGGAGCTACAGTCAATGGAATTTTTTTTTGTAATTAGATTCCCTGCAGTGTGGAAACAGGCCCTTCGGCCCAACAAGTCCACACTGACCCTCTGAAGAGTAACCCAACCAGACCCATTTCCCTCCGACTAATCCACTGAACACTATGGGCAATTTAGCGTGGCCAATTCACCCACCCTGCACATTTTTTGGACTGTGGGAGGAAACTGGAGCACCCGGAGGAAACCCACACAGACACGGAGAGAATGTGCAAACTCCACATCGCCAAAGGCTGGAATTGAACCCGGGAGCGTGGCGCTGTGAGGCAGCAGTGCTAACCCCTGAGCCACCATGCCGTCTAAGGGTGGGTTATTTAGGTCTGAGCTGAGGAGGCATGTTTTCACATAGAGAGTGGCGAATCTATGGAATTCTCTGACATAGAAAGTTTTTGAGGCCAAAACGTGGAATGTTTTCAAGATAGAATGAGATATAGTTCTTAGAGCTAAAGGGATCAAAGAGTATGAGGAGAAAGTGGGAATAGGGCACTGAGTTGGATGATCATTCATGATCACATTGAATGGCAGAGCAGGCTTGAAGGGCTGAATGGTCTACTTCTGCTATTATTTTCTATGTGTCTATGTTTATTTTGAAAGTTGTTCACCTGAAGAGGGAAGCTCCATAAAGTTCACCACATGGGTTCCACAAATGTGAATGGTGGGGGGTCACAAGATGAAATTTTGGAGACACGAGCAGTGAGGGACATGGAGCTCAGAGCGAGCACCCATATTGTGAGGTCCCATTGTTTTATCTCTAATGGTGGGCATGAGCTAATGGACAGTCCTAAGCGTCTTGATGCCCGACACGGCAAAAGGCAACTTTGTTAGTGAAACTAGATTTACAAAGTGTGCAGTTGTGAAGAATTACTCAGAGCTGTTGTGTGAGTGGATAAGTTAGATTTCAAAGGAACAGTTGCAGAATTCTAGAGATTGTGTCAAGTACAATGGATCAGACTTCTTAATTACAGCAAGCCATTGCAAAAAAAAAGTCTGTTGCAAGCTGCCAAAAAAAGTAGCTGCGCCCTTTAAGATCAAAAGGAATTATTTTTGAGTGTTTTACAGGAATAAAATTCATATGCTGGTTTTGCGTGTATTTGTGGGGGTGAAAGCTGACAATACTTAACATGATAAAACATTCCAGGCTAGCCTCACATGAAAAGTAAAAATTAGTCATGCAACAGAAGGTATGTGGGTATTGATGTTGAATATCTTTGCTTTGAATTTTTGAAGTAATACAATATGACAGTAAAAAGTAATTCTAATAATGCTTCCAGGTAAGGCAATATTAATGTCCTTAAGAGCAACAACAACTTGCATTTATACAGCACCTTTAACATACTGATACTCTTAAAGAACGTCACAATAATATTATTAAATAAAAATTGAGTCTGATTCACATAACCAGTCTGTTGTTTTCAGGTGTAGTGCAGTTCCTCTATATGGCTAAAATCCTAGAAATGAAGCAATGCATTATTTACACAATGTTACCTAAAAAGATATTTAAAATCTGCATGAGAGCTAAGCCAGTGATCTAGAATCTTTTCAGCAACATGTTGTTGTGAATGCATCAATGACCTAGTTTCCTTTGTATATGCTCAGGAATTAATTCATTTACTATACAATACAACACAACACAGGAACAGGTCCTTTGGCCCACCAATTGTGCCAATTCTAATCCTTATTTAGACCCACCAATTATTGCCCACTTGCGGTTTCTATCCCTCTGTTCACCTCCCATTTGTGTGTCTATCCAGATATGCCCTAAACAATGCTGATGCACCGGCTTCCATTACCTCCATTAGTAGTCCATTCCAGGCACCCACCGCCCACTGTGGGAAAAATATTTCCCTGCAGTTCTCCCCAAAACTTTCCCATTCTGAGTGGTTGAACTTTGCACCCTGGGGAAAATGCCTCTGACCATTCACCCTACATTTTCTCCCAAGTCTTTATCCTGGTCAACACTACATATACATCATTTTACAATCAGAACCTTGGTAAAAAGGAGGATGTTTGAAGGAGCACCTTAAAGGAGGGAGAGAAACAAACAGTGCTTTAACATGTAGGCAGGCAATGACTCCACCATCATCAATGTAGCAATTAAAGTCAGAGATATGCTGAATGCTAGAGTTAGAGGAATACAGGTATCTGCAATGATTTTCGGAGCGATGGAAGTAGAGAGATTTTGCTGAACCCATACAAGATCCTAATCAGATCACAGCTCAAATACTGTGAACAATCTGGGCTCTGTATCTAAGGAATGATAAACTGGCACTGGAGGCAGTCCAGAGAAGGTTCACTAAGCTGTTATTAGATATGAACGGATTGTCTTATGAGAAGAGAGTGACCATATTGGGCCTGTAATTATTGGCATTTAGAAGAATGAGAAGCAACCTTTATGAAACAAACAGGATTCTTAGTGAAGTTGACCAGATAATTGCATAGATTGTGGGAGAGTTTAGGAGCAGAGGCATAACTTCAGAACAAGGGCTTGCATATTTAAGTCAGAGATGAGGAGGGATTTCTTCTTTGGTGGCTGTGAATCTGCTGGAGATCCTTGATGCCATACTTGGTCTAATGCAGCCTTGGTGTCAAGGGCTGTCACTCTCATCTCCCTTCTGCTCTAGCAAAACTGGAATCAATGGGTATCAGGGGGCATATCCTCCAGTGGTTGGAGGCATTCCTGGCACAGGAAGATGGTCATGGCTGTGGGAGGTCAGTCATCTCAGTTTCAGGATATCTCTGCAGGAGTTCCTCAGAGTAGTATTCTTGGCCCAACCATCTTCAGCTGCTTCATCAATGATCTTCCTTCCACCATAAGGTCAGAAGTAGTGATGCTCGCTGATGATTGCACAATGTCCAGCACTATTCAACACACTCCTGAAATACTGAAGCAGTCTGTGTTCAAATGCAACAAGATATGGACAAAGTCCAGGCATGTGCTGACAAATGGCATGTAATATTCGTGCCACACAAATGTCAAGCTATGACAATCTCTAATAAGACATAATCTAACTGCCACACCTTGACATTCAATGGTGTTACCATCACTGAATTCCCCATTAACAACATCCTAGGGGTTATCATTGACCAGAAACTCAAATGAACTCACCACATAACACAGTGGCTATAAGAGCAGGTTAAAGGCTAGGAATACTACAACTTGCCTCCTGACTCCCCAAAGCCTGTCCACCATTTATGAGGCACAAGTCAGCGGTGTGATGGAATACTCCCCACTTGCCTGGGTGGGTGCAGCTCCAACAACTCTCAAAAAGCTCAACACCATCCAGGACAACGCAGTCCACCTGATTGGCACTACATGCACAAGCATCCACTCCCTCTACCACTGAAGCTCAGTACATGCTGCTGCTACTACAATGCTGCTACAATGCAGAAATTCACCATAGATCCTCAGACAGCACCTTCCAAACCCATGGCCACTTCTAGCTAGAAGGACAAGGGCAGCAGATACTTGGTAACATCATCCACCTGCAAGTTCCCTTCCAAGCCACTCGCCATCCTGACTTGGAAATAAATCACCGTTCTTTCACTGTCACTGGGTCAAAATCCTGGAATTTCCTCCCCAAGGGCATTGTGGGTCGACCTACAGCACATGGACTGCAGTGGTTCACCACCACCTGCTCAAGGGGCAACTAGGAATGGGCAATAAATGCTGACCCAGTCCGTGACACGCATACTCCACAAATGAATTTTAAAAAAATAACAGGTATTTTCACATAAATGCATCCCAAAGGTTGGTCATTCAGTGACTTGCATCTTTTTTTTGTCAAAAACAGAAATGGCTGGAGAAACCCAGCAGGTCTGGCAGCATCTGTGGAGAGAAAACAGAGCTAACTCTTACACAGTCGAGTCTGTTCTGGAGAAGGGTCACTGGGCTCAAAATGTTAACTCCCCTTTCTCTCCATCAATGCTGTCAGATATGCTCAGTTTCTGCAGAAATTTTTGTTTTTATTCCATATTTTCAGCAGCCATTGTTCCTTGTTTTGTTTTTTATGATGTCTTCGCCTGAAATTGTTGCTTCATTGAAGGAATTTAATGATCTAAATGTTTTGCATTGACAGTGAGAAACATTTCCTGTGAGTGAAAGAAACAGATGGACCCTGTTGATCCAAGCACTTATCCCTTGGATGCGTAAGTGTTACAAATTCTGCAACTGATTTTGTTCTTGGTATCTTGGGTTTGTATGAACAAAATGGCTAATCCACCTAGCATTTGCCGAGAGGTGCGAGGGAGGAGCGAAGGACTTCTGGGAAGGTTTTTAAGTGGTTGCGGGTCGACCTGCTAGAAGTTAAAAAGATTGTGAATAGCATGGATAGAGTGGAAAGTATGAGGCATTTTTACCAGGGTGGAGGGAACACAGGTTCAAGGTGCAGAAGAGAATATGTTTAAAAGAGATGTGCGATGCACGTTTTTCATACAAAGGGTGGTGAGTGCCTGGAACACGCTGCCAGAGGAGGTGGTGGAAGCAGACACAATAGCAACATTCAAGAGGCACCTGAACGAATACATGAATAGGAAGGGAATAGAGGGATACGGATCCTGTAAGTGAAGACAGTTTGAGTACGGAAGGGCAGAATGTGTCCGCACAGACTTGGGGATCTGAAGGGCCTGTTCCTGTGCTGTATTGTTCTTTGTTCTCTTTGTTTTTTGTTCTAGGCCAGCGGTCCCATCAAGACTGTTCCACCATTTAGTCAAATCATAATCCTCAATTTTACTTTCCTGCCTTTTTCCTAAAGCTCTTGAACTAATATTTCTATCTTTAGCATTTAAACTGTTACATTTGTGTCATCAACTCAATTACTCATCCAGTAATTTGGAGTATTTATTTGACTTTCCCCACCTATAATAATTTAATACTTTTTTGAATCTCTTGAAAATATTTTCTATTTTTGCCTCACACTTTGTTGTATAAAATGATTTTTTGAGTTTATTCTGATGAATCCATCATCCAGACATGTGTAGTTCAACAGTACAGGAGGTCTACAAGACACAGCACACTGGTGTGTAACAGAGCATAGAATACAAACTCGAGTTTGTTTGGGTCAGGCACTTTCAATGTTTCACAGTTGGCAATGCTGTACATTATCTACAAGATGCACTGCAGTAACACCAAGCCTCCTTTGATAGTACTTTTCAAACCTATGACCTCTACCGTGTAAAAGGACAAAGGTACAGATACATGGCAACACCACAACCTGCAAAAATTCCTCGAAACCACATACAATTCTAACTTAGTAATGTATCATTGTTCCTGGGTCTAAATCCTGGAAATACCTCCCAAAAGGAACCCTAGATGTCCCTACACCACAAGAACTACAGCAGTTCAAATAGGAAGCTCACCACAACTTTCTTTAGACCAAAGTGAGATGGACAACAAATGCTGGTCGAACCACGCCCATGAGTGAATAAAACAAACATGGACAGATAATGTCCAAATGGGCCAAGTTCTCATGACACTGTATTCTTCACTCACTGAACATCATCACCTGTTGCTGGTACCCAGCTCTGAACTGTATGTGAAAACATTTGTTGTTTTTATTGATGTTTTGTCCTTGTGTTGGAATTGGAAAAACAGCAGCTTTGAGATGCACTTTCTCAAATCCCTTGTTAAATATTATATGTAATTCATTGGGGTGGCATGGTGGCTCAGTGGTTAGCACTGCTGCCTCACAGTGTCTGTGATCCGGGTTCAATTCCCACCTCAGGCGACTGTCTGTGTGGAGTTTACATGTTCTCCCTGTGTCTGCGTGGGTCCCCTCCGGGTGCTCCGGTTTCCTCCCACAATCCAGGTCAGGTAATTGGCCATGCTAAATTGCCCAGAGTGTTTGGGTACATTAGTCAGGGGTAAATGTAGAGGAATAGGTCTGGGTGGGTAATCTTCGGAGGGTTGGTGTGGACTTGTTGGGCCGAAGGGCCTGTTTCCATACTGTAGGTAATCTTATCATCTGGTAGACCCCACCTCAAAGGTAATGTATGGTTCCTGGGACAAAAGGAACTTAGGAGCCTCACTTCTAAAGATTTGGTTTGGGTAATGTATCCAAATCAATTTTATTTTTCAATGAAGTAATTTTTAATGTTTAATTACTGTGCTAAGTTCAGAAACACAACAACCAATTTGTACGCAGCAAGCTCCTTATTACCACCCTGCTGTGAATACTTTAGACTACAATTATAACATTTACTGAATGACTCCTAAATGAAGAAGTTACTAACAATATATTACTTTTTGTAGCTTTTGTTTTAACATTAAGCAGCACTAAAACCAGTTATGGGTAAATTAAAAGGCAAATAATGCCTCAAACACAAAGGTACATTTCACTTTAAATAATTGATAATAATAAACGGAAATAGAGACATAGAGTCATACAGCATGGAAGCAGGTCCAACCAGTCAATGCTAACCATGTTCCAAAAGTATACTAGTCCCATCAGCCTGCTACTTTCTTATTCACATACTTATCCAAATTTCTTTTAAACATTATAACTATACCCATATCCACCACTTTCTCTGGCGGTTCATTCCACACATGAACCACTCTCTATATAAAAAAGTTGCCCCTTATATTCTTTATAAATCTTTCTCTTGTCATATTAAAAATATGCCCCTAGTTGTGAACTCCCCTACCCTAGGGAAAAGGCCCTTGTAATTCACCTTATCTATGGCCCTCCTGATTTTATAAATCTCAACGAGGCCACCTCTCAACCTCCTATGCTCCAGTGAAAATAGTCCAAGACTTCCAAGTTTATTTTTAAATCTCAAACCCTCCATTTCCATCAACGTCCTGGTAGTTTTTCTGAACCCTCCCCGGTTAAATTTTATCCTTCCTATAACAGGGCAAACTGTACACAGTTCTCTAGAAGACGCCTCACCAGCATCATGTACAACCTCAACATGATATCCCAACTCCTATACTCAAAGGTCTGAACAATAAAGGCAAGTGTGCTGTCTTCTTAACCACATGAGATGCAAATGTCAAAGAACTATGTTCTTGAACCTGTAGGTCCCCTTGTTCTACAACTCTACCCAGAGCCCTCCCATTCACTGTATAACTCCTGCCCTTGTTTGTTTTACCAAATGCAATACCTCACATTTATCCAAATTAAATGTGAAGGGTTGGTGTGGACCATCTGCCATTCCTCAGCCCATTGACCGAATTCATCAAGATCGCTTTGTAATCTTAGATAACCTTCTTCACTCTCCACTATACCACCAATTTGGTATCATCCGCAAACTTACTAACCATGCCTCCTATATTCTCATCCAAATCATTTATATAAATGATAAACAAAAGTGGACCCAGTACCGATTACTATGGAACGCTGCTGGACACAAGCGTCCTGTTTGAAAAGCAATCGACCACTACCCCCCTCTGTCTCCTACCATAAAGTCAATTTTGTATCCTATTAGCAAGTTCACCCTAAATCCTATGTGACCTAACTTTACTAATTAATCTACCATGCGCAATCTTGTCAAAGGCTTTACAAAGGTTCAAGTAAACAATGTCTATTGCTCTGCCCTCATTTATCTTTTTGATTATGTTACTTCCTTAAAACATTCAGCCAAATTTGTGAGACAGAATTTCCCTTGTATAAAATCATGCTGTCTATCCCTAGTTAATCCTTGCCTCTCCAAATACATGTCTTTCAGAATCACTTCCAATAACTTACCCACCACCGATGTTAGACTCACAGGACTATAGTTTGTAAGCTTTTCTTTACAGCCTTTCTTAAACAATGGCACAACATTAACCATCTGCCAGTCCTCAGGTACTTCTGTATTTATGGATGATACAAACCTTGGGCTTGTGCAACCCTAAGCATCTGTATTACTCACCACACAAATATGGCAACATGTGTATTGTCAGTCTTTCCATTTCAATCTCTGGTACATGAGACCTCTGATTTTACAATTCTATCAGTTTTACCCTCAAGTCGTGCTCAACACCAACTGTATTCCATCCATAAAAAACACCACAAGAGTTTGGGAATTTAATTTTTCTTTTTTATTACCAAACAGAAAATTGACTATTTTCCTGTGGCGAGATTGACTTGCTCCTAAACATAGCAGGAGTTTGAGAAACATATCCTACTCTACAACTTCTCTAGGTCTGCATCTATATCCTGTCTTAAACCTGCAGTTTTATTTTCTGTCTGCAATTGTCCATTGTGTCTGCTAGAGTCATGGCTTCTGTGTTATCTTTCTTTTTTCTGATTTGGAGATTCCAGTATTGGACTGGGGTGGACAAAGTTAAAAATCACACAACACCAGGTTAAAGTCCACCAGGTTTAATTGGAAGTACACTAGCTTTCGGAGCATCGCTCCTTCATCAGGTGGTTCATCACAATCGCTCCAAAAGCTAGTGCATCCAATTAAACCTGTTGGACTTTTAACCTGGTGTTGTGTGATTTTTAACTTCTTTTTTCTGGTACTTTTATCAAGTCACGGGAGAGCATGGATCTGTATTCCTTATTATTTCAGACATTTGCAGTTATTCCCTTTTTATTGATGCAAGCTTGACAAAGTCATTTCCAAATATTCTTAAAATCAATTACAAATGCCACAGACATTTTAAAGAAACTTCAAGTTCTCCTCATTGTGCTGCTTCCAGATCAATGGTTATCACATTGCCACAAACAACAATGAGTGGTGCTTTTTGTTTTAGTGATGTTTGTTGAGGGATAAATATTGGCCAGGAGACCTGGGGAGAACCCTGCTGTTTTCCTTTGAATTGGAGCCAAAGGGTATTTTACATCCAACAGAGAGGGCAGATGGGGCCTCAATGTATTGACCTCATCTGAGAGCTGGATGTGTGTTGTGGTGCTCAAGCATCCAACAGTAAAATTTCAGTGAATGATAAAATGTAATCACGTGTAAGAGAAACTGATCCTAAATCCTGAAAGCTGAGCCAAATGAAAAACTAAAAGCCTCTTGCAATTCCTTTTTAATGATAAGTTGTATTTGCCAAATTGTGTTCAATGATGTAAACCATTGAACTAAACAGAATAAGATCAGTGGAGCTTACTGAAGTCAGAGAGAGAGAAAATAGCCTCACAACATGTGAAACACCTTGTACTCAATAATTAGAGTTATAAAAACCCATTGGAACAAATGTCTGGATATCTCATTCTCAGGTGGGGATCACCTTTATTCAACCTAATCATGAATGATCAACCTTCAAAATAAATGTGGGTGATAATATCAAACAACACTCAGTTCATTCATATCAAGTTGCTTTGCTTTCTGGTGTTGCTCTTCATTCAATTGTTAGCAGTCTTGGTTCAAAGTCAGAAGCTCACAGTCTTAAGACACACTCCAATGACTTTCAGACAAGAAAACTGGACTGAGGGAGTGCAATACTGAGGGAGTACAGCACAGTCAGGTGTGCGCCTTTTGGATTCTTTTTCAGCTAAGATCCTCAGATGGACAGAGAAAAAAACCCCTTGGCAATCTCTCCAAAAGGAGCTGTGGAGTTATCTCTGGTTTTCTGGTCATTACTTACGTTTCAATCATTATAAAGAGACAAGGGACCAGGGTCATTTTTCTTTAGTCGTGTGGTTCGATGTCAAAGTCGGATTAGTTGAGGAAAACATAAGGGCAAGAGTTGTTTTCGGGTTTAGCATTACTTAAAAACAATGTCCATTATATATTACTCTTATGCACTTTGTATGGTATGATTTGCCTGTACAACATGCAAAATAAAACTTTTCATTGCACCCAGGTACATGTGACAATAATAAATCAAATCAAAAACATTAAGACTGAATATTGCAATTCTTGGTAATCAGAATTATGTCAGGCTGTGAATTGAGTGACAACTGCTACATATCTCATGCTGGTCAATTTATCCTTCATCTTCTTTGCAAGTTTTTCTCTCTTCTTCACACCTCACTGAATTTGCCAACGCGGTGCTCTTTATGCCCCGTGAGAAGCAGCTCTCTGAGATCATTTCAGGGTTCCTCCAGGCCAAACTCTCACACAGTAATCTTTGCCTTGCTGCCTGTGGAAATTGATGAGCTGTAGTACGTTAATTTGTCCAGCGATTGCAGTGTAATCCCTGTGAGGCTATCAGGAAGAAGATGAAGGGGGAGAAGAATAAATGGAAAGAAATCTATTCAACATTTTGCAATCCTGAAAGTTTTCCCAAAGCATACTCCTGCACTTTTTATATAAATGGAACAATTTAAACTGCACTGAGAGTTCAGCTGCATAGTACAATTGCTGGCATACTCAGTTTTGGCTGGTTTTAAATACAGCCATAGAGTCATACAACATGGAAGCAGACCCTTCTGTCCAACTCATCCATGCTGACAAAATTTCCCATACTAAACTGGTCCTACTTGCCTGCATTTGGTCTATATCCCTCTAAACCTTTTCTATTCATTTACCTGTCCAAATATCTTTCAAACGTTGTATCTGCATCTGTATTTACCATTTCCTCTGGCAGTCTATCCCACACAAGAATGACTCTCTGTGTGAAACTGTTGTTCCTCAGCTTCCTTTTAAATCTTTCTCCTCTCACTTTAAAAATATGCCGCCTAGTTTTGAACTCCCTCACTCTAGGGAAAAGACCTTATGTAGGTCCCTCATGATTTGATAAATCACATTAAGACCAGCTCTCAACATCCTATGCTCCAGGGAAAGAATCCCAGCCTATCCAGCCTCTTCTTATAACTCAAAATCTCAATTCCCAGTAACACCGAGGTAAATCCTTTCTGCACCCTTTCCAATTTAATAATATCCTTCCTTTGGCAGGGTGACCAGAACTGTTCAAAGTACTCCAAAGCAGCCTCACCAACATCCTGTACAACTGTAATATGATGTCCGAACTCCTACACTCAAAGCTCTGAGCAATGAAGGCAAAAGAGAGGTGTTTTTCTTTTGCCAAATGCAGGCAAACGGGACTAGTTTAGTTTGGGAAACTTGTTCGGCATGGATGGGTTGGACCGAAGAGTCTGTTTCTGTGCTGTATGACTCTATGACTTTTGCTTAGTCAGAGAGAGAGAGATACAGCACAGAATAGGCCCTCCAGCCCATCACATCCGTGCCCACCTACCCACTCTCTAGCTGTTATGACGTTTCAAGTATTCATCCACATACTTTTTAAAGGTTGTGATGTTTCCTGCCTCTACTCCCCACAAGAGAAAATGAGGTCTGCAGATGCTGGAGATCAGAGATGGAAATGTGTTGCTGGAGAAGCGCAGCAGGTCAGGCAGCATCTAGGGAACAGGAGAATCGACGTTTCGGGCATTAGCCTGAAGATGGGCTAATGCCCGAAACGTCGATTCTCCTGTTCCCTAGATGCTGCCTGACCTGCTGCGCTTCTCCAGCAACACATTTCCATCTCTACTCCCCACAAGGCAGGGATGATGTTTCTTGTGAACCTCCACAAAACCTTCTGCCCTTCACCTTAAAATTATGGCCCTTTGTTATTGATCCTTCAACTACAGGGAACAACTGCTTTCTATCCACCCTGTCCTTGCCCCTTACAATCGTATACACCTCTATCAGGTCTTCCCTCAACCTTCTGTGCTCCAAAGAAAACAACCCAGGCTCACCCAGCCTCTCTTCATTGCTGAATTACTCCATCTGAGGCAACATCCTGATGAATCTCCTCTACAGGCCCATTCTCTTGGGTGAGGATGGGCAGAGACAATGAGAGCTGTCTCCTGTTGCTTAGATTACATTCAGCTTCATAGTCTGCCTTTTAGACTGTGAGGTTTAGAATGAGGTTCCACACAGAATTATCTCTCTCCAGAGACTGTTATCATATTTACATCACGATTGATGTAGGTTTACTATTGACGTATTCCAGTATTAATTGTATTTCTTGTATTTTAGAGGGAGAGAAGGGGACAGGGAAAGTCTAGGACAGGGACATGTTATCATTCTCTAAGTGACAAAACCTGTGGGCTTTGTCAGTGTGAAAAGATACTCAACTGATGACGAAGATGTTGCTCTGACATTTACAGAGCAGGGGATAATAGAGCAGAAGAGAGATCACAGTGAAACACAAAATGACAAGGACTAGGATACAACACCTGTCAGCTGTATTTAGTAACCAGCAGTATATAAATGTTAATAAAGATTTACAACACTAAAGACATTGGGAGAAGCTTTCTTCAGGCTAAACCTAAACTGGGTGCGAGAGAGAAAGAAGACCTGGAGAAAAGGGAGAGGTCTCGAAGACAGTGTATGTGTAGACATCCAAAACCCAGAGATGAGTTGAAATGTTGTCAAAGAGAGCCACAGTAGCACAGCATAAACCAGGCTGGAGTCTCACTCCAGAGACACAAGGAAGGGTGTGTCCATCAGCACACAATGCCCTTGCTGCAGCATTACAGTGAGAGTTACCAGGGCAACCCAAGGTGCAGCATTGAAGTGCAGAAGCATCCTGAAAATGGATCAGAGACATATCATGAGGAGTCTTAGTGTTTGGCATGTGTCAGATTCCAATGCCCATGGATGTGAGGTGCACGTGATGCCGTGTAATGCACCCAGGATGTTGAGGCACAGCTTTCCAACATGGACCCCATTCAGAGCAAGTGGTGGGATGAATTCTCTAAGCACCCACTCTGGTTTCTTTGCTGAGATTTCCTGACATTGAGCTAGGAAATAGCAACCTATTTAATTCAAGTTCGGATAATTTGTTTCATTTTTAGCACTAAAGTTCCACTTTGTTATGACATTGAGAATGCTTAATTTTAATTAGTGAATAATGCAATTTTTGTGTTAAAAATGAGTGACAAACCTGGACAACATGACAACAGATGGGAGAACAAATTCTGTACTTTTCATCTCTAGTTGATTGTATCAAAGACAGCACTGTTAAATATAGGTTAAAACTGAAGTAATTATAAGAACTGGAACAATTTGTCTTATTAACTTGGTGTTTAATAACTTCATTGTTTGCCGGCAAGTTTTTCCACCCATGCATTTGGATGATAACTGTGGCAAAAAGATACCATGGTTTGATCATTAAGTTTCAACATCCACTTGTGTAGAAGGTCAAATGTTCTCACACACAACAAACATCTGTTTTAATTAATAACTCCCACTTATGGAGTCATAGAGTCACAGAGTTCTACAGCATTGAAATAGAACCTTCGGTCCAACTTGCTCATACCACCCACTTTTCACAATTTAACCTGCTCCCGTTTGCCTGCATTTGGTCCATCCAGGTACCTGTCCAAATGTTTCCTAAATGACAAAGTTGTACTCGCCTCCATTCCAGCCCATTCTAGACACTCTTCACCCTCAGTATGAAACAATTGCCCCTCTGAAACTTTCCCTCTCACCTTAAATCAATGCCCTCTAGTTTTAGACTCTCCTAACCTGGGGAAAAGTTGTCTGCTATCTATCTTATCTATGCCTCTCATGATTTTACTGATGTCTATAAGGTCACCCCACTGACTCCTATGCTCCAGGGAAAATAATCTCATCCTGTCCAACCTATCTTGATAACTCAAACCTTCTAGTCCAGGTAGAATCCTAGTAAATCTATTCTGCACTCTTTCTAGTTTAATAATATCCTTTCTGTAGTAGGGTGACCAGAACTGCATGTAGTACTCCAAATGTGGCAAAGTGAGGACTGCAGATGCTGGAAACCAGAGTCTCAATTAGAGTGGTGCTGGAAAAGCACAGCAGGTCAGGCAGTATCCTGATGAAGGGTTCTTGCCTGAAACATCAATTGTCCTGCTCCTTGACTGCTGCCTGACCTGCTGTGCTTTTCCAGCACCACTCTAATCTAAACCCATACTCCAAATGTGGCCTCACAGCTGCAACAAGATGTCCCAGCTCTGAGACTCAGTGCTTTGGCCCAGGAGAACTAGCATGCTGAAAGCCTTCTTCACGGTCTATGACTCCATTTTCAAGGAGCTATGAACCTGTATCCTTAAGATCTCTTTGTTTTATAACACTCCCCAGGGCCCTACCATTGACTGTGTAAGTCCTGCTCTGGTTTGTCTTACCAAAATGCAACATTTTGCATTTGTCTCAATTAACCTCCATCTGCCATTCCTCAGCCCAGTGGTCCAGTTGATCAAGATTTTGCTTAATTCCCAGATAACCTTCTTTGCTATCCACTATGCCACCAATCTTGGTGTTATCAGCTAATGTACTAACCACACCTCCTAAATTCTCATCCAATTTTCCCAGTTAATCAACTCTATTCTTTGAGTAAAAAGATGAACAAAGGCAACAAGAATAAATACACAATATCTCTGGAAAACGAGTAAATGCAGAATATATTTACAGAGATGCAGTTTGGTTTTTTAGTCCAAGTCTATTCATGGCCTGTACTCAATGACCAGGTCCTGAACACTTTTCCAATCCTGTCAGAGGTGTGCAATGAAATTACATTTGCAAATGTAATCTATCAGTTTTGCAAGGATATGAACAGATGATGGACTTGGAAATGGAAAAAGTGAGAGGCACTGGCATATTCATCAATCTATCCCAGCTACAATTATGGGGGAGGGGTGGAGGGTTACTTGCACTGACCTTAATATCAGGGTTACACTAGGCGCGTTTTGAAATTAATGGAAAAGATTGTTTGAAGTGAGTGTCTTGTTCAGATGAATCATCCAAAAGCTCACAAATGAATGCAACCCTACACTGCTGTTGACAAATGTTGCACTAGCCACAGAGATATCATAATTCATATAATCTTTGTTATTGATGTACGATGGTGCATAAAAACAAGGTGATCTTTTCTACTGTCAAAGCATAAAAATTACTGTGAAAAGTTTCATTTTTTCTCTCTCTATTTATCCAGAAAACATAAGCGACGCATGAAGGACTTTGCTACACAACACAAATCGACAGTAATAATTCTGTAAATTCTCATGGAAGGTATGAATTGTAAAGTCTGCAAACTCTGGAGGGAATTCAGTGCTTAGAATACTGATCTGTCTGTTGGGAGCAGAGCATGTTGGAGTGATACTCCTAGAAACTGCAGCCTGGAATCTAAATCCTGGGTTAACGGGCTAGGCTTGTAACTCAAATAAGCTATTAAAGGAAGAATCTGCAATAAGTGGATGAAATAGCCACATAAGGACAACAAGACAGCAAATGCAAAACTACTCAGGAGGATTGGACACAAACTCTCTCCTGCAGACTGAGTCATTTATTTCAATTTTGGTTCTGTCTAGCTTTTCAGATTCTATACCTCGGTACCTTTATACCTGAGATGGTGTGTAAGTAGCGACTTGCAAACTTTTCACTGTTCTCATCTGAGCACATGTGGCAATAAAACTAATTCTAATTATACCATTGCATTCCTGAGAGCACTGAGCCTTGCATTTACAAAATAAGTGAATACTCCTAACTGTTTGATATGCTGATGAGATGCAGTAACTGTCATCACAGGAAGTGATGCAATGCCACATAGTCTTCCTCTCTTTTCCAGCTTCATGGCTAGATGAAAGCATAGTAAGAACAAATTACTACAAATGGTGGAATCTGTGCTGAAGACAACAAATGTTGGAGATCACAGCGGGTCAGACAACATCCATGAGAGAGAAAGCAAGCTAGACTCGAGACATTAGCTTGCTGTCTCTCCACAGATGCTGTATGACCCGCTGTGAGCTCCAGCAATTGTTGTTTTCGGTAAAAACATCGTAGGTTGTTTCTTAAATAAGGCAAATCTTTTCTTTAGTGGCCTTTGCAATTACCCTTTGGCAACACAACAAGACAAAGACCATTAAGGTATTTTTAGCTCTGAGTGACTGGCCCAAATGACTGTTCTCCACATACGAGTCCCACCCAAATAATCACATATCGGCAGACGCTTTGACTACCACATCTGAGGCCAATCATCTCCTTACACAATATTGGCAAGCATGTGCTTATTTCTTCCTCCATTTGTCGCCAATTTTTCCCTTTTTTCCTCCCATTCCTCTGCTGGAGGGGGTGATCACTTTGTTCTATGAATTCCCTCGCTCAACTGGCCAAACTTTACCTGTCAGGTCTACATTCTGATAATATTATGAATCACCCTCTCCACATTACCCACCCCTGTTTTATTTTTCTATGATTGATATTGGGCACTTAGGTTGCATTTTTGTTTTCTTGATTTAGTTGTCGACGTTTTAAAAATCTGCTTGTCCACCAATCCTCACTCTCTTCTTGTGCCACATTCATTGTGTTCCCATTGAAATTTGGTATTCTTGCAAAACTGTCCTGAAGAGTGCATAACTGAAAGCTTCAATGGCAAGTCTTTTATGTCAGCAATCGTCAATTTTTAAAATTTGGCATCAGGACGTGGACATCAATTGTAAAGTCAGCACTTATTTCCCAAATTGCTATTGACGGCTTACTCGGCCACTTCAGAGGACATCTTCAGAGGACAGACTCAACACAGCCTACAAACCGACCGACTCCCACAGCTACCTAGATTACACCTCCTTCCACCCTGCCCCCTGTAAAAACGCCATCCCATATTCCCAATCCCTTCGCCTCCGCCGCATCTGCTCCCAGGAGGACCAATTCCAATACCGAACAGCCCAAATGGCAGCCTTCTTCAAAGACTGCAATTTCCCCTCAGACATGGTTGACGATGCTATTCACCGCATCTCCTCCACTTCCCACTCCTCCGCCCTTGAACCCCACCCCTCCAATTTCCACCAGGACAGAACCCCACTGGTCCTCACCTTCCACCCCACCAACCTCCGGATACATCGTATCATCCTCCGTTATTTCCACCATCTCCAAACAGACCCCACCCTATCAGCATTCCGGAGAGACCACTCCCTCCACGACTCCCTCGTCAGGTTCACACCCCTCACCAACCCAACCTCCACGCCCGGCACCTTCCGCTGCAACTGCAAGAAATGCAAAACCTGCGCCCCCACCTCCCCCCTCACCTCCCTCCAAGGCCCCAATGGATCCTTCCATATCCATCGCAAATTCACCTGCACCTTCACACACATCATTTACTGTATCCGCTGCACCTGATGTGGTCTTCTCTACATTGGGGAGACAGGCCGCCTACTTGCGGAACGTTTCAGGGAACACCTCTGTGACACCCGCACCAACCAACCCAACCGCCCTATGGCTGAACACTTTAACTCCCCCTCCCACTCCGCCAAGGACATGCAGGTCCTTGGCCTCCTCCATTGCCAGACCCTGGCCACACGACGCCTGGAGGAAGAGCGCCTCATCTTCTGCCTAGGAACCCTCCAACCACACGGAATGAATGTAGATTTCTCCAGCTTCCTCATTTCCCCTCCCCCCACCTTATCTCAGTCCCAGCCCCCGGATTCAGCACCACCCTCTTGACCTGCAATGTTCTTCCTGACCTCTACGCCACCACCCCCTCTCCGGCCTATCACCCTCACCTCCTACCACCTATCATATTCCCAGCACCCCTCCCCCAAATTTCCCCCCCCCACCCTTTTATCTCAGCCCGCTTGGCACACCAGCCTCATTCCTGAAGAAGGGCTTATGCCCGAAACATTGATTCTCCTGCTCCTCGGATGCTGCCTGGCCTGCTGCGCTTTTCCAGCACCACACTTTTCAACTCTGGTCTCCAGCATCTGCAGTCCTCACTTTCTCCTAACTGTAAGACAACCTAAACCTGGAGGTCATGGCTGGGCCAGATAGGCGGTATGGTGGATGCGTGGTTAGCACCAGGGACCCGGGTTCAATTCCATTCTCGGGTGACTGTCTGTATGGAGTTTGCAAATTTTTCCCTGTGTCGGTCGAGGCTTCCTCTGGGTGTTCTGGCTTCCTCCCACAGTCAAATAATGTGCAGGTTAGGTGGATCGACCATTGTCCATAGTGGTCAGGGAAATGCCATGGGAAATCCAGGGTTATAGGGCAGGGGTGTGGGTATGTGTGAGATGCTCTGCAGAGGGTAGGATGCTCAGAGGGTAGGTGAGGATTCAATGGCCTACTTTCACACTATAGAGATTCTAGACTGGATAAAGATTCTGAGTCCTTGTGCATAAATCACAAAGAAAGCTAGCATACAGGTTAAGTAGGTAATAGGGAAATCAAAAGTCACTCACTCTACTAAAAGACATCTATGGACCAGATTGTTGTTGTTCCTACTCTTCAGGAACATCAGTAGTGAGACAACCTTTCATTGCAGATTTGCTGAATTGATTGAACACTGGCCTGATGTCACATGGATCCCTGACAGACTATTTCTCCCCCTGATCAGGATGCTGAGGCCAATAGTAACAATTTATCATTGGTCTATCTGAGATTATTCAACACAGCACAGATTAATTGTTGGACCTTTAGCATTAGCATGACTCAGCCACATTGAATGGTGTATTCATTTAGTAAAACACCAGGAAAAGTTTTAGAGTTGAGAGAGTGGTGCTGGAAAAGCACAGCAGGTCAGGCAGCATCCGAGGAGCAGGAGAATCGACGTTTTGGGCATAAACCCTTCATCAGGAGCATGCCGGAAATATTGATTCTCCCGCTCCTCGGATGCTGCCTGACCTGCGTGCTTTTCTAGCACCACTCTGTCAAGTCTGATCTCCAGCATCTGCAGTCCTCGTTTTCTCCCAGGAAAAGTTTTAGAAAGAAAACATTTGCCTTTATTTTGTTCTGATTTCTTCGGGTGAGATGTGGACGAGAGATATTAGGTATTCAGAATGAAGGAGCAGCAGAGAGAGAGAGAGAGAGAGATTTACCACCCTCTGAGAAAATAACAGGAAGTTACATCACCATAGAAAATGATGTTACCACAGGAAATGACATCACCAACCCAATGAAACTCAAACATATAAATAGAAAGCGGGTTACACCACCAGTGCTTCACTAGGAGGTTCACTGAAGATGTTACTGAGTATCGCGATAAAACATCTGAAAATGAACCTTCCAGCTCAGTGAATAAACCTACATCTAGAGAGAGAGAGAGAGAGAGAGAGAGAGAAAGCTCAAGAGCCTACCTTGCAATAGGAAGGTATTATTAAACTGGAGAGAGTTCAGAAAAAAAATTACCAGCATTTTGCCACTAATGGAGGGTTTGAGATAGAAACATTGACTGGTTAGACTGGGGCTTTTTTTTTCACTAGAGTGTGGGAGGTTGAGGGGTGACCTAACTGAGATTTATAATATCATGAGGGGCTTGGATAAAGTGAATGACAAGGTTGTTTTTCCTCAGGTGGGGGAATTCGAGACTAGGGGGCATATTTTTAAGGTGAGAGGAAAGAGATTTTAAAAAAGACATGAGCGGCAATTATTTTACACAGAGGGTGGTTCGTGTTTAGAATGAACTTCCAGAGGGAGTGGTGGATGTGGGTACAGTTACGAAGTTTAAAAGGCATTTGGATAAGCTCAGGAATAGGAAAGGTTTGGAGTGATATGGGCCAAGTGCAAGCAGGTGGGACTAGTTTAGTTTGGGAACATAGTTGGCATGGACTAATTGGACCAAAGGGTCATCTTCTGTGCTGTATGGCTCTATGACTCTACGTAAGGATTAAGGACAAAACATTTCTGCTTGTGAAACTGTTCCTGTTCAAAGAAACCAGCTTTATCATTTAGCTAAATCCAAGAAGCAAATGTTTGAGTGAGAATTTCATCAGCACATACCAGTGTTACTAAAGAGGTTTGTAACAAAGGAGGCACAATGTGGTCTCTGTAACTGAATGAAACCATTTTAAATGCAACTCAAGGGTAGTAAGCTGAGAAAAATAATGCCTTTGAGTACTGTAAATGAAGAGTTGAACCTTCCTTTATTCTTTGAAGGTGACAGATCAATTAGTACTGAAGAAATTCCTTGTATTTCATCTACTTTTGTGAGGAACTCAGGTCTGATTGTTCCTTTCCCATTTCCCTTCTTTTGCTTTTCTGAACTCAAGTCAACAAAAAAAAATGGCTTTATTAAATGGATATTGACCTGGTGACCTCTATGAAAGGAGCCTGGAGGCTAGACACAATTTTTCCTTTGCTTGGTGTGCTGTGTGATTTAAGGTGATCTTAACACTGTTTTCTATTAACAAAGGCCAGCATCCCAGGAGCAGGAGTAGGCTAGTAGAAGCTATTGTTACAGCTGCCTTTAATGATGTGGACCTTGTTTATTATAATGGCAGCATTTGACAGGATGCTCACAATGCCAGTCGCTCATTTGCATCTCTGCACTTTGCTTTTCATTTTTGTGTAACGAATTTCAAATAAAAGGCACGTGGAACCAGACAACCCCTGTGGATGTAAAGGTTAATTTTGAGATGTTCACAAACAAATCTGTCGCCATTGTAAGTAACATTACATGTAAGTAATTTCTAGGCATTGAAAAGTAATAGAAATGCATCTACAGATAAATACATGTGTTTCAGGATTTGTGGATCTTACATCACCATGATAACAACTGTCCTTTCAAAGACCTACATGTTAAAACTATTTAGAGTCACACTTTTTTTAGATTACTTACAGTGTGGAAACAGGCCCTTTGGCCCAACAAGTCCACACCGACCGGCCGAAGCGCAACCCACCCAGACCCATTCCCCTACACCTAACACTACGGGCAATTTAGCATGGTCAATTCACCTGACCTGCACATTTTTGGACTGTGGGAGGAAACCGGAGCACCCGGAGGAAACCCACGCAGACACGGGAAGAATGTGCAAACTCCACACAGTCAGTCGCCTGAGGCGGGAATTGAACCCAGGTCGCTGGCACTATGAGGCAGCAGTGCTAACCAGTGTGCCACCATGCCACCCTATTATCGCAAAGTACAGCACAGAAACTGACCTTTCGGTCCAATTCATCTGTAGCAACCAGATATCGTAAATTAATCTAGTCTCATTTGCTAGCATTTGACCCATATCCCTCTAAGCATTTGCTGTTCATGTACCCATCCAGATGCTCACCAGATTCAATATCGCATTTAATAACTCTGGGGCTTGAGCTCTCCCATGTTCTTACTCCAACCCCCACAATCAGGCCTTGTTATCACATACGAGAGAGTGGTGCTGGAAAAGCACAGCAGGTCAGGCAGCATCGGAGGAGCTGAGGTTTATGGGCTGGGGGCCGAGAGATAAATGGGAGAGGGGTGGGGTTGGGGGGAAGTAGCTGAGAAAGCAATAGGTAGATGAAGGTGAGGGAGAAGGTGATAGGTTGGAGAGGAGGGTGGAGCGGATAGATGGGAAAGGTGACAGACAGATCAGGAGGGCAGTGCCGAGTTGGTGGTTTGAGCATGGGATAATGTTGGGGGAGGGTTCTCTTTGTTATCACATAGTCTGGTAGTACACACTACCCATTATTAGCCATTAACTGTCCTCATTATCAGCTAATCACCCTCTGAAACAGATCGTTATCCATTCCTTTGTCCGTCTAACTGCACCTTCCTCTCTTTGGGCTCTATCCTCATCTATCAGTGACTCCTTAGCCTGTCCCATCACCTTATCCTCTGCATATAGTCCAACAGTTTTTCTAGCTACCAACAGTTCTGATGAAAGGTCAGTTGACCTGAAAAGTTAACTCTGATTTCTCTCCACAGATGCTGCCAGACCTACTGAGTTTTTTCAGCAATTTCTATTTTTGCCTTTTAAATGTTGTAATTGTATCAGCCTCTGAAAAATGTGTTGCTGGAAAAGCGCAGCAGGTCAGGCAGCATCCAAGGAGCAGGAGGATCGACGTTTCGGGCATAAGGCCTTCTTCAGGGCTTATGCCCGAAACGTCGATTCTCCTGCTCTTTGGATGCTGCCTGACCTGCTGCGCTTTTCCAGCAACACATTTTTCAGCTCTGATCTCCAGCATCTGCAGTCCTCACTTTCTCCTAATTGTACCAGCCTCCACAACCTCCTCTGGCAGCTCATTCCATACCCGCACCACCCACATGTGAAAACGCTACCTGTTAGGTCTCTTTTAAATCATTCCCCTCTCACCTTAAATCTCTAGTTTTGGATTCCTCTACCACGGGGAAAAGACCTTGGCTATTCACGCTATCCATGTCCCTCATGGTTTTATAAACATCTGTAAGGTCACCCCTCAGCCTCTAATGCTCCAGACAATTCAGCTTCTCACTCTAGCTTAAACCCTCCAACCCTGGCAACATCCTTTAAATACTTTTTTTTTAAAAAGTGTAAAACTTGGATGAAGGAAGTGAATATATTACCATGAAGTTTGCAGATAACACAAATATAGAAAGACAATTGGAGAGGAGGACACAAAGTCCTCTCAAGGATCTAGGCTGGTTAGAAGGGTAGGCAAACACTTGGCAGATGGAATACAATGTGAGAAAGTATGGGTTATGCACATTGATAGGAAGAGTAAAGGAGCTGACTATTATTTAAATGGAGAAAGACAGCAGAAAGCTGCAGCACAGCTGGATTTGAGGGTCCACGTGTATAAATCATAAAAAATCTACCATACAAGTTACAGCCATAGAGTCATAGAGTCCGACAGCACAGATACAGGCCCATTGGTCTAAACTGGTCCATGCCAACCAAAATGCCCACCCACACTAACCCCATTTCCCTGCACTTGGCCCATATCCTTCTAAACATTGCCTATCAATGTATTTGTCCAAATACCTTATAAATATTGTTAATTTACCTGCCTCGACCACTTCCGCTGGCAGCTCATTCCATATGCATACCACCCTCTGTGTAAAAAGGTTACCCCTCAGGTTCCCTTTTATTCTTTCCCCCTAACCTTAAACTGATGCCCTCTAGTCCTTGATTCCCCAACTCTGGGAAAAAGACTAACTGCATTCACCCTATCCATGCCTCTCATGATCTTCTATAATATCCCCCTTCAGTTTCCAACACTCTAAAGACAAAAGTCCTAGCTTGCCCAGTCTCTCGTATTTGACATTTCCACCCTATGTTCGATAGGTAATAGGGAAGACAACTGGAATATTGGCCTTTATTTCAAAGGGAATGGCTTATAAAAGTAAGCAGGCTTTTCTAAAATTATTCAAGGCACTGATCAGACTACACCTGGAATAATGTGAACAGTCTAAGTTCCTTTATCTCAGGAAAGATGTACTAGCATTGGAGGCTGTCTAGGGAAAGTTTACTGGGCTGATACCACGTATGGAGGGACGGTCTTGTGAGGAGATGTTGAGTAGTTTGGTCCTGTACTCTTTGGAGTTTAGAAGAATGTTATATGATCTTATTGAAACAGGAAGAGGTTGAGAGGCCACCTCTGCTTATGAGGTGGCCTAGGACCAGAGGGCACAACCTCAGAGTAAGGGGTCACCCATTTAAGCCAGAGGTGATTAGAAACTTCTTCTCTCAGAATGGTAAGTCGTTACCACAGAGTGGTCACAGATTTAAATGGAGAAAGACAGCGGAAAGCTGCAGCACAGATGGATTTGAGGGTCCTCAGGTATAAATAAAAAAAAAACACTCTCTTGAGTCATAGAGTCAGAGAGTCATTGAACCCTACTTTTCTCTCAGGTCTGTGGCATTAAGAATACTCAAGGCTGAGGTAAACAAATGACTTTGCTTGGGTTGAAGTATATCAGCTGTTAGAGGAGTTGGACAAATTGGAGCATTGGAGGCTGGGGGGGTAGCCTGATAGATGTATATGAAATTATGAGAGGCCTGGATAGGCTGGATAATTGGAGTCTATTTCCCAGAAAGAGATATGTTAAGTACCAGGGGGCAAAGGTTTGAATTGAAGGGGGGTGGAATTTAAAGGAGCCAGGTCATTTCTCTACAGAGGGTGGTAGGTGTCTGGAACACGCTGCCAGGGAGGGTGGTAGAAGCAGATACAATAGCAGCATTTAGACAGACACATGAACAATCAGGGAATAGAGAGATACAGACCATATGCATTTGGTGGGATTAGTTTAGAACGGCATCTTGTTCAGCGCAGACATGATGGGCTGAAAGGCCTGTTCCTTTGCTGTTCTCTGTTCTATAGTCCAATCAGTAAGGGAATCAAAGTATGAGGAAAAGGCAGGAAACTGGAGTTGAGGATAATCAAATCAGTCATGTTCCCATCAAATGGTGGAACAGACTTGATGGGCTGAATGGCCTACTACAGCTCTTACAACTTGTGGACTGAAAATTCTTCAATCGCATTTGTTATTGGTTGCTAATTGAGTGAGTATAATGCATCAATAAATTAAAAAAACACTTCAATATACATCTCTATATATTTAATGACTGTTTCAAAAGCTCATGAAAAAAAAACAGCAAATGTGACTGAGAATGTCACTGGACATAACAATTGCCTTTTCGGAGTTTCTCAGAAATCAATGTCAGTCAGACTACGTACTTCCCGATGGGTCTGGAAAGCTAAACTTCTGAGTTATATCCTGCCATAGGAATGATGGTCTCCAAAACAAAATAGAGTTGTTGATTACACCTACTCAGTAAGAAGATGCATCAATGACTTTCCAGTTAACCGAGGATGAGTCATAGACAGTTGGTGATCTGTTATTCACGCTTTCACCTCAATGACAGCAGTTTCTATTATCTATTCATAGAATGTGGGCATCTCTGGCATTTATTGCCCAACCCTAATTTCCCCAGCGGTCTGTTTAGCATCAACTACGTTGCTGTGTGTCTGGAGTCACACGTTGACCAGACCAAATCAGAAGTCACACGACATCAGCTTATAGCCCCACAGGTTTGTTTGAAATCACACAAGCTTTCAAATAAATCTAATGGACTACAACCTAGTATCATGTGACTTCTGACTTTGTCCACCCCAGTCCAACACTGGCACCACCACATCATAGACCAGACCAAGGAAGGATGACAGTTACCTTCCCTTAAGGATATTAATGCATCAGACAGTATTAGATTTTTTAGATTTTAGATTACATTACAGTGTGGAAACAGGCCCTTCGGCCCAACAAGTCCACACCGACCCGCCGAAGCGAAACCCACCCATACCCCTACATTTACCCCTTACCTAACACTACAGGCACTTTAGCATGGCCAATTCACCTGACCCTGCACATCTTTGGATGGTGGGAGGAAACCGGAGCACCCGGAGGAAACCCACGCAGACACAGGGAGAACGTGCAAACTTCACACAGTCAGTCGCCTGAGGCGGGAATTGAACCCGGGTCTCTGGCGCTGTGAGGCAGCAGTGCTAACCACTGTGCCACCGTGCCGTCTTTCCTGACAATTGATAATGGTTTCATGGTCATCATTAGATTCCAGGTTTTGTTTTAGAAAGTACAATGGAATTCAACTATGGTTAGATTTGTATCTGGGTTCCCAGATATTACTTGGGGCTCAGTGGATTAGTAGTTTAGTGATAACACCACTAGGCCATTGCCTCCTTAACCTTCAAGGTAGCTTCTTCTCATGACACCCCCAGTACTGAATCGAAATGCCTTTTAATCACAAAACAAAAACAAAGAACTGCGAATGCCAGAAATCAGCAATACCCCTGGACACAATGGAATAATTTTTAAGCCATCTTGAAAATTAGGCTAATCCACTTAAAGTGCACACATTTGGACTGTGGGAGGTAACCAGAGCACCAAGGGAGAACTTATAAACACCACACACAGACAGACGGTCACACAAGACTGGAATCAAATCCAGGTCCCTGGCGCTGTGAGGCAGCAGTACTAACCACTAAGCCATCATGCAAAGCAAGGATGTGGATAAACTGATCCCCCTCATTTGTTTTGTTGTAAAAAGACTATACGTATCGTTTTCCATTCCTTTTCCCCTGTTATGTTTGTAAGCATTCCTTTGTTAAGAAGTATTTCCCCGGTCTCTAGGAGTGTGTGAGAAGCTAACCCTGGTTTAAATTTATTGCAATGCTGTTGTCGACCTTAAAAGAAATTAGAGTCCACAAACAGGGGAAAGCTGCCCCTATTATTTAACAAGAGTCAGAAGTCACACGACACGAGGTTATAGTCCAAAAAGGTTTATTCGGAATCACAAGCTTACAGAGCGCTGCTCCTTCATCAGCTGAAGTAACTTCATCTGACGAAGGAGTAACACTTCGTAAGCTTGTGATTTTGAATAAATCTGTTGGAATATAACCTGGTGTCCTGTGACTTCTGACCTTGTCCACTCCAGTCCTACACCGGCACATCCACATCATTTATAAAGGGAGAATAATTAAATCACAATCTGCTTACTGTCAGTTGGCAAGAATTGTAACGTGGCATTGTGCTGGTAATAAACATTTTTAGATTTAGATTTAGGTTTTATTGTCATGTGTACAGGATACGAGAGTACAGTCAAAAGTTTACAATGTCTCCACGCACTGCACCATCTTTGCTACATTGTACCTTGGTACAAAACCTTAGCAATAGAAATGGAAAAGTAAAGAAATTAAAAGGTTCAGCATTGAGTCTTTTCAGGCTAAAAATAATCTGAAATATTTTTATTCATACTAGATCACCATTGACTTTGTAATATTTCTGATTTTGTTTTAAACATCAAATATTTGGCATGTTTAAAAAAAACAGATTTCTTCCATCTCTGTTTCCTTCTTTCTCCAGCTCATGCCTCTTGTTACCAGGTAACAAACTTCAGCCATTTTAATTGTGTCAGTACTCTTCAATGCCCCTGTGAATGTGGCAGGAAAGAGGTGTGGATCGAGTTAGGCATGTTTGTCTTCTCTCTGAAACGTAGTGGCTGGAACATTTGCCATCTAACATTCTGACAGAGAAGTGACAAAACTTACTCAAACGAGGAAGGTAGCTTAGAGTGACAATGAACACTGGGACCTTAATCTACGATTGCTGGACCAATAGGTGGCTTTGCACCATTTGAACTAATGAGCTACATGCCTGCATGGTAGACTTTCCAACAGCAGAATGGAATGGGGCGATGTCTGAGCGTGGACTGTCTAAAGAATGAGTACACAAGCTACTCTCTGTTATATCCTTACTTTTGTTTGAGAAATTGATGGTGAGATTTCTGATCCTTCAGCTGTGAAAGGCAACTTTGAAATGAATGCAAAATGGACCAGATCAACACTTTGACCCACGAGATGCACTATTGTGAGAGATTTTTCTCTTGTCTTGCGGTTGAATTTTGTTTAGATTAACCTGACGCCTTTGATGTTAGGCCCGCGGACCAAGTCAAATAGTTTGTTTTCACATTGACATTTTCACTATTGTGAATACTCTGGTGGTGTTGCTAATCCATCTTGTTCTGTTGTTGCCAAGTAAACTTTGTAATTCCAATTCAAATCTCCTGGCAACACTAAAAGTGTAAGTTTACCCAAACCCAATATTTTGAATCGGCAGCCACTTTTACTCCAGCACACCATCAGATTTTACTCCTACCTCGTCTATAAATTAGTAACAGCTTCACTGCACAGGGGAATATTTCTTGCACTGCTGATCTTTCTTTTCTTAGATGGTTAAAAAAAGAAGTACTTGCCACTGTCATGATCTCAGGTCATCTGAAAATGCTTTACAGCTAAGTCAAGATCACTGAGGAGTTGTCACTGTTGAACTAAGATAATCAGCCCTCAATTGAGGCATAGAAGTCTCCCAAAAATTAGAATAATGACCGGATAGACAATTTTTCAAGACATTTGCCGTTTGACATTAATTTTGACCAGGATGCTGGGGAGAGTGTTGTAGAATATTTTATAATTAACTGAATGGGAAGTTAAAAAATCCCAGCACCTTTCCCTTATGAACAGGAGCACTACCAGACTCAAAAGGTTAATTCTGTTTCTCTCTTCACAGATGCTGCCGGACGCGCTGAATTTCTACAGCAAATTCTGTTTGCTTCACATTTCCAGAGACAAAAAAAACTGCAGATGCTGGAAATGTGAAATAGACAGGCAGGAGGCTGGAAGAGCACAGCAAGGCAGGTAGCATCAGGAGGTGGAGAAGTCAACGTTTCAGGTGTAACCCTTCTTCAGGACTGAAAGGTTACATCTGAAACATTGACTTCTCCATCTCCCGATGCTGCCTGGCTTGCTGTACTCTTCCAGCTTCCTGTTTATCTATTTCACATTTCCAGCATCCACAATATTTCAACTTGATTCATGGTTTAATACTGTATCTGACAAACTGTATTGGAGAGTAGTGTCAGAGTTTTGTGCTCAAGATTCTGGTGTGGAAACCATCATCTTCTGCCCTTCGAGGTCAGACTGTTGAACAATGACTGACACAAGCTGCGTCTGCTCAGTCAAAGAGATGTACAGCATGGAAACAGACTCTCCGGTCCAACTCGTTCATGCTGATCAGATATCCTAACCTAAACTAGTCCCATTTGCCAGTACTTGAGCCCATTTCTCTCTAAACACTTCTTATTCATGTACCATTCCAGATGCCTTTTGTATTATGTAATTGTGCCAGCCCCCATCACTTCCTCTGGCAGCTCATTCCATACACGCATCACCCTCTGTGTGAAAAAGCTGCTTTTTAAATTTTACTCTCTCTCACCCTAAACCTATGCTCCCTTGTTCCAGATTCCCCACCCCAGGGAAAAGACCTTGTCTATTTACCCTATCCATGCCCCTCAAGATTTTATAAACCTCTTATAAGGTCACCCCTCAGCTTTCGATGCTCCAGGGAAAACAGTCCCAACTTATTCAGACTCTCCCTATAGCTCAAACCTTCCAATCCTGGCAACATCCCTTGTATATCTGACCAAATGGTCAGAGAAAGAAACCTACTGGTAATGAAAACCAATCTTACGGTGGGAATCACGCAAGGGTTACTGTGCAACAATGCAGCTAATCTCTTTCATTTAACCAGTTATGGTGGTACATGCCACAGTCCCGGGATACTCACAGAATCCCTACAGGCCCAACAAGTCCACACTGACCCTCCAAAGAGTAACCCACACAGACCCTTTCTCCTACCGTATTATCCCTATATTTACCTCAAACTAATGCACCTAACCTACATATCCCTGAAACTATGGGCAATTTAGCATAGCCAATTCACGTAACCCACACATCTTTGGACTGTGGGAGGAAACCGGAGTACCCGAAGGAAGCCCATTCAGACACAGGGAGAATGTACAAACTCCACACAGAGAGTCACCCGAGGCTGGAATCGAACCAGGTCCCTGGCGCTGTGAGGCAGCAGTGCTAACCACTGACCGTGTTAACCATTTGCACACATGGACACTCCACCTTGGAACCATTGACAGTGACGGTCATGTGGACAAAAAGCTCAACTCGGCTTCTATCCTGTGCTTCAAACTAGCTGTGCCAATGGAAAGACCTATTCCAAATAATGACTGAGGCCCGGCAGTCACTGAACTGCAATCTGCTCAGTTGGCAAATCATCGCTGAGTGTTGCAAACGCTAATTAACTGCCTGCTAAACCACTTCGTAAGTGTGAGATCAATGCTATCGTGGGTAAAGAAGGATTGCTCAAGATCGCAGTCTTATTGTTAATGTAAAAGTGGGGAATGAAACTGAGGGGGTGATTGTTGAGTTGGGTTGAGTTGACACTGCCTCATGGACACCTTGTGATTTTAACTGTCAAACTTGGCTCTCGTACTTTGGCTATTGGCCTTGCTCCTGGCAATCTTCATGCTGAGAAAGCTGTAGCTCCGGTGTATCAAACAATAATTAGGAACTTAAGAAAATAACACTCCAATTTCTAACCACTTCCTGTTGACATTCAATGGTGTTACCATCGCTGAATCCTCCGCTATTATCATCCTGGGGTGGGGTGGGGTGGGGTGGGGGTGGTGGGGTGGGGAGGGGTGGGGGGGGTTCCATTGACCAGGAAAAACTCAGGATTCACAACATAAACACAGTGGCTATGAGAACTGTTCAGATATTAGGAATACTGCGTTGAGTAACTCACCTCCTGACTCCCCAAAGCTTGTTCATGAGGCACAAGTCAGGAGTGTGATGGAATACTCTCCACTTGCCTGGGTGGGTGCAGCTCCAACAACTCTCAAGAAGCTTGACACCATCCAGGACAAAGCAGCCGCTTGATTGGCACCACACCTACAAGCATCCACTCCCTCTAATACCGACACTCAGTAGCAGCAGTGTGTACTATCCACAAGATGCACTGCAGAAATTCACCAAAGATCTTCAGACAGCACCTTCTAAACCTATGACCACCTCTAGCTAGAAGGACCAGCACAGCAGATACATGGGAACACCACCATCTTGTTCAGCTACCTGACAATCAATCAGTTGTTGGCCGCAGAAGGCCTTTGTCATCGATAGCTGGTCACTAGCCCACAGGCCAATAAGCTATTTGTTGCCGACTGAATCACCATCTGTGCATGCCATTGACTCCAGCTCTTCTGCATCTTTTCCTACTGCTGCTTGAACCAGCAGCTGTGCAAACAGTGCTTACAATAAGTCCGAGGTTATTTGCTTTCAAACCATACAGTAATCCTTCAGAAATCTTGGTTCTTAATGCAATTCATTCCTTATATTGGTCCAAAGTCAAAAATACAGAAATAAAATCATGGTATTCATATATCATAAATGTAAATCAAGTCTTGGAGGGAAATGGTTTCAATCCCATCATGGCAGGTGGCGAAATTTGAATTTAATCAAAATCTGTAGTTAAGCCTATGATATAACTGATGATAGATATAAATATTAACTGGTTCACTGATGTCCTTTAGGGGAGGAAATCTGCCAACCTTACCTGGTCTGGCCCAAATGTAACTCCATGTGATCGGCTCTTAACAATCCTCTGGATAATTAGGAGATGGGTAGTAAGTGGCAGTGGTTAGCACTGTGGCCTCACAGCGCCAAGGACCCGGGTTTGATTCCAGCCTCATGTGAGTTTCCTCCCGCATTCCAAAGGTGTGCAGGTTAGGGTAAATTGGCCATACTAAAGTGTTCAGGGATGTGTATGTTAGGTGCATTAGTCAGGGGTAAATATAGGATAGGAGAATGGGTCCGGGTGGATTACTTTTCGGAGGGTCTGTGTGGATTTCTTCGGCCAAAAGGCCTATTTCCACTCCGTAGGGATTCTATTAAAAAAAAGTGCTGCTTAACCAGTGACACCAATGTTTCATGAGTGAATATATAATACACAATTAAAAAAAAATCAGAGTTTTTAACTTCTAAGCAGGACTCTGATGAGCTGGAGGATACTGAAGGCAGAACAACATTATGATGCCAATGTGTGAGATTCAGCATATTGCTTCAGGGAAGGATAATCCACAGTCTCATCAACACAAATGCCAGGGCATCTGGTGGGAAGTGACAGAATAATCTAGATCGCAGGAATTAACAAATTAATTGAGTCCGCAGGAGTTCAAACCTTGCCAGAGATGATCGGAAAAGCCAGATTTGCTACTTATTTTGCAGTGAATCTGGGTTCAGTGTATGGTAGATGTGTAATGGCCCATTGAGTCTGACACTGTGGAGATGTCCATCATTCATGTGTATTGTAAATTGTAAAAAGAGAAACCAATTATCAGCATAACTAGGGCAGTAATGGATGCAAAATATAACTAATTGATCAATGCTTGTCATTCACCCAAAAGCACTTTTCCTTTTGTTTGGTGCTCTGCTCAATCAATATGATGTTTATTGTTATGTGGATGTTGCAGAGTAGTAGTAATGACACAAAATGGTATCTTATCGCCAGTGTTAACATGCTCTAAAAGGCACTAATTGAGCAATAATGCCATTGTTCACAGGCCGATTAAGGCCTAACACTCCTCAGTGATAAACTTTGCCCTGTCAATTATTATACCATTCGTTTTGGCACAAACACACAAAGAGGAATCCCACTTTTGTTCTCATTGTCAAATAGTTTGTTAGAAAAATTCATACAAGTAACCTCACCTTCCTGTTTTGCTTTAGTACCCTACCAAATCTTATTAGGGGCTGAATTAAGGGAAGGTAGCACAAATATTTTAACAACTTGTCATTGGAAGCGACCTGCATTTTTAAACAGCCTGACTGCTTGACACTTTAAATCTATTGAAATTTAATCAGCGTTAACATCTGATAATTGCGGTAACTATCGGTAACTGACACTTCCTATATCAGTTCCTTCCTGAACTGCCAATATTAAAGCATATTTGTATTTATAGCGTCAATTATTCACAAAGATAAAAGTGTAGTCTCACACCACAATGAATCATACATGCTATTTGCAAAACATTATCCGAGGTCGTTCAGAGAACTGAGGCAGGTACAAAATGGATCCCCGGCCACGAGGCTGAATAAATTATCCGAATGAGAAATGGATGAATAATAACAGAATTATTCAATACGCTTTGCCCAGGAGGGTGGTAAAGCAGAGATTTTGCAGTGAAAAATGTTATTGTGTCGTACACTAGATGCGAATAATTGTAATTAAAAAGGAGCTGCCAAGGATCAAACACACGGAATGCTAAACAGTCAACTCTCGACTTGTCGCTAGCACCTCCAGACAATTAGCTCTGAAATATTTCTCTTTTGTTTAGGGCTCTTGTGTGACATCCCTTTATTCTACCATTTCACCAGCTGCACCACAAAGTGTATTCTTGAGGGCACTGTGAATTCGTCCAGCAAGGGTAATGTGGCAGCTTATCTTTTGCTGGTGTCTGTTCTAATTAGAAGCAACATTTCATTTTTTTGAAAGAAGAAATGTTACCTTTCACATTTTTTCTGCCAAAACTTATCCAGACAGAAATTCTTGGCCATTCTCCTGCACTGGATCGTACGTTTTGCTGTTCTTTGTGTGTCAGCATGTCCCACAGAGAGTTGGGTTCTATTAAGAACCATGTATTAAAATTTATTTGCAACACTAATTAGGCACGCTAGGGCAACTAAGATAACTAAGCATGGACAATAAATGATGGCCCAGCCAACGACAAGTGGATCCCACAAATGAATTAAAAAACACCGCTACAATATTACAGACTTACATATATCATTTGTGTTTTGTGTTTATTGATGTTACTTGACATTTCATGTACCTAGCTGACTGACTGAATGCACTATACTTATTCCAATACATAGGCGAAAGTGAGGACTGCAGATGCTGGAGATCAGAGTCTAGATTAGAGTGGTGCTGGAAAAGCACAGCGGGTCAGGCAGCATCCAAGGAGCAGGAAAATCGACGCTTCGGGCAGAAGCCCTTCATCAGGAATTCCTGCCTATGTATGGTGGCGGTCATCACTATTCATTTCATATATTTTATATTGAATATACCAGCCCACACTACCCCACAGAGAGAGTGTCCCACTCTGAGCTGCACCAGCCCACACAATCCCCCAGAGAGAGTGCTCACTCTGGACTACACCAGCCCACACCATCTCCCAGAGAGAGTGTCCCACTCTGGGCTGCACCAGCCCACACAATGTCCGAGAGAGAGTGTCCCACTCTGGGCTACATCATCCCACACCATCCCCCAGAGAGTGTGTCCCAATCTGGGCTACACCAGCCCACACCATGTCCCAGAGAGTGTGTCCCACTCTGGGCTACATCATCCCACACCATCCCCCAGAGAGAGTGTCCCACTCTGGGCTACACCAGCCTACACCATGCCCCAGAGAGAGTGTCCTACTCTGGGTTACACCAGCCTACACCATGCCCCAGAGAGAGTGTCCTGCTCTGGGTTACACCAGCCTACACCATGCCCCAGAGAGAGTGTCCCACTCTGGGCTACACCAGCCTACACCATGCCCCAGAGAGAGTGTCCTACTCTGGGTTACACCAGCCTACACCATGCCCCAGAGAGAGTGTCCTGCTCTGGGCTTCCCACTGCAGGCCGAAGCGAGTGTCCTGCTCCAGGCTACCACTACACGTGGGAGCAAAAGCCGTGTTCCGGGTTTCCCAGGCCGACCGACCGAATCGGTAGCCCTGCTGCCTCTGAAGACACTGCTGCCGGTCCAGAGTCCATCGAAACCACCTCCAGTCGAAGAGTTCTCTTTATCAGGTCAGTTTGAGAAAATATAGAAAGAGAAGCAGGAAATAGAAAAAAAAATAATTACAGACAAACCTGGCCACAGGATCCCATTCACTGTCTACTCTGCTGCCGTCATCTTGGGTACAGATTATCCCAGAGCAGGTTAATATAGATGCCTAAGGATACCAGACTCAAAATATTAACTCCATTTCTCGCTTTGTCTCCACAAATGCTGCCAGACCTGCTGAGTTTCTCCAGCACTGTGTGTTTGAATATAGATGCTAGTCAGATAGCTCTCTTCCCATGAGTGGGAAAAGACCAGCCTCAATCCAATGTGGAAGAATGTGATTTCTCCAAAACAATTTGGTCAATTTTCTTGCCTCATCCACACTGCAGAACATCCTTTATTCATTTCATTTTATCTGGATTCAAGTAGCCTAATATTTTCCTTGCTAGTCTTCCTAATACAATTGCTGACTTGTTAAAACTTCACTGCATCCTCATCATCTTCACTATATGTTTGCTTTGCACTTCCTTATCCACTGAATGTGGGCGGCACGGTGGCACAGTGGTTAGCACTGCTGCCTCACAGCGCCAGAGATCCGAGTTCAATTCCCGCCTCCGGCGACTGACTGTGTGGAGTTTGCACGTTCTCCCCGTGTCTGCGTGGGTTTCCTCCCACAATCCAAAGATGTGCAGGGTCAGGTGAATTGGCCATGCTAAATTGCCCGTAGTGTTAGGTAAAGGGTAAATGTAGGGGTCTGGGTGGGTTGCACTTCGGCGGGTCTGTGTGGACTTGTTGGGCCGAAGGGCCTGTTTCCACACTGTAAGTAATCTAATCTAATCTAAATCTAAACTCCAAATTGAAGCAGAAAATGCTGGAATTATGCAGCAGCTCTGAAAACACTGCATGATAAAGGTCCTGGGGAGTATGGCCGAACAAAGGGACATTGGACCACGTTTCCATGTTGTATATCTCCATGATTCCATAAGCATCCACAGAGTGAAATAAAAACTGGTCATACTGTAGATGCTAGAAATGAGAAACAAACTTTCCAGAAATTGCTGGGAAACTCAGCAGGTTTGGCAGTATCCATGGAGCAAAATCACAGTTAACGTTTCAGGTCGAGTGACGCTTCCTCAGAACAGAATGAAATAGGTTGGAAAGATCCTTCTTTGTGAGTGGGTGGGAATGGAGTCAGATCAAACATGTCTAGGCGCTGGTTGGAGTATCTGCAGGTGATACTGAGCATCCCGGTTATCCATCCTTCATGAATATGTATAACTTCTCTAAAACAGAGTGCTAATGCACATATGGTGGGAAATATTCTTGATTTGTGAAGATAAAAGAAGATAGAAAGATATAAAGTATGCCAGCTGGCTTTCGGTCTGATGTGTTGGTACACATAGACAAATGTCACTAGAGACGGATAGTCGTCATTAAACACGTGTAGTTGTCACTGGGATCTTTTCAGAAACATTTTATTCCGAAGATATCAAGAAGCTGTCTTTCAGAAGAATAACCACATCAGTTTTCAGCTTTCACACTGGACTCTTAGAAGGCTTTTAAAAACAAATGAGTGAGGACGTTTTGTGTGACTCCTCTAAACAGTTAATCCAACAATTGAATTCCAAACAATAATAAACAGCTGCAACTTCTCAGCAGACATGTGACTTCCAATTAGCTTAAGACATGTGACTTCCAACTAGTGTCTTTTAAAAAAAAGTTTTCTTTTAGCGAGCATTATAGTAAAAATCCATACCTCCCAGTCTTTCAAATAAGCAATTTTCACAATCCCTTAAACATGAGCTCTCAAAAACAATTAATAATTGAAACACCTTCACAACGAAATGAAAAGGACGGTGACTGTATGAAACTTGGACAGGTCAGTGACTACAATTCGTTTCAAATGAGCACGTTACTTAACTTGTGAGATTGCTTCATCCGAGGTGTTACACATAACTACCCAATGACATAGTTCAACAAATAATTTGCATTATAAATGAAACCAAATATTTGGTGAAAAGAGTGAATATGAATTCCAATGACCCAACAGCTACTTAGTAAAATAGCATTATACAATAGCAAGAGATGAGGAGATAAAACTCTGTCTTTCTCATTTAAACTGGTACCTGGATGTCTATTCAGTTCAATTCTAACCGCCACATTAGAGGAAGGATGTGGAGGCTTTGGAGATGGAGCAAAAATGGTTTACCAGGATGCTGCCTGGATTAGAAGGTATGAGCTGTAAGGAAAGGCTAGGAAAACCCAGGTTGTTTTCTCTGGAGCAACGTAGACTGAGGGGAGACTTAATAGAAGTCTATAAAATTATGAGGTGTGCATAGATAGGATTGATTCTCTGAACCCTTTCCTGCAGAGTTGAAATGTCTAGAACTAGGGAGCATGCATTTAAGATGAGAGGGGGGAAATTCAAAGGAGATGTGAGGGGCAAGATTGTATTTTTAAACAGAGAGTGGTAGAAGTCTGGAACATGCTGTCAGGGGTGGTGGTGGAGCAGATATGATAGGGGCATTAAAGGGACTTCAAAATAAGCACATGAATAGGCAAGAAATGGAAGGATATGACTAAGGGCTGGCAGAAGGGGTTAGTTTATTTTGATAACACATTCGGCACAACATCGTGGGCAGAAGGGCCCGTTCTCGTGCTGTACCATTCGATGTTCGATGTTCATGAGGTGTATATCTGTTTCCTGCTGACTGTTAACTTGCTGTGTTAAATGAATCTGGGAATATCTCAGTACCCTTACAAAAACCTGAATACCCCCAAGAGAAAATGGGCCAGTTATTCAGAAGAAATTGTGACTAAACATTGAGCCTGCACAGAAGGATCAAGTGCATTGCTTATTGATTGACATCAGTGCATTCCTCTCCTTACATTTCTTCTCTTGGGATTAATGTATAGTGTTGGAGCATGGCGTTAACTTTACCTAATATCTTGCCTGTACCATACTTAACCTGCAATGCTGCACACTGACAGAGTATGGAGAGCTAGATAAATCCCCAGAAGTGAGTGACTTCAAACTGAGCAATCAGAAACCCATCAAAAGAAAAAAAAATGTTTTGTCATGTGTTTAGCAGCAACATCGAATATAGAAAGCCAAGGATTGCTAGGCCCTGAATCTCAGTGGATGGAACATGATAGAATCCTGACAGCATGGAAGCAGGCCATTCAGCCCACACCAACCTTCTGAAGAGCATCACTCCCAGACCCACACCCCAACCCTACCCCAAAACCCTGCATTGTCCAAGGCTAATCCACCAAGCCCACATTTTCCTGGACATGATGGGCAATTTGGCATGGCCAATCCACTTAACCTGCTCATCTTTGGACTGTGGGAAGAAAGTGGAGCAGCCAGAGGAAACTCACACAGACACTGGGGAGAATGTACAAACTCCACACGGAAAGTCGCCCGAGGCTGGAATCGAACCCGGGTTCCTGTGAGGCAGCAGTGGCTTGCCACTGAACCATGGGCAATGCAATTTTCAAACATGCACTGGCAGAGCGTGAACCCCCTTATGGTGCCACATTCACCTTAAAACATTTCTTCCACAGCATTGCCTCAGGGCAATAATCTTAATCAAACACCAATAGGAATGTTCTGACTGATATAGTAACAATATCCTTACATCAACAGCAGGAACCAAGAATGGAATTTGAAGACAGTTGAGTACATGACTCTAGTTTAGTTTTCATGAGGCTAATTTCATATCTTTGCACTTCTACCATTAAAATATGAGAATATCAATATTTGTCATGCAGAAATATAGAATATATCATTGACTGTAGACTATAGAATATATCTGTAGACTAATGACATGTGCCTGTTTTTGGACCAAAGTCCTTTACTAAAAGTTGCCAAAATCCTAAGGGGCTTCTTTGGTATTGGAGAGAAGCAACTGGTGGTGGTTTAACCCGAGAGATACCATGCTTCAAGTGAGGAGGGAGGTTAGCCTTTCCTATGTTATTAAATAAAACCTATCACCCTAGCAATGTACACAGGTTCTTGAAGATGTCAGGACACATAAGGTGGTTAAAAAAAGGAATTTGGACTTATTTCCATTATTGGATGAGGTATAGCACACAAAAGCAGAGATGTAAGGCAGGAACGGTGTAAAATGCTAGTTAGCTGTGATGTGGTGCACTGCTCTGAGCAGTGCATTGGAGTAAGGGCATCATTGCTGTAGACAGAGCACAGAGGAGACTTACAAGAACCTTGCCAGGGCTTGAAAACTTGCAGCTATGGAGAAAGATTGAATAGATCAAGGCTGTTTTATTTAGAATGGAAGAGGCTGAGTGATGCTTTCATTAATGTGTGCAAACTCTGAGGGGCCTGAAGAGAGTAGACAGACGACACCTGTTCCGTGAGGCAGAGACACCTTCAAAACCTGAAACTGGTCTCCCACAAGGTCTGTATGACATCATCATGTTGGTAGGTGCTTAAGGCACTCTTCATCATTAACATTTTCAAACCCTCGTACCTGTATACAGGAAGCACTAGAAAAGGTACGGCAGGTCAGGCAGCATCCGAGGAGCAAGAGAGTCGACATTTCGGGCAGGACCCTTCATTAGGACTGGGGACGGGGAAGGGGGCTGAGAAATAAATGGTGGGGACATTAGGGGAAAGATAGGAGGAGATAGTGATAGGTCAATGGGACCGCACACACTTCCCACTGACCTATCACTATCATCCCATACCTTCGCCCACCTTTCGCCATGCCACCTTCCTTTCCCCTATGCCACCCTCCTCCCCCTATTTGTGTCTCAGCCCCCTCCCCAATCCTGATAAAGGGTCCAGCCTGAAATGTCGACTCTCTTGCACCCCAGATGCTGCCTGACCTGCTGTGCCTTTTTCAGTGTCACGTTTTATCGACTCTAATCTCCAGCAACTGCAGTCCTCATTTTCTCCCTATGTACAACAACCCATCCTACTGAGTTGGGCACTAACTTGAGACTGACTCACAACTCTCATCCATTTTGGGCCCAACTCAAAAATCAGTCTCTCCCTGTCTTTGTAACAGCTAACCTAAGAAATGCAGTGTTCCTTTTTCCATTCATCAGACAAACACGTTTCTTAATTCAAATACCTCAGGAGTACATGTGACGTGTTAGAATGTGCAAATGATGATGACCTGCCTCTACATTTCTCAGATCAACTCTCTGAGGATGTTGTGACCTTGCAAGTAATTTATTCTCGGGGGCCAAAGAAATTGAATATCGGTTATTCTGAGGAAAGATCGCAATTGTTTTCACCTCTAATGAGTCAAAGATGCTGAAAGGCACAAATCTGCCATCAGCAAAATTGATTTCCATAGCAATGTCAGTCCCGCCATTTAACACTGAAAGAAAGAAAAGCAGTCAACGGTGGAAAGACAGAACTATAATCCGTTACTTTTATTTTAAATGTGGCTGAAAAGAAACCTTATTTCCTGCTGGAATTAATAAATAAATGCCTAATTCAGAAGACTGTAAGGACTGCAGATGCTGGAAGCTGGAGTCAATAGATATGGAGTTGGAAAAGCACTGCGGGTCAGACAGGATCTGAGGAGCAGGAGAGTCAATGTTAAAGCACTGCAGGTCAGGCGGGATCTGAGGAGCAGGAGAGTCGATGTTTCAAGTATAACCCTTCCTCAAAACAAAGGATTTCGGCTAAAACGTTAGCTTTCCTGCTCCTCAGATGCTGCCTCTGACCTCCTGTACAATTCCATCTCCACACCTATTCACTCTAAATTCCTAATTTGTTTAGTTTCAAGCATGCATTGGAAGTAAGAATCACATTAGTTCTTTGTCATATTTGTGAATCTTGGACAAATTTCTCATAACCTCTCTTTATATCATAGAATCCCTATAGTGTGGAAATAGGCCATTTGGCCCAACAAGTCAACACTGACCCTCTGAAGAGTAACCCACCCAGACCGATTCCCCGACATTTACCCCTGACTGATGTACCTAACCTACACATCACTGAATACTAGGAGCAATTTAGCATGGCTAATCCACCTAATCTGCACATCTTTGGATTGTAGGGGGAAACCTGAGCACCCGGAGGAAACCCACACAGACACGGGGAGAATTTGCAAACTCCACACACAAGCTGGAATTGAACCTGGGTCCATTGGTGCTGTGAGGCGGCAGTGCTAACCACTGAGCCACCCTGCCACCCTTTACTTGTGTTAATTGCTATACTGGCACGGAGCATTTTCTGAGCCCCACTATGAGAGAGACGTAATCATCAAAGCATACCTTTCAGGATGTGAAATGTTTTGGAAAATCCTGTGGATGTGGGATAAATCTTGACCTTGTACAAAAGTCCAAAGGGTGGGCATGTTAGGTGGATTGGGATTGCTAAAATTACCCTGTCATTTCCAGGAATGTGCCAGTCAAGTGGGTTAGCCATGGGAAATGTGGGGTTACGAGGTTAGGGTGGAAGGCTGTGTCGTGATGAGATGCTATTCAAAGGTTCAGTTTAGACTCAATGGGCTGAATGGCCTCTTTCTGCATTGTAGGGATTCCATGATTCTATGAAAAGTGCAAAATCGGTGCTAATAAATCCAAGGTCACATCTTTCACCTTTACACGAGTGCTTCTTCCATTGAGCAAGGTTCCAGCAGCAAAGTGCACCTTGGGAGGTGAGGTGATCTGAGACCTTCTTGGTTGAAGGGAAAGGAGCAGTAGGAGGATCCGAGGATCGTGCAGATTATACATTCCATGGGTTGCCTGAAGAGCATCCTTGATTCGTGTACTGCCAAACGTTTAGCTCAGTGCACCTTAATAGGTCTCACTGAGTTTCTGATCACTCAGGAGTCACAGGAAATTTCCAAAGTTCTCCCTCAAGGAGGATCATTAACTCGGTGAAGGACGCTCTCTGTTGATCTTCCAGCTGAAGGAGTTGACCCCGACTGAGTGTTGCAGACTGGCACATTCGAAGGTCCAGGACTACGTCTTGAGGGACGCGCTGAAGCTTGGGGCAGCTGCCGCCAAGGCGCGGTGGGGAAAGACCACCGTGGAACATCTGCCTGCCTAAGGAGAACAGGGGGCCCACTCAGTCATTTTGTCTCTGCTGACGCCTCAGCAAAATATATGGACATATGATTGATAAACATACAGACCTGTATATACAAATGATAAATTCTGATCTCTGTATGCAAATGTTTACGTATGTATGGCATGACCAACTGTACAGACCATCAAATTATTTTATGAATAAAGTATATTTTTGAAATAAAAAAAACTCAGGGAAAGAATGAGTGCTGTGGTGCAGAGGAAGAGAACTTATGCTCTTCATTGTCAAATGCTCTCTTATTTTTAAGACCAGAAGAAAAAGGAACAGGAGAAGGCTGTTCAGCCCCTCCAGCCTACTCATACATTCAACAGGATCATGGCTGATTTGATATTCCTCAAGTCCACTTTTCTGCCTTTTCTCCGTGACCTTTCATTCCCCAACTGATCATGAATTGATCTATTTCTGCCTTAAATATTCACATGGACTCTGCCCCAACAGCTCTCTGTGACAAGGAGTTCCAAACACACTCAACTCAGAGAAGAAATTCTTCATTATCACAGTCTTAACATGGTGTCCCGTAATTCTGAGTCTATGTCCACTCGTCCTAGATTCTCCCATGAGGGGAAACATCCTCTCAGCATTTACCCTGTCAAGCCCCTTAAGAATTCTCAATGACATTACCTCTCAGTTTTCTAATCTCCAGTGAGAAGAGTCCCAACCTGTTTAACCTTTGCTCATGAGACAATCCTTCCATACTTGGGTTCATCCCAGTGAACCTTCTCTGAACTGCCTCCAATAAAATGATATATTTCCTTAAGTAATGGGAGTAAAACGGCTCTCAATAGTCCAGATGTTGTCTCACCAGCACTTTGGACAGTTGTCGTAGGACTTCCCTATCCTCAAAGCCCAACCCCTTTGAAATAAAGGCCAATATTCCATTCGCCTTCCTGATTGCCTGCTGCGCCTGTGTGCTAGCCCTTTACGCCTTGTCCACAAGTACCCCCAAGTCTCTTTGTGCTGTAGTTTTTCTCTATTTAACTGATATTCCATTCATTTGTTCTCTCTTCTAAAATGAATAGCTTCACATTTTCGAACATTATATCCCATTTGCCAATTTTGTGTCACCTACTTAACCTATCAGTATCTCTCTGTGCATTATTTGTACCCCTCTCATAACCTGCCTTTCCACTTATTTGTGCAAACTTACATGCAAACATGGCTATGGTTCATTCACTTCCTTCTCCCAAATACTTTCTTATGACTCAGAATGCTGTGTGTGATGGACATCGTTTTCCTTTGCAAAGTTATCATCGGAAATCTGAAAGGGTAATGGAGGCAAGTTCAATGCTAATCTCCTACAGAAATTGGATGCATTCTTGAAAGAAAGAAACTGCAAGGCTAGGGAGAAAGAGCAGTGATATACGACTAATTGGATAGTGCTTTCAAAGAACCAGCAGAAGCATGATGGACCAAATGGCCTCCTTCTATGCAAATCTGGTTCTCAGGCAATATCAAAATATCCTTGTAATGAAGAAGTGAAGGTAGGCCATTCAAGTACATTCCAAAAAATTTTGAATAACTTAAAATCCCTACAGTGTGGAAGTAGGCCATTCAGCCCATATCAATCCTTCAAAGAGCATCCTGCTCAGAAATACATATCCCTGCATTTCTCATGGCTAACCCACCTAACCTGCACATCCTTGGATATTATGGGCGATTTATCATGGCCAAACCACCTAATCTGTACACCTTTGAACTTTGGGAGGAAATAAGACCACCCTCATGTTGACGCGGGGAGAATGAGCAAACTCCACACAGACAGTTGCCTGAAGCTAGAATCAAACCAGGGTCCCTGGCGTTGTGAGGCAGCAATGCTACCCACTGAGCCAACATGCCACTCTAACTGGAACATATCATTCAAATATGGCCTAACACAATGGAAATGTACACAAAGGATTTGCTCTCATCCCAGAGACACCCCCATTTGTAATACAAACCAAGTACAACTCTCCATTACTTCCATCTTTTGCTCCAAGGACTGACAAACCATAAAAAGTTGCTGGTGATTTATCAGGACACGTGATCCAAAGTCTAACAGGAACCATAACTTGCCCAGCTCAGTGATGTTTCTGAGATCTATTTTTGCTCCTTATGACTCTGACATCTTTAATTACATAGAATGCCAGTAATTAAGTAACTGGTATCTGGTAGAAAACACAAGAAGGTGCGCAAGGAACAATCTGTCAGGACAGATTTTTAATCCAACTGCATTGCCTGTTTTGAGATATGGATTGTTGCCACCTGATTAATAATGGATGAGCAGGTGCATATTCTTATCTGTGCAATTAAACTCTTATTAAAACATACAACACAGGCAATAGCAGAGTTGCCATAGTACATAATAAATTTCCAAAGAAATGATAACATCATGCATCAGAGAGATTTTTTGGTGCAGCTAAACCTGTTGAGAATGTGCGGAATATCTTAATTGTAAGATATTCATTTCTCCAGAATGAATCCATTCAGGGCTAGTTGAAATGGCTGAATTTTTTTTAAGGTATCAAAAGCAGCAACAACTATCTACCTTATCCATCTCTTGTTTCAATGCATGGGGAGAAAATGTTTCTTCTGGTTTAATTAATTTTTGCATTCATAATGGTTAAGTTATTTGGTACCAATTTCTGGAACGTCTTAGTGGATATTTAACAGCCTGGTGAAGAGAAAGGATGTGGCTTAACTGTTGTGTGATTCAGGGTCTAGGAGGAACAAAGGACAATTGTGCTGACAGATGGATCTGAGGAAAAAAAATATCAAATGATGCGCGTTCTTTTGGAGGGAGGATGGTAACCTGACTTCAAAACCCTTAGCATGTTGGTGTTTACGATGTCAGAGCTGAAAATCAATCTTGATATCCTAGGTCAGCTTGTGAAATCCCTTAGCACTATCAGCGAATACAGACTCATCCCCTCCGGAGTGCCAGAAAATATGGATGAGTACTCAATCATGCCAGTAGGGATTCCACACATGACAGCCTCTACAGCACCAGGGAGTTGGATGCATATCCCTTAAACTCATTAATCTACTAACCCTGCCATATAGAATAGGCATATATATATCACAAAATCACCAGGGAAAATAGACTTAGCATCAGACCACCAAGGATAAATCTTAAGTTATTTTCCCTTTTAAAAAGATACACACTACACTGTTGCCTTCTGTAATCAGTTCATGCCCTCTCCAAGTTAAGTTGGAAAGCAGAAAGAATAAATCATTTATTTGAAAAGGAGGAAACGTACCTTAAGAAAACAAGCTCATTTTTGGATTATTTTGGCATTGCTATGTCTTACTGTTTTTCACAAGGCTGTTAAGGGATCTTGATACTATGGCCATTCATCGGTTGACAGTTTTAACTGGGTCAATGCTTGCTGAAGATGTCAATCTTCTGTCTATTTGGAGCACACTGTCATTGGATTCCGAAGATTCGAGACTCGAGCCACACTCCAGAGACTTTGGTGAAGGCGGGGTGAACATAGGAAAGTGAAGTTGCCCCACATCACCAACTGGGCAGATTTCTGTAATGAAGTTCACCTTCCAATGTCCCTGCACTTTTTATGGGGGCAAAACTGTTGTGCAAAGTTGTACAGCTCCAGCTCTGCTGTCAAACTTGGACGAGGCCGGGTGGTCTTTTGTTACTTAACAGAAGTTCTGAAATCAAAGGTCTTTTTGAGGTAACTGCTCATTCACATTCTATGAACTGTAAACACTTAGAGCTGGTCAGAAGTCACACGACAACAGGTTAGTATTCACCTGATGAAGGAGCAGCACTCCAGTTGCTTGTGATTTCAAATAAACTTGTTGGACTATAACCTGGTGTTGTGTGACTTCTGATCTTTTCCAACTCAGTCCAACACCAGCACCTCCACATCATCACTTAGCGTAAGTACAAGGTCCATACTGTGAGCAGTGTCTCCTGCCCATTGAAGTCTCTGGTGAATTGGCATCCTTCATCTCTTTAGTCCAGCTATCAGAGATCACAAGAGTCAGGTAAAGTGAACGACAAGATGTGAATTGTGTTACTGCACAAGACAGAGGAACCTCGATTATCTGGTATTCGATTTATCTGAATTTCGGATTATCCGAACAAGATTGCAAAGTCCCGATGCTTGGCTAAACTGTGTTATCCAGCATTCGATTATCCGAACATTAGATTATCCGAACAAGATACTCCCCGCCCGTGTTGAGGTTCCTCTGTATACAGGTTACACATGAAATTCCAAATCTCTTCCTAGGCTTTCTCTTTCTCACCCTCTCTGGGATATTCTCCATCTCACTGTCTGTGACATCATCACAATGGATAGGATGTGATGTTTATCACACTTGTCCGGTAATTAACCCTTTCAAAGCCATCTATAAACAATCCACAATATTGTGTTTCTTTTCAGTCTCTCTCTCATCATGTAGTCTCTCATACCACTGCTTACACAGCTTACTATTTTCAAATCCATGCTGTAACCTTTTACTTACACAAGCCTGTCAAAGACAGAAACATCAATGTTGAGAAAATGTAATGTCAATAGAGTCATAGAGATATACAGCATAGAGAGAGACCCTTCAGTCCAACTCATCCATGCCGACCAGATATTCTAACCTAATCTACTCCCATTTGCCAGCACTTGGACCACATCCCTCTAAACCTCTCCTATTCATATATCCATCCAGATGCCTTTTAAATGCTGCAATTGTACCAGCCTCCACCACTTCCTCTGGCAGCTCATTCCATAGACTCACCACCCTCTGTGTGAAAAAGTCGCCCCTTAGGTCCCTTTTATATCTTTCTCCTCTCACCATAAACCTATGCCCTCGAGTTCTGGACTCCCTCACCCCGGGGAAAAGACTTTGTCTATTTATTCTAGCCATGCCTCTCGTAATTTTATAAACCTCTATAAGGTCACCCCTCAGCCTCCAACGCTCCAGGGAAAACAGCTTTAAAATGTCAAAAGTGTATTGCACAGCAGTGCATTTTTAATAAAGCTAACATTTCCCTAACCCAATTACAGAGAATGCTGGAGAATGGGATTACAGACAAATCCATGAAATTCTTTATTGCAGGTGGCTGTAGAGGCTTTGTGTATTCAAGAGTGTGTTAGACAGATTTTTAACCAGTAAGTGGGTTATGGGGAAAAGGTAGGCAATTGGAGTTAGAATTATCGGATCAACCACAATCCCACTGAACGACAGAGCAGGTTTGATGGGCTGAAGGTAGTCAAGCAGGAGGCTGGAAGAACACAGCAAGCCACGCAACATCAGGAGGTGGAGAAGTCAATGTTTCGGGTCCTGGTCTTGTATTGTGCTCGGAGAAAGCGAGGAGTGCAGACGCTGGAGATCAGAGCTGAAAATGTGTTGCTGGAAAAGCGCAGCAGGTCAGGCAGCATCCAAGGAGCAGGAGAATCGACGTTTTGGGCATGAGCCTGAAAGAAGGGCTCCTGAAGAAGGGCTCATGCCTGAAATGTCGATTCTCCTGCTCCTTGGATGCTGCTTGACCTGCAGCTCTTTTCCAGCAACACATTTTCAGCTTGTATTATGCTCATAAAGCATGTTGAAAGTAGTCAACATGATCCACATGTTTCAAAGGAGTGTAATTTGCATGATTTGATTTATTACTGTCATATGTGCCGGTCATTCTTGTATAACGTCCATTTCGTCAGTGCAAATTGACTATAATGTGATTGACGAATTGTCGATACTGTTTGGATTATGTGAGCTTTCTACCGAATGGGTATGGTGATCTTCTACAGCGTGACTTTTGATAGCGGTTTTCCTTAGTGTGATTTTCTGCAGTGCCAGATTGCAGAGGAACGCAACTGTCACGTTATAGTAGAACAACCTGTACCTCGGAACGGTGAAAAGTTGCGTTTTGTGTGCAGTACAGGCTGATCATAGGATGATTGAACAGAATGAGGAGTACAAAGAAGGTGCACAAAAAGCAAGATCAACACGATTTGAAATTTGAGAGGTCAAATCAGAAGTCTAATAACAGCAGGGAAGAAGTTGTTCTTGAACCTGTTAGTAAGTGTGCTTAAGCTTTTGTATGTTTTGCCTGATAAATGAGATTGGAAGAGATCGTAACCGGGATCTTTGGTGATGTTAGCTACCTTCATGAACCAATGAGAAGTTTAGATGGAGTCAGTGGATGTAAGGTTGGCTTGCTGTGATGGACTGGGCTGTGTTCCCATTTCAAGTGGCATTAGGTCAGGTGACTGAAGGCATGGTTAAAGATGGAAGTGTTAAACAGATGACAAAGAGTTAAATAGGTGAATAGGGTTTAGTGGGCAAATTCCAAAACTGAAGGCATGGTCACCAGCCCTGGAGCATGAGAATCCAAAGAAGTCATAATTGGAGGGACACCGATATTTTGGAGGGTTACAGAGATGAAAGATTTACACAAGAATGAGAACTTCAAATCTCAAAGAGGACATTCATCTCTCCAACATCTTGAATGTTGTGATCTGCAGAACTACTTTGAGCACAGTGGACCTGTTTAATGCTGCTACTATTTAAGCTGGCAGCTTTATATCAATGTAATCCACTAACTTCATAATGAAAGCCACAAATGAAGCAATGCCATCCATGGCTAGTGGCAGAAGTCTTGAACTGCCCAACATCTGTTCAGTCTGAGGGAATGCTGTGTTACTTGGGGGTTTGGGGATGGGGCAGGAGTCGCACCTTTGTGGTGAGATGTTCATCTGAGGGCCTAGCAGCCCTCTTGGGTGGGGGAAAATTTCACATAGCGTCCTTCTATAGGAAAGATTTCATTAAAGTCAAGAGGGTGCAGAAAAGATTTACAAAAATGTTGCTGAGACCAGAGGGTTTGAGTTATAGCGAGAGGCTGAATAGGCTGGGGCTTTTTACCCTGGAGCATCGGAGGCTGAGGGACAATGTTCCATAACCTTGCCACTCCCTGTCTTTTCAAATCTCTCAGCTCTGTAACCCTCCAAAATATCTGTGTCCCTCCAATTATGGCTTCTTTGATTTCTAATGCTCCATGGCTGGTGACCATGCCTTACAAAATCATGAGGGGCATGGATAGGGTGAATAGCCAGTCTTTTTTCATGAATGAGGGAATTCAAAATAAGAGGACATAGGTTTAGGGTGAGGGGGAAAGATTTAAAAAGGACCTAAGAGGTAACTTATCACACACAGAGGGTGGTGTGTGTATGGAATGAGCTACCAGAGGGAGTGGTGGAGGCTGGTAAAATTACAGCATTTAAAAAGGCATCTGGATGGATACATGAATAAGAAGGGGCTTGATGAATATGGGCCAAGTACTGGCAGATAGTACGAGGTCAGATTGGGATGCCTAGTCGGCATGGACGAGTTGGACCGAAGGGACAAGGGACTATGACTCCATAACTATGACTATCCAAAAAAGTGTCCTGATTAATATCTTACCCTCAATCCACACCTAAAACAGATGATCTAATCATTTAATTCCTTACTACTTAGGGGTGGTTGTGTGAATAAATTAGTTAATAAATAGTGTAGTACATTTGTTATTACAATTTCTACACCACAACTTCAAATATTCACCATTGGCTGGACACTGTGTGTGCTGCCATTGTTTTATAAATGCAAGTGTTTCATGGTTTTCATAGATTTATGTTTTTTTGAAAGCCCCTCTTGTCGTCTCATCAGTGTATTCCCACACGGTGATAAGATACAGGCTTGTGCCTGTGATTCTCTTCAATAAATTGCAGGCCCAGTTCGAAGAGGTGGGTCTCTTTTCTGCCCTGTTAAATGATTATTGGATGTGTAGATCCTTTGCAGAATACTCATATTGAAGGGGAGTCAAATGAGCACTTTAAAATTTCTTGAGGATTCCTAATTGCATAGCCACCCTTCCACAGATTAGGATCACAGATCACTGTGGCAAGAAAAGCTCAAGGAATAGAAGAAAGGAATATAAGTTTAGACCACCAGCATCATCATATCTACAGCTTTAGTACAAACTTTATTAGAAATAATAGAAAAGTTATGCCACCTGATGTTGTTTACCTCAATTAACTTTATCTGAAGAGCTAGAAATAAGAACACCTACGCAAATGTGTGGGTGATTGAATGTGACAGACTCTACCTGCACTCTATAGAGCAGGTATTCAAAGTTAACATTGTCATAGAATCCCTACAGTGCAGAAAGAGGCTATTCAGCCCATTGCATCTGCACTGACCCTCCAACCCTGTCCCTGCAACCCCACATTTCCAATGGCTAATTCACCTAGCCTACACATCCCTGGTCACTATGGGGAAATTTAGCATGGCCAATCCACCTAACCTGCACATCTTTGGACTGTGGGAGGAAGACCTAGAAGAAACTTGGTGTGGCACAGTGGCTCAGTGGTTAGCACTGTTATTAGATTACATTACAGTGTGGAAACAGGCCCTTCGGCCCAACAAGTCCACACCGACCCGCTGAAGCGAAACCCACCCATACCCCTACAGTTATCTCACAGGGCCAGGGATCTCGGTTCAATCCCAGCCTTGGGTGACAGTCTTGGTGGATTTGTATGTTCTCCCTGTGTCACCTCCAGTTTCTTCCCACAGCTCCAAGATGTGCAGGTTATGTGAATTGACTGCAGCAAATTGCCTACACTGTTCAGGGCTGAGTAGGTTAAGTGCATTAGTCAGGGGTAAATATAGGGTGGCGGAATGAGTCTGGGTGGGTTACTCTTTGGAGGGTCTCTTTCTACACTGTAGAGATTCCATGAAACCCATGCAGACATGAGGAGTATGTACAAACTCCATAGTTACCTGAGGCAGGAAATGAGCTCAGGTCCCTGGCACTATGAGGCAGCAGTGCTAACCACTGAGCCACCCTACTTCCCATGTCCTGAACCCTTAGCCCTTAAAGTCCCTCACTCCTTTTCTCCAACTCATGCTCTAAACGCACATATTCGATTAAATCTTTTTATCATTTGTCCCACCATTTCATTAGGTGGCTTGGGATAAAACTTTGCTTGATAACACATTGAAGAAGTTGCTCGAGATATTTTATTATGTTGAAAGATGTTATACAAAAGTGCTTGTCAAATTCTTCACAGGTATAAACAATAAAGAAGTGGATATAGTTGCAGTATTGTGAATTTACTGGAGAAAGGAGAGAAACACAGAATAGGATAGTAAGTAGAATGTAAGAGTGTTATAAACTGATACCTCTCATCCCTCGTGAAGTAACCTACTAACTGCTTAGTTAATCTTTCCTCAGAAGAGGAAAGATTCAGGCTTCAAGGGAGAAACTACTCACCCTTTAACTACATCAGCCCGTCTCATGTACAGATTTGTGGTCCCCTTGGCTAGATTTGGATGGTCTAGGAACGGTGGAAGCATTCCATAACATACACGGAGATACAAGATCCTTTAATGATCTATCCCTGCAGACTGCAGAGTTCAGATCAATGGCAGCTGCCACTTGATTAATTACACACGCAATCCTGCAGGTCATGGGAATTTTCATCCTTTCCCCCTCAGAATTTTCATATGCGACTCATAATTAATCACGGTCACACTGGGACCTTCGACAAGGAAGTCAGCAAATAGGATCCCAATAAGGGGCTAAATGAAGCATTATACGATGCTAGTCAGTCACACCATTTTCCTTTTTATTCTCGAATGCCTCTGATTTTCTTTTACGTTTCAATTTTTTTTTGCCTGCTTGTCACATGTGTCAGTGCAGTGAGCTGACAGAATGCGCGGGGATAATCTGCAGGTGATAATTGTTCCAAGCGTGTGTGCATGATCCTCCTCTGTAACCATTGTGGGCAGACTCATTGTATTGCAAGGTGGAGCAAAGGGATAGGGGCAAGGTCACCTCAATGTTCACCAGCTGAGAAAAGCTTTGACCGATAAAGACGCCCCGCTGTTCAGGCATCTGAAATACCGAGAAAGTGTTCCTGCAGTAGTTCTGAGAACATAGCTCCCGATGAAGAGATGGGAAAGTGAGCTTAGCCTTCATGATTGATGCATGTAGAAATCAGACATTATTTTTGCAGAATGATGGGTTTTAAGTCAGACTGACACACACACATAGTTTAAACTAATCTACTGTTGGAATTCTGCAAAAAAGTATTTATGGTTGTGCAAAAAGGAAGCAGAGAAAATAAGAGCAGGAATAGGCCATTCAGCCCTTCAAGACTGCTCTGATATTCAATTCATGGTTGATGATCTGATTCAGTCCCCCGTTTCTGTTTTCTCACCATACCCTTTGATCTCTTTAGCCCGAATTCTGATCTCCCTGCTGTAGGAAGGATGTTGTGAAACTTGAAATGGTGCAGAAAACATTTACAAGGACGTTGCCAGGGTTAGAGGGCTTGAGCTACAGGGAGAGGCTGAATAGGCTGAGGATGTTTTCCTTGGAGCATCAGAAGTTGAGGGGTGACCTTATAGAGGTTTATAAAATCATGAGGGGCATGGATAGGGTAAATAGTCAAGGACTTCTCCCCTGGATGTGGGAATCCAGAACTAGAGAGCATAGGTTTAAACTGAAAGGGGAAAGATTTAGAAGTGAGCTAATGGGCAAGATTTTCACGCAGAGGATGGTGCATGTATGGAATGTGCTGCCAGAGGAACAGGTGGAGGCTGGTATAATTACAACATTTACAAGGCATCTGAACGGGTATATGAGTAGGAAGGGTTTAGAGGGATACGGGCCAAATACTGGCAAATGGGACTAGATTAATTTAGGATAAATGGTTGGTATGGATGGGTTGGACTGAAGGGTCTCTTTCCATTCTATACATCTCTATGACTCTTGGTATATCTAACAGCATCCAAACTTGTACCGTGTCACACAAAAAGCTACGTTTACAGGAAATGACATCACTAGATGGAGTAGTGTATGCACAAATAGAAAATCAGGGCCTTTGGTTTTAAGAAGTGCATCCAGCAGCAAATTGGGCCAGGTATTATAAATAATTATAAGTGAGTTCAGGCCAAAGAAACACAAGCACATTTTGGAGAAATTATGCTGGAGGCAAAAGGCCATGAACTGAATCCCTGACACAGTTTGGGAATGGCAATATATTTCAATCGATTCACAAAGCTACTTTAGTCACAATGGGTAGGAGAACACTACAATATGCTTGATTTGCTTCAGCCTTCAGCTATTATAATGCTTACTTTAAATATTTAGTTTGAAAAGACTTGTGCATGAGCAGATGGGTCACATTGACCATAGTTATTGATGATGTCTATTTTCCTGAGTTTATTTATTATTTTATTATTTTAATGGAGCTGGTAGTTGTAGTGGTACAATTGTTATTCCAAAGACAACGCTACATCGAGTTTATCCAGCAGTGCTTTTGGAATGTCTCATGTCTTTTTACCTGACATCAGGATGTCCCAAAGCATTTTATTGTGAGATTAGTCACTATCAGAAACATGACACACAATCTGATCAAAACAAGGTACAACTTGCAGTCATGGGATAAATGACCACTTAATCTGCTTTTTAGTGATGTTGATTGAAGGTTGAGTACTAGTCAGGAAGTTATGATAAACAACTTTGGAATTCCATCCCTAATGGCATTGTGGGTCAACCCACAGCCGGGGTAAACATAGGATAATAGGGTAGGAGAATGGGTCTGGGTGGGTTACTCTTCGGAGGGTCGGTATGGACTTGTTGGGCCGAAGAGCCTGTTTCCACACTGTAGGGATTCTAAGTTCTAAGGTGAACTGCAACGGTCCACAGATATCAGAGGTAGTTTCTTTACTCAGAGAGTAGTAAGGGTATGGAATGCTTTGCCTGCAACAGTAGTAGATTTGCCAACTTTAAGTGCATTTAAGTCATCATTGGACAAGCATATGGACGAACATGGAATAGTGTAGGTGGGATGGGCTTCAGATTGGTATGACAGGTCGGTGTAACATCGAGGGCCGAAGGGCCTGTACTGCGCTGTAATGTTCTATGTTCTATGCTTCAAGAAGGCAGCTCAACATTGCTTTTTCAAGGACAACTGGGGACAGGCAATAAATACTAGCCCAGCCACGAGGACACATCCCACAAATTTTTTTTTTAATTTAAAAAGATATATAACATTTTATCATTTGGAATTTTTGAGTTTTAAAGAAAGGATTATGTAGATTTTGGTTTTTGTTCTATAGAGGTATATGTTTTTTTTCTGAAGAGGTCAGAAAGTTATTTGGAACAGTGAAGTAAATACATCATTGCCAAGAAAACATGTGACTTCAGTTACGTGTTTAGTAGGACACATGCACTGTTCATTGCTGAAATGTTTACAAAATTAAAAGCCTATGAAATGTAGAGGAAACAAACTAGGAGCCATTTGTTTTTTGAATTCAACTCAGAATTGCATGTACATTCAGGAGAACAGGTTAATCCGAACAGACAAGTTTTACTTTGTAGAAGCTCCAGGGTCTGCAATTTGTGTCAAATCTTTCAAGCTCTCCGAACTCAAAAAATGGTTACACTACAGGAGCTGGAAAGTAGTGTCTTGGCCATTTAAACTGCAAAGACCGAGTTTAGTAACAAATTGTAAAATTAAAACAGGAGTTACATGTCATAGTAACTGTAAAGGCTTTTAAAGGGAAATCATAGAATCCCTACAGTATGGAAACAGACCATTTTGCCCAACATGTCCACACCGACCCTCCGAAGAGTAACCCACCAGACCCAACCCCATTATTCTACATTTCCCCTTGACTAAAATACCTAACCTACATATTTCTGAATATTATAGGCAATTTAGCATGCCCAATTCACCTAATCTGTACATCTTTGGACTGTGAGAGGGAACTGGAGCACCTGGAGGAAACACACGCAGATATGGGGAGAACTTACAAACTCCACATAGACAGTCGGCCGAGGCAGGAATTGAATCCGAGTCCCTGACGCTGTGAGGTAGCACAAAATTATGATTTTGAGATGAAATTTGAACCTACATTTTACACTGGACCAATATTTTGGATGAGAGTGGTGCTGGAAAAGCACAGCAGTTCAGGCGGCATCCAAGGAGCAGTAAAATCTATTTTGGATGGTGAGGTAAGGCACTCAGCTAGGTATCAATATAATATTTTAAAGAGACTGCAGTTAAACTGTGTTTGTGCCTCACCACAGAGTAGGTTTACTGTCACTGTCTCTTTAAGTGTAGGATCTATAGGTCCTGCTTTGTCTAATGTGGGAGAGGAAAATCATGTACTAACGAGATGAGACAGTTGCAATGTATGGCAAGTAGTTTATTACATATTACCAATTCGTTACAGATTACATTGGAATAAGACATGCACTTATGGAGACTAGGAGCGGTACTCTGATGTTACATCTTACCCATTTGAGATCCTAAGGTGTTTTGCCTGCACTTGCATATGTCATTATAGGGCCTAGCAGAGGGTACATTTTAGCACTGATCTATTCAGATTCATGTAGCCTTATATGAGATCACTGTCTGCATAATGACTTTTTTGTCTTCATATGTAAATAGTGCATTCAAATGAAAGAGAATAGTGTCTGGGGTGGCAAGGGGATGTGAGGTAGCCTGAGGGGATTGATGGTGGGGAGTGTGCGGGGCTTGAGAGAGGGGGAAAATGAGGAGACTGAGGATGGGCGAGTGTGATGGTTTTGGTTGGGGGGAGGTTGAGATGATTGAGGCTGGGGTGATGTGAAGGGATTGATGGCGGAGAGTGCGAGGGGAGTGAGGGTGGGTAATGTGAGGAGATTGGTGGTGGGGAAGTGTGAGGGGATTGAGGGTGGGTAATGCGAGGAGATTGAGGGCGGGGATGTGAGGGTGATTGACAATGGGAGAGCATAAGGAGATTGCGGGTGGGGGATGTGAGGGAATTGACAGTGGGGGATGTGAGGCGATTGATAGTGGGGAGCATAAGGGGATTGAGGGTGGGAGATGTGAGGGGTTTGAGAGTGGGGGAGTTCAAGAGCAGGATTTCCCCTCAATGTTAAGTGTCAACATAACATGCTTCTTTAGTTTCCCTCTTGGTGCACTACACAATAAATATCACAATTATCACTCTTGAGTGATAATTGAATGGCAGGAGTTTGTAGGTATAATTGAGGACACTGTACAGAGGTTCATTCCCAAGAAAAGAAAGATTAACCGGGGAGGGATTAGACAGCCATGGCTGACAAAGGAAGTCAGGAAATGTATTAAAGAAAAAGAGAGATCCTATAAAGTGGCTAAGAACAGTGGGAAATCAGAAGATTGGGAGGGATACAAAAGCAAACAGAGGATAACAAAGAGTGTAATAAGAAATGAGAGGATCAAATATGAAGGTAGGCTAGCCAGTAATATTAGAAATAATAGTAAAAGTTTCTTTCAGTACATAAGAAACAAACGACAGGCAAAAGTAGACATTGGGCCACTTCAAACTGATGCAGGAAGCCTAGTGATGGGAGATAAGGAAATAGCAGGAGAACTTAACAAGTACTTTGCGTCAGTCTTCACAGTGGAAGACATGAGTAATATCCCAAAAATTAAAGGGTGTCACGGGGCTGAGTTGAGTATGGTTGCCATTACGAAAGAGATAGTGCTAGAAAAGTTAAAAAGTCTTAAAATTGATAAATCTCCTGGCCCCGATGGGATACACCCTAGAGTTCTGAGAGAGGTGGCTGAGGAAATAGCAGAGGCATTGGTTGAGATCTTTCAAGAGTCACTGGAGTCAGGAAAGGTCCCGGATGATTGGAAGATGGCTGTTGTAACCCCCTTGTTCAAGAAAGGATCAAGGCAAAAGATGGAAAATTATAGGCCAATCAGCTTAACCTCGGTTGTTGGTAAAATTCTAGAATCCATCATTAAGGATGAGGTTTCTAAATTCTTGGAAGAGCAGAGTCTGATTAGAACAAGTCAACATGGATTTAGTAAAGGGAGGTCATGCCTGACAAACCTGTTGGAAATTTTTGAAGAGGTAACAAGTAGGTTAGACCAGGGAAACCCAGTGGATGTGGTCTATCTAGACTTTCAAAAGGCCTTTGATAAGGTGCCACACGGGAGGCTGCTGAGCAAGGTGAGGGCCCATGGTGTTCGAGGTGAGCTGCTGGGATGGATTGAGGATTGGCTGTCTAACAGAAGGCAGAGAGTTGGGATAAAAGGTTCTTTTTCAGAATGGCAGCCGGTGACGAGCGGTGTCCCGCAGGGTTCGGTGCTGGGGCCACAGCTGTTCGCATTATATATTAACGATTTGGATGAGGGAACCGGGGGCATTCTCGCGAAGTTTGCCGATGATACGAAGTTAGGTGGACAGGCAGGTAGTACTGAGGAAGTGGGGAGGCTGCAGAAGGATCTTGACAGGTTGGGAGAGTGGTCCAGGAAATGGCTGATGGAATTTAACGTGAGCAAGTGCGAGGTCTTGCACTTTGGCAAAAAGAATAAAAGCATAGACTACTTTCTAAATGGTGAGAAAATTAATAAAGCCAAAGCACAAAGGGATCTGGGAGTGCTAGTCCAGGATTCTCTAAAGGTAAACATGCAGGTTGAGTCCGTGATTAAGAAAGCGAATGCAATGTTGTCTCTTATCTCAAGAGGGTTGGAATATAAAAGCAGAGATGTACTACTAAGACTTTATAAAGCTCTGGTTAGGCCCCATTTGGAGTACTGTGTCCAGTTTTGGTCCCCACACCTCAGGAAGGACATACTGGCACTGGAACGTGTCCAGCGGAGATTCACACGGATGATCCCTGGAATGACGGGTCTAACATATGAGGAACGGCTGAGGATACTGGGATTGTATTCGTTGGAGTTTAGAAGATTAAGGGGAGACTTAATAGAGACGTACAAAATAATACATGGCTTGGAAAAGGTGGATGCTAGGAAATTGTTTCAGTTAAACGAGGAGACTAGGACCCGTGGACACAGCCTTAGAATTAGAGGGGGTCATTTCAGAACAGAAATGCGGAGGCATTTCTTCAGCCAGAGAGTGGTGGGCCTGTGGAATTCATTGCCACGGAGTGCAGTGGAAGCCGGGACGCTAAATGTCTTCAAGGCCGAGATTGATAGATTCTTGTTGTCTCGAGGAATTAAGGGCTACGGGGAGAACGCTGGTAAGTGGAGCTGAAATGCGCATCAGCCATGATTGAATGGCGGAGTGGACTTGATGGGCCGAATGGCCTTACTTCCACTCCTATGTCTTATGGTCTTATGGTCTTATGAGAAAGTAATGATGACCTGCAGTAACCCATAGGAGGTGGAAATTATTTGAAATTTCTGTAGTGATTTAACACGTGAGTGACCTGTTAGGCTATTTTAGACAGGCATAAAGAGTCAACCCACATTGTTATAGTTCTGGAGTCATGAGTAGGCCAGGCCAGATAAAGATGAATGAGTTCCTTCATTTATGACAATCTGGTAGTTTCGTGGTCATCATTATTGTGACAAATGTACCATTCGATAACATGTTGATTTTAATTAACTTCCAAATTTTCCAGATTCGATGGTGAAATTTGAACATGTGAGTCCAGATTATTGTCAATGAAAATAATGACAACGTGAGGATTCTGGGTAATCCAAGATGGAGGATGGGAAAAATTGTAGATGTAACAGCTGCTCCTTTTTTGAGGTATTTAAGGTTTTGGAGATGATTTCCTCGAAATCCAGGAGCAGCAATTACTGTTTTATATGTTGTTGCAATTATTTTGGAACTTTGGAGAAAAAAAAGTCAAAACAATGGTACTTTTAAAAGGGAGAAAGCCAGACAAAGGCAGCAAGCACATGATCTGTAAGGAAGAGAGAGAAAGAAGCCTACACTACTAACTGACACAGCAGTGAACCTGTACAGTTACTGCCTTTGCTATTTGAATTCATGTATTGCTGGACATTAGAGTGAGTCTAGGATAAATTCACAAACGATGAAATTCACAACTGCTCTTGGAGGAAGTTGTTTGAGAGAGGTCACAACACAGAAACAGATAACTGAATAGTTTAAGAGCCTTGCTGATATTCAACAATAGTGAACAGAGTGGGTTCTTTCTTTATTATATGTTTTTATTGGGATCTGTCTCTTGATTACATTTTAAAAATATAAGTATTAAGTTAGCCTGGAGCAGTGTTTTGTAGAGCAATTAGATGGTGCTATTTTCTGGGACTGTAGATTGGAAGAAGCAAAATGGCCTTTAGCAGAGTGATATGCTCTTCTTGCTGGATGTGGGAATTTCGAGAGAGTTGAGGATTATATCGGCAATAAATGTCATTGGTTGCGAATCCTGTCATATTGAATGGATCAGTTGGAGTGAATGTTGGAGGCAATGAGGAATTTACAAGAGCTAGGGGGTGTGATGGATGGCAGTTATTGGAAGGGAGAAAATCCGTAGATAAATTCAGGTAGATGGGTTAACACCAAGAAAGGTAGGAGAGGTAGGCAGGTAGTACAGGAGTCTTCTATGGCTATCCCCATTTCAAACAAGTATGCTAGTTTGAAAAATATAGGGGGTGATGGACTTTCAGGGGAATGTAGCACGAACATCCAAGTTTCAGGTATCAAGACAGGCTCTAATGTAAGGAGGAGTACATGGGGTTGCCAAGTGATTGATTGTGTTAGGGGACTGTCTAGTCAGAGGCACAGACAGATGTTACTGCGGCCAGCAGTGAAAAATCGGAATGGTGTTTTGGCTCCCTAGTGCGAGGATCAAGGGTGTCTCAGAGAGGGTGCAGAATGTTCTCAAAGGGGAGAGGGAGCAGCAGGAGGTCATTGTATACATTGGTACCAACGACATAGGAAGGGGAAAGAATGAGATTCTGAAGGGAGAATATGGAAAGTTAGGCAGGAATTTAAAAAGCAGACCCTCAAGGGTAGTAACATCTGGACTTCTCCTGGCGCTATGAGCTAATGACGGTAGGAACAGGAGGATAGAGCAGATGAATGCATGACTGACGTGCTGGTGTATGGGAAAAGGATCCATATTTTTGGATCATTGGAATCTCTTCTGGAGTAGGAGTGACCTGTACAAGAAGGACGGATTGCACCTAAATTGGAAGAGGTCTAATATACTAGCAGGGAGATTCACTCGAGCTGCTCGGGAGGATTTAAACTAATGAGGAGGGGGCGTGAGACCCAGAGTGATAGTGAGGAAAGTGTCTGAGACTGGTACAGTTGATAAATGAAGTGAGCCAAACAGTCAGTGCAAGCAGGAACAAAGCAGAGGACAAGGTAGGACTGGTAGTTAAATTGCAGTTATTTCAAAGCAAGGGACCTAGTAGGGAAGAGGGATGAACTCCGGGCATGGTTAGGAACATGGGACTGGGATATGTAGCAATTACAGAAACATGGCTCAGGGATGGACAGGACTGGTGCTTAATATTCCAGGATACAAATGCTATAGGAAGGATAGAAAGGGAGACAAGAGAGGAGGGGAAGTGAAGTTTTTGATAAGGGATAACATTACAGCTGTACTTAGGGAGGATATTCCTGGAAATACTTCTGGGGAAGTTATTTGAGTGGAACTGAGAAATAAGAAAGGGATGATCACCTTATTGGGATTGTTTTCTAGGTCCCCTAATAGTCAGTGGGAAATTGAGAATTTGTAAGGAGATTTCAGTTATCTATAAGAATAATGGGATGGTTATGGTAGGGGATTTTAACTTTCCAAACATGGACTGGGACTGCCATAGTGTTCAGGGTTTAGTTGGAGAGGAATTTGTGAAGAGTGTACAAGAAAATTTCCTGATTCAGTGTGTGTGGATGTATCTACTAGTGAAGGTACAAATCCTGACCGACTCTTGGGAAATAAGGCAGGTCAGGTGACTGAGGTGTCAGTGGGGGAGCACTTTGGGGCCAGTGAACATAGTTATATTAGTTTTAAAGTAGTGATGGTAAAGGATAGACCAGATCTAACAGTTGAAGTTCTAAATTTGAGGAAGGCTAATTTTGACGGTATTAGGCAAGAACATTCAAAAGCTGATTGAGGGCAGATGTTCGCAGGTAAAGGGATGGCTGGAAAATGGGAAGCCTTCAGAAATGAGATAATGAGAGTCCAGAGACAGTATGCTCCTGTTAGGGTAAAAGGAAAGGCTGATAGGTGTAAGGAATGCTGGGTGACTAGAGAAATTGACAGTTTGGTTATGAAAAAGAGGGAAGCTTAGGTCAGGTATAGACAGGCTAGATCAAGTGAATCCTTAGAAGAGTATAAAGGCAGTAGGAACATACTTATAAAGGGAAATCAAGAGGGCAAAAAGGAGACATGAGGTAGTTTTGGCAAATAAAATTAAGGAGAATCCAAAAGGTTTTTACAAACACATTAAGGACAAAAGAGGAACTAGGAAGAGAATAGGGCTCCTCAAAGATCAGCAAGGCGGCCTTTGTGTGGAGCAGCAGAAAATGGGGAGATACTCAACAAGTATATTGCATCAGGGTTTACTGTGGAGAAGGAATTGAAGATATAGAATGTGGGGAAATAGATGGTAACATCTTGCAAAATGTCCATATTACAGAGGCGGAAGTGCTGGATGTTTTAAAATGCAGAAAGGTGGATAAATCCCCAGAACCTGATCAGGGGTACTCTTGAACTCTGTGGGAAGCTAGGGAAGTGATTGCTGAGCTTTTTGCTAAGATTTTGTATAATCAATAGTCACAGGTGAGGTGCCGGAAGACTGGAGGTTGGCTAATGTGGTGCCACTGTTTTAGAAAGGTGGTAATGATAAGCCAGGGAACTATAGACCAGTGAGCCTGACATTGGTGGTGGGCAAGTTGTTGGAGGGATCCTGAGGGACAGGATTTGCATGTATTCGGAAAGGCAAGGACTGATTAGGGATAGTCAACATGGCTTTGTGCGTAGTAAATCATGTCTCACAAACATGATTGAGTCTTTTGAAGAAGTAACAAAGAGGATTGAAGAGGGCAGAGCGGTGGACATGATCTATATGGACTTCAGTAAGGCATTTGACAAGGTTCCCCATGGAAGACTGGTTAGCAAGGTTACATCTCATGGAATATAGAGAGAACTAGCCATTTGGATATAGAACTGGCTCAAAGGTAGAAGACAGAGGGTGGTGGTGGAGGGTTGCTTTTCAGACTGGAGACCTGTGACCAGTGGAGTGCCACAAGGATCGGTGCTGGGTCCACTAGTTGTCATCATTTATATAAATGATTTGGATATGAACATAGAAGGTATAGTTAGTAAGTTTGTAGATGACACCAAAATTGGAAGTGTAGTGGACAGCAAAGAAGGTTACCTTAGATTACAGCGAATTCCTGATCAAATAGGCCAATGGTCTTTCATAAGGATAGGAGTTGGGATGTCATGTTGCAGCTGTACAGGACGTTGGTTAGGCCACTTTTGGAATATTGCGTGCAATTCCGGTCTCCTTCCTATCGGAAGGATGTTGCAAAACTTGAAAGGGTGCAGAAAAGATTTACAAGGATGTTGCCAGGGTTGGAGGATTTGAGCTATTGGGAGAGGCTGAATAGATTAGATTCTATACAGTGTGAAACAGGCTCTTTGGCTCAACAAGTCCACACCAACCCTCCAACCCTCTGACTAATGCACCTAGCATTATGGGCAATTTAGCATGGCCAATTCACCTAACCTGCACATCTTTTGGATTGTGGGATGAAACCCATGTAGCCACTGGGAGAACGTGCAAACTCCACACAGACAGTCGCCCAAGGCTGGGATCGAAAATGGGTGCCTGGTGCTGTGAAGCAACAGTGCTAAACACTGAGCCACCGTGCCAACCCTTAGGCTAGGGCTATTTTCCCTGGAGTGTCAAAAGCTGAGGGGTGACCTCATAGAGGTTTATAAAATCATGAGGGGCATGGATAGGGTAAATAAACAAATGCTTTTCCCTGGGGTAGGAGAGTGCAGAAGTAGAGTGCATAGGTTTAGGGTGAGAGGGGAAAGATGTAAAAGGGACATAAGGGGCAACTTTTTCACACAGAGGGTGGTGCATGTGTGGAATGAGCTGCCAGAGAAAGTTGTGGAGGCTGGTACAATTGCAACATTTAAGAGGCATCTGGATCGGTATATGAATAGGAGGGGTTTGGAGAGATATGGATTGAGTGCTGGCAAAAGTAACTAGATTAGGTTAAGATATTTGGTTGGTATGGACAGGTTGGCCCGAAGGGTCTGTTTTCGTGCTGTACATCTCTATGACTCTCTGACTTTCTGTACTTATCCATATGAAAACATGCAGGTTTTGGCTCAGATGACAACATCCTTGTACCAAATGGTAGCACACTGGGTTAATGTGAAAAATGGCAATTGTGCATTGAGTGAGCCGGTGCGTATGTGATGGGCCAAATTGCCTCTTGCTGTAAATCCTCCATGCATAAATACCCTTTTTGCCCTTAATCAGTTCTATTTCTCCTTTTATTACGTTTTACCATTTATATATCTGAGTAAGACTTTGGTGTTCTGCCTTGTGTTATCTGCCAGTCTTGTTCCATGTTCTCTCCTTGATTCCCTCCCTCATTTCCCTTCTAGGCCTTCCACATTCAACTTGGTTCTCCATTAACTCATATACTTGGCATCTTTCTCCTCTTCCTCTGAAACTCCAACTCTTTTGTCATCCATTCAGCTCTGGATTTGTTTGCCTGACCTTTCCTTTCCAAGATAATATACCTTAACCAGGCCTGAACTAACTCTTCTTTGAAGTTAGTCCATTGCTTAGGTATCATTTTTTTCTTAGATTACTTACAGTGTGGAAACAGGCCCTTCGGCCCAACAAGTCCACACCGACCCGCCGAAGTGCAACCCACCCAGACCCATTCCCCTACATTTACCCCTTCACCTAACACTACGGGCAATTTAGCATGGCCAGTTCACCCAACCTGCACATTTTTTGGACTGTGGGAGGAAACCGGAGCACCCGGAGGAAACCCACGCAGACACAGGGAGAACGTGCAAACTCCACACAGTCAGTCGCCTGAGGCGGGAATTGAACCCGGGTCTCTGGCACTGTGAGGCAGCAGTGCTAACCACTGTGCCACTGTGCCGCCCATTTTTCTTTGAATCTGATGTTTTTGGTCCAGATATTCTTGCTCCATTGAAGTTGGCTTTTCCCAGTTAAATATTCTTGATGTAGATTGCTCTTTGTCCTTTTCCATAGCAAATTACATCTAATGATGCAATAGTCACTGAGCCCTTATTGTTCCACTACAGACATTGGATTCACCTCATTCCCAAGAACCAGGCTGGAAACATAATGCTGTTGAAAAAGTTCCTGAACACAATCTATAAACTTTTACCCCACGCTCCCCTTTAAAACACAACACACTCAGTCTCCTTTGATAACTAGAGTTCTTCACTGTAAATGCCCTACAATTGTTCCTCTGATGAGGTGGGGAAACATTTTTGTACCTTGAACGAAGAAGACCTCACATCATAAAATCCCTACAGTGTGGAAGCAGGCCATTTGTCCCATTGGGTCCACACTGACCCTCTGAAAAGCATCTCACTCAGACCCATCTCCTATCCCACGTGTAACCCTACATTTCCTGTGACTAATCCACCTAACCTATGCATCCTCGAACACTATGAGCAATTTATCATGGCCAATCCACCTCACCTGTACATCTTTGGACTGTGGGAGGAAACCCACGCAGACAGTTGCCTGAGGGTGGTGTTGAACCCAACTGTGTGACAGCAATATTAACCGCTGAGCCACCATACCGTCCCACGATTTCCCTCATACTCTCAGTAACAATGACTATTATATCAATTTGGCTGATATCTAGTTGTTCTAATGCAATAAATTATAGCCAGATCATGGCACTTACTCCTGCTAAGCACCTCTCCTTGTTAGACCAGCAGGTATTTTTCTCTGCCACAGTAGACCAAGCCAGACCTTATAACTCCCTGCCAGGAATAAGACAAGAACAAATTTATTAATGATCTTTCACCATGATGGCCTGTGGCGAGAATTCATTTTGCGACATTTGTTGTAAGAGTGGTGTTACTATTTTCACAGAAATTAATAGTCAATAAAAACATGATTTTCCAGTTAATAACACAGTCAAAAAAATAATGGTCATGATTTGGAGATGCTGGTGTTGGACTGGGGTGTACAAAGTTAAGATCACACAACAGGTTATAGTCCAACAGGTTTAATTGGAAGCACTAGCTTTCGGAGCACTGCTCCTTCATCAGGTGATAGTGGAGGACACAATTGTAAGGCACAGAATTTATAGCAAGAATTTACAGTGTGATGTAACTGAAATTATACATTGAAAATACATTGATTGTCTGTGAGTCTTTCATCTATTCGAATACTATGATAGTTTCACTTCTTTCATGTGTAAATCAGAAACTTTTTTTTAAAAGTTGCATTCTCAGGTTAACTGTAACAATTGCTGTTAGCTAGACAATATGTTGAAGGTGTTAGCCCCCTCCATGTTCTCTGTCTGTGCCATGATGTTTAGATTGATTTGAATCTAAAAAGTGAGATAACAGAGTTATACATGAATTCATGCAGCTTTTGAGCAAAGTACAATGTAACTCTGCAAGTACAAATTCACCCCAAAAACGTATATGTATATGTGTGCATGTGGGTCTTTGCATCTGTGGGTGTGTATGTATGTGTGTGTCTGTCTGTCTGTCTGGGTTGGGGGTTGTGAGTATGAGAGAGAGTGTATATGTGTGTGTTCGTGAGTATGGAGTGTCTTAAGTCTGTGAGGGGGTGCATGTGTGAGTGTGGGAGTGTGTGTGTGTCTGGGGTGGGAGGTTGTGAGTGTCTGTGAGAGACATGTACATGTGTGTGCATGAGTGTAGAGTGATCTAAGTCTCTGAGAGGATACATGTGTGAGTGTGGGAGTGTGTGTGTCTGTAAAGGTGTGTGTGAGTGTCTGTGTGCGTCTCTGTGTATATGTGTGTCCCTGTGTATGGGTGTGTATAGGAGTGCCTGTGTATGTGTTTGTGCGTGTGTGTGTAGGAGTGTCTGTGTGTATAGTGCAATGGTGGTCACCTGTATTGCGACATGAACTCAAGGTCCCGGTTGAGGCCCTCCCTATGGGTACCGAACTTAGCTATCAGCCTCTGCTTGGCCACTTTTCGCTGCTGCTTGTCCCGAAGTCCGCCTTGGAGGATGGTCACCCGAAGGTCCGAGGTCGAAGAAAATAGTAAAAAGTTAACATTTGACTTGGGTCTAACACAATGTCAGCAAACCGTCATTAAGTAGAAATGATTTGATTAACTAACTACATGCTAATAATTGCAATTAAAGAAATTGGTCAGCTTGAAAATCAGATGCAATTTCTTTGGAACGGTTGAAACAGAATTAGAAAAATCTTGAGAGTTAGTTATTGAAAATGATGACAAAAAACATATATTGAAAATGTAATTTCTGCTGTTGAACTGTAAGTAGGGTGCATAGGGATGCCTTGAAGTATCCAGTACAGATCAACAAATGCCCATGTGTCCAATTTTAACTCAACGTGTCTTGATAAAGGAAGAGATGAGGGCCTATGATTCCTTAAAAATACAGATGTTGTGGGCATTCTCTGGAAGCCATTCACAGGAGCCATGTAAGGAGTGGTGCTAGGCATGGGGGTCAATGATCACCATCAGGTTATATAGTACACACATTAGTCTGGTTCTATGGGTGCTGTTATCGTAACCAGGAAAGCGCCACAGGAGCTAATTCTCACTCTAGTGGGCAGGTTTTAGTAAATTCATTCACAGGATGTGGGCATCGCTGGCTGGGCCAACATTTATTGCCCACACCTCATGGCAATAGCATGATGACTGTGACATGCTACAGTGCTCATCGATATCTGGCAATGTTCCTCAATCCCTCATCCCATTATTTTAAACCTTTGCCTAGACAGAAAGGTGATGGAATAATGTACACAAGAGTTGACAAGTGTGGAAGGAAACTTTGAAAATGCAATTGAAAAGAAAGTGATGGCCAGCCATTCATCTTCCTCACCTTGGCGGAGGTGATGGGCTAGTGGTATTATTGCTGGACTGTTGATCTAGAGAGCTAGGCCATGCCCTGGGGACTTTGATTCAAAGCCTGCCATGGCAGCTGGTGGAATTTATATTCAAGAAAAATCTGGAATAAAGAGTTTAACAATGTTGATTGTTGGAAAACCCCATCTGGTTCACTAATGTTCTTTAGGGAAGGAATCTGCCATCCTTATCTGGTCTGGCCTACATGTGATCTCCAGACTCTTAAATGCCTCTGGGCAATTAGGGATGGGCAATAAAATGCTGGCTTAGCCAGCAACATCCTCATCCCATGAACATTGAGTCATAGAGATGTACAGCATGGAAACAGACCCTTCGGTCCAACCCGTCCATGCCGACCAGATATTCCAACCCAATCTAGTCCTACATGCCAGCACCCGGCCCATATCCCTCCAAACCCTTCCTATTCATATACCCATCCAAATGCCTCTTAAATGTTGCAATTGTACCAGCCTCCACCACACTCTCTGGCAGCTCATTCCATACACACACCATCCTCTGTGTGAAAACAAATGTAAAAATAGATATAAGTTGGAGAGAAACATTTCAGGAACAAAGAGATATATGTAAGACACTGCACACGTTGTCAAATAGACAGAAGGGAAATCATTTTTAGAAAAAAATTAGACAGTAATATTCATCCAAGAAGAGAAATAGTAACTTCAGGACAAAGGTCAGCTGTTACTTAATTTTTCAGAATTGCATCAAGCTTGATGGATTAAGAACAGGAAAGTGACTCAATCAGCAACATTCTTTTTTGCTAGATCTCAAATTGAACACCAACAGAACTTATTGTTCTTATTTATTTATAACCTGAGAAACCTGTTGACATACTTTCAGCCTCCAGATGAAATATGAGTGTGCAGAAACAGCTATTTCAGTTTTAAGTCTGTTAATGTAAAGGAAGTTTTGGGAATTTAAAAAAAACTTACTCTCAGATCTAGTCACCAAAGAAGAAAAATAACTTATGAAAATGTGTCTTTCTCAAGTGCAGAATGTGAAGAACTTCCAAGTAATGATGAATTTTGAAAGTTGGTCAGTGTTTTGAGGGTAATGGTTGTGGACACCATTCAAGTCCCCAGAGAAGGTGCATGCAGATGTGAAAACAACAGATGCTGGAGATCACAGCGGGTCAGGCAGCGTCCGTGGAGAGAGAACAAGGTAACGTTTCAAGTCTCGATGACTCTTCAGCAGAGCCGATGTGAAGTGTGGAGGGCTGCAGCATTTATGCAATAATGGGAGGTCCTGTGGGATAGTTAGCATAAGGGATTGGAGCGCTGGGAGAGAAAGGATGCTGATGGGATCATAGAGTCAGAGAGACGTACTGCACAGAAACAGACCCTTCAGTCCAATTTGTCCATAACAACCAAATATCCTCATATAATCTAGTCCCATTTGCCAGCACTTGGCCCATATCCCTCTAAATCCTTCCTATTCATATACCAATCCAGATGTCTTTTAAATACTGTAATTGTACCAATCTCCACCACTTCCCCTAGCAGCTCATTCCATACACACACCACCTTCTATGTGAAAAAGTTGCCCCCTAGGTCCTTTTTAAATCTTTTCCCTCTCACCGTAAATCTGTGCCCTCTAGTTCTGGACTCTCCCACAGCACGGAAAAGACCTTGTCTGTTTACCCTATCCATGTCCCTCATGATTTTATAAACCACTATAAGGTCACCTTTCAGCCTCGAATGGTCCAGGGAAAACAGCCCCAACCTATAGCTCAAACCCTCAGTTCAGATTAAGTGATTGAAATGTGAGAATGGCAGAACAATGGTGTGTATAACTGCCAGACGGAAAAGAACAGACAGACCCATTGGGGTGGGGGGAGGACAGAGAGGGTAACAACAAAGCTAAAAGAAAGGGAAGAAATGGGTTCACAATCTGAAGGTGTTGAACCCAATCTTGAGCCCAGAAGGCTGTGAAGTGCCCAGTCTGAGGATGAGATGTTGTTCCTTCAGTTTGTGCTATGATTTGCTGCAGCATTGCAGCGTGCCGAGGACAGACACGTGGGTATGCGGGCAGGACGCTGTGTTAAAATGACTGGAGGCGTTCTGCAAAATGGTCACCCAGTCTGCATTTGGTTTCTCCAGTGTGGAGTTGGCCACATTAGGTGTAGTGAATACAATACGCAAGATTGGAGGAGGTACTGGTGAAATACTGCTTCACATGGAAAGACTATTTAGGCCCTTGGATGGTGAGCAGGGAGGAGGTGAAGGGGCAGGTGTTGCACTTTCTGTGGTTACCTGGGAAGGTGCTGTGGTCAAGGAATGGACTAGTGTTTCCTGAAGAGAATGATCCCTGTGAAATACCAATGTGGAAGTGAGGAGGAGATGTGTATGGTGATGGCGTTCGGCTGGAAATGTCTAAAATGGCAAAGAATGATCCATTGAAGGTGGAGACTGGTGGGATGAAAAGTGAAAACAAGAGAGATCCATTTATGCTGTTTAGAGATGACCACCCACCGTCTCTGGACCCTTTCTAACTGTCCATGATCAAAGAGAGCAACCTAGCTTGCAGTACCTTCATGCTGCTCTTCATGTGGGGCTGGCTGCAGTTCCAACAATGGCCACCATGCTGGGTGGTACTGCTGGAATTGGAGACCTGCCAGACATCGGATTGGTCAGCAGCTGTCCGAGATAGTACATCCTCCCATCCAGGGGTGGAAAGTCACCAGTTAATAGCCAGACAACACTAAAATTAGGCAGAGACTTCGTAATTCCACTTACATCTCTTGCTTTCGCTCCCTGATGAGATTTTACATTGGAGGTTGGGTCTGCCCTTTCAGGGAAGTAAAGACTTCCTGGCACTGTCCGAAGGAAAACAGAGTGTTCTCTCAATGTCTTGCTCCACATTCCTCATTTCATTTGCTATGTATCACTTTTGCTGTGCAAATAGATCTGTACGAACATGAACCTTCTTGTAACCACTGTGACTGATCTCCAAGGATGACCCATTGGTCATGAAACCCATTGGCATGTCCCAATGACGGCAAGAAGTGCTGAAAAAGTTGCCAGTTCATTCTTCCAGACTATTAAAAATCCAATCTCTTAACACCTAAGCAGTACTTTCTGAAATCCTTTCACATTTCTTTTTACTGCTCTCTACATTTGGTAGCATTTTACATCATTGATTTGCAAGTTGTTCTTCTTACAAAAAATAATTTATCTTCATCATGAAAAATGCTGAAGAATTTTGCAAGCAAAGCTATTGCAGTCTAATCAGACCATAGAGCTGCTTCTGTATTAGAGAGAGAGAGAGAGAGATGACTAGTGGTGGTTTAATTTGAAGGTCATCACACATTAGGCAAGGGGAGAGGTTGAGGAGGATCCTCCAAAATTCCTGAGCCAGTGAGGAAATTGAACCCATGCTTGTAGTTTTACTCTGCATTGTAAACCAACCTCTCAGCTATTGGGCCAACTGACCCCAAAGCTGAGGGCAGTCTAATCTTACCAGACCATAGTGCTTGTCTCTCATTCGTGAGAAAATATTGGTGGTGGCTTAACCTGAGGATCACCATACCTCAGTCTCAGGGAGACGTTGAGAAGTACGGCCTTCATGGCGTGATAATTCTGATACACATTTTTCTGTTACTTATCTGTAGTTACAATTTTACAATGGTCTCTTGGGTGGAGCTTCCTTTTATTCATTTGCACTTTGTACACCATCATTTTATGTTAGTCTGCACATGTAATGAAGTGTTAAAGCCAACTTCAAAGTCAAGGTAGCAAACAGAAAATGCCTCTCTTAAATTCCTTGGGAAGATTCAAATACAATTTGGAAAATATCCAGAAAGAGAGAAGATTTGGAGAGGGAGTAAAATAGAGGATTTGACAGTACTTTGATTGGTGTACAGAGATTAGATCAGCAGCTGTGGATCATTTATTTTTAATATTAGAAACATTATACCCCAGTGTGTAAGATCAGCCATATCTAAATGAGCTGATTGCTACGAAGACCAATGCTTCAGAAGCAATAATTATAACTGAGCATTGCACACCAAACTTTCAATTTTATACTCATTACAATTTTGCTTCAAAAGTTACACTGAGCATACAATTTTCACAGTGAAATAATCATATTTCAATAGCCTCTGCTTACAAGGGTGCACTATTAAAATGGTATCATAGTCCAAACTGTCTTGAGGGTGACCACTTTGATAATATGGTCAAGAAATTACAGGTTATTGAGAGTTTGCAGAATTCTGGTGATAATGGAATTTCAAGAAGGCAAAAGAGAAGTGGGTAATAAGTACATAAACACGAGTAAAGGGTGGGGAAGTGGTGCAGTGGTGATGCCATGGGACAAGATAACGGGTTAGTATGCTAGAGATGAGGGCTCAAGTCGAACCAGGATAGATGGTCATGTTCAATAAATACCTGGCATGAAAAGTTACTTTGCTGGTGACTGTGTAACCATTGTTGTAAAAACCCACTTGGTATGCTGCTGATGTTTAGGGAAGGAAAATGCTGCCTTTACATGGCAAGGCCATATGTGACTCCAAAGAACATTACAAGCAAAGCGAGCTGTACTGACATAATGCTTTTCTAAACTAAGAACCTTTTGCCTCTATGTGGTCCATACCCCACTATTCCCTGCCTATACATATGTCTGCCACGATACCTTTTAAACATTGCTATTGTGTCCACATCCACCACCTCTTCTGGCAGCTCATTCCAGGCACTTACCACTCTCTGTGTAAAGCATTTGCCCCTCATATTGCCTTGAAATGTTCTCCCTCTTACCTGAAACCTATGTCCCCTAGTGTTTTAATTTTGACCCTAGGAAATAGAATCGAAGTTATAGAATCCTTACAGTGTGGAAACAGGCCCTTCAGCCCAACACGTTCATACTGACCCTCCAACAAGTATCCCACCCAAATGCATTCGTCCACATTTACCCCTGAGTAATGCACCTAACCTGCACATCCCTGAACAGTATGGGCAATTTAGCATGGCCAATCAACCTAATCGGCACATCTTTGGATTGTGGGAGGAAACAAGAGCACCCGGAGGAAATCCATGCAGACACGGAGAGAATGTGCAAACTCCACACAGACAGCTGCCTGAGGCTGGAATTGAACCTGGCTTTGTGGCGCTGTGAGGCAGCAGTGCTAACCAGTGAGCCATCATGCAGACTTCATCTAGCTATTCTACAGATGTCTGTCATAATTTTGCAAACTTGTATCAGGTCGTCCCCTCAGCTTCTGATGTTGCAGTGTAAACAAACCAGGCAAGTCCAATCTCTCCTCATAGCTAATACTCTTCAAACCAGGCGACACCCTGGTAAACTGTTCCTGTACCCTTGACAAAGCCTCCACATTCAACTGTGGTGACCAGAACTGGTGAGAACATATTCCAAATGTGGCCTAAATAAAGTTCTATATGGGCTACATCATAATTGCCAATTTTTATACTCTGCCCTAACCAATGAAGGCAGACATGCCATATGCCTTTTTGACCAACTTATCCACTTGTGTTGCTAAGTTCAGGGAAGTATGGACCTGTATGCATCGATCCTTCTGTATGTTGATGTTATTAAGGATTCTGCCATTTACTGTGTACTTCTCTCCTGTATTCAACCTTCCAAAAATGCGTCACCTCGCATTTGCCCAGATTAAATTACATCTGCCATTTCTCTTCCCATATATATATCCTGTTGTATCCTCTGGCAATCCTCCTCACTATCTGCAGCTCCCCCAATCTTTAAGTCATTCACAAATGTATGGATCTGGCTACCTATATTTTTTTTCAAAATCACATATATATTATAGTGGTCCCGGCAATGATCCCTGCAGAACACCATTGGTTGCAGCTCACCAGTCAGAAAAACACCCTTTCACTGCTATTCTCTGTCTTCTCTGATTCTCCAAGGCATTTCTATATCCTTCTTACCAACTCACTGCAGATCACATGTGACTTAATGTTTGTATCAGCCTGCCATAAGGGACCTTGTCACAGGCCTTGCTAAAGTCCATATAGAGAACATCTCCCAACCTGCACTCATCAATCATCTATGTCACTTCCTCAAAAAACTCCACCAAGTTTGTGAGACATGATCTTCCCCTGCACAAAGCCATGTTACTGATCACCCACTAACAGGTCCATAATTTTCCAAATGTGAGTAATTCCTGTCCCTAAGAATCTTCTCCGATAATTTCCCTACCACGGATATGAAGCTGTAATATCCTGGATTATCCCTGCTGCTCTTATTAAACAAAGGAGCAACATTGGCTGTTTCCCAGCCCTCTGGGACCTCTCCTGTGACTGACGAAGGTACAAAGTTTTCATACAGAGCCCCAACAATTTTGTCACCTGCCTCCCTCAGCATGCTGGGATGATCCTATCAGGTCCTGGGGACTTGCCAATGTTATCGCTTTGAGAAACACCCAGCATCTCCTCCTTTTTTATATTCATATGCCCTAAGAATATCAACATACCCCTCTCTAGATTCACCGTCCACCATGTCCTTCTCCTGTGTGAATACCGATAAAAAGAGTTCGTTAATGACCTTACCCACTTGCGCCAGCTCCACACATAAATTCCCATTGTCCTTGAGTGGACCAACCCTTTCCCCAGTTACCCCCTTGCTCCTTATATGCATATAAAATGCCTTAGTGTTTTCCTTAATCCTGTTTGCCATAGACATTTCATGGTCTTTTTAGTCTTCCTCATACCTTGTTTAAGTTCTTTCCAGACCGTCAACAATGTGAGTGACCTTAATTACTCATGAGGGAATAAATGTTGGCTTAGCCAGTGATGTCCACATCCTGTAAATAAAACAAAGTTGTCTTAACACTGGAAGCAACCATAACGTACCCAAAACAACAGTGGCACTGGCTCTATTGTATGCAGTAATCTGTCACAAGCTTTTCTGCAGGGTATTTATTTAGATATCCTACTTTTTGGCAAAGGGAGTTCACATACAATAATGCTGGTAAATTGGGGTTAGTCAACAGTGGGAAGAAGTCTGTTTAAACAATTATAATGAAAGAGTTAAAAATCACACAACACCAGGTTGTGGTCCAACAGGTTTAATTGGAAGCACACTAGCTTTCGAAGTGATGCTCCTTCATCAGGTGATAGTGGAGGGCTCAATCCTAACACAGAATTTATAGCAAAAATTTACAGTGTGATGTAACTGAAATTATACATTGAAAAATTGATTGTCTGTTAAGCCTTTCATCTGTTAGGATATCCCGTGATGCAGCTAGGGTTAGACAATTGGTGATGACACACACAGCTTTTTGTATCGACGTTCAGGATAGAGAAAGGTGGGGTGGTGTAGTTATTGCTATTTTGCCAATATGATTGCATGATGAAGCACATTATCTTGCAATTCCTTCGGAGACTATGGGGGGGGGTTGCCAAATCCAGCTCCATTGGATGATAGCCTCTTGACTGGTCTCCTCTGGAAATGCCATCTGAAGCATGGTTCAACTCCTGCTTTCAGTCCTGGGACCTCCCTACAGCCTACAATATTCATCCCACTGGGCCCCTCCTGCCCTATGAGTATGTGCATGGTGGAAGTGCTAATTCTCAATATGGATTTACAGATTCTGTCCATTTGGGAGCTGTTAGCTGAACAATCCTACCCTCCTTATTGAAGGTGCAGTAATAGTCAGGTCTACCTTATGATGTGGTCAGTTTCCTGACACCATGCTCTTGAAGTAGGAGGATTCAATAGAAGAAAATTACTTCTTGGTCTAACTGGAAGTGGTTCTTGTATTGAAACATAGAAAAAAAAACAAGCAGGAGGAGGCCAATCAGCCCTTCAAGCCTACACCGCCATTCAAAATGATCATGGTCAATCATCTAATTTAATGCCCTGTTCTGCCCCTACTCTTTGATCTCTTTTAGCATCACAACTATATCTGACTCCTTCTTGAAAACATTCAATGTTTTGTCTTTAAAGGTATTCTGTGGAGGAGAATTCCACAGGCTCACCAACCTCTGAGTGAAGAAATTTCTCCTAATCTCAGTCCTAAATGGCCTATCCCATATCCTTAGAATATGACCCTTGGTTCTAAGCTGTATTAGAAATATTGGTGAAAGTGAGGACTGCAGATGCTGGAGGTCAGAGTCAAGGTTAGAGTGGTGCTGGAAACGCACAACGGGTCAGGCAACATCCGAGGAGCAGGAAAATCGACGTTTCGGGCAGGAGCTCCTGCCCAAAACATTGATTCTCCTGCTCCTCGGATGCTGCCTGACCTGCTGTGCTTTTCCAGTACCTCTCTAACCTTGACTTAGAAATACCCTTCCTGTGTTTACTTTGTTTAATCATAAGATCCCTACAGTTTGGAAACAGGCCATTCAGCCCAACAAGTCCACACTGATCCTCTGAAAAGCATCCCATCCAGAATCACCCCCCTACTCTGTCCCTGTAATCCTGCATTTCCCATGGCTAATCCACACACGCCTAAATACTATGGGCAATTTAGCATGGCCATTCCACTCAACCTGCACATCTTTATACTGTGGGAAGAAACTGGAGCATCCAGGGAAACTCACACAGACATGAGGAGAATGTGCAAACTCCACACAAATGGTTATTTGAGGCTGGAATTGAACCTGGGTCCCTAGTACTGGGAGGCAGCAGTGCTAACCACTGAGCCACTGTGCCATCACCCTGGTCAAAGTTTAGAGGGTTCTATGAGATTCTTCTTCATTCTTCTAAACTCCAAAGAATATAAAACATAGGACATAAAAAAGTACAGCACAGGATCCTAATCGAACAAAATAACCTATGCTCCCCTCAATTCACTGCTTATCCATGTGCACGTCCAGCAGTCACTTAAATGTTCCTAATAACTCTGCTTCCACCACCATCACTGGCAATGCATTCCAAGCATTCACAACTCTCTGTGTAAAGAAATGTCTTCTGATTTCTCCTCTGTACATTCCTCCTAACACCTTAAAACTATGACCCCTTTTGGCAGTCATCTCTGCCCTGGGAAAAAATCTCTGGCTATTGACTCTATCCATGCCTCTCATTACCTTGTACACCTCAATCAGTTCCCCTCTCTTCCTCCTTCTCTCCAGAGAGAAAAGTCCGAGCTCAGTCACCCTCCTTGTAAGACAAGTCCTCCAGTCCAGGCAGCATCCTGGTAAACCTCCTTTACACCGTCTCCAAAGCCTCCACATCTTTCCTATAATAGGATGACCAGAACTGGGCACAATATTCCAAGTGTGGTCTCACCAGAGTTTTGTAGAGCTGCAGTAAAACCTCGCGGCTCTTAAACTCGATCCCCCGTTAATGAAAGCCAAAACATCACATGCTTTCTTAACAGCCCTATCCACTTAGTTGGCAGCTTGGTTGGCATTTGAACACCAAGATCCCGCTGTTCCTCCACACTGCCAAGAATCCTGCTTTTAATCCCATATTCAACATTCAAGTTTGACCTTCCAAAATACATCACTTCATATTTATCCATGTTGCACACTATCTGCCATTTCTCAGCATAGTTCTGCATACTGTCAATGTCGTGCTGCATCCTGTAATAGCCCTCGATACTATCAATGGCACATCCAACTTTTGTGTCATCGGTAAACTTACTAGGTAAAAACAATGACTGCAGATGCTGGAAACCAGATTCTGGATTAGTGGTGCTGGAAAAGCACAGCAGTTCAGGCAGCATCCAAGGAGCAGTAAAATTGACATTTCGGGCAAAAGCCCTTCTTCAGGAATACAGGCAGAGAGCCTGAAGGGTGGAGAGATAAATGAGAGGGGGGGGGGGGGGGGTGGGGAGAAAGTAGCATAGAGTACAATAGGTGAGTGGGGGAGGAGATGAAGGTCATAGGTCGGGGGGAGGGTGGAGTGGATAGGTGGAAAAGAAGATAGGCAGGTAGGACAAGTCATGGGGACAGTGCTGAGTTGGAAGATTGGAGCTGGGGTGAGGTGGAGGAAGGGGAAATGAGGAAACTGTTGAAGTCCACATTGATGCCCTGGGGTTGAAGTGTTCCGAGGTGGAAGATGAGGCGTTCTTCCTCCAGGCGTCAGGTGCTGAGGGAGCGGCGGTGAAGGAGGCCCAGGACCTCCATGTCCTCGGCAGAGTGGGAGGGGGAGTTGAAATGTTGGGCCACAGGGCGATGTGGTTGATTGGTCCTGGAGATGTTCCCTAAAGCGCTCCGCTAGGAGGTGCCCAGTCTCCCCAATGTAGAGGAGACTGCATCGGGAGCAACGGATACAATAAATGATATTAGTGGATGTGCAGGTAAAACTTTGATGGATGTGGAAGGCTCCTTTAGGGCCTTGGATGGAGGTGAGGGAGGAGGTGTGGGTGCAGGTTTTGCAATTCCTGCGGTGGCAGAGGAAGGTGCCAGGAGGGGAGGGTGGGTTGTAGGGGTGCATGGACCTGACCAGGTAGTCAACGGTCTTTGCGGAAGGCGGAAAGGGGTGGGGAGGGAAATATATCCCTGGTGGTGGTGTCCATTTGGAGGTGGCAGAAATGTCGGCGGATGATTTGGTTTATGCGAAGGTTGGTAGGGTGGAAGGTGAGCACCAGGGGCGTTCTGTCCTTGTTACGGTTGGATGGGTGGGGTCTGAGGGCGGAGGTGCGGGATGTGGACGAGATGCATTGGAGGGCGTCTTTAACCACGTGGGATGGGAAATTGCGGTCTCTAAAGAAGGAGGCCATCTGGTGTGTTCTATGGTGGAGCTGGTCCTCCTGGGAGCAGATACGGCAGAGGCAGAGGAATTGGGAATACAGGATGGCATTTTTGCAGGAGGTAGGGTGGATCCACCAATATCATTTATTGTATCCATTGCTCCCAAAACGGTCTCCTCTACACTGGGGAGACTGCACGCCTCCTAGCGGAGTGCTTTAGGGAACATCTCCAGGACACCCGCACCAATCAACCACACCGCCCTGTGGCCCAACATTTCAACTCCCCCTCCCACTCTGCCGAGGACATGGAGGTCCTGGGCCTCCTTCACCGCCGCTCCCTCAGCACCTGACGCCTGGAGGAAGAACGCCTCATCTTCCGCCTCGGAACACTTCAACCCCAGGGCATCAATGTGGATTTCAACAGTTTCCTCATTTCCCCTTCCCCCACCTCACCCTAGTTCCAAACTTCCAGCTCAGCACTGTCCCCATGACTTGTCCTACCTGCCTATCTTCTTTTCCACCTATCCACTCCACCTCCCCCGACCTATCACCTTCATTTCCTCCCCCACTCACCTATTGTACTCTATGCTACTTTCTCCCCACCCCCACCCTCCTCTCACTTATATCTCCGCCCTTCAGGCTCTCTGCCTGTATTCCTGAAGAAGGGCTTTTGCCCGATTTTACTGCTCCTCGGTAAACTTACTAACCCAACCCTCAACCTCCTCCTTCAAGTCATTTATAAAAACTTCAAAGAACAGGGGCCTAAGAACAGACCCCTGCGAGACACCACTCACAACTGACCTCCAGACAGAATACTTACAATCTACAATCACTCTCTGCCTTCTGTCAATGAACCAATTCTGAATCCAGACAGCCAAATCTCCCTGTATCCCATACCTCCTGACTTTATGAATAAACCTACCATGGGGAACCTTATCAAATGCCTTGTTGAAGTCTATGGACACCACATCCACTGCTCGACCTTCATCAAGCTGTCTCGTCACCTCCTCAAAGAACTCAATAAGATTTGTGAAGCATGACCTACCCCTCACAAAGCCATGCTGACTGCCATTAATCGCACTATGCTTTGCCAAATAGTCATAAATCCTATCCCTCAGAATTCTTTCCAAAAGCTTGCTGACCACAGACGTAAGACTGACTGGTCTGTAATTGTCAGGGATTTCCCTATTACCTCTTGAAAAGAGGAATAACATTCACCTCCCTCTAATCCTTCGGCATGACTCCCGTGGAGAGTGAGGAGGCAAATATCTTTGCCAGCGGCTTAGCAACCTCCTTTCTTGCTTCCCGGAGCAGCCTGGATAAATCCGGCCTGGCCCTGAGGACTTATCAATCTTTATGTTTGCCAATATTTCCAGCACATCAACTTCATCAATCTTGGTCTGTTCAAACTTGTATCCCAGCTCCTCAAAGTTCTCATTCACAACAAGGTCCCTTTCCTTAGTGAAAACCGAAGCAAAAAACTCATTTACAGCTTCCCAGACTCCATGCATAAGTTCCCTCCGCTGTCCCTGATTGGTCTTACCTTCTCCCTGATCATTCTTTTATTCCTCACGTATGAGTAAAATGCCTTTTGGTTCTCCCTAATCCTTCCCACCAAGCCTTTTTTGTGCCCCCTCCTGGCTATCCTCAGTCCATTTTGAGCTGCTTCCTAGCAAGCCTGTAATCCTCTAAAGCTGTGCCAGACCCTTGCTTCCTCACCTTACATAAGTTGCCTTCTTCCTTTTGATGAGAAGCTCCTAATACAGTCCTAATCAATCCAGTCTCTCTTCGTGCATCAGTGCTACCATTCCAGGAATTAGTTGGTCAACCTTTGTAACAGTTTATCCATCGCCAGAACATCCATCCTCAGATAAGGAGACCAAAACCACACACAATACTATGGGTGCGGTCTCATCAAGGCCTGTACAATTGCAACAAGACATCCCTCCTCCTGTACTCAAATCCTCTAGCTATGGAGGCTAGTGGGCCATTTGCTTCTTCACTGCTTGTGGCACTTTCATTTTATGTCCAGTGATTGGTGTACAAGGTCACTGAGATCTTGTTGCACCTCCCCCTTTCTGAAGCTATTGCTATCCAGGTAAATCCTCACATTGGTTTTGCTGCCAAATTAGATAACTTCACATTTGTTCACATTATACCTCAGCTGCCCTACAACTGCCACACATTTTATTTTGAAATTGCTAGACAGGATGAGGAGGACCATGGTTTCGGACTCGCTCCTTTGAGATCCGAAGCTGTTCTATTGACAAGTGAGTGTGACATTATCACAGTGAAGATGATGAAGACACTCCTCAGCATTAACCCTTTTGGAATCTTACCCTACGACACAACTGGTATGTGGGGTGGCACACGCTGGCTCAGATCTTCTGGTCAATGTTAATATTGCACGCATCAATATTGTCCGCAAATATTTCTGAAAAAGAATCAAGCACAACCTTTGATCTTGACGAGAACATTGATAAGTTTGTGCAAATTCCCATGAAGAAGACCATCAAATACAAGAAACTTAACAGAGACCATTCATATGTTCATGAAGGGAGCTGCTGAATTCAGGTATGTTCTTAAAGATCTCAAGTCTTTAGGTTCGTTTGTAAATAGATGAATGATTGGTGCATGTTTCTGTAATTCTTTTATGAGATGTGGTAAAGTCACCATGGTGTTGCTCCCTTATTAGGGAGAGAGAGATGATGATGAGTGATGGTTTAACTTGAGGATTACCACACCTTCGGAAAGGGAAGAGTTTGAGAAAGAGAGTCCTTCATGATAACCTCAGCTAGTACAGGAATTGAATCCATCCTGTTGGCATCTCTCTGCATCATAAACAAGCCAACTGAGCTAACCAATGCCCTGTGAGATATGGACATCATTGGCAAGGCCAGCATTTGTTCCCGATTTCTAATTGCCCCTGAACTGAGTGGCTTGCTGAGCCATTCTAAAGATCAGTTGAGTATTGCCCACATTGCTGAGGCTCTGCAGACATGTGCCCACAATTTCATGGATCGCCAATTCCAGATTTAGTCATTGAATTTAATTGGAAGCAGCTTCATTCATGGGATTTGAATGAGTCTCTCCTGGAACATCAGGCTGGGTCTTTGGATTGTCATTCCAGTCATGTTCCCACTATCCCACTGCTTCCCTTTGAGGTTGATTCATTAGAAGCTGTATTATTGGTGCCCAGTTGGGAGACATGGTGTGGCAAACTATGTGTGATAGTACAGTGTGAACGTAACAGTTTAATTTTGCTGCTATGTAGGCAATACAGCTGCTGAGATTATGGTAACCCAGAATTTCTTTACATTCATATTTTGTGATAGTTTTAAGTTAATCCAAGAAGGTGTGTCAGTGTGTTTGAGAGTTTAAATCTCCTACTAATTAATGCTCTATCTAATTTAAGCTTGACTTGTGTGGATGCCTCTGGCAGTTTGAAAACTATCTCTGATCTGAGGAGACCCAATACTCTTGGCAGAAGAGAAACAAAGTACAGCTCTCTAATTTTGGATCAGGGAATTCAATCTGTGGGATTCTTTACTGCAGAAGGTTGTTCAGGTTGGGTCATGAAGTATATGCAAGGCTGAGGTTGACAACTTTTTAATCAGTGAAGGAATCAAGGGTTATGGACAACAGGCAGAAAAGAAAGTTGAGGCCTATCAGATTAACCATGATCCCATTGAGTGATGGAGAAGACTTGATGAGCTGAATGGCCAATTTCTGAAGCTTGTGGTCTGCTGGATGGTATCAAACTTCTTGACTGTTTCTGGAGCTGCACTAATCCAGTGAAGTGGGGAGTATTCCATAACACTCCTGACTTGTGCCTTGTAGATGGCAGACAGGCTTTGGGCAGTCAGTTACTTGTTGCAGTGTTCCTGACCTGCTCTTCCAGGTATAGTGTTCATATACCACTGGTCCAGTTCAATTTCTGATCAATGGTAGGCCCCAGGATGTGGTATTTGGTGACAATAATGTCATTGAATGTCAAGGGACAGGGATTAGATTCTCTCTTGTTTGAAGTAACATTGTTTGGCACTGGTATGTTCCGAATATCACTTGCCAGTTATCAACCCAAGCTTGGATAATGCCTAGGTCTTGTTGCATTTGGCCACAGACTGCTTTGGTATTTGAGGAGAATGGTACTGAACATTATGCAATCGTCAGAGAACATCTCAATTCTGATGGAGGGAAATTCATTGATGAAGCAACTGAAGTGTGTGGTGCAATTTTCAGGATCATGTCCACCATAATTAAAGTGTAAACTGAGATTCGCTGGTGGAATTGTTGTCTCATGGTGTGATGTTTGTGGGCTTGAAAATTCTGCTCCTGAGACCTTGAGTACAAAATTGAAGTGCACAGTCCCATTACAGGACTAAGGGAGAGCTTGAAACAAGGATGCAAAATAAAAGTTTGGAACTGTCTTCCACAAATGGCAGTTGATGCTAAACTGGTTGTCAGTTTTAAATCTGAGACAGATATATTTTCATTAAGAAAAGTTATGAAGGGATACAGATCAAAGGCAGGTATGTGGAGTTAGGCCATAGATCAGACATGGTCATACTGAATGGCTGAACAGGCTCTGATTCCTGATGAAGGGCTTTTGCCTGAAATGTCGATTTTCCTGCTCCTCAGATGCTGCCTGACCTGCTGTGCTTTTCCAGCATCATTCTAATCTCGACTCTAATCTCCAGCATCTGTAGTCCTCACTTTCGCCTCATGAGACTGAATGGCCTACTCCTGTTCCAAAGCACTGATGTAAACTGCCTTACCAGTTCTGTCCATATCTTGAAGAATTAATTTTTAAAAAAATGTTCAGACAAAAAAAACTCAGCCTTTTAGCTGATGGACAAGAATGAAGGGATTTAAGGGTCTGGCAAGAGAAGTGGGGGAGTCAGTGTGTTAGGACATTTTTATGAAGCGAGTGGTCATGACCTGAAGCCCATTGTCCATTAATGAGAGAGAAGAAGAGACGATCAGATGGACGAGTGGAAGAAAGGGATTGATTGGTTTCCCTACAGAGAGGTGGCAAATCGTCTCCTTCTGAGATTGATTGACTCTACCTGGTTTTAACTGCATTGTTACTATTGGTTCTGGTGGTCCTTTGCTGAGGTGAGTACACCAGTAGTGTTTTTGCTCCTGATTACAGTTTATATCTTCATCCAACTTTGTGGAAATACCATTATCTGGAGTCATCAACACTCCAGCCTGAGCTATGACCAAGGGAAAAAAAGAAACCAGTAAATCAATCTTGGAATGACCGTACTGGTCATACTGGCCACATTGTTCTGAGGGGTACAAAACCAGTGCCACCAGTATAATTAATTCACAAATTTTACTGGCCTCTCCACCATTAGCTGATCATCACATAGAAACTGATTGGAAGGAAGAGGGAATATCTAAAGGCAGAGAAATACTTTGCAAATAATTGATGGAACATCGATCAGTGCCTTCTAACAGTTACGCTTTGAGCTTCCATGACATGTCAACATTTTACTTAAACATACAGAAACTTGTGGGAATAGACTGCTTTCCTCCACAACCCTTCCTTTACATTAAAATACTACGAGTTAAAAGCATTTCTAATTGCACAATTACCCACCCAATGTGCAAAACTAAGGATCAATATCTATCATGCCAAAAATGCATTCAACAACCTCTGTAGAGTAGCTTGTATATTCATCACAATGTCTGACACAAATTAGTATCACACATGGTGATATCAAATAATAATCATTATGTTATTAGTGAAACTTTAGCAGACTTCTCAGTGCATCAATCCTGAACCGTAATCTTTCCTGCCCCACGTTTGTCGCAGAGGGCTGGAAGATGAAACAAAGCAAACAGAACTTTGTGAGATGCAGAGTGCTGCTAGCATTATGGTATCGCCATCACATTGCTGCCTTTCTGAGGACATTCTAGGCCGCAAGACTCATTACTGGCAGTGTCAAAAGGCAGCTTGTTCCTTCAGATTTCAACACAAAACCATTCATTATATTCACATCGCCAAAGGGAACAGCCTGTACCCACTTGGCCTGGCATTGTCTAAGGAGGGGCTGCTGTTTCGATCTCGGCTTTGTTCCCACTGAAGAATTTACATTGACTGGTTACATTCTGGGGAGTTACTTGATTAAAAATCCTTATCTCGACGTCACTCTGCTAACAGACAATCTTTAGCTATCTCTCTCTCTGCGGAATCCCTGAAGAGTTTCTATTTGCATTTGCAAAGAAGGAAAATATTAAAGAGGATTAGGCTGGAGGTAAGCTTCAAAAGCTAATTACTAAATTAATTACAATTACAAAAAGATCCTTCACTAAACCTTGTCTTTAATTTCTGTGAAAATCTCTGATTGTTATTGCATTAATGTAAAAATTTCCATTGTCGATCATTTTGAGTAAATCTCCAAGCACAGCAAAACATTAATACAAGATTTACTTGATTCCAAATTGTATGGTTACAGTTAACAGGCAAAGAAGTTTTGCCATTAGAATTTACTTGATTTGTTTAAAAAAAATGAAGAGATCTTCGAATTCCTACAGTGCGGAAACAGGCCCTTTTGCCCAACAGGTCCACACCGACCCTCCAAAGAATCTCCCACCCAAACCCATTACTCTATATTTAGCCGGACTAATGTCCCTAACCAACACATGTATGAGCAATTTAGCAAGGCCAATACATCTAACCTGCACAGCTTTGGATTGTGGGAGGAAACCCATGCAGACATGGGGAGAATGTACAAACTCCACACAGACACTCTCTCAAGGCTGGAGTTGAACTCAGGCTCCCTGGTGCTGTGAGGCAGCAGTGCTAACTGCTGATCCACATCCTCTGCCCACACAGAGGATGTGGATTTTAAGAGAATCGAAATCCAAAATGAGTTCCAAATGAGAAAGAATTCAATGGAAGTTCTTTCTTACAATAGAGCTATTTTTCAAGATTTTTATGGATGCAATTAATTATATATCAATTCTGTGAAGGAATGGCTTAAATTCCACTAGATAAGGTGCCAGTGTAAATCTTGAAGTGTTCTCTCAAGGTTAGAAATGTCAGTGTAGAGATTTCTTCCCAAGATGTTGGCAAAGAGGGGATAGGCGATTGCATTGGCAGATAAGGTCAGGGATAATCCAAAGAGATTCTACAAATACATTAAGTGCAAGGGGGTAACTAGAGAGAGAGTAGGGCCTCTTAAAGATCAAGGAGCTCATCTTTGTGTTGAACCCCAGGAGATAGGAGAGATACTAAATGAATTTTCACGTTGGTTTTTACTGTGGAGAAAGAGATGGTACCTGAATGCAGAGAAATAAATTTTGATATTTTAAAAGCAGTTCACTTGACAGAACAGGACGTTTGAGAGGTCTTAAAGAATATAACAGTGGGTAAATGTCCAGGACCTGATCTAATGTATCCCACTGTGGGAAGTCAGAGAGGAAATTGTGAGACCCTTTGCATAAATATTTGCATCATCTATAACCATGGGTGAGGTGCCTGATGACTGGAGGGTGGTTAATGTTGTACCTTTGTTTAAGAAAGGTTGTAAGGAGAAACCAAGGAACTATAGACTTGTGAATCTGACTTTGGTTGTTGGTAAATTGTTGGAGATGATAATAAAAGATAGGATTTATGGATGTTTAGAGAGGCAAACATTGACTAGGGATAGTCAGCATGGTTATGTGTGAGGAAAATGGTGTCTCACAAACTTGATTGAGTTTTTTGAGGAAGTTATCAAAAACATTGATGAGGGCAGAGCAGTAGGTGTTGTTTATTTGGATTTTATAAAGCCTTTGACAAGGTTCCACATGGTAGACTAATTAATAAAGTTAGGTCACATGGGATTCAGGGAGAGCTTGCCAATTGGATACATAACTGTCTTAATGGCAGGAGACAGAGAGGAGTGGTGGAGGGTTGCTTTTCGGACTGGAGCCCTGTGACCAGTTGTGTTCCACAGGGATCAGTGCTGGGTCCTCTTTTGTTTGTCATTTATATAAATGATTTGGATGAGAATATAAAAAGCATGGTTAATAAGTTTGCAGTTGACACCAAAATTGGTGGCATTGTAAAGAGTGAAGAAGTTTTTCTAAGATTACAAAGGCATCTTGATCAAATGGGTCAATGGGCTCAAAAATGGCAGATGGAGTTCAATCTGGATAAATGCGAGGTATTGCATTTTGGAATAACAAACAAGGGTAAGGGTTATACAATTAATGGTAGGGCCTTGGGTAGTGTTGAAGAACAGAGGGACCTCAGGGTGCAGGTACATAATCCTTTGGAATTTGCATCACATATATACAGGGTGGTTAAAAAGGTTTTTGGCACATTTGCCTTTATTACTCAGTCCCTTGAGTATAGAATTTGGGATGTCATGTTGGGGTTGTACAGGACATTGGTGAATCTTCATCTGGAATATTGTGTCCAGTTCTGGTTCCAGTGGAAGGATATTACCAAGCTGGAGATGGTTCAGAAGAGATTTACCAGGATGTTGCTGGGTATGGAAGGTTTAAGTTATAAAGAAAGGCTGGATAGGCTGGGACTTCACTGGAGCATAGGAGGTTGAGACCTGACCTGATAGAAGTTTATAAAATAATGAGAGGTATAGATAGAGTTAATGGTAGTTGTCTTTTCCCTAGGATGGGGGTTTTAAGATTAAGGTACACGTTTTTAAGGTTAGAGGAGAGAGCTTTAAAAAAGTTATGAGAGACAAATTTTTTATGCAGAGGGTGGTTTGCATGTGGGAGAACTTCCTGAGGAAGTGATGGATGTGGGTACAATTACAACATTTAAAAGACATTTGGAAGGTACATGAATGGGAAAGGTTTGGAGAGATATGGGCCAAGGACAGGCAGGTGGGACTAGTTTAGTTTGGGATTATGTTTGGCATGGACTGGTTGGACAGAAGGGTCTGTCTCCGTGCTGTATAATTATGTAGCAACTGAAAGTTGCTGTGTCGATGCTGTGACACCTTGTCATGTTTGTGGAATCCAAGAACAGCACCACCTAATGTACAGGCTGAGTACTAACTTCATGCGGCACTCAACAGCTTTTGACAAACAGGTGACCGAGTTATTTTTGGTGTTTGGAAATGCAACCTTTCATATCTCTTTAATGATATAAACAAGCACAGAAATAAAATATGACAGTAAATGATAACTTAACTTAATGATTGTTCTCATGCATCAGTAACCAAAGTATCACCTGCTGAGTTCCCTTTATTTATTAATAAATCAGTTCTTAGCTGGTGAAACAATTTGTTGTTTGATAATAAGAACTGCAAACCAGATACCAATCTGTCTTTGATTATAGCAAGCTTTGAGAAGATTTGTAGCTCAGGCTGAACTTCTGAATGTAGGTTTCCTCGCTGAGCTGGAAGGTTCCTTTTCAGATGTTTCATCACCATACTAAGTAACATCTTCAGTGAGCCTCCGGATGAATCACTGGTGGTGTAGTCCACTTTCTATTTATATGTTTGAGTTTCCTTGGGTTAGTGATGTCATTTCCTGAGATGACATCATTTCCTATGGTGATGTCATTTCTAGTTCTTTTTCTCAGGGGGTGGTAAATGGGATCCAAAACAATGTGTTTGTCGATAGAGTTCTGGTTGGAATGTCATGCTTCGAGGAATTCTCGTGCATGTCTCTGTTTGGCTTGTTCTAGGATGGATGTGTTATCCCAGTCGAAGTGATGTCCTTCCTTATCTGTATGTAAGGATACTAGTGAGAGAGGGTCATGTCGTTTTGTAGCTAGTTGATGTTCATGTATCTTGGTGGCTAGTTTTCTGCCTGTTTGTCCAATGTAGTGTTTGTTCCAGTTCTTGCATGGTATTTTGTAAATGACATTAGTTTTGTTTGTTGTCTGTATAGGGTCTTTCAAGTTCATTTCCTGCTATTTTAATGTGTTGGTGGGTTTGTGGGCTACCATGATGCCAAGAGATCTGAGTAGTCTGGCAGTCATTTCCGAGATGTCTTTGATGTAGGGGATACTGGCTAGGGTTTCTGGATGCATTTGTCTACTTGTTTGGATTTGTTGCTTAGCCACCAAGGAGACCCAAACATACAAATAGAAAGTGGGTGCTTCATCCGGAGGCTCACTGAAGACGTTACCTAGTATGGTGATGAAATGTCTGAAAATGAACCTTGCAGCTCAGCGAGCAAACCTACATCCAGTGTCTTTGGTTATATCAGCAGAGTTACTGAATATATTTGGATCAGTCTCAAAGTCTTAAAGCTGTTCATCAACAGTTGATCACACTTGGCAAAAGAATCACCATTTAAAAATGATTCCTTTTGGTTGCATTTTGCGCATTTGGTTACATTTAGTTGGACTTAGACATGCTAATCATTTCAGCTTTGTGTACAATTTACTTATTTTGAATGATAGGAGCCAGTTAGCCACAGTGTAGTTTCCACACACACAACAGCACAAACTTTTGACATAAATGAATAACAATGCATAAAGCAATTAACTACTCAACACAAACAGGCAAAAGTAAAGATTGCAGATACAATAGGTGAATGGGGATGGGGATGGAGGTGATAGGACAGAGAGGAGGGTGGGGAAAGGTAGCAAATGTGGAAACTGGTGAAATTCACATTGATGCCCTGGGGTTGAAGTATTCCGAGCGGAAGATGAGGTGTTCTTCCTCCAGGTGTCGGATGGTGAGGGAGCGGTGGTGGAGGAGGCCCAGGACCTGCATGTCCTTGGCAGAGTGGGAGGGGGAGTTGAAATGTTGGGCCACGGGGTGGTGGGGTTGATTGGTGCGGGTGTCCCGGAGATGTTCCCTGAAGCGCTCTGCGAGGAGGCATTCAGTCTCCCCAATATAGAGGAGACTGCATCGGGAGCAACGGATACAATAAACGACATTGGTGGATGTGCAGGTGAAACTTTGATGGATGTGGAAGGCTCCTTTGGGGCCTGGGATGGAGGTGAGGGAGGAGGTGTGGGCGCAGGTTTTACAATTCCTGCGGTGGCAGGGGAAGGTGCCAGGAGGGTAGGGTGGGTTGTTGGGGGGTGTGGACCTGACCAGGTAGTCACGGAGGGAATGGTCTTTGAGGAAAGCAGAAAGGGGTGGGGAGGGAAATATATCCCTGGTGGTGGGGTCTTTTTGGATGTGGCAGAAATGTCGATGGATGATGCGGTTTATGCAAAGTTTGGCAGGGTGGAAAGTGAGGACCAGGGGGTTCTGTCCTTGTTACGATTGGAGGGGCGGGGTTTGAGGCCGGAGGGGCGGGATGTGGACGAGATGCGTTTCCTCATTTCCCCTCTCCCCACCTTATCCCAGTTCCAACCTTCCAGCTCAGCACCGTCCTCATGACCTGTCCTACCTGCCAATCTCCCTTCCCATCTATCCACTCCACCCTCCCCTCTGACCTATCACCTTCATCCCCACCTCCATCCATCCACATTGTATTCTTTGCTACCTTCTCCCCAACACCCCTCTCCCCCCCGCCCCCCCTCCCCCCCCCCCCCCCCCCCCCCCACACACACACACATTTATCTCTCCACCCTGGAGGCTCCCTGTCTCCATTCCTGATGAAGGGCTTTTGCCCGAAACTTCGATTTTCTTGCTCCTCGGATGCTGCCTGACATGCTGTGCTCTTCCAGCACTACTCTAATCTATTCAACACAACCAGTTCAGTCAAATATTTGCACACCATGTTCTACTGGCCATGAAAACTCTAAATTAGATTTGGATTACATGCTACATTCTCCCATTTCCTAAACAGCTAAATGCCTTCCTAGTCAGACTTTTAGCTGTTTGGTTTCCAGTATAATGTGTTGCTATAGTGACATGAAGCTGAAATCCAAAAGCAGCTTTAAGTTTTTGGTACAAAACTTGATTAGTGACCTCCACCTCCAATTTAACATTGTAGCACCCTAGCTGTTTATATCTTTGCCTATTTACTGAGCAGTATGGTGGCTCAGTGGTTAGTGCCAGAGACCCAGCCTCAGGTATATGTCTGGAGTTTGCATGTTCTCCCTGTGTCTGTGTGGGTTTCCCCAGGCTACTCTGGTTTCCTCCCACTGTCCAAGGATGTGTAGGTTAGGGTGGATTGGTAATACTAAATTGTTCATAGTGTCCAGGGATGTGTAGGCTAGGTGGATTAGCCATGTAAATGCAGGATTGTGGAGATGGGGTCTGGGGAAGGATGCTCTTTAGAGGGTTGGTGCCAACTCAATGGGCCGAATAGTCTCTTATCACACTGTAGGGATTCTCAAAATTAAAAATCACACAACGCCAGGTTATAGTCCAACAGGTTGTCCAACCTGACAACCACCTGATGAAGGAACGTCACTGAAAGCTAATGCTTCCAATTAAACCTGTTGGAATATAACCTGGTGTTGTGTGATTTTTAACTTTATACACCCCAGTCCAACACTGGCCTCCAAATCGTGTAGGGATTCTAACTGTGATTGCTTGCTTATTTGTTCTGCTATAGAAGTCAGTAAAGCCCAATTATAACCTGCATTTAAACAGCATCTTTAATACAGTAAGGCACTGCACAAAAGAATTATCAAACCCATATAGATACTGACATTCATATAAAGAGATACTGGGATGGATGGTCCAAAGCTTAGGAAATGTGGTCAATTTTAAGAAGGGTCTCAAAATACAAAAACGTATCTCCCTTACCTTAAATATCTGTTTTACCCGAATTAATTTTGTCACCCCTCCAAATCCACACTAAATTCTTCCCAAAATGTGAAAAGGTGAAGGTTGAAGGGAATTAGGAAGAAGATCAGCAGAATGACTTCCCTCAAAGGTTGATGCGATTTTGGAATCCTTCATCCTGGATGGTTGTGGATATTCGCTTGTTGAGTTCACATAAAGCTGGGACAGAGAGGGTTCCTGATAGCTCTGGAATCTGGCGATATAGGGAGCTGGTGGGAAAGTAGAGTTGAAGGTCAAAATTAGCCATGATCTGATTAAAAGATAAAATAGCCTCAACAAATCACACAGTTTATTCCTGCTTCTATTTCATGTGTTCCTGAAATCACTGTTAACCTGAAAGGAAGTCATTGCAGCAAAAAAACGTTGTAGAATTTGATAGAACCATTAACATATATAAAGTGGAGACTTAATGAAAGTAACATGATTGAACTTTCAGGCGGGAATTCCAGAACAAATGACTTGGTTTTACAAAATGCATGATTGCCAATGGTACAGATATTAGAATGAAAGATGTGCAAAAGGCCACAATTGGAGATAACCTGGACAGTTTTAGGACATGAAAAAGAAATCTCCTTCTGACCGTTCCACAGATATATTCTAATGTGGAAGCAACACTTTTAAACAGCTGTTGCCATTTCAATATGGGCAGACAAGATGTTCAACAATTGTCACTTTTAGATTCGACAGTAATATTTTTCACTTGGCAAATGCTGCCTAGTCCTCTGCTATGGCACCATAATGAATGCACATTCAGTTTCTGTCTGCTTTATCAGTCATGTGAAAACAACAATGGCCTGAGCACATCTCATCTGTTTACATGATGCTATGTGTCAGTTGATTGCTTCTCTGCTTTAGTCGATGTTAAAGTATGACCCTGAGAAAAACTAATCCACCACAGACCAAAGCAAACTTCACACCTCACTGCAACTATGGGGCATAACGGATCTTATTTCCACGTTCCACACCATGCATTTGTATCATGTTTCAAATAGGAATGAACGTGCCTTTATATAGCACCTTTCATACCCTCAAGATTCACAGCCAATGAGAAGGTCACTGTTACTTTGAAGGTAAATTGTAGCAGTGAATTGTACACAGTAGACTCCCACAAAGTGTGACTTAGAATAGGATTGTGTGTAATTTGATGAAAATGTTAATCTAACACAGGGAATGTGTGGGTGAAGATTGATCAAAATGGCATAGTTGAATCATTTCTTTTCTGAGCTCATAATTAGAACTGCCAGGAAATAGATAATTTGTGATGAATATGACATTATGACATAAATCTGTTGAGCTCAAATTGCTAGCTTGGGAATTCAAAAGAATATTTCGGGCATGGGTAACAATGGTATCAGTTGAGCAATGAGTCGCATCTGTATACATTACATTATACCCTTTATGCAGATGTTATTTTATCAAGCATGTTTGAGTTAAAACTATTTATGGTGTTGATTCCCTCCTCTTTGATCCTTGTTCGTGTGCATATTATTTGCTTGAATTCAGGCAAAATACTGCAGATGCTGGAAATCTGAAGCAAACACAGTGAATGCTGTAAAAACTGAGCAGATCTGGTAGCATCTGTGAAGAGAATTAAACTTTTGAGTCCAGTGACCCTACTTTGGAACTTCTTCCATTCTAAAGGAGATCATACCAGACTTGAAATGTTGACTCTAATAGTGGCTTGACTTAGAGTCTAACAGACAGTTGAAACTTTATTGCTGGAACAGCACAGCAGGTCACTCTCTGCTCATTCCTGAGGAAGGGCCTGTGCCCGAAACGTCGAATCTCCTGTTCCCTGGATGCTGCCTGACCTGCTGTGCTGTTCCAGCAATAAAGTTTCAACTTTGATCTCCAGCATCTGCAGACCTCACTTTCAGTCTAACAGACAACATCACCAGCAAAAATACATAAATCACCCTTCCAGAATTCGACTGTCATCAGGAACACTTACCTACCTTCCTAACAGATAGGCACTAAAAGGTGTGTGTTTTTATTAGAATACAGTTTTTTTTAAGTCCCTGACTAGACATTGGGAAAATATTCAACAAAAACTGAAAAATCTGCTATAAATCACAACCAAAAACAAAAAGTTGCTGGTCTGAGCAGAGATCAGAGTTAATGTTCCGTGACCCTGGGCCAATTTTGCTGCTGCATTATTTGGACTTAAGATGCGCTCACATGATCATGGAATCCCTGCAGTGCAGAAAGAGACCATTTGGCCCATTGAGACAGCATTGATCTGCCAAAGGCCATCCATTAGAACCTACTGCCTCCATTGCTTTTTTTGTAACCCACACGTCTTTGGGCTGCAGACAGAAGCCAGACCACACAGAGGAAGCCCACGCAGACACAGAGAGAATGTGTAAACTCCACACAGACAGTCACCCAAGGCTGGGATTGAACCCTGGTCCTCAGTGCTAAAAGGTAGCAGTGCTAACTGCTGAGCCAGTCCCCACATGTGCATGTGCAGTGGATAACCAAGAATGTGCACCAATATGAACCTATCCTGGGGGTGGAGAGAATGCAGTGTGGTGAACATAAGGCAGCAGAGGGGAGTGCTCTTGTCAAAGTGCCAGAACACAACAGAATCAGCTCGCTGTGTGGGAGACCAGCTGAATCCTAATGGTTCTAACCTGTTTCAGACCATGATATCAGAACATTCCTCTACTGCCCTTTGTCTCACCATTACAATGTTAATTTCTTCACTCTGAGGCTGATGGCATGCCCACAATTTGCATGCTTTTGCTATGTGGCATTGTGAGCAGGGAATCATGTCAGTCAGGGGCACATTTCATTGGTTTACATGATGCTGTGTGTGTTAGTTGATTATTTCCCTATTTGACCCTGAGGAAAACTCATCATGTGAATATGTACAGGATACATTTCCACTGGCAGGGACATATGCGTCTTTATACCTCTTAGCTTGCTTTCTTAGCGCTTACTCACTTTAATCGCAGAAATTTACTTATCTATGCTACTTATTTACTTATCTATGCTCCTTAACTCTGTGATCTGCCTGTATTGCTCACAAGACAAAGCTTTTCACTGTGCCTTGGTACACGTGACAATAAATTCAATTCAATTCAATTCAATTCAAGTGCTATTAGACAATGAGAACCTTTTTCCACGTATGGAGTCAGCTATTACGAGGGGGCATAGCTTTAAATTAAGGGGTGGTAGGTATAGGACAGATGTTAGGGGTAGATTCTTTACTCAGCGAGTCGTGAGTTCATGGAATGCCCTGCCAGTAGCAGTGGTGGACTCTCCCTCTTTATGAGTATTTAAACAGGCATTGGATAGGCATATGGAGGATAGTGGGCGAGTGTAGGTTAGGTGGGCTTGGATCGGCGCAACATCGAGGGCCAAAGGGCCTGTACTGCGCTGTATTTTTCTATGTTCTATGTTCTATGTTCAGAATTCAGCTTTTCATCCTTGCACTGGCATGTTAAACATGCACCATTACCTCGGGTCAATCTCCTGCTGTACCCTTGCACATTACATTTATCCAAACAATCATCCATTGCCCTCTTGAATGCTTCAACGCAAAAGTAGGAAAATGGAGTTGAGAAGTGTGAGGTGTCCCGGCTGAGGGAGTAGGAAACACAGTTCTTATGAAGGTGGGTAGATTAGGAGGGTGTATATGAGCCCCACATAATATTGAGAACCGTCTTGGTGAGATGCATGTGCAGCGGTAGAGTTACAGCGTATTATCTCGGCTGACCGGATGGCCAGTCTGCAATGCAGATTGACGCCAACAGTGTGGATTCAATCCCTACAACAGCTGAGGTAACTTTGAAGGACACACGTTCTCAAGCTCTCACCTGAGGCACATTCACCGTTAGGTTATGATGTGTTGGACTGGGGTAGACAAAGTCACATGACACCAGGTTATAGTCCAACAGGTTTATTTGAAACCACAAGCTTTCAGAGTGCTGCCCCTTCCTCAGGGTAAGTGCTCTGGGGGCTACACTTCGAAAGCTTGAGACATTCCTGATGAAGGGCTTCTTCCCGAAATGTCGACTCTCCTGCTCCTCGGTCGTTGCCTGACCTGCTGTGCTTTTCCAGCACCACATTTTCGACTCTGATCTCCAGCATCTGCAGACCTGCACTTCTGACTTTATCCACCCTCAGGTTCAACCACCACCGATCATCTCTCTCTCTATCTCTCTCTCTCTCTCTCTCTCTAATGAGAGTAGAATTATGGCAACTTCCACTAGGTATTTGCTAAAAGAAATTGAAAATTGAGGAGAAAAAGATTACATAGTGAACTGTTTGATCTGGAACTCACAATCCGAATGAGGGATTCTGTGCCCAAGTCTCTTAACTTCGGAACTTCTTCACAGTCTTCTGTATATGAGGTAGGCGTGCACCACTCTAATCTAGACTCTGATCTCCAGCATCTGCAGTCCTCACTTTCGCCTAGTTGATTTTAACCTTACTGCAAAACCTCTTGCAAGGATGCCTACCTTGAAGAAGTTCTCCTTCTCTCTCTACAAAGATCCCAGTGAGTCTCTGTCTCTCATTGCAGCCTCCAGTCATCTCCTCTGCCCCGAAGTTCTTCAACCATGCCCTGAAACAGACTCGCTACCACAGCCACATTTGCTCCCTCAGTGCTTGTCTCCAACCTCATTCCTGAAGAAGGGCTTATGCCTGAAACGATGATTCTCCTGCTCGTTGGATGCTGCCTGGCCTGCTGCGCTTTTCCAGCACCACACTTTTCAACTCTGCTCTCAAGCATCTGCAGTCCTCACTTTCTCCTAGTTGATTCCAACCTTCCAGCTCAGCACCATCCTCATGACCTGTCCTGCCTGCCAATCTTACTTCCCACCTCTCCGCTCCACCCTCCTCTCTGACCTATCACCATTACCCCCACCTCCATCCACCTGTTGCACTCTTGGTTACCTTCTCCCCAGCCCCATCCCCTTCCCATTTATCTATCCATCCCAGAGGCTTCCCTGCCTCATTCCTGATAAAGGCTTTTGCCTGAAACGTCGATTTTTCTGCTCCTCAGATGCTGCCTGATCTGCTGTGCTTTTCTAGCACCACTCTAACTTGTTCTGTTGACTGGGCCACATTTAGGACTGAGATTTTGAACTGTTAATTTTTTTAGTATTTTCAATGAGAAGGAAGTATTAATAAACATTTTTAAAATAATCAATTTCTCCATATCAGCAACATTTTGTGACAATGAACAATGCTAACTATTATCTTATACCTCCATGCAGAAAGACATTAGTTAGTCACACATTATCAATACCTCACCTAAGAGTCACGGAGCTTTGAGAGAGTTTTACAAAGAGAGGAAGGAGGCCCTTTGGCCCATTAAGTCGGTGCTGGCTTTTTTGTTTGCGGAGTTCAGCTACGCTTAAATTGAATTTTAGAGAGTGGAAGTCAACCTTAATTAGACTGACACCGAAATGTTTATTCTTTTATCAGAGATTTTGGTTCAATTTTTGTTTCATGACAAAACAACTTAGCAAGATATCATTGTGTTTCTGGCACATGTGAAGAAGCTGAACTGTTGGAACATTGGCCCAACCCCACAAAGAAGTATTTCACTTGAAATGCATGCAATTTGTAAAGGAGTCATGTTATCCCTCTCTTAATAAATATCCTGTATAAATGAGGGTGGGAAATGTGATACCAATTATTCTGGGAGGCCAGACCCAACTAATGGCTCAATCAGCGATCGCATTACTATCCTCCAGCTGCTGTAGTTTCAATTTATCAAGATGTAATAATCTGAGGGTAAAAGGCTAACTGTTTGACAACCTTCGGCTCCTTACACTTTACTACCCACACACTTCATTTCGAGCTTGTAAATGAACAGTCGGCTTCTACCATGTAATTAATGTTCCAAATAATTGCCTTTATGTTGGGCTGCACACTGAAATATGGAGATACTAATTGAAATATTTTGCTACCTCATTATCTTTAAGTAGAACATGCTGGTCCTGAATGTTCGCAGGCCCCAGTGGAAAATCCTCAGAGGAGGATGACGGGTGGGTGCCAAACAAATCTGACCACTTCCGAGTGGCTTCAAGGGTTGTTTGTGCTCCCATCTGCCCTGAATGTGGAATCAACAATTTCACCAAACCAGGCCTGCCCTTGCTGTCTATGCTCCCCTCACCCCCCCCCCCCCCACCTCACTTTATCCTCCACTCAATGGAGGTCTTAAAATCTTAGAATGACAAGGTGTGAAAGAAGGAGAATCGACGTTTCAAGAGAAAAGCCCTCCTGATGAGGTCTTTTGCCCAAAACGTTGATTCTCATCCTCTTGACTCTGATCTCCAGCATCTCCAGTCCTCACTTTCTCCATGGTTTGAAAGAAAGCTATTTAGTCCATTAGCTGTTCAGAAGATTATCAAATTGGTCCCACTACCCTGCACTTTCTACTTGACCCCTTGCAAATCTTTCCCAATCAAGTATTTATCAAACTTAATTTAGAAATGCCTTGGAGGTGCCAGTGTTGGACGGGGGTAGAGAAAGTTAAAAATCACACTACACCAGACTATAGTTCACAACCACCTGGTGAAGGAGCAACGCTCTGAAAGCTAGTGCTTTAAATAAACCTGTTGGACTATAACCTGGTGTTGTGTGATTTTTAACTTTGATTTTGAAAGTTATCATTGAATAAGCATCCATCATTCAGGCTAAAAACCAAAAGAACTGAGGATGTTGTAAATCAGAAATAAATAAAAAGAAATTGCCGGAAAAGCTCAGCAGGTCTGGCAAAAATCATAGTTAACATTTTGGGTCAAGTGACCCTTGCTCAAAACTTCAGGTGGTTCTGAGGAACAGCCACTCGACCTGAAACGGTAACTCTGATTTCTCTCCATGGATGCTGCCAGATCTGCTGAGCTTTTCCAGCAATTTCTGTCTTTTGGCAGTGAGTTCGAGATCAAACAACTTGCTAAATAACCCCTTTGCTGTCAAGTTATTTTATCAAATACAGGTACACAAACCTTTATCCGAAACGCTTGGGACCAGCTGACTGTTGGAACTCGGAATTTTTCGAATTTCTGAATAAGTGACAGTTTGACAGTGAAATTTTAAAAAATCTTACCGAAGAGCGGACTCACTGTGAGTAACGGGTCCTGAGACAGAATTGAGGCCTGCCAGTGATGGGGCACAGCTCCGCCCCCGCTCCCCACGTCGCATCTGAGTGATACGCATCGAGTGTTGGCTTAACTATTTGCATGCCAAGCAATCTTGTTATGGAGAAAAAACTTCAACAAAAGACATTCAGATTTCGGAGCTTTTTGGATTTCGGGATTTTGGATAAAAGGTTGTCTACCTGCACCTTAATTCTGTGTCCTCTGGTTACCTAACTCTACTGCCACTGGAAACTGTATTCTTCTTATTCACTATCAAAATGATTCAGAAAATTCTATCAAATCTCTTACTAACCTTAATAAAAATCTAAATACTGAGGATGCTGGATAATCTGAAATGAAAGCAGAAAATGCTTGCAATTCTCTGTAGGTCGGGGCAGAAGTGTTGGAGAGAAAAACAGAATTGATTGACTGATTATTCCCATTTGCAGTTAACGTGCAGTGGCAATGAGCCCTGAGACAGAGTGGGGAGGGAGAGATAGAGTTAAGGGTGGAAGGGGGGGAAGAGAGAATGCGTGCTAATTGGGGAGTGGAGGGGGCTGGTTGGGGAGAGGGAGTCAATGGGAATGTCGGGAAGGGTGAGAAGTCAGAGGGATTGGAGGGTTAGTCAGGGGTGCCTGTGGTTGACGAAGAGGAACAGCAGAGGGTGGAGGCATGGAGCTTCATCCTTCAAAACATCGCATCCGTGTGGTGTGGCTCCCCTTCTCTGACTGCCATTCTGCCCTTCCCAGACCCCTAGTGCGATCACCCCCCTCCTCCAGGGAGGTAGCATTCACCAATACTGCCTCCCAGCTCTGGGAGGGGCATCACGGGGGCGAGGGGGAGAGGGTTGAGTGGTCAATGGGAGAGGGGTGAGCATAATGGTGGTGGCCTCATGTCTCTGCCCCCCCACCCCTCCCCCAAACCGGGCACAGGCCCAGCCACTTCCTGCTCATGGCCGTTGTCCCACACCAGCTCTTGCCCTGATCCCTCTCCAGCAGGGTACCTGCGGATGTTCCCCTGTGTTGAGGCTGGTTTGGTATTATGGTCTGGATGGCTGCATACACAGCAGTCATACTGTGTTATGGATAATCACTCCGGCTGGTGAATACAACTGATTGCAAATCAGCTTTGCCCCAACCAGTGGGCACAGTGCATACTAATTTGTATCTTGGTGCGTTTCAATTCTTCATTTAAACTTAGCAGCCTTAGTTATTCATTTTAAAAGTTTTCTGTGAAGAAAGTAAGTTCCCCAAACCTCTACAATCCGCCTTCATTCGATCAGCTAAACATTCAAAGCGTTCATCCTTGACTTGACAATTGCAATGACCCTGCAGCTACACTGATGTGAAATCCCAGCTCCCAGTCTCTGAACTCTCATGAACATTCTCTCTCTGTCTCTCTCTCCCTCTCACACACACACACACAACACGTGCACGTGCACACACACATACATGCATGTGTGCACACACACACACCACACATACACACACACATGCGTGCATGCACACATACATGCACACACCACACACAGACAGACACATACATACATTCACACACACACGTACGATACACATACACACGCGGACACTCACATACGGACACCACAAACACACACACACGCACACACACATATAGACATAGGTGCACACATACAGACACAGGCACACTCACCCACTCAGACTCACGCGCGCACACACACACGCGTGGAGAGAATGGGGATGATAGGAATGTAAGTAATTCAGTCCCTTCCCACCTTCCCTTTAAGTGGTTAAATCGACAAATACAAAAAAGCCAGAGAGCATTTTGTCCCTGAGTGAGGGATGAGGTTCTCCTTCTGATTTGGATGGTGACCTTCACTGAAAAGACAGGTGATCCAGTCGGACTGCTGTAGAACACCTGACACAAATCCCCCGGGAGTGTCTGTGGTGATGGAAAACCTGGACCAGCCACTGAGCCAGTAATTGAATACAACCCAAACTAAATTGGTCGACCGTGATTCTGTGATTATAAGCCTTGGTAGATTGGATTCGGATGATCCTGTGGGGCTGAAGAATAAATGTGCCTCCAGGTTGTAGAGCCGACCTGTCAATCTGTTTAAAAGGGACACGCATTTGGCTGATAGCACATACGCTTGATGCTAGTTAATGAGAACATGGACACCAATTGATCATGAATGTATTTAAATCTGTACCACTGAGGTTTGATTAATGGAACAGACTAATAATTGGGACAATTCCATTTGCATGTGGGGCATTTCAATTAATCAGCTTCATGTGGTTTGTTTGATCATTCAGGCTTCAGCACAGGAACACTGTCCCCTTCCTCCCCCACACTCCCCATCCCCTTCACAATGTATGTGATGGACACCAATCGCAAATATACTGGGATCAGAGCAACTGACTGGGAAATGTCAGACCTGAACTTGACAGGCCTGAGACTTTCAGGCAAATGAGGCACAAGAATATAATGAAGCAATTTAGGCCCAGAAATCTAAGTGCACTGTGTCCTTTTACTCATCTGTAAAATAGGTCGTGGTTCAAATGCATTAAATTGTACTGGAGATGGGGAGGTGATGGTCTAGTGGTATTACTATTAATCCAGAGTCCCAGATATTGTTCTGGGGACCCCGGTTCAAACCTTGCCATGGCAGATGGTGAAATTGGACTTCAATAGGAATCTGGAATCAAGAATCTAATGATGACTGTGAATCCATTGCAAATTGTTCAAAAAGCCCATTTCATTCACCAATGTTCTTTAGGGAAGGAAACTGCCATCTTTACCTGGTCTGGCCTACATGTGACTCCAGACCCACAGCAATGTGGTTGACTCTTAACTGCCCTTTGGGCAATTAGGGATGGGCAATAAATGCTGCCTAGCCAATGATGCCCTCATCCCGTGAATGAATAAAAAACGTGTTGTGTATGATATTCGATAGGTGTCAACTTGAAATTAGCATGAGACCTATTGCTTAAGGAAATTGGCTGCACTATGACTGGTGACTGCCTATAGCATTGGTCCTGACATACCAGAGCTACAACTAAGGGACAACTTTTAAAAAGAAGGGGTTACCCATTTTAGATGAAGCTAAGAACTATTTATCTCTCAAATGTTTAGTGGTCTTTGAATCTCTATGCCCTAGAGAAGAGCAATAATTAAATATTTTCAAGACAATTAGATAGATTCTTACCGAACGAAGGAGACAAAGGCTAACAGCACAATGTGGGAAAGTGGAGTTGAGCCCACAATCTGATCAGCCCTCATTTATTAAAGGCTAGAGCAGGCCTGAAAGTGCTGAATGAGCTACCCTGAATTATACATTGACATGCTGCTTTGTAACTTAACCTGTCCAAACATGGAGAGCACAGATAGCAGTCCAGACCCTCAGTCACTGTGCAACTGGAGCCCTTACACATTTTCCTCACCAATCTGTTGAGAAAGTTTATGATGCTCTTCTGGAGCAGGCGGGACTTGAGCATAGGCCTCCTGGTTCAGTGTTAGGGACACTATCACTGCACCACTTCAGCCCTTATAGTTTGTCCAGGAGAAAGTGAGGACTGCAGATGCTGGAGAGTCATAGAGTCAAAAAGTGTGGTGCTGGAAAAACCCAGCAGGTCATGCAGCATTCAAGGATCAGGAGAGTTGAAGTTTTGGGCATAAGCTGTTCACCATGAATAAGCCCGATAAAGGGCTTATGCCCGAAACGTCGATTGTCACCTGACCTGCTATGATTTGGCAGCGCCACACTTTTCAACCCTTATATTTTGTACGCTCGTGACACGAAATACATAATTGATGGCTTTTTTTCATCAGGGATGAATATGCTGACAATATTTCATACTTTTGGATCTATCACATTCAATGGGCAGCAGATGAAGTCTTCCTGACTAACATCGCTCCCTTAACCAAAATCACTAATGGCCATTTGTCTGATTGTTGTGAATGGGATCTTTTTAGCACATTGATTGCCAAATGTACTGACATTACCACAGCGATTATACTTCAACAGCATGTCATTGAGGTGTCCAAACTGAGCTCACAATAGAGTGCAGATTGGTTTTATATTGGTCTCATGTTTTGAGTTATTTTTCCTTTCCATATGATTCTTTCAGCAAAAATTCAGAGAATCTCCAATAAGATGCATTCGCTTATCTAATTACCCACCACAGAGTGATGTTGTATCGCATCATTCATAAACTGGATGCTATAAACTGATTGCAAGTAATTGTTAATTTTTTTATAATCCGTCTCCAAACCCACGCAGTCAAATAGAGAGCTGAAAATGTGTTGCTGGAAAAGCGCAGCAGGTCAGGCAGCATCCAAGGAACAGGAGAATCGACGTTTCGGGTATAAGCCCTTCTTCAGGAATAAGGGCTTATGCCCGAAACGTCGATTCTCCTGTTCCTTGGATGCTGCCTGACCTGCTGCGCTTTTCCAGCAACACATTTTCAGCTCTGATACTCCAGCATCTGCAGTCCTCACTTTTTCCAGTCAAATAGAGACCAAAGCACATCTGAGATGGCAGAGCAGACTTCAGGTCAATCAATGAGTGAATGGTTTGAACAATACAGTCCAAACTTACTGAAACACCCGGGGAAACTGTTTTACACACGAGTCTTTGAAGTATACTGCTTTGAGGTGCAATGTGGCATTAACTTTACCACATTCCCACGACAAAACCTCTATTGTTCAAAAGGCTTCTTTTTCTGTGCTTGGCCAAACTAATTAGGACGGCTCGGATGCTGCCTGAAGTGCTGTGCTCTTCCAGCACCACTAATCCAAACTAATTAGGACAGCAATATTCAGAAAACAAGTCAGATTGAGAGCTCTTTGAGGATTTTGCCAATGTAGTGGTTTGGAAGAATGTTGTAGATGTGGAGTAGACTTATCTCCACCAAATATTTAATCAGATATGACATGACTGCACAGAGGCTGGTATTCCAGCACCACTTCCCCCTTTATTGACATGGTCAAAAATCACACGACACTGGGTTATGGTCCAACAGATTTATTTGAAACTGCAAGCTTTCGGAGCCCCTGCTCCTATACGTGAACTCTGACCAGTCAGCTTAGTACCTGTCGTTAGAGTGAGGAGACTCTCTCAGACTCACCAATCCATTGACTGATGGATGGTGTGGAGCTGTCTGAACATGCCGAATGTCATTTAACTTTTGGAAATACTCAAAATCCCTGCTGGTAAGTGACATCCCATTGTCCGTGATCAATACTTCCAGGAGTCTGTGACCAATACTACCGGGAGTCTGTGACCAATACTTCCCAGAGCATATTGCTAACAATGCTCGCAGCTTTTCAGAAGTCATCTGTTTGGAATTGCGGTGATGCTTGGAAGGGGTAGGTGGGACTTGAGCCTGGTCTATCTGGTCCAGAGTAAGGACAGTACCAGTGCTCCAGAAGAACTCTATACACAGGTAGCTACAAGTTTAAAGCCTGGACTCTAGATCACTTGGCTTCGCCCACACAGAGAAACTGAAACAGTGCAGAGTCAGAATATAAATTAGATTAAAAACGATTTCAAAGGGCTGATTAGTCTGCAGGAATAAGAACAGGCTTCCTCTTTGGAAATAAAACAAAGAACTGCTAATGCTGAAGATCTGAAACCAAAACAGAAACTTCTAGAGAAACTCAGTGGGACTGGCAGTGGAGAGGAAGCAGGGTTAACATGTCAAATCCAGTGCCCCTTCTTCAGAACCCTGTGGGTAGTTGTGTTGCACAGATTTCTGCACTCTGACTTCTTCTACTGCCTGGATATATTGACTGGTTTTGATATTTGGGCTAGAAAGTGTGGTGCTCAAGTTTGCATTTATTACCTAGACAGCAGTTACAATAAATAATTAAAGACAATGAATAAAGTGGATATTGATAAGATAATCGATTGGCAAAAATGTGTTTAATGCAATTCAAGCATCAATAAATCTAACATGGCGCATTCTGATTAGCAAAAGGCTTCGCTCAACTGAACTAACCTTTGTGATTACAGTTCGAGCCAGGTCTTTTCCTCGATACACATCATTATAACTTCAGTTAGAAAATCCATGACAGCTCACATGATGCTTAGATGGTAGCATCCTCATCTCTGAGTTAGAAGGATTCAGTCTCAGCCCAGGGAACTGAGCACACACATTTAAGCTTGCAAATCATGGTGGACAACATTTATGTACTGTTTAAGATATCAAACCAATGCACCTGAGGTTGTAATGATAACAATCCGTTCTTTCAGGTGAAAAAATATTGCATGGCACTCTTTTACAAACATACCGTAGGGAATAGGAGTAGGTGACTTGGTCCTTCAAGCTTGCTATGCTATTTAATAACATCATGGCTGACCTGATATTAACCTCAGCATTCCTGCACATCCCTGATTACCTTTCAACTTCTTGGAAATTAAAAAGCTATCTACCTCTGCCTTAAAAATAATGAAACATTCTACATCTATTGCCCTTTGAGGAAGGGAATACAAAGGACACACAGCCTTCAGAGAAGAAAATGTTGCCTCATCTGTGGCTCAAATGGATGGCCCCTTAGTTTTACACCATGGCCCCTAGATCTAGAAGATGAAGAAGTTGAGGAACTATCTATGCATGGTACAAAGACTGATTCCTGATGAAGGGCTTTTGCCCGAACATCAATTTTCCTGCTCCTCGGATGCTGCCTGTCCTGCTGTGCTTTTCCAGCACCACTCTAATCTAGACTCTGGTTTCCAGCATCTGCAGTCCTTGTTTTTACCTAACTGTGTGGAGAGACTAATGCAGTTAACATTTTGAGTCCACTATGACTCTTCTTTGAAAATAATCAAGATCATCTGGTTATTATTGCTTATTATGGTATTTTGCTGTGAGATAATTGGGTCATTGCTGTGTAGAGCAACAATGATTAGACTTCAAAAGTACTTACTGAGTTAGAATACTCTTTGGAGCGTCCTGCTTGTTCTGAATGGTGCTACACAAATGTAAACCTTTCTGTTTGGTGGAATCCGATGCACAAACTGAAATTTTAGTCCTCCAAAGCATGTTAGCTTCATTACGAAGCAATATAAATGACATTTTCTGATATTGTGGTCCAGTCTGGAAAACAAACCTTTGAGTATGATATTAGATATCCAACTGTGCTCAGTGTAATTGAAAATTGCATTCAAATATATTCAATACACAATATCTATGACCCGGACTCAAACCATTGTTTTCAGCAGGTTCCTATTAATACTAACTTGTTGAGATTCTTAGATGGATATTTTCTTTGATGAAGCTCAAAAGTATTTCATTACAGCGTGACAATGGTAAGGGACAGTCAATTTTCAATTTCCGTCATCTAAATTTAATATCTGAGAGCTTTATGGAACAAAATCCTTTTAAGGAAGAGGAATCATGGACCTAAAATGGCTGGAGTGATCACCTGACCACAGATTGTTACAAGCTCAAGAACCCCATAAGGAATAAACAAAATCAGCTGAACTTAAATCATCATTTTTTTCTTTCGGACATGAATCAATTTCCTGTTCTGATTTGTCCACAAATGTGAAGTCATTGGATATCAAAAGGTTTCAATAGAAAGAAAATGAAGCCAGACTCAGGCACATTCAAATGAGCCATATTTTAGTAGCATTCACACAGAAAGAAATTGGATTGGTAATTACAAGGACAGGAAGAGACTCCTCTCTTACTCTGTCTCCTTCGCATCATCTGGAACACTAGCATTGATGATAAAATACAGAGGAGAAACATTCAATCATTGAGATTTCAATAATGCTATAGATGTCTGAACTTCCTGAGGAAGTGGTGGATATGGATACAATTACAACATTTAAAAGACATTTGGAGAAGTACGTGATTAAGAGATGTGTGGAGGGATATGGGCCAGGAGCAGGCAGGTGGGACTAGTTTAGTTTGGGATTATATTCAGCATGGACTGGTTGGGCCGAAGGGTCTGTTTCTGTGCTGTGTGAGTCCATGACTCTGTGTCGCGATTGTTGAAGATGCAAAACATCCACTAAACAGCAGTAGTCTTAGGTTCATAGGAACATATATAAGTATGAATCTGAGACTACTGCAGTTTAGTTGTTCAACTACAGGTATAACAAAGGATGTTTGCTTACTGTTGCACTGGCCAATCTCCCCTTTTAGAAAAGTCTTTACAGCAGTTTCTGTGTTTGTTCGAATGTGGGTTTTATTACTTTTGTCAGGTTTAGTCAGTAATAAGCTGAAAATGTGTTGCTGGAAAAGCGGAGCAGGTCAGGCAGCATCCAGGGAACAGGAGAATCGACGTTTCGGGCATAAGCCCTTCTTCAGGAATCCTGAAGAAGGGCTTATGCACGAAACGTCGATTCTCCTGTTCCCTGGATGCTGCCTGACCTGCTGCGCTTTTCCAGCAACACATTTTCAGCTCTGATCTCCAGCATCTGCAGACCTCACTTTCTCCTTAGTCAGTAATAAATTCCACGTTCTTTCCTTTCAAGCAAAATTCTAGTTGGCTCCATGACTTTGAGTAGTACTGTATTTTAGTTGAAGTATGATATAACTGCACGCTAAAAAGGAAAAAGTATTTATTGAGACTGACACGAGTTGAAAAGAGGGGATTCTATTTAATGATCCCCCTCCCCCACTTGATTATAAACAATGCTCACAAAATGTCTAATGGTCAAATGCATGGCTGTATTGGTTCAAAAATAGAAGTGAGAGTTTGATGTATTGCATAGCTTTTGTCAAAGAGAAGGAATAGTCAACAAGCCTAAACATTATGTGTGGAAATCTAAAATAGAGAACATTTCTGGAAAAAAACTTATTGGGAAATAAAATGATTAAAATAACTACATCAGCTATTTTGAAAGAAAAAATCTTTCTTTGTAAATATTATAATTAAGAGGAAAAGATTGCTTGCTTTAATTAAGAATGAAATGGCTCAGAATTTCTTTCAGCCATGTCTGTATGACCTTCATCGTAATCCTCATATACACTTACCCAGAGACTGTTCATGGGCTTGTCAGCATGAAGTTTATTAATCTGTTGCTTTTTTCCCCCACGTCTACAGCCCATGAAGATGAAAAACATCAGTCAGTTAGAGTGGAGACTCCTCACTGCAAGATACGGATTGAAAACCAGGGAGTGTAAAGCGGAAACATAAATTATAAATAATTTTTGTGGAGGATGTGAATCAAATAGTAAGAAATACCAATAGGATTAAAATAGAGAGATAAAAGAAAACATGTAAAATAACTTTATTTGTAAATTGGGAAATTAGGCTGAAGTATAAGTAAGCAGTTAAGAGTAAGTTAAAAGTTTTACCTTTTAATTACCTTCTCAGTGAATGAAGTTCCATGCTTGTAAAGTTAACATTGTACTGGCAGAGAGGTTGTTCATAAGTAGTTTAAACTTATCAGGACATTGGAAACTCATTTATTTCTAAACAGGCTGCTGCTAATTCTTTTCAACTGCCACTAGTCCAGACTATAGCAAATATGTTGTGAAACTTGAAAGGGTTCAGAAAAGATTTACAAGGATGTTGCCAGGGTTGGAGGGTTGGAGCTATAGAGAAATGTTGAATAGGCTGGGGCTGTTTTCCCTGGAGCATCGGAGGCTGAGGGGTGACCTTATAGAGATTTATAAAATCATGAGGGGCATGGATAGGTTGAATAGCTAAGGTCTTTTTTTCCCCAGGGTAGAGGAGTCCAGAACCAGAGGGCATGGGTTTAGGGTGAGACGGGAAAGATTTAAAAGGGATCTAAGGGCCAACTTTTTCACACAGAGTCAGAAATTACTGGAAAAGCTCAGCAGGTCTGGCAGCATCTGTGCAGAGAAATCAGAATTAATTTTCTAGGTCCAGGAAGTCCAAACTTTGGAAAGCAATTCATGGATTTCCAATTTGCCAATGTTGTTTTATCGAATATAATCAGCGACGATGCTCATTAAATGAGCCAATGCAGGCATGATGAGCTAAAAAGCCTTGTCCTGCACTGTAATACTTTGAGTAATTAAGTTCATTAAACCGAAGTCAAAACTTTACCCAAAACCCTCCCCTGACTGCAGTTAAGTCTGTTAGTAGTACACAGTCTTTCCAATCACTGGGATTCAGGCAGTAGGCGTCAAATGGGCAGTTATGTATCTAGTTGGAGCTAAAGGGATACGTACAGAGTGATTGATATTCTCCTTGATTTTCAGTCCTGATGGGAAATCTTTACTTCTGTTACTTGGCTACACAAGCCTTTATCCATCATCTGCACAACATCCATTCCTTTTCTTGCCAAAAAAAAATTGCTTCACTTTCAAGTTTAAATGTAAATCTGCGCACCAACTGCTCAACGGACTGCTGATAGCGCAATTAAAAATTATGATTGATTGATTAATTCCGTTTTCCTGAAAAGCTTTGTGAGGTTGAAGTCAATAACAGGATGTGGAAGATGGAAACTTTGGGAAAGATATTTGCTCACTGGGCCACATTGGTATTAAGGTTAGCACCCAAAATAAAATAGCCAGCATCCTGGTCTGCCTGCGTTGATTTTTCCTGGGGACGAGAAACGGTGAATGTGCATAACCCTACAGGTAAGGGTCCATGCTGCTTCATTTTTGCAGAGGTGAGGACAGCTGTGGGAAGAGGCCAGTTCCAGGCAGTTATATGCTTTAGAACAAACTCAGAACAGAATATTACAGGAACAGACCCTTCTGCCACAAAGCCTGCACTGACACATGACGCCTTTTCTAAGCTAAAAGCTTTTTGCTTCGATGCTGTCTGCCTATTCATATTTCTGTCAAGATGCCTCTTAAACACTGCCATTGTATTCACCTGCACCATCTCCTCTGGCAATTCCAGGCCGTCACCACCCTCAGTGTAATAAACCTGCCTCTCACATCTCCTTTAAACTTACCTCTTTTTACCTTAAACCTATGCGCCCGAAAAATTGACACTTCTATCCTGGAAAAAAGACTCCAACTATCCATTCTATCCATGCCTCTCATAATTTTGTAAACTTCTATCAGGTCGCTCCCCATACATCAATGTTCAAATGAAAACAAACCAAGTTTGTCCAATCTCTCCCCATAATTAATACCCTCCAAAACAGGGCAACATTGTGGTAAATCATTTCTATACCCTTATCTTGCTATTTCAGCTTTTGAAATGGACATGAGGCAGGTTCACAACATTAAAATCTTTAGCTGATAGCTTTCAGCACATACGCACAATGCAAGACCAACAGACAGAATTCTGACGAGTTTACATTAAGGACAGTATTCTTTTATTTTGCTTTCACGTTGCTTCTTGCTTGTCTCTTCTTTCCTGGGGCTGGGTTTTGTTTCCCCCTGCAGTTCACGTGGACCTTTTGTTCAGAAAGGAGATGGATTGCACAGGAAGGGAGCAATTGCTGAATGAGAAAGGCCAAGATCACACACGAAACATAGATCACAGTTGGACAGGCTACATATTGAATCTGAAGGAAGAGCAGCTGTTTCCTGCTCTGGACAGTTAACATAGGAATTGTTAAACGAGAGAGAAAAAAAATTCAAGGCCCATATAGCTCACCTTCTACCATCTTTTGATTGCTTGATAAAACAGGAATAGATTTGTTGGCTAATTGGAGGAATTAATCTCTATCAATTCAATTCACTCAGCTAATACCAGGTAAGGAAGTATTGTCTTATAAGGAGAGTTTGGGCCTGGATTCATTGGAATTTAGAAGATTGAGAGGCAACCCTATTGAACATATAAGATTCTTAGGGGACTTGAAAGTGCAGAGATAGAAAAAATTGTGTCTCCTTTTGGGAGAGTCTAGGACGAGAGGGAATAATCTCAGAATGAGGAGTTGTATACGCCAGACAAAGATGCAGAGAAATTTCTTCACTCAGTTTTGTGAATCTGTGGAATTCTTCTACTGCAGAGGGCTGTTGAGGCTGGCCTATTGAGTATATTCAAGGCTGAGATAGACTGAAGCTGAGGGTTACAGGGGGAAGGAAAGTGGAGTTGAGGATGATCAGATCAGCCATGACCTCATTGAATGGCAATGGCATTCACTGAGCTGAATGGCTTGTGTCTGCTCCTACCATAAGACTATAAGATACAGGAGCAGAAGTAGGCCATTCAGTCTGTTGAGTCTGCTCTGCTAACCAGTGATGGATCTGATAATCCTTCTAACTGTTTTCCTGCTTTTTCCCTCTAACCCTTGACTCCCTTGCTTCTTTAAGATTATATAAGCAGCTTGAGCTAAAAAGGCATTCGGTCTGGGTGGGAATTGGCTGAACCGATTTAAATGTGGATAGCAGGACAGTGAGGTGCCTTGCAGATTGACCTAAAGAAAGTGGATGCTGAAGGAGAGATTGGAAGGAGTGACTCAAAGCATGAATGAAGAGATGAATTTTGAGGCAATTTTCAAAAAGGAAAAACATGTGATGCAATGTTGACAAACAGGGAGCCAATGCTGGCCAGCGAAACCTCAAGTGACAGACAAGCAAGACAAGAAAGGTACAAGAGAATTTTGCAGAAGAACCTTTGCAAATGGGACATCATTAAAGAAAGTATTGTAGTAGTCAGATCTGGAAATGAAAAAGCCATGGATGTCAGTTTGAATGGAAAAGGATCTGAAGTCGAAGGGACAATTAGCAACATTATGGCGGTGGAAGCAAATTGTCTTTGTCATGGATACCATAATTCATCTAATATTCATTTCAGGTCAAACAGGATGACAATATTGTCAGGAATATGCATGAGATAGAAGCAGTGGAGAGAAGAGTATAAATTATTGGAAGAAAGAAGAGTCTGTGTCCAAAACTGAAGAAATTGAATTTGAGCAAGTTCCATTTCAAGAATACAGTCTGATACAGAGACAATTGAGAGGTCAAGACAAGTTGACAGAAAAGTCATGTTCAGCGTTAGTAACCAGGAATTGGTCATTGCCTGAATTTCTGTAACTTGCGTCATTGAAGGACTGCATTTCAATGAGTAGTAATGACATCAACTGTGCCTGGAGGATCATCAACTCGGTGAAGGACGCTCTCTGGATGGTCCGAAACCTGCTGATCTTCCAGCTGAAGGAGTTGACCCCGACTGAGTTCTGCAGACTGGCACATTCCAAGGTCCAGGACTACGTGTTGAGGGAAGCGCTGAAGCTTGGGGCAGCTGCCGCCAAGGCGCGGTGGGGAAAGACCACTGTGTAAAGTCTGCCTGCCTAACGAAGAATAGGGGGGCCATGCAGTCATTTGGGGTCTGCTGACGCCTCAGCTAATTATATGGGCATATGATTGAAAAATGTACAGACCTGTATAAAAATGATAAATTCTGATCTCTGTATGTACATGTTTACATATGCATGGCATGACCAACTGTACAGACCATCAAATTATTTTATGAATAAAGTATATTTTTGAAATAAAAAAAAGTAATAAAGCATTGATTCCAGCTTTTGAAATGCAAAGGAGATAAGATATCCTTTTGCGAGAGGTACATTGGGCGTTCGTGTTTATTCACTTGTGGAAGGTGGGAGTCATTGCCTGCTCCTTAGTTGCCCTTTAAAAGATGGTGGTAAGCTGTCTTCTTGAGCCGCTGCAGTCCCTGCACTGCGGGCAGGTCCACTGTGCTTTTAGGGCGGGAATTCCAGGATTTTGACTCAGCGACAGTGAGGGAGCGGTGAAATGTTTCCAAGGCAGGATGGTAAATTAGATGAGTTCACTTACATAGGAATGGAGCCGAGCAAAGGCAATCTCTCAGAGCTGAATGGCAAAGGTGAGATTTTGAAGGAAAATGACATGTTGACATCTTCCTTTTGAAGGTGGGAAGGGACAGGGCACCACATTGACACCATTATTTACAAAAATAAGACTCATCAACAACCACAAGAAAAAGGAGGAGGAGTCATTTAATCCCGTTCGATCAGTCAATACAGTCACAAATGATTGACTTTCAACTCTATGTTCTCACACCATTCCCATATTCTTGTTGACCTAGCTTGCCTGTTGTGGTTTCAGAGAACAAAACACATTTGCTTTCCTATAGGCACTGTACTGTTGCTCTGTAGAAAATGACATATGTGGCTGTCAGTTGAGGAACAAATGCGTATTTGATTGAACTGTTACAAAGGAATTCACCACAAGGCCTTCAGAGCACTGAGTGTGATCTCCATCATCAGCTCTTCACTGTGTAGGTGATAATTTAACTTCTTCTCCTTGGGGACAGAGTATTTTTCATCCAAAAGTAGCAATGAGAGTACTTCATGTTTCTCCCATAGTGAACAGTACAACACATGATTTCTTTGAAAATGCAGTCCACATATACAAAACGTACTTTAACAAAACACAAGATGGCGAAAATAATGTTATCTCCTGTCATGACATGGACTGCTTTAATCAAAACCAAACCATTTTCACCTAATAATTGTCCCTATTATCGGCTTTGCTTTCCCCTTGGCTCACCGTTATCCATCCCTTTGTCTTCCTAACTGCTGTTCTCTCTCTCTGTCTCTCTCTCTGAGCTCCATCTCCACCTCATGAGTTACAATTCCACCATTTCTTCAATGTTTGTTGCAAAATCTTCCAATTGTTCACCCTTGAATCTCCCAATCGCACTGTCTCTGCATTCTTTGGAATCTTTCTGTTCAGATAATGCTCTCTTCTACCTCGGAATAATCCCTTCTCAAAGGCACAATTGTTTTTCAGTTAAATGCTGAAGTAGGTTTTTTAAAGCAGTTGGTCATTATTTTGTCTAAATGCTGGAGCCATTTTGTGTCTCTCAAAAAAACAGGCAGCTTCCACAGGCCTCGGCCAGATAATGGCCTCAGGGACATTATTAACAAAAAGTAAAATAAAAGTACATTGATATGTAGTCTTACAGCAGTGTCACATCCATAATCCTCTTCTTGTTGTTTGATGAGCTGGTAATTTTCTTTTGCCATTCTATTAGTAATCGGTGGGCCTGATGGTATACATTAGGGCTATCGTCTTGATTGGTAGCCCTTCTGCAGTCATCGTCTTCATTATTATAGTTGTGAGATACTTGAAGAAGCCAAAAATAAGATAACACAGACATACAATGACAATAAAAATTATTATCCCCTGGGAAATGGATGATCCCAGGGATCCCTGACATCCCATTGGCCAACTCCATAGGATCGAAGATGGGGTTGTTTGAGTTTGACTATTTCATTATGAATGTGTTCAGCTAAGTCAGTAATTTCTTCAGAATTCTCTGGAATGTATGTGCAACACTCCTTGCCAATGAATGCATATGTACCTCCTTTTTCAGCTGGTAGCCAATCAAGGGTCATCCTATTCTGTAACGCTGTGGTTTGGATGGTAGCCATCTCAGCATTAATCTTAATCAGGCCCTGAGAGGTATCATTTGCTACCTGTACTAGGATACCTGGCATATTGATAGATTCCCTGGTTAGCTTGGCGACACCGTACCAGGGTAAGAAGATGGCAAGGAATCTTTCTTTTTCTGTAATGGCACATTTGTGCTGTCTCAGTGATCCCTCCAGGGAAATGATGTTTGGTATCCAAATGGCATCACATAACTTAGTTAGCGCGACCCTGTCTAGGATTGCCGAAAGCTTTGCCCCCAACACAACTGGTGCCAGCTACATGATGTGGGAGCTGGTGGACCCCATTGTGGTTAATAGTGACCAAACCTGGAGAAAATGTTGGTTGAACAAAGAACAAAGAACAAAGCTTGGTTGCTTGAGGAACTCCAACTCAGAGTTGATGAGTGTCGCATCAATGGTAGGGAAGCTAATCGAAAGGAAGAGAGAAAGGCAAGGTTTGATCAGGGCCAGTCAGCATGGCTTTGTCAGAGGGAGGTCATACCTAAGAAATTTGATTAATGTTTTTGAGGAGATGACCGGCTATGCTGATGAGGGTACCGCAGTTGGTGTAGTTTAGAAGGATTTTGGCAAAGTACTGGACAAGGTCACATGGTGGTAAAAACAATGACTGCAGATGCTGGGAACCAGAATCTGGAATAGAGTGGTGCTGGAAAAGCACAGCAGTTCAGGCAGCATCTGAGGAGCAGGAAAATCGACATTTCGGGCAAAAGCCCTTCATCGGGAATACAGGCAGAGAGCCGGTTACATGGTGGAACACTGATATAAAAAAAAGATGAAAGTTTATGGGATCCAGGGTAGCTTGGCAAGTTAGATGACACAACATTGGTCAGGTAGTTAACACTGAGAAAGTAGGTCTTTGATTACTGAGAGATTTGAATGGAATGGTTAAATGGGCAGATCAGTGGTCGATGGAATTTAACCCTGATAAGTGTGAGATGGAAGAAGTATTAAGACAAGGAAGTACTTAATTAATAGGAGGACACTAGGAAGCTTAGAAGAACAGAAAGATGTTGTGGTGTTTGTCCTGTAAATTGGCAAGATAGGTCAGTAGTGTAATTCGTAAGGCAGTCGAGACACTTGTCTTTATTGATCATAGCATAGATTATAAGAGTAGGGAGGTTATGTTGGAGCTGTACAATATGTTGGTTAGGCCACAGCTGGAGTACTCTGTACAGTTCTGATCACCTCACTACAGGAAGGATGTGATTGCACTGGATGGGGGTGCAGAGGTGATTTATCACGATTTTACCTCGGATGGAGCATTTCAGCTATGACTAGAAGCTTGACATGATGGTTGTATAAGATTATGAGAGACATGAACAGGATAGATAGGAAGCAGTTGTTCCCTTTAGTTAAAGAGTCAATAGCAAGGGAAGGCATCATTTTAAGGTGAAAAACAGAAGGTTTAGAGGGGATTTGAGAAATTAATCTTTTTACCCAGAGGAAGGTAGGAATTTGGAACATACTGCCTGGGAGAGTAGTTGAGGAAATCTCGCAATCTTTAAAATGTGGGCGGCACGGTGGCACAGTGGTTAGCACTGCTGCCTCACAGCGCCAGAGACCCGGGTTCAATTCCCGCCTCAGGCGACTGACTGTGTGGAGTTTGCACGTTCTCCCCGTGTCTGCGTGGGTTTCCTCTGGGTGCTCTGGTTTCCTCCCACAGTCCAAAGATGTGCAGGTTGGGTGAATTGGCCATGCTAAATTGCCCGTAGTGTTGGGTAAGGGGTAAATGTAGGGGTAAGGGTGGGTTGCGCTTCGGCGGGTCGGTGTGGACTTGTTGGGCCGAAGGGCCTGTTTCCACACTGTAAGTAATCTAATCTAATCTAATACCACCTGAAATATAATAACATTCAAGCCTATGAGCCAAATGCTGAAAAGTGGGATTTTGTCAATGCAGACCTGATGGGTTGAAGGGCTTTTTCTGTATTGTAAGTCTCTGTAGTTCACCAATTCTCTATCCATGCGAATATATGACCTCCAACAGCATGGGCTCATTTTTCATTAAGTAGCCTAATGTGTGGTACCTTGTCAAATGCCTTTTGGAAATCTAAGTAGACCGTATTTACTAATTCTCTTTATTTACCCTGCTCGCTACCTTCTCAAAGAATTCTAAACAATTTGTCAGGCACAATATCTCCTTCATGAAGTCGTATTGCCTCTGCTTAATCACATCTGTACTTCCATTATTTCATTCATAATACTCTAATAATTTTGCAACATCACGTTACTTCTTCTTCACTTTTCCCTTTTGAATAAGGGTGACATGTTGGTAATTTTCTAGTCCTCTGAGACATTTTTAGAATCTAGAGATTCTTTGGAGATTACTACCAGTAACATCCACTATCTGTATAACTACTCCATTAAAGTCTTGGTGTGCAACTTGTCAGGTCCAAGGGACTTATCAGCCTTTAGCCCCGTTATTTTCCACAGCACTTTTTCTTCAGTGGTAGTGACTGTATTTACTTCCTTTGTATTTGTTGCTCCTTCATTATTTCATATGTTTAGGATGCTATTTATGGTTCCACCAAGAAGTCAGATGCCAAGTATTTATTCAACTCCTCTGCTATTTCCTGGCTCCACATTATCATTTCTCAGCCTCGTCTTATAAGGGCTCATACTCAGTTTTTCCTATCTCTTCTTCTATATATATTTAATGAAGCGCTTGAAGTCCATTTAAATATATGCTATGCCACCCTCAATTCTTATATTCTCCTTCTTTAGTTTTTTAAAAATCTTCTGTTGTTTGTAAAACTTTCCAAATCCTTTGCTTCACCACTCAGCTCTACCATGTTGTATATCTGTTTCATTCAATTTAGCACCAACCTTAACTTCCTTGGTTAACTATGGTTGGTTTATCCCCTTCTTTGAATCATTCTTTGACTTTGTGTTATATCTTTGTTGTGAGTTACGACCTACGTTTTTAAATGTCTGCCATTGCTGCTCTGCATTTCTGCTAAACCCCTTTCCCAGAACACTCCACCCAACGCTGGACTCATTCTTTTGTAAATACCCTTGTTTTTCTTTTACCACAGTTGTTTTTGATTCAATTTTCTAATTCTCAAACTGGGTACTGAATTCTCCCATGTTACGATGACTGTTTCTGAGGAGTCATAGGGTCACACAGCATGGAACAGACCCTTCAGTCCAACCAGTCCATGCTGACCATAATCCCAAATTAAACTAGTCCCACCCGTCTGTGCTTGGCTCACATCCCTCCAAGCCTTTCTTATTCACGTACTTATCCAAATGTCTTCTAAAAGTTGTAACTATACTTTAATCCATCACTTCCTCTGGCAGTTCATTCCACACGCGAACCACTCTCTGTGTAAAATAGTTGCCCCTCAGATCTGTTTTGTATCTTTCTCCTCTCACCTTAAAAAATGCCCTTCGTTTTGAACTCCCCCACTTGAGGGAAAAGAGCCCTGTCATAAACTTATTTATGTTCCTCATGATCTTATAAATCTCAATAAGGTCACCCCTCAATTTCTTACATTGCAGTGAAAAACGCTCCAGCCTATCCAGTCTATTGTTATATCTCAAACCCTGCTTTCCCTGTAACATTCTGGTAAATCTTTTCTGAACCTTCTACATTTAATAATATCTTTACTCTAAGAGAGTGACCAGAATTGCACATTACTCCAGAAGAAGCCTTGCCAATTCCCTGTACAACCTTAACGTGACATTCCAACTCTGATACTCAAAGGTCTGAGCGATGAAGGCAAGTTTGCTAAATGCATTTTTAACCACCCTGTCCACCTATGATGCAAATTTCAAAAAGGGAAGTACTGAATTCCTAGGTCTCTCTGTTCTGCAACACTACCCAGGGCCTTGCATTAATTGCATAGGTTCTGGCCTTGTTTGTATTATTGAAATGCAATAGAGCTTGCTTACTCTGAGATCATACATTAAAGCTGCTTCATTATGCATTACCAAATCTAAAATAACTTGATTGGATATCCCTGGTTGGATTCACTATGCATTTTTTTCACCAAACTGCCCCATGAATAGTCTATGAATTCTTCCTTTTGGCTACCTTTGCCAGTTTGATTTTTCCAATCTATATAAATATTGTGCATAACTGTGATTAATGTGTTGCTTTTTTTAAAAACACAGATCCTATTTACCTCCTGATTCATTCTCATTCCTACAGTATAGCTATTGTTGGGGAGGAGCTATCTGGCTGACACCTCTTCCGTTCCAAGACCATTTCTTACAATCACATTTATTCTACCTTGTACTAACAAAGATAAATGATGGCGATGTGATATATGTTAGTCACTGATAAACTCAACAGGCAATTCAAGAAAATATAAACCTCTGTACCCAGGAAATGGTGAAAATGTGGAAATTGTTCATAAACAGTGTGTTTGAGGTTATTGGCAGAGATGCATTTTAAGGAGAAACTAAATAAACCCATGAAGGAGAAAGAAATAGGAGGCTGTGCCAATAGATGAAGATGAAGATGAGAAGGCGAGTCGAATATGTTTCAGTTGAATGGCTGCTTTCTGTGTTATAAAGTTAATGTAATATGATTTGTCTTGGGCTAATCATTGAAATGGTGGGAATTAAAGCTGTATGTCTCCAACTTATCAATTTTCCTCTCTACCAACAGTCATTGAAATGTAATTAAAAAAAAATCATTCATGAGGTGTGGGAATCACTGTTTAAGCCAACATTTAATGCCTATTCCTAAATGCCCAGGGAGCAGTCAAGAGTCAACCACATTGCTGTGAGTGTGGAAGGTTGGCTAATCTGGGTAATGATGGCAGATTTTGTGCACCTAAAGGAAGTTAGTGAACCAGATGGGATTTTCCAACAATCAGCACCAGTTTTCATGGTAATCATTAGACTCTTAAATTTTTGTTGAGGAAGGTATTAAGGAGCAAAAGCAAGTCTATGGAGTTAAGCCACAGGTCAGCCATGACCTCATTGAATGGTGAAACAGGCTTGAGGGACTGAATGGCTTCCTCCCATTCCTATATTCTATGACTGCTTTAGTCGTGAAAGCCAGAGTAAATTTCACAATGGGTGAAAGTAAGTACTGCAGATGCTGAAGATTAGAGTCAAGAGTGTGGTGCTGGAAAAGCACAGCAGGTCAGGCAGCATCCGAGGAGCAGGAAAATCAACATTTCGGGCAAAAGCCCTTCATCAGAATTCCTGAAGGGCTTTTGCCCGAAGCATCGATTTTCCTGCTTCTCAGATGCTGTCTGACCTGCTGTGTTTTTCCAGCACCACACTCTTGACGCAAATTTCACAATGTTTGTCTTCACCAGTTTCTCATGAATGATTTGGTTTCTTTTCCCTTTTTTAATGTCAACCACAGTGCTTTGGGTCTGAAGTCACACGCAGATCAAATAAGTAAAGGCATTAATTAAAGCAAAGTACTTCAGATATTGGAAGTTTGAAATAAAAACAGATAGTGCTGGACAAAATGTGCAAGTCTGTCAGAGAGAAACCAAGTTAATACCTTGAGTCTAAAGACTCACAAAAAAAACCACTTTGCACAGGAAAACTTAACTCTATTTCTCTCTATAAAGACTATCTGGGGGTTTGGGCTAATCTCATAGTTTCATGTCACTGTTACCGATGCCTATGTTTTATTTAATTAATTTATTTTTAAATTTATTTTTTATTTTTATTTTTATTTTTAATTTTCATTTTATTTAATTAACTGATAAAATGCCATGATGGGATTTGAACTCAATAACTCTGTATGATTTGTCCAGACTTCTGGATTACTCATCCAGTAACATAGTGTTAGCACATCTCTAGAAAGGAAACTAAACGTATACACCTTTCTTTCTGAAGAATACATATGTGGTATACAAGAATGTTGAATATAGAGTCAAAATATCACCTTCTTTTATCAGTTGTTTTCTTGTATTCCATAAATTTGAGTATTATTCACCTCTTTTTTCCTTTCCACCAGCATCTGGCTTGCTTTCCATATCCTGTCAATATTGCATGGAAGGGAGATAAGCATAAATAATATTAGAGATTGGTTAGATAGACTGTAAGAATTGACAGATGAACAATACAGATGCACAGTAATTGCATTCAGGAATCAGAGACTGGGACAGATTACAAACAGAACTCAAAGCCTGGAGCTAATCAAACTGGGTCTTGAGATTGGCGTCAGGGCACACATGGGAGCCTTTGACTAAAAATAAAGGAAGGAGATGAACTTGGTCATTAAGCACAGGCCTCGGGGGTAGAGTGAAGACTGAATTTAATGTTGGTGGCATCTGTAGTGCACATTATTTCTTTCAATATGTTGTCATGAAAGATACAGCATAAAAGTTGTCCTAATAATGCACTGTAAACTGAACCTGGGAACAAAGAGTGGCTTAGATATGGTGGAAATCTTCTATTTATTTTATAAGCTACTTAACTGACGTGGGCTTACCAGATTGCATTGTAAGTGAATTAGCCTCTGCACTGAGACTACACAAACACAAAAACTGCTTAGTTATAGAAATTAAATATTGATAAAAAGTCCAAGCTGTTGATGAATGCAAGACGTAAAGCTTTGATTGGTTTGTCTTTTAAGCAATGATTCAAATCAAAAACTTTAGGGGATGCAACAGCTATTTCTTAACCCATTAGTCAGACCATAATGTGTCCACAAGTGTGTCAGCTATGTCTTTTTATTTTTCTGTATTTTTACTTGTGGACTGAAATGGGAAATGGGACTGGTTTAAAAACAAAGTATGGGTGAAAGATTACTGAACTTTATAAACACACATAATATGACACTCGTTTTAAGTTCTGTTTACACAGCTGCTTTTACAAGCAGTGGAGAATGTCTAGGCACAAATAAACTGGACCCAGGGGGCTGTGTACAACTGGAAGATTGGCCAGCAATTAGCAACTGATTGGATTGGGAAATGGTGACCAGTTATTGATGATAAAGCCTCCCGCCTGCCAACAATGATGTGATTGGTTCACATGTTGCTGTACAGCTTGGGGGTTTGAGTGTTCAGGACAGAGGCTATCAGATCTTCAAAAGGGAAGGAGCTGCTTTTGTTCTGTAATAAAAAAACATCTCAAGCCTGAACAGAGTCGGTTTATTCCTCTACCTGTTGCTGTAAGCAGTGACTTTTAATTAATAAATTTGTGTATAAACCAGTCACCCTGTGCCTTTTGCAAACAAGTATACAGACAAGTGAAAGAAGGAAGATTGAGAAGCAGCATTCTGAATAGCACAAGCGCAACCTCAGCAACTTGTGTAAACAAGGGTCATTGAACTGCCTTCTCGGTCTTTCCATCTATCCATAACACCCGTTCTTTTTTCTATTTGTTTATGTCTGTCTGTATGTGTGTATGCATGCGAGGTTTAGAGTTTCAACTCATAGAGAGTCAGAAATCACACAACACCAGGTTATAGTCCAACAGATAAAGTTATGAAGGAGTGACACTCTGAAAGTTTGTGATTTTAACTAAACCTGTTGGACTATAACTGGTGTCATGTGACTTCTGACTTGGTCCACTCCAATCTGACACTGGCACCACCACATTATAACTCTTAGAGAATTATATGCCAATATTCATATCATAGCTAGAGTTAATTTTTTTGCAATGAATAATAATTGGTAAATAAAGAAACCTGGTTTGTGCTTTGTATCAATTGGGTATAAAAGTCAGTTAAATGGAGGATTCCTGCATACTTTTTGTAAAAACAGTACATTTTGTGCTGACTCTGGGCTTGATTTCCAGTGAGCTGCCCCAGTGAGGCATCACACAAGGAGGGTGTAAAATCTAACTGTCCTAAATAAAATTAATCAATTTGATTCCTTCGATACAGTTCTTCCACAACCTTCTTGGAAGTAAGCACTAGACATTTTGATGCAAATCGAAAGCTCTTCCGATATTGTTGGATTTTGAGAGACCTTGAGGCCATCAGCTATGTTGACAGTGTAAGACCATGGACTGAATCTTACGGTATTCTGGCTCAGCTCAGGTTTTATGGAGACATTCTCACTGCCAGGATGAACAAGTGTCTGCTCATTGAATTTTGCCAAATGCACTGGTAATCGTCACTCCTACCCCTTGGCATATGTGACATCAGATTTCTGCTCCATCTTACCCTGACTGTTCCTGGAACAACTCATCACTCAGCAATCATCTGCCCAAAAACTAGCTTCCTTTCCATCCTTGCCATCTTTGATTGCATGTTGCTCATGGGGAGGAGTGCTGGCATTTGGCAGTTGGTCATGCAAGCAGTGAGGAGTGATGGTGGAGAAGGGTAGGCTGGCATCTTATTTCTTGGGATAGGGACCTGAGTGACTCAGGGATGTTCTGTCCCCAGGGGACCATCAAAGAGGGTGGCACACACCAGGCAATGCCAGCTTGGTTGGGGAGGACCAGGCTGTACTGCAGGAAGAAAGTCGATGCCCTTCTCCACTCCACAAAGGTAAGTGTCAATTTCCCTCCATCCTCACACTCACTCCATCCCTAGCACTACACCCACTTCCTGCCAAGGCTCATGCTCTTACCTCCCCTCGCCCCCCCCCCCCCCCCCCACCCCAGTTGGTGCAAAACCCTCCTTCCTCAGCCGAATCACACGCCACTAACTCTGCATGCTGCCTCCTCACTCCCTCGCAATAACTCAACACGTTGCCCCCATATGCACCAGCATTTCTATCTTACTCATTCATCTCTCCTTTATGTAATAGAACAGTGCAACACAGGAACAGGCTCTTCAGTTCACCATATACTGGGCTAATAGTAAGATTCTTGGTAGTGGACATGAGTAGAGAGATCTTGGTGTCCAGGTACATGGATCCCTGAAAGTTGCCACCAAGATTGATAGGATTGTTAAGAAGGCCTACGGTTTTGTTTTGAGATTAGATTAGATTACTTACAGTGTGGAAACAGGCCCTTCGGCCCAACAAGTCCACACCGACCCGCCGAAGCGTATACCACCCAGACCCATACTCCTACATTTACCCCTTCACCTAACACTACGGGCAATTTAGCATGGCCAATTCACCTAACCTGCACATTTTTGGACTGTGGGAGGAAACCGGAGCACCCGGAGGAAACCCACGCAGACACGGGGAGAGTGTGCAAACTCCACACAGAGAGTCACCTGAGGCGGGAGTTGAACCCGGGTCTCTGGCGCTGTGAGGCAGCAGTGCTAACCACTGTGCCACCGTGCCGCCCATAGCTTTTATTAGTAGAGGGATTGCATTTCAGAACCATGAGATCATGCTGCAGCTGTACAAAACTGTGGTGTAGCCACATTTGGAGTATTGCGTACAGTTCTGGTCACCGCATTATAGGAAGAATGTGGAAGCTTTAGAAAGGGTTCAGAGGAGATTTACTAGGATGTTGCCTGGTATGGAGAGAAGGTCTTACAAGGAAAGGCTGTTTTTGTTAGAGAGAAGAATGTTGAGAGGTGACTTAATTGAGACATATAAGATAATCAGAGGGTTAGGCAGGGTGGACAGTGAGAGTCTTTTTCCTTGGATGGTGATGTCTAGCACAAGGGGATATAGCTTTAAATTGAGGGGTGAGAGATATAGGACAGATGTCAGAGGTAGTTTCTTTAACAGAGAGTAGTGGGGGCGTGGAATGCACTTCCTGCAACAGTAATAGACTCACCAACTTTAAGGGCATTTAAATAGTCATTTGATAGGCATATGGACGAGAATGGAATAGTATCGGTTAGATGAGCTTCAGATTGGTTTCACAGATTGGTGCAACATGGAGGGCTGAAGGGCCTGTACTGCATTCTAATGTTTTATGTTCCATGTTCTATGTTCTATGTTCTATGGCTGTGCTAAAATGATGTCATTCTCAACTAATCCCATCTGTCTGCCTATGGTCCGTATCCCTCTATTCCCTGCCTGTTCATGTGTGTCTATCCAAATGCCTCTTAAACATTGCTATCATGTCTGCTTCTACAGCCTTCCCCGGCAGCACATTCAAACCTCCATCAGACACCTAACCATGGCTGAAGTCTGTCACTGGTCTGGGGGAGTTGTCCTTGACTAAATCAACTGGGGAACCTCTGACTGACGTGTATCCCCGTGAACTTCACTGCACACCACTCCTCTAAGATTCAGATATTTTCCACTGGCTGCTGCAGATGCCATCAGTTTGTCACAAACACTACTGCCACGTGGAACAGATGCCGGAATGACATGGCACACTGAGGTATGACTAAGTGAACAGACCTTTGGTTCTGGCCAGCTGCCTGGTTCAGTGACTATGTTAAACAAGGTGCAGCAAGGGAAGGGTGCATACTATTGACATGCCAATCGGTGTCAGTTGATTGGGCACTGGGAGAGCAAGTGAGCGGCCCCAATAAGGTTAGGGTTAGGGTTAGGAATACTGCCCGTGTTAGGATTAAGGTGAAGGTTAGGATTAAGCTGAGAATGAGCATTAGGGTTTGAATTAAGGTTTGGATTAGGATTAGGGTTAGAATTATGTTTCAGGTTAGGATTTAGTGTTTAGGCTTAGGGTTAAGGTTTGAGCTAAGGTTTAAGGTAGACGCAATTCCACACATAACATCATGAGATGGCGGACAGAATAGGCCATTCAGCCCAAAGAGTCTGCCCTGCCACTCATTGAGATCATGGACGATCTGATAATCATCAACTCCAGTTTTCTGGTTTTGCCCCATTCCCCTTGATACTGATTTACTAACTGTCTCTCTCAGCCTTGAATACGCAGAGTTCTGCAGCCCTCTGTGGGACAGACTTACTGCCCTCTGAGAGAAAGAATTCTTCCTCATTTTTGTCTTCAATGAGATGATGCTCCTAGACTCTCCCACAAGGAAAACAACCACTCGGCATGTCAAGTGCTTGAAGGATCTTATATATTTCAACAATCTCATACATTTCAATGATGTTTCAAGTGAGTTCTCGTACAAACCCTACACAACATATCCTCATAAAGCGTATCCTTCCACTCTTGGGAATAACCAACTGAGCCTTCTCTGCTCTTCCTCCAATGCCAATATAGTATCAAGGGGAAGTGAATCTATATTGTACGACTGACCCTTTAAAAATACAAGGCAATTGGAGACACACCAGGAAAATGGGACTGATTGCTTAGCTCTCTCAGAAAGATGATGACCTAAATAGTTTCCTAGTGTTCCATCATTCTCTGTGACTCTCATACTGATGTCTGTCATTTGGATTGTATTTGCCTTTGGCCTTTTGTTGAACTAGTGTGGTGGGTTGGGTAAACATTTACATTATCACAAAAGTTGCGAAGGTCATCCATCTCAAACAATGCAATTTTTATGAGCCATGTACCCATTGTCTTCTCAGCTGATCCATACACCAACAGTTTGCATTTATATAATGCTTATAATGTGGGAAATGTTCCAAGGTGCTTCATAATAGTATATTTAATACAAACACTGAACAACACACAGTTGGAGTGAGGTTGAGAAGCATATCGGAAAATTGGTTGATAACTTTGACAATTTTTAAAATATAAGCATTCATTCCCAGGGAGGGGGTGTCTCTGGCTAGGCCAGCATTTATTCCCCATCCCTAATTGTCCAGAGGCCAGTTGAAAGTCAACCACATTGCAGGTGGGTCTGGAGTCACATAAAGGCCAGACCAGGTAAGGATGGCAGCTTCCTTCCCTAAAAGGCTTTAATGAACCAGATGGGTTTTCCTGACAACTGATTCATGTTTGTCATTTTCCAGATGTTTATTGGATTCAAACTCTTCCATCTGCCATAGCAGGACTGGAACCCAGGCGCCCAGGACACTGAGTTAACAGTCCAGTGATCATCCTACTAGGCCATCACCTCCTCTTATCCATTCTGTCCAGGCAGAGATGGGAATCCATCAAACGTTGTCAAGTATTTTTTTCTCTTCTCTTATTTAATAATTTAGATAAATGTGATGTGCTGCATTTTGGGAAAGCAAATCTTAGCAGGACTTACACACTTAATGGTAAGGTCATGAGGAGTGTTGCTGAACAAAGAGACCTTGGAGTGCAGGTTCATAGCTCCTTGAAAGTGGAATCGCAGGTAGGTAGGATAGTGAAGAAGGTGTTTGGTATGCTTTCCTTTATTGGTCAGAGCATTGTGTATAGGAGTTGGGAGGTCATGTTTCAACTGTACAGGACATTGGTTAGGCCACTTTTGGAAAATTGCATGCAATTCTGGTCTCCTTCCTATCAGAAAGGTGTTGTGACACTTGAAAGGGTTCAGAAAAGATTTACAAGGATGTTGCCAGGGTTGGAGGATTTGAACTATAAGGAGGGCTGTTTTTCCTGGAGCGTCGGAGGCTGAGGGGTGACCTTATAGAAGTTTGTAAAATTATGAGAGGCATGAATAGGATAAATAGACAAAGTCTCTTCCCTGGGGTAGGGGAGTCCAGAACTAGAGGGCATAGGTTTAGGTTGAGAGGGGAAAGATATAAAAGAGACCTAAGGGGCAACTTTTTCACGCAGAGGATGGTGTGTGTGTGGAATGGGCTGCCAGAGGAAGTGGTGGAGACTGGTACAATTACAATATTTAAAAGACATCTGAATGGGTATATGAATAGAAAGGGTTTGGAGGGATATGGGCCGATTGCTGGCAGGTGGGACTAGATTGGGTTGGGATATCTGGTCAGCGTGGACGGAGTTGGACTGAAGGGTCTGTTTCTGTGCTGTACATCTCTATGACTCTATGATTCTAGGACAGTAGATCAATAATGTTATACTGCAAGAACTCATACTGATGAGTTTGAAATATATTCCGTTGAGAGTTCACTATTACATTACACATGAGCCCTTTGATAGCCCTAACTCTTAAAAGTAAAAATGATACACGAGAGTCCAAAATTAACCAAAACATGGCAGCACTAGATCCAAATTGAATTTACTAAAGCCATTGGGTGATTATTATTTGAAGCCAGTGGTGTGGAATGATTGCCTCTTCCTCTTGGGTCTAATAAAGCAAATTGGCTTCTTAATTGGTCTTGTTAAGGTTGGAGACCAACATCATTTTTTGAATGTTTATTTTTAACACAAAAATGGAACTACCTGCTGAGTCATCAGTGAGGAATCAGAGGTTAATCTCCCTGCTACTAAATGGAGCAAATAATCAGCCTTCAGAGCCTGTTTCCTCCACAATAAATAAGCTCTGACAAGCTGAGGGGCAGCACTAAGCATCAGTCAGCCCTGTTCACACCATCTGTCCAGAAATTAAGACAAGGCGTGAGAATTAATTCATTCCATTTGCAAACAAACACACCCGCAAAGCAGTGTGGATGTTTTGAGTGAAGTGGGGTGGGGCATGAGTCATTTTGGATAATTTCTCTTGACTTCTCTGTGTTTTCGAATGCTTGCCACATATCAGCTACTGGCTGTTGAGCCACATAGCAGTTAAATGCTCACTTCACGCAAGAGTGGGCAATGACTGGCATATAAATGGTGGTTCATGTTCAGATCTGTTGACTTTATGTTTTGGACGTGGTTTACGAGCTCTGGGTCCGAAGCTGTCATTATTCTTGATGAGGGAAACACAGCCCAGTGTTACTCCAACAGTGGATACCACCGGAATATCTCAGCACTGATGGTGGCTACGCATGACTCAGCAAAAAGAAAAATGCTTCTAATCACGAGAGCAATCATTATTGAAACTTTACAAAAAAGAATTGATAATGGACCACAGATCTAAAAATATCGCTCCTCATTAACTTGTGGAGAGAAACTTACGAGTATAATAATGAGTTACCACAACTTGTTTTATTTAGATTCACTTCATATCCAGCTACAGACAGAACACTTTCCCTTTCTCCTGCAATTTACTTTCAAGTAAAATTGTTGACATTATTTATCCTTTCAAGGTATTTCACAAGAGTGAAGTATTTGATGCTCAATTACATGAAGAGATGTTGGGATGGGTGATGAAGGGTTCAGTCTAAGATCCTAACCTGAGGTGGCACAGTGGCTAGCACTGCTGCCTCATAGTGCTAGAGACATGGTTTTGATTCCAGTCTTGGTGATTGTCTGAGTAGAGTTTGCACATTTGTTCCTGACTGTGCAGGTTTCCTTCCACAGTCTAAAGATGTGCAAGTTAGGATGGGTTGGCCATACTAAATTGCCCAGGGATGTGCAGGGTATATAGATTAGCCATGAGAAATGCAGGTTTACAGATGCAGGGTTTGCAGGAGATGCTTTTTGGAGGGTCGATTTGGGCCAAATGGCCTGCTTTCTCACTGTAGGGTTCCATGATAAGACATAGCAGCAAGATTAGGCCATTCAGCCCATCAAGCCTACTCCACTGTTTCATATGTTTCTCAACGCCATTCTCCTGCTTTCTCCCCATAACCCTTGATCCCCTTATTAATCAAGAACCTTTCCAACTCTGTCTTAAATACACTCAATGTCTTGGCATCGATGGTAATGAGTTTCACAGATTCCCCACCCTCTGGTTGAAGAAATTTCTCCTCATCTCAGTTCTAAAGGGTTGTCCCTTCACTCTGAGGCTGTGTCCCCAGGTCCTCATGTCTCCTACTAGTGGCAGCATCTTCTCCATGTCCACACTATCCAGGTCTCTCAGTATACTGTAAGTTTCAATCAGATATCCCTCATCCTTCTGAACTCCATTGAGTACAGACCCAGAGTCCTTGACCACTCCTCATTGACAAGCCCTTTATCCCAGGGATCATTCTTGTAAACCTCATTTGGACCCTCTTTGACGTCAGCACATCCTTCCTTAGGTATGGCGTCCAAAGCTGCTCACAATATTCCAAATGCTGTCTGACCAGGGCCTCAGTAGTACATTTTTGTTCTTGTATTCTAGCCCTCTTGAAATAAATATTAACACTGTATTTGCCTTCTTTATTGCCAGATGATCCTTATTTTTCAATAGTTTTTTGAGAGAGAGTGAGATAGGTAGAGACAGAGGTTCGTAGTGTCCCTTAGGGAAAGAAACTACCGTCCTTACATTCTCTGGCCTACACTTGACTCCTGGCCCACGGCAGTGTGGTTGATTCTCACCTGCTCTTTGGGCAATAAGAGATGGGCAATAAATGCTGGGCCAGTGATTTCCACACCCCATGAATGAACAAGAAAACAATCTAGCGAGGAAATTCCAGATATTCAGGGATTAACACTTCCAAGTATGACCAGAAATGGATGGATAGAAGATATTTGGGATGGTAGAGAGGCCAAAATTGATAGAAAGCAGAGTGGTCAGAAAGTTGCAGAGGTGGAGAATGTCACATAATGGGGAGAGGCAAATCTATGGAATCATTAGAATACAACAATGAGCATTTTAAAATGAACCATTGCTGGAATCATGAAGCTCAGATCTCTTTGAAATTTGCTGAATAAAAAAATTAACCATTTATTTAGGAAATGTCCCAGTCGCGATTTCACATGTTCTACCGGACAGTAGCCTATTCTCCAGCCAGATTACAATGAACAGGAACATAAAAGCTAGGAGCAGGAATAGGCAATTCAGCCCATTGATCTCTGCTCCCCCATTTAACATGAATTTAAATTAGACTTGCTTTTCCTTTCATGCCTGATACAATGATTTTCTAGATCCCATTTGTTTTAAATTCCTGCCTCTTACTTAGGCAGACAGAAGGGTGTATCCCAAACCTTTGTTTTCAGGTTTTAATTTTTCAGACAAGCCCCCAGCACAATCCTTGAAGGTGAAACCAACTATATGGTTTATTAACCAATACATTCAGAACATGGGGAGGTTCATTTGCCACTCTGTCAATGCACACATGGACATACAGACACACACACACAGACACACACAAATATATACAGACACACACACACACATACACACACACAAGCATTCAAGTATTTAAGAGAGACAAGAAAAGGAGAAGAAATAGGATATGAATTACATGTTTTTGGTAAATTCAAAAGTGTTAGCAATCAGTTCATATGAGTTAGACTGAAGCACAGATACTGGCAGCAGGAGTAGGCTATTTGGCCCTTTGAGCCACTATGCTGTTAAATCTGATCATGGCTGATGCTCTATCTCAGCATATCCCTGCTTTCTCCCCTTTCTTTTTGATGCCTTTTAAATCTAAAAAGGAATCTAAATGAGCGAAATTACAACTTCCTGAAAGGCGGTGTGCTATCGGCTTCTCAAATGAACTGAACACAGCCATTTTTCCTTCCTGCAGGCAAAGTGTTGGCTTCTTTCCAGCCAGTAACTTGGATCCAGATTATGGAGGGTCTGAGGTATGCTGCCTGCCCAGTACCTCTCCCTCTGGAGGTCAAACAACAATTCATGGAGAATCTCAGAATACTTAAGAAATTCAGCTCTGAGGTGACAAAGACGGGCATTTGAGATGCTGGTGGCCTTTCTCAGTGGGCTCATTGGAAGGTCATTACGCTAACGGTGTAGCATTACCTCGCTCATTAGTGTTTCCATTGTGAACAGTAGAAATATTAGTAGCAATTCATGACAATTTTAACAGATTGCGTTTTGATGTTTCTTTGTCCAGAACTGGTAGGAAGCAGCTTGTTCATGCTCACGTCCTATGTATTGGCCTTGGCTGGAATGTCTACACAATTCAGGGGGTTCAGCAGCTTCTAGAAATATGGTCATGTGACCATAAGCTTTTCCATTTATCAAACACCGATAGAATTTAAACACAGAAATATAGAATATAATACAATTTTCTTTAGGATATCTCTTCACACTCTCTGGCCATGATACAGAATATTAATCATTTGTGACTTGAGCAACATCTCCCCTTGGATTTTTCATCCTGTCTGAATAGTTCACTCTCTCTTGTTATCCTCTCTCACACCTTGGTTGTAATGCGGTAACACGAACATCCATTTTGGAAATCAAGCACATGACGATGTAAGGGAACAACTGGATTAGATTCTGTTACGTTGTTCAAAATCCTGTCAAAACATTGTTTAAGGGTGGAATTGCAGTGGTTCTATGACTAAGCAAGTTGGTTTGTCCAACAGGAAAGGCATAATTGTAAGACATACATTTATATAGCACCTTTAGCAATCTTAGTGCATCCCAAAAACTTCTTTACAGCTAATGAAGGATTTTTGGAGATAGTCATTATTTTTCTTCATGAATCACCTGGAAAAGTGCCTTGGATATTTTATTGCGTTAATGTGTGTGTTTTAATCTATTATATAGATACATATTATTGCGATGTAAGGGAACATTACCTATAAAGACTTAACATTCAACGTGTAGGTTTACTAATATTATAGACAGTATCAGCATCTTCTTCAATAACAATTGCAAGTGACCACATGTCTTATCTTCTCAACTGTGTATTGAGAAATGGAATTTGTATGCTCCGATACAGCTAAAAAGTACTAAAAGTGTTTATTTTTTCTCTGCAATTTGAAGAGCAGGTGATATTGTTTGATGTACACTTTGGCAATGTGAGACTATGCTACGTTTTGGAGCAATGAGGCGGATACTCTATGAGGCAAAATGATACCAGGAGTCTTTGATTTATGGAGAAACTGCCAAGTGATAGCCTTTGCATTGATCCAGCTGCAGTCTGTACCAGACCTGTGAATACAGATATCCAAAAGACTAGAAACAAGAAGCATCGCTCACCATTCCTCTCTGTCAGTGAAAAGACAAAAATATCAAGGAACTCAAAAGAAAGAATTCTAATACAAGAAAGTATAAGAAATAAACCTGGATCCACCAGATCAAATATTGAATTAAAGATCAAAAATCAATCAGTATCAGCATTGATAAATAAAACAAAACTGAGGAAATAACTTTCCATTCTTGATGTCTGGTCTAGATTGACAGAATTCGTTGCCCTCGTCAATACTTATCCACCCATAATATTTATTTCAAGCCATGTATTTTTAACCGTCTTATTGATGAATATGTGTATGTGTGTGTGTGTCTATGTGTGTATGTGTCTGTGAGATTGTATGTGTGTGAGATTATGTGTGTCTGTGAGATTGTATTCATTTGTGAAATTGTAAGTGTATGTGTATATATCTGTGTCTGTGTGTATGTGTCTATGTGTGTATGTGGCTGTGAGATTGTGTGTGTGAGATTATATGTCTGTGAGATTGTGTGTGTCTGTGAGATTGTATGCGCTTATGAAATTGTGTGTGTGTATGTGTGAGATTGTATGCGTCTGTGAGATAGTGTGTGTGTGCGTGTGTGTGTGAGTGAGAGAGAGATTGTATGTGTCTGTGAGATTGTGTGTGAGTATACGCCTGTGAGATTGTGTGTGAGATTATTTGCGTGTGCCTAGAATTCTAAAGGAGTATAGTATAAATTGTGTTATAATAAATTACTAATTTTTTGCCATTTGTTAAAGAATAAGTTTGACTGCAATACATCGTGTTATTTTCCTGCTAATGAGGAAACCTTTGTATGAATTACATTTAGAGAAAATGAGGACTGCAAATGCTGGAGATCAAAGTCGAGAATGTGGTGCTGGAAAAGCACAGCCGGTCAGGCAGCATCTGAGGAGCAGGAGAATCGATGTTTCGGGGATAAGATTCCTGATGAAGGGCTTATGCCCGAAATGTCAATTCTCCTCCTCGGATGCTGCCTGATCTGCTGTGCTTTTCCAGCATTACACTCTTGCCTATGAATTACATTTGTTCTGAACAGCAATCAATCAGGCCAATTGACCATCTTGGTGCTTCAGTCGTATGCTTACAGATTTGTCATGGCTTATACAATAGTGGGGCTTGAATATCAGTGCACTCTTTCCAATTGATGCAAATGACACAATTAAGAAAACCATCAAGTATCAGAAATCATTCCACAAAATTATAAAATGCAGACATTTTCCAGTTTGTCTGTTGGCCTTTTCAAAGAGAAATGCTAATGTTTCTTGTGCCAGCACTGGTGACAAAACTGATACATTGCGAAGCAACAAGCTTCTGTACAGAGTGGATGAAAATAAAAAGGAGTGTGGGGAACAGCTAGTAAATGTCAGGAGTCAGTGCATTAAAACACAATGGGTAGATACGGTCGGTTCTGATAAAACGCAATAACTTTGTACATGTGCGATCTCTCATCATAAGAAAATCGCACAGTAGACGTGCCATTTAAACTAATGGGGCCGGAATCGCATTATAGCCAGTACAAGTAAGGAAAGTTTGCATTTTTACAAATAATGGTCTAAATCCTTCAGTCACGTTAAAGCCAACTTGTGTTGAAGAAACACGTGTAATAGCAGAACTGAATGTGTATGAAATTAAAAATGCTGGGAAGAAACGCTGAGCAATACAGAGTTTAAATCAGTCAGGCTCTGGGTCACTGTCACTCGGCAACTACATTGTTTTTAATCCAACCTCCTTTCCTCAGTAAACCACTGGCCTCCACCTCTTCAGAAGTTGTAAAACCTCATTAAAATGCACAAAACTAGACAAGCCTTGGGACTTCTTATTTACCAAGTGACGAAGAATAACTAAAATATGTCATGTCTCCTGATTCTTAACACACGAAACACAAAATTAAATCAAGCAGAAAGTTAAACATTATTCCCAACCGTAGGTACTGTGCTGCTTCTGACATGTCATCTAGGGGCTGGGATTGAGGGAGGTGTAGTGATTGTAATGAGGTTGGCCAGGTGGACCTCATAGAATACAAGTTCCACAACTGGGGCTGTTAATCCGGTCCAATCAGGGAGCCCTGGCTGACAGATATAAACAGGACTGTCAGAGGTTCTGTTCACACTGAGAGCATGTTCTGAGGGAGCTGGATCAGTGTCAAGGACACTCCATGTGTAAATAAAAGGTGACTTGGTAATGGGATACCAACTCTGTGGATCTTTATGTGGTTGGATCTTTATGATGTAATAACGGGATATGGAATCAAAGTGGTTCCTGTCCCATTGCTGGACACTGAGCATGGCTACATTGCTGAAGGACAGCACACTATTACTGTCCACAATAAGTCAATATGGCATTCTGAGAGGCATGACCTCAGGCCTTGTCTTCCTCAGGGGTGCCTGGCATATCCTCCTCATTCTCATCATCATCGCCTTTGTCATCCTGTGCTGTCTATTGCTGCAATAGATCGGTTTGTAATAAAAATAAGGAGATAGGGAAGAGGCTAACAACTTCTACAAGGATACCAGGCTAGCAGTGCAAGTGTTTGGTTAGTGTCCTGGCAGTGGCAAGATGCAAATAGCTTTATCGAGTTCATGGTATTTCCAGGAATGACATAACTTTGTTTTTGAAAGGAGGGGCTTACAGCTGGGGTAGTGCCCTCGCAAATCTTTCAGTGGGCATTGAATTCCAATGTTTCTTGCAAACAGGGATGAGTGAATGAGCTAAAGGATTCTGTATAGTGAATGGCATGGAAGATCTGGAGTAGCGGATTATGGGTAGAGAAGTGAATGCAGTGAGAATCAGGCGGGTTTTGTAATGGGGTGGGCAATATTCAAAGTTTGGGAGAAGATTTGTAGCTTGGGTGCTCGTTGTTGTGGTTCTGTTCGCCGAGCTGGGTATTTGTGTTGCAGACGTTTCGTCCCCTGTCTGGGTAACATCCTCAGTGCTTGGGAGCCTCCTGTGAAGCGCTTCTGTGATCTTTCCTCCAGCATTTATAGTAATTTGTATCTGCTGCTTCCGGTTGTCAGTTCCAGCTGTCCGCTGCAGTGGTCGGTATATTGGGTCCAGGTCGATGTGCTTATTGATTGAATCTGTGGATGAGTGCCATGCCTCTAGGAATTCCCTGGCTGTTCTCTGTTTGGCTTGTCCTATAATAGTAGTGTTGTCCCAGTCGAACTCATGTTGCTTGTCATCTGAGTGTGTGGCTACTAAGGATAGCTGGTCATGTCATTCCGTGGCTAGTTGGTGTTCATGGATGCGGATCGTTAGCTGTCTTCCTGTTTGTCCAATGTAGTGTTTTGTGCAGTCCTTGCATGGGATTTTGTACACTACATTGGTTTTGCTCGTGCTGGGTATCGGGTCCTTTGTCCTGGTGAGTTGTTGTCTGAGAGTGGCTGTTGGTTTGTGTGCTGTTATGAGTCCTAGTGGTCGCAGTAGTCTGGCTGTCAGTTCAGAAATGTTTTTGATGTATGGTAGTTGGGTAGTCCTTTGGGTTGTAGCATGTCCTCATTCTGTTATCTTTCCCTTTGGCATCTGTTGATGGAATTGCAGGGGTATCCGTTTTTGGCGAATACATTGTATATGTGTTCTTCCTCCTCTTTTTGCAGTTCTGGTGTGCTGCAGTGTGTTGTGGCCCTTTTGAACAGTGTCTTGATGCAACTTCTATTGTGTGTGTTGGAGTGGTTGCTTTCGTAGTTTAGGACTTGGTCTGTGTGTGTGGCTTTCCTGTATACCTTAGTGGTGAATTCTCCATTCTGTGTTCTCTGTACCATCATGTCTAGGAATGGGAGTTGGTTGTCCTTTTCTTCCTCTCGATTGAATCTCCCACAGAACTCACAGACACAGAAAGAACAATACTGGCCAAGGGACTCAACTACAACCACAGGGACGCCAAGACAGCAGACTTCCTAGCAGCACTAGAATGCACACTCAGAAACGATGGACTGACAGAAGAGACACAACAAACAGTGAGACAAAGTTATTGTATCCCTGATAACAAGGAAAAGACAAACACATAACCTCAACACCAAGGAGAGGGAAGCACTAAAAGCACTAAGAAACGATAAGAACATAATCATACTACCAGCAGACAAAGGCAGAATGACGGTCATCCTGGACAAAGCAGAGTACATCCAGAAAGTGCAACAACTGTTTGCAGATACCAACACCTACCAAAAGAGGGAGTTTGACCCCACCCCACAGCTCACCAATAGGATAAACAACACACTGAGGAACCTACAAAAAAAACGGACAGATAACCAGGTTTGACCTACAGAGAATGAAACCTGAAAGCAACACGACCCCCAGATTCTATGGACTACCTAAAGTGCACAAACCAGACATCCCACTCAGACCCATAGTATCACTACCAGGGACATCATCACACAAACTGGCTAAAGAACTACAACAGAAACTGAAACACCTGATCAGCAGATCCAGACACTCTATACAGTCAATACAGGAATTCTTGGACATCATCAGAAATATACATAGAGACAAGGAAGAAACCATGGTCTCATTCGATGTAACGGCACTGTTCACCTCTATCGACAAAACCTTAGCCAGAGAAACAATAGCCAACCTGCTGGATATACAGAACAGACAACAAAACAGGGAACCTATCAACAAAGACTGCATACTCAAACTACTGGACCTGTGCCTCACAACACACTTCACATTCAACCACCAAATATATGAACAAATCAACGGCACACCCATGGGCTCACTCACCTCTGGACTCATAGCAGAAACAGTAATGCAAAGGTTAGAACAAACAGTCTTACCTCAAATTCAACCCAAACTCTGGGTCAGATATGTAGATGATACCTTTGTAATCATTAAAAACACAGAAATAGAAAACACACACCGGATCATCAATGCCACACTCACAGGAATCAGATTCACTAGAGAGGAAGAAAAGGACAACGAACTCCCATTCCTAGACGTGATTGTACAGAGAACACCGAACGGTGAATTCACCACTAAGGTACACAGGAAAGCCATACACACAGAACAAGTCCTAAACTACGAAAGCAACCACCCCAACACACACAATAGAAGTTGCATCAAGACACTGTTCAAAAGGGCGACAACACACTGCAGTACACCAGAACTGCAAAAAGAGGAAGAAGAACACCTATACAATGTATTCACCAAAAATGGATACCCCTGCAATTTCATCAACAGATGCCTAAGGGAAAGACAACAGAATGAGGACATGCTACAACCCAAAGGACTACCCAACTACCATACATCAAGAACATTTCTGAACTGACAGCCAGACTACTGCGACCACTAGGACTCATAACAGCACACAAACCAACAGCCACTCTCAGACAACAACTCACCAGGACAAAGGACCCGATACCCAGCATGAGCAAAACCAATGTAGTGTACAAAATCCCATGCAAGGACTGCACAAAACACTACATAGGACAAACAGGAAGATAGCTAACGATCCGCATCCATGAACACCAACTAGCCACGAAATGACATGACCAGCTATCCTTAGTAGCCACACACTCAGATGACAAGCAACATGAGTTCGACTGGGACAACACTACTATTATAGGTCAAGCCAAACAGAGAACAGCCAGGGAATTCCTAGAGGCATGGCACTCATCCACAGATTCAATCAATAAGCACATCGACCTGGACCCAATATACCGGCCACTGCAGCGGACAGCTGGAACTGACAACCGGAAGCGGCAAATACAAATTACTATAAATGCCGGAGGAAACATCACAGAAGCTCTTCACAGGAGGCTCCCAAGCACTGAGGATGTCACCTAGACAGGGGACGAAACGTCTGCAACACAAATTCCCAGCTCGGCGAACAGAACCACAACGGTGGGCAATATATCTTTCATTCAGCCCCCCTCCACACCCATCACTCACCCAATGCACATTCCCCCCTCCAAGTTTGTATCGCAAAATAAAACTATCCAAATAATCTTCATCTGAGCTGTAAATCTGAATGGTGCTTTGAACTCAGGGATGTTGTAAATTTGGATATTCCACACACAAGTCTTGAATTAATATTATAGTCACTGCTACCCAATTAGAATTATTATCATTAACATTTAATCTTTGCTGCCTATTAACTATCAAGTAATACCTATTACAGCTTCACTCTGAATATTGCAAGCTTTAAATTTAGCCTCGCTCCTGTGAAGGATTTTATTAAATACCTTCTCAAAGTCTAGATTATCATCATTCAGTAACTCTTGTTACAGCTTCATAGAATCCCACTACATTTTTAGGCTTCATTTGCCTTTCATAAACCTGTAGCTCTGATTTATTGCCTTGTTCTCACTCCATGCTGAATTGCTTCCTTTATAATAAACTCCAACATTTTTCCTACCACAGTTGTCAAGACAGCAGTGTAATAATTCGTACAACTGCTTTCATTTTTTTTAAGAGAAAGGAAACTAAAATTTCAATCACATTACCTCCCACTGAACCCTCCTGTATCCATCCCATTCCCATCCACTTAGGTTAATGTCTCATAGAATCACAGAATTGTTCTGGTGTGGAAGAAGGCTTTTTGATCCATCCTTGTCTGCCCTGGTCTTCGAATGATTTATTGTCAATCACTTGCCATTTCCCTTTGGCCCTGTGTGTTGTTTCAATTCAAATAATTCTCTAATGTCTTCATGACCACCTCAATTGAACCTACCTCTGCCACACGTCCAGGCAGTACACGTGCTCTGTGAGTGATTATCATACTTAGGTTTTTGCAAGTTGCTTTTAGTCTGCGCCTTCTTCCTTCTTTTATGGATGCATCAGTTCCTCCTTGTCCTCTCTGTCCAGACCCCATATGATTTGGCAAGAGCTTCTATAAAATTTCTTCTTAGCCTTAAGATGCTGCTGGGATAGGAAGGGTTTTGGGCTCTGTTATCGTGTGGTCCCACTCCCACTCCCCTGACTGCCTGCATTCTTCTTCGCTTTATTTTATTTCATTTTTTCAGTTCTCATTTGCATCAATGTTCTCCTTTTAGTGGCTGTGGTGGAGGAGGGTGTGATGGGACTGGTCTGGAAACCCTCCCTTTGGCAGCCTCAGTGGCAGCTTTGGTGGTGATATCTTAGATTAGATAAGATTAGATTACTTACAGTGTGGAAACAGGCCCTTCGGCCCAACAAGTCCACAACGACCCGCCGAAGCGTAACCCACCCATTCCCGTACATTTACCCCTTTACCTAACACTACGGGCAATTTAACGTGGCCAATTCACCTGACGTGCACATCTTTGGACTGTGGGAGGAAACCGGAGCACCCGGAGGAAACCCACACAGACACGGGGAGAATGTGCAAACTCCACACAGTCAGTCGCCTGAGTCGGGAATTGAACCTGGGTCTCTGGCGCTGTGAGGCAGCAGTGCTAACCACTGTGCCACGTGCCGCCCACTGACTGGCTATATCTTATAGCTAGTCAGTGGGTGGCACGGTGGCACAGTATCCTATATCTTATATCCTATATAGCCAGTCCATAAATCTCGGAGCTGTGGAAGGAAAAAAAGATTAATTTTGTCCTAAGGTATTGTCTCAGTTATTTCTTTTTATAACTTCTATAAGTAGAATAGCACTGAATTGTGGCAAGTTATACACATCTTACTGTATTTGCACAAATACAAGTGACAATAAATTGCTATGCTGTTCTATTCCAAGACAAACACTCCCTACTTCTGAAGTCTACTTTCCAAACTGAACTTTCTCATCCTTGAAACCAATCTTGGAATCTTCTTCTGCACTCTCACCAATACTTCAATAATCTTCCTACAGTGTGGCACCCAGAAGTGTACACAATATTCCAGCTGAAGTCTACCTACTGCCTTATAGATGTTCTTTTTCTGGATCACCCAGGGAATGTGAGCTAGCAGTTATTGCCCATTCCTGGTTGCCCCTTGAACAGGTGGGGGTGAGCTGCTTTCTTGAACCACTGCAGTCCATGTGCTGTTGCTAGACCCACACTACCCTTAGGGAGGGAGATCCAGAATTTTGACCCAGTGACAGTGAAGGAACACCAATTCAGGATGGTGAGTGGTTTGGAGAGGAACTTTCAGGTGGTGGTATTCTCATATATCTGCTGTCTTTGATCTGCTAGGTGGATGTGGTCGTGTGTTTGGAAGGTGCTGTTTGAGGATCTTTGGTGAATTTCTGCAGTGCATCTTGTAGATAGTACACACTGCTGCTACTGAGCGTCGGTGGTGGAGGGATTGAATGTTTGTTGATGTGGTTCCAATCAAGTGGGCTGCTTTATCCTGGATGGTGTCAAGCTTCTTGAGTGTTGTTGGAGCTGCACCCATCCAGGCAAGTGGGGAGTATTCCATCACACTCCTGACTTGGGCTTTGTAAATAGTGGACAGGTTTTGGAGAGTCAGGAGGTGAGTTACTGGCCACAGTATTCCTAGCTTTGGATCTGCTCTTGTAGCCACTATGTTTATGAGGCGAGTTCAGTTGAATTTCTGGTCAATGATAACCTCCTCAGGATATTGATAGTGGGGGAATCAGTGATGGTAACACCAGTGAAAGTAAAGGGGTAGTGGTTAGATTGTCTCTTAAATCTAAGGGGTAGTGGTGATTGTTATTGCCTGGTATTTGTGTGACACGAATGTTATTTGCCACTTGTCAGCCCAAGCCTGGAAATTGTCCTAATCCTACTGCATTTGAACATGAACTATTTCAGTATCTGAGAAACCACGAATAATGCTGAACAATGTGCAAAAATCATCAGTGAACATCTCCATTTCTTATCTTAACATGGAGGCAAGGTCACTGATAAAGCAGCTGAAGGTAGTTGGGCATAGGACATTATCCTGAGAAACTCCTGCAGAGTTGGCCTGGAGCTGAGATGACTGACCTCCAAAAGCCGCAACCATCTTTCTATGTGTCAGGTATGATTCCGATCAGCAGAGAGTTTACCCCCAATTCGTAACGATTTCAGTTTTGCTAAATAACTTCCTTGTTCTTGTACTCAGCATGGCAGATTTCCTTAACTCAAAGGGGGGGTTTAAACTAATTTGGCAGGGGGATGGGATCCGGACTTGTAGTCCAGCAAGTAGGCTAGCTGTTTGTCAGGATGTCCGAGTATGTGGGGAGGCTGTGAAGAAGGTAGCACTGACAGGGAATACTTGCGGACACAGAGATGGGTTCAAGTGCGTATACTTCAACGCAAGGAGTATCAGAAATAAGGTCGGTGAACTTAAGGCGTGGATAGGTACCTGGGACTACGATGTTGTGGCCATCACGGAAACGTGGATAGAAGAGGGACAGGAATGGTTGTTGGAGGTTCCTGGTTACAGATGTTTCAGTAGGATTAGGGGGGGTGGTAAAAAAGGAGGGGGGGTGGCGTTGCTAATTAGAAATGGTATAACAGCTGCAGAAAGGCAGTTCAAGGGGGATCTGCCTTTGGAGGTAGTATGGGCTGAAGTCAGAAATAGAAAGGTGCAGTCACCTTGTTGGGTGTTTACTATAGGCCCCCCAATAGCAGCAGAGATGTGGAGAAACAGATTGGGAAACAGATTTTGGAAAGATGCAGAAGCCACAGGGTAGTAGTCATAGGCGATTTCAACTTTCGAAATATTGATTGGAAGCTCTTTAGATCAAGTAGATTGGATGGGGCGGTGTTTGTACAGTGTATCCAGGAAGCTTTTCTAACACAGTATGTAGATTGTCCAACCAGAGGGGAGGCCATTTTGGATTTGGTACTCGGTAATGAACCGGGACAAGTGATGGGCTTGTTAGTGGGTGAACATTTTGGTGATGGTGACCACAATTCTGTGACTTTCACCTTGGTTATGGAGAGAGATAGGTGCGTGCAACAGGGTAGGTTTTACAATTGGGGGAAGGGTAATTACGATGCTGTAAGACAGGATCTGAGGAGCATAAGTTGGGAGCATAGGCTGTCGGGGAAGGATGTCGTGGAAATGTGGAACTTTTTCAAGGAACAGATACGACATGTCCTTGATATGTATGTACCGGTCAGGTAGGAAAGAAATGGTCGTGTGAGGAAACCTTGGTTGACGAGGGAAGTTGAATGTCTTGTAAAAAGGAAGAAGGAGGCTTACATAAGGTTGAGGAAACAGGGTTCAGACAGAGCAGTGGAGGGATACAGGATAGCCAGAAGGGACCTGAAGAAAGGGATTAGGAGAGCCAAGAGAGGGCATGAAAAATCTTTGGCGAATAGGATCAAGGATAACCCAAAGGCATTTTATGTGTATGTGAGAAACACGAGAATGACGAGAACGAGGGTAGGTCCAATCAAGGACAGTAGTGGGAGACTGTGTATTGAGTCGGAAGAGATAGGAGAGGTCTTGAATGAGTACTTTTCTTCAGTATTTACGAATGAGAGGAACTGTATTGTTGAAGAGGAGAGTGTGAAACGGACTGGTAAGCTAGAGGAGATACATGTTAGGAAGGAAGATGTGTTGGACATTTTGAACAACTTGAGGATAGACAAGTCCCCCGAGCCTGATGGGATATATCCTAGGATTATGTGGGAAGCAAGAGAGGAAATTGCAGTACCGTTGGCAATGATCTTTTCATCTTCACTGTCAACGGGGGTGGTACCAGGGGACTGGAGAGTGGCGAATGTTGTGCCCCTGTTCAAAAAAGGGAATAGGGATAACCCTGGGAATTACAGGCCAGTTAGTCTTACTTCGGTGGTAGATAAAGTAATGGAAAGGGTACTGAGGGATAGGATTTATGAGTATCTGGAAAGGCACTGCTTGATTAGGGACAGCCAGCACGGATTTGTGAAGGGTAGGTCTTGCCTTACAAGTCTGATTGAATTCTTTGAGGAGGTGACCATGCATGTGGATGAGGGTAAAGCAGTGGATGTAGTATACATGGATTTTAGTAAGGCATTTGATAAGGTTCCCCATGGTAGGCTTATGCGGAAAGTCAGGAGGCATGGGATAGAGGGAAATTTGGCCAATTGGATAGAAAACTGGCTAACCGGTCGAAGTCAGAGAGTGGTGGTAGATGGTAAATATTCAGCCTGGAGCCCAGTTACAAGTGGAGTTCCGCAGGGATCAGTTCTGGGTCCTCTGCTGTTCGTAATTTTTATTAATGACTTGGATGAGGGAGTCGAAGGGTGGGTCAGTAAATTTGCAGATGATACGAAGATTGGTGGAGTTGTGGATAGTGAGGAGGGCTCTTGTCGGCTGCAAAGGGACTTGGATATGATGCAGAGCTGGGCTGAGGAGTGGCAGATGGAGTTCAACCCTGCCAAGTGTGAGGTTGTCCATTTTGGAAAGACAAATAAGAATGCGGAATACAGGGTTAACGGTAGGGTTCTTAGTGAGGTGGAGGAACAGAGGGATCTTGGGGTCTATGTTCATAGGTCTTTGAAAGTTGCCACTCAGGTGGATAGAGCTTGTAAGAAGGCCTATGGTGTATTAGCGTTCATTAGCAGAGGGATTGAATTCAAGAGTCGTGAAGTGATGTTGCAACTGTACAGGACTTTGGTTAGGCCACATTTGAAGTACTGTGTGCAGTTCTGGTCGCCTCACTTTAGGAAGGATGTGGAAGCTTTGGAGAGGGTGCAGAGAAGATTTACCAGGATGTTGCCTGGAATGGAGAATAGGTCGTACGAGGATAGGTTGAGAGTGCTAGGCCTTTTCTCATTGGAACGGCAAAGGATGAGGGGTGACTTGATAGAAGTTTATAAGATGATCAGAGGAATAGATAGAGTAGACAGTCAGAAACTTTTTCCCCGGGTACAACAGAGTGTTACAAGGGGACATAAATTTAAGGTAAAGGGTGGAAGGTATAGGGGAGATGTCAGGGGTGGGTTCTTTACCCAGAGAGTGGTGGGGGCATGGAATGCGCTGCCTGTGAGAGTGGTAGAGTCAGAATCATTGGTGACCTTTAAGCGGCAATTGGATAGGTACATGGATGGGTGCTTAAGCTAGGACAAATGTTCGGCACAACATCGTGGGCCGAAGGGCCTGTTCTGTGCTGTATTGTTCTATGTTCTATGTTCTTTGTTCTAAAGTTATTAATGAACCAGATGGAACTTTACAATAATCAACAGTAATTACAGGATCACCATCAGCCAAGCTTTAAATTACAGATTTTTATTGTATTCAAGAATCACGATCTACAATGGAAGAGTTCAAAATCAATATCCCCAGTGTATTAACCTGGGGTTCCAGATTACTAACACTACACCAACACCCCACAGCCTCGGATTCCATATTAACTGCTCTCCATCAGTCTGGCTACCCCTAGCTTTATATATACTCCACTGGAGTTTGTACTTGATGAATCTTCAATAGCTTCAGCTTCTTAAAAAAAAACGTTAATTGCCAACTTTTTTCATCTTAAAGAAAGAGGAATTAACTTTTATTTATGACGCCATTTATATCGTCAAGACCAATTGAAGCACTCTATTGCCAATGAGTTACTGTTATTTCCAAGCAAACCCTGGCAGACAGCACTAAGATAAATAACCAGTTAACAACAGATGTCCTTCTTCAATGTAACTGGAGCCATGTCAACACCAATGTGATGTTCTACCATTACTGCCCCATCTATGCTGGTACTTCAGCCACTGCCATTAGGTACACATCCTTCAGTAGATGGACAGAATGTCCATCCGGGAAAATTGCCCACTCTTGGAGTAATAGCATGGAGTCTTTTATTACCACCTGAACATCCAGAAAGGTTCACAATTCAACCTTTCACCAGAAAGATGGCAGCTTCAACACTGTAGTTTCATCTGAACAGGAGTGGGAGTAGGCCACTCTGCCCTTTGAGCCTGCTCTCCCATTCAATAAGATCATGGCTGATCTGATTTTGATCTCAACTTTACATTCCTGCACATTCCTGATAATCTGTCATTCCCTCAGTCATCAAGAATCTATCTACCTCTGCCTTAAAATCATCCCAAGAGTCTGCCTTTGAAGAAGGGAATTCCCAAGACCAACAATCGCCTTAAGAGAAAAATTGTTTCCTGATCCCTATCTTAAATGCAAGCTCCTTATTTTTGAAATATGACCCTTAATACTCTGTACATGGATGCATCCCTTATGGCTTACTGATGTACATGTTGGGAATTATCAAAATATTCCCTAATATTACTATCCTTACTATCTCCACCATCATCATAAAAGGGACACACTTTGTCATGGTCTGTTACAAACCGAGAGAATTCCAATACAACCACTGATATTTTATTACAACAACACAGCAATGATAAATGTTACTTTCTCGTTCCTTTAACATATTGAAACTTTCCAACAAGCTTCACAGGAGTGCTACCAAACAAAGCTTGGGCACTGAGTGACACGGAGCGGTTAAGACTGGCATTAAAAGTCTTGGTCAAAGAAATAGGGCTGAGTGGCCCAACTTCTGCTCTTATGTCTTATAAAGTGATGGAGGAGATTGAGATGAAGAGATTTAGGGATTGGCTCCAGAGCTTTGGCTCAAGGTCGGGCCACAAACGGCAAAGTGATTATAATTGAGGATACTCAAGAGTTAGTCAGTCAGCATATTACCTCGAACAAAGGTGCACAGGTACTTGAATAACACTACAAAGGCTAGCATGTGGATGAAAAATTGAAGGCAGACTAGGACAAATACGTGTCTAGGGCAGTCTAGAACAAATTCCTGATGAAGGGCTTTTGCCCGAAACGTCGATTTTCCTGCTCCTCGGATGCTGTCTGACCTGCCGTGCTTTTCCACTTTGATCTTGACCCTAATCTCCAACATCTGCAGTATCCACTTCCGCCTCGGACAAATACTTGCAGAGCCATTTTTTAACTTCTCAATTAGTCTAACATATAGCATCGCCTTATTGCTTATCAATTTTCTTAAATAAGTTGAAAGTGTATGTCTTTGATGTTTTCTGTAAACCTCATTATTTTATCGCGTAGGTCCCATTTTATTACCTCACGGTTTTGATTTGATAAATGTTTTGTGAACAGTCTCAATTACAGAAGGGCCCTAAATCATTCTAATCTATTTCTCAACCATCAGCTTTAATTCAGAATTAATTGTTCCTCCATGCCTTCAAGGACAACTCTGTGAAGATTTAGTCCAATGATTTTAAACAACAATCATGTCCTCAATGTTGACAATGGTACCGATTTTAATGCTGTTTTCTAAGTACTTGCCTAGTAAGATAGGAGATTACCTGTGTCGCACTTCACTGGGGGTGCACACTGGAAATTAAATTCTTTTACTCCCAAGTTGTTACAAAAGTTAAAGATTTTAAAATGTATGTCAGAATTCCCCAGCGCCCTGTCACTTAGACCTATTTTTTGTATTTAACAAGAATGATCATTTATTACAATAACTACATTCTAACTACAGATAAACAATCATGGACCATTGATAGAATATTATGGAAATGAAGAAAGGCTGTGGAAAGTTGCAACACAAATGGCCTTGGTGGATATTTGTGCATGAAACACAGAAAGCTAGCACACAGGTAATCAGGAAAGCTAATGGATGTTGGCCTTTATTTCAAAGCCAAGGAGTATAAGATTAGGAAGTCTTACTGCAACAGTACAAGGTGTTGGTGAGACCATATCTGGAGTACCATGAGGAATTATGAGCAAAGGCTAAACAGAGGGATTCTGCTCACTGGAGTTTAGAAGAATAATCTAATTGAGGTATACAAGATTCTTAAGGGGCTTGACAGGGTAAATGTTGAGATTATGTTCTCTCTCACGGGAGAGTCTCGGAGCAGACAGCATAGTTTTAAAATAAAGGGTTATCAATTTAAGCCCGAGATAAGGAGGGATTCCTTCTCTCAGAGTTTTGTGCATCTTTTGAACTCCTTGTCATAGAGAGCTGTGGGGGCAGAGTCCCTGTGTGTATAAAAGGTTAAGACAGATAGATTCTTAACAGTCGGGGAATCAAAGGTTATGGTGGAAGGACAGGAAAGTGGACGTGAGGAATGTCAGATCAGCCGTAATCCTATTGAATGGTAAAGCAAGCTTGAGGGGCTGAATGGCCTACTCCTGTTATGACTTGTTAGGATCGTTTGGACATGTAGCTCCAATAGTTGAAACTCTAACCCCCTTATAGCCCCTTATAGCCCCTCTGTCCATACAACTACAGACTGGCACAGAGAAAACAAAAACATGGGTGTTATGGATGGAGGGAAAGCCTGGGAAAGCAGTTCAAGCTTCACTGAGATGGTCCTTTCAGCTTGTCAAGACATGCTGCTCCATGACCCTCCTTCTTCAGGGACTTCCACTTGCTTGTAGGAAGGATAAGGCAACTGATTCACACTTATATAAAGTTTCTGTCATGAAGGTTAAAAAATAGTAGCTTACAACAACTGTTGAGGGGCTTTTTTCAGTCTTGACGTGGTGTTTACTTCAGAGAAAAGGGACAGCTCCTTCTCCAGCAGACATCTGATGGCTTCTGACTACCTCATTCACAACCTAAGCTGTTCAGCTACCTGAGAGCCAATAACATGGTTGTCAGCAGGCAGAATGACTTTGTCATCCATAACTCATCACTGTCTGACAGACCTATTAGGCAGTTATTGCTGGTCAAGCTCCATTTGTACACAGACACTCCAAACTCTAGACTGAGACAAAAATAAAGGAGCCTGGTGTATTTGAATACCAAGCCTCTCTTGAAAGATCATCGGCCTGGCACTAGCAAGCCACTGTCCTCCAAGGCCATGTCTCCTGATATTTTGAATTGCAGGATCCACTGTTGGCTATCACTCATTACCCTAACCCTCAGGGATTACTGCCTGGGCCAGGTAGTCCTATATCTCACAATGGGTAGAGTGGATCTCATCCAGGATCAATCCGATACTTCTGTTATCTAAAATACATTGAACCAAATTATGATCTTATGATCGCAACTGATGTTACTTCAGGCAATTCAGATCCACAGTTGAAACCTGGCTTGATAGATCATAAATTGGATATTTGTACAATTAATGTTGTGATCAGTCACTGAAGTGTATTGATGCAAGTTAAAAATGTGATTTAACAAATGAATATAACTCCAAAGAAAAGAAAACTCAAACTTCATGGATATAGACGATATAGATGGTGGAATTTAAATTCAATAAAAAGAGACTGATATTAAAAATGTCATGATGGCCATCAATCCATTGTCAATTGTTCGAAAAGCACATCTGTTTCATTAATATCCTTTCAGGAAGGAAACTGCCATCCTTTCCCATTCTGTCCTCCATGTGACTCCAGACCCACAGCAATGTGATTGATTCTTAAGTACCCTCTGGGATGGACAATACATTCTGGCATAGCCAATCAGTGATGCCCTCTTCTCTTCTTTGTCTATATTGATTTGAATTGAAAATCCTTTATTGTCACTTGTAGTCCAGTACAGGAGTACAGTGAAACATTTCTACAGTGGCTGCCTTTTAATGACACCATCAGAGGAACATTAGTGGGCGGCACGGTGGCACAGTGGTTAGCACTGCTGCCTCACAGCGCCTGAGACCCGGGTTCAATTCCCGCCTCAGGCGACTGACTGTGTGGAGTTTGCACATTCTCCCCGTGTCTGCGTGGGTTTCCTCCGGGTGCTCCGGTTTCCTCCCACAGTACAAAAGATGTGCAGGGTCAGGTGAATTGGCCATGCTAAATTGCCCGTAGTGTTAGGTAAGGGGTAAATGTAGGGGTATGGGTGGGTTTCGCTTCGGCGGGTCGGTGTGGACTTGTTGGGCCGAAGGGCCTGTTTCTACACTGTAATGTAATCTAATCTAATCTAATCTAATCTAATCTAATCTAATCTAATCTAATCTACCTAAATCTTATAGAGTAAAAAAAATAGTGTCGGTGTACAAAAGAGGATTAAAAGGAAAACGGTAGCATTACTTAACAGCTTCAGGAAACAAGTGAACCAGATGAGTTGTTATGTGACCTGGAATACTGTGAACTAATTTGGGCTCCTTATCTGTGGAACGATATACTGGCACGAGATGCAGTCCAGAGAAAGTTCACTTGATTGATACCAGCTATGGAGGGACTATCTTAAGAAGATACGTTGAGTAGATTGGGCCTGTATTCATTGGGGTTTAGAAGAATGATAGGGGACATTATTTAAACAGACAAGGTTGTGACTTGACAGAGTAGATGCAGAAAGGTTATCTGCTCTTGTGAGAGAGTCTGGGATCAAAGGACTTAGTCTGAGCGTAAAGGGTCACCATTTTAACACAGAGATGAGGAGGATTTTCTTCTCTCAGATGGTAAATAACCTGTTGATTCAAGACTGGGATAGGCAGACTTTTAATTGGTAAGGGAATCAAGGGTTATTGGGAAAAGGCAGGAAACTAGAGTTGAAGATGATCAGATCAGTGATTACCTCATTGAATGGGGGAGCAGATTTGATGGGCTGGATGGCCAACTTCTGCCCTTCCGTCTTCTGGTCTTAATTGAATTCAAATTTCACCAGCGGCCGTAGTGCGTTTAGAACCCATTTCCCAATAACATTAGCCCAAGGGTCTGAATTACTAATCCAGTGCAACAGTATCACCCCTTTGCCCAATACTCTGACCAAATATCAACCTACAAATCCTTCCATCACATGTCAAGGACTGGAGGAAAGAGTAGGACAAATTCCTCAGCCAGGTGATGGGGAGCACTTTGGAGTCTCTACCATCACAACTTACACCTCCAGAATACAATGTACATGTTGCCATAACAACTCTGACTCCACAAACTGAACCATACCACTGCCATGCAAATACTCAGTAATGTTTTCAGTAATTTATCTCAGAGTCTATATCTGAGTGAGCTTACCATTGAAAAGAGCAGGTTTCTGGGTGTGTTCAGTAATAACAACTCAATTTCGCAACAATGCGATTTTTAATTTTATTTTTTAAACATTGTTGTCCCTCAAAGGTTCAGCTGCAGTTATTTAGGGCTGGCATAATTTGTAGAATTCAAGTGAAATAACTCACACACGCCTTTAGGTTAGAATGAAATCAAATAAAGAGATAATAAATAAAGGACAATCACAGAGAAATGACATCTTACAGTGCGGGAAGAATACAAAATAAAAATATATATTTAAAAAAAGTATGCAAACGCTATTTGAGAGTGAATTCAGGAGCCACCTCTGATATAAATAAAGCTAAGGGAAATCCTTTGAAAGGCTGAAGAAACTGAGCTTTTTGAAGTTTTCAAGAGCAGGATCAGTAAGATTTGGTTAGGTAAGGAAATTAAGGAGTAAGGGATGAAGACAGGTAAATTGGAACAAAGTACAATTCAGCTCCAATCTGTCTTTCTTTATTTATTTTTGAAACGCACAATGCCTGAAACAGCATCTCATTCACCCCAACTCTCCCACTTTTATCTCAAAAACTCTGCACTCCTATAGTTCTCAGCTCCCTTGCTATAAACGGTGAGTTTCTTTTTAACAATGACAGAGCAGCAGAGATAACTACCAATCCACCAATGAGCTGTTCCTCCTGTTTCATTTTCCTGGCATAATTACAAGTCCTTTTGTGTCAATTCCGTCTTTGATTGAAAACTTTTGTTCATTTTCCTTTGTTAATCACCCTTCTCAGCTCTCTTCTGTATTGAAATCCTCTGCTGAACTTCCATAGTCTCCAGCTCCTATTCATTGGCTCCAATCTGTAATCCTCTCTTTCTTACTGACTTTAGATGTAAATGACAAATAAATTGCAGACAGCAGTGCAATTTTCACAAATGTATTTGTTTTTTCTTTATTCTGCTTGTTCAACTGAAACAAATGAAAAGCAAACATATCTGAACTAAAAAAAATCTGAGAGTTGGAAATCAGACAATTGTGAAGTTACATTTAATTTTCAGTATTAAATGCTAACTTACTTAACATGATTCTTTCTCTTTTGTTTATCTGCTTTTATTCTTACAAGATACCACTCCTGGATGATACTGAGTGATCTTGTGCTTAATGTTTTTCTGTGTCTTATTTCTAATGTGTTTGTTAAGTTGGAGTTAACTAAAATACATAGAGAGATTTAGTATGAGCGCAACATATGTTATACAGGGGCAACAGTACATCCCTACCCAATGAGCCCAGTGCATTCAATGCTCGCTTTGAACAGCAGGTCAATGAAATGATGTTACTTGTACCAACAACCTCGGGTGTAAGTGTACTCACAGTCATCTCTGTAGACTTTAGATTGGACTTCTTGAAAGTGAACTCGCAGAAAGCAACTGGTCTGATGGAGACTCCAGCCATGTACTCAGATCCTGCATGGACCAGCTGGTCGGAGTATTTGCTGATATCTTTAACCTCTCCTTGCTACGATCTGAAGTCTCCACCTTCTTCTAGATGACCACCGTCATCCCAGTGCCAAAGATAAATCATGCCTCAATGATCACTGCATGGTAGCTCTGGCCTCCACAATCATGAAATGCTTTGACAGATTAGTCTTGGCTGACATCAACTCCAGCCTACCAAATTGCCTTGATCCCTTTGCAATTCATATACCAATGCATCCGGTCCACAGCAGATGCTTTCTCCCTGGCCTTACACTTATCCCTGGAACATCAACATAACAAGGATACTTACATCAAGCTCCTACTTATTGACTACAGTTCTGCCTTCAATACCATAATTCCGAATAAACTCATCTCCAGGTCTCGGATCCCCCTTCTTTAACCGGATCCATGACATCCTGACCCAGAGACACCAATCAGTAAGAATAGGTGACAACACCACCTCCACAATAGTCCTCAACAACTGTCCTCTGCAAGGCTGTGTCCTCACCCCTGACTATTCTTATACACTATGACTGTGTGGCCAAATTCCGCCGACCTCCATTTCCAAGTTTGCAGATGGCACCATCATTGTAAGTCAGTTCTCAAACAACGACGAGAAAAACTACAGGAAAGAGATTGACTGCTTAGCGACTTGGTGAAAACACAATAATCTCTCCATCAATGTCAGCAAAAGGAAAATGGTGGTCATTGACTTAAGGAGTGGAGGACAGCATCTGTCTGTATCAATGCTGCTGAGGTGGAGATGGTTGAGAGTGTCAAGCTCCTGGGAGTGATGATTGTTAACAATCTGTCCTGGACCACCCACATCAGTGATGGTCAAGAAAGCACAACAATACCTCTACTTCCTCAGGAGGCTAAGGAAACTCAGCATGTCCACGATGATCCTTACCAATGTTTAGATATGTACCATAGAAAGCATCCTATCTGGATGCTTCACAGCTTGACTTGGCAAATGCTCTTCCCAAGACTGCAAGAAATTACAGAGAGTTGTGAACACAGCCCAGTCCATCACCCAGACCAGTCTTCCATCCATGTACCCCTTCCAAGTTCCTACTGCTTTGGGAAACACCTACCATAATCAAAGACCCCTTCCATCCTGGCTATACTCTCTTCTACACTCTTCTGTTAGGCAGAAGATATAAAAGCGAGTTTTGAGAAGATTTGTAGCTCAGGTTGAGGTTCTGGATGTAGGTTTGCTCGCTGAGCTGGAAGATTCATTTTCAGATGTTTCGTCACCACACTAGGTAACACCTTCAGTGAGTCTCCAGATGAAGCATTGCTGATGATTCCTGATTCTTTTTATAAGTTTGGGCTTCTTTGGGTTGGTGATGTCATTTCCTGTTCTTTTTCTCAGGGGTGGTAAATCGGGTCCAGGTCAATGTGTTTATTGATAGAGTTCTGGTTAGAATGCCATGATTCTAGGAATTCTCTTGCATGTCTCTGTTTGGCTTGTCCTTGGATGGATGTGTTATCCCAGTCGAAGTGGTGTCCTTCCTTATCTGTATGTAAGGATACTAGTGAGAGAGGGTCATGTCATTTTGTGGCTAGTTGATGTTCGTGTTTCCTGGTGGTTAGTTTTCTGCCTGTTTGTCCAATGTAGTGTTTGTACAGTCCTTGCATGGACTGAGCTAATGAACTTGAAGGACCCCATACAGACAACAAATAAAACTAATGTCATTTAGAAAATACTGTGTTGATGAAATATCTGAAAATGAACCTTCCAGCTCAGTGAGCAAACCTACATCCAGAAGGTATAAAAGTTTGAATACATGTATCAACAGATTCATGAGCAACTTCTTGCTTGCTGTTATCAGACTTGAATGGACCCCTCAAATGTTAATGTTGATTTTTCTCCATGCACCTTCTCTGTGGCTGTAACACTGCATTCTCTTCTGCTACCCTGACACACCTTGTATAGTACACCTTGTGGGCTGTATAACACACAAAACAACACTTTTCACTGTATCTCAGTACATGTGTCTGGATCAGTGGTGCTGGAAGAGTACAGCAATTCAGGCAGCATCCAATGAGCAGCAAAATCGACGTTTTGGGCAAAAGCCCTTCATCAGGAATGGAGGCAGAGAGCCTGAAGCGTGGAGAGATAAGCTAGGGGAGGGTGGGGGCGGGGAGAGAGTAGCATAGAGTATAATGGGTGAGTGGGGGAGGAAATGAAGGTGATAGGTCAGGGAGGAGAGGGTGGAGTGGATAGGTGGAAAAGGAGCTAAGCAGGTCGGACAAGTCCGGACAAGTCATAGGGACAGTGCGGAGCTGGAAGTTTGAAACTAGGATGAGGTGGGGGAAGGGGAAATGAGGAAGCTGTTGAAGTCCACATTGATGCCCTGGGGTTGAAGTGTTCCGAGGCAGAAGATGAGGTGTTCTTCCTCCAGGCGTCTGGTGGTGAGGGAGCGGCTGTGAAGGAGGCCCAGGACCTCCATGTCCTCGGCAGAGTGGGAGGGGGAGTTGAAATGTTGGGCCACAGGGCGGTTTGGTTGATTGGTGCGGGTGTCTTGGAGATGTTCCCTAAAGCGCTCTGCTAGGAGGTGCCCAGTCTCCCCAATGTAGAGGAGACCGCATCGGGAGCAACAGATACAATAAATGATATTGGTGAATGAGCAGGTAAAACTTTGATGGATGTGGAAGGCTCCTTCAGGGCCTTGGATAGAGGTGAGGGAGGAGGTGTGGGCACAGATTTTACAGTTCCTGCAGTGGCAGGGGAAAGTGCCAGGATGGGAGGGTGGGTCGTAGGCGGGCGTGGACCTGACCAGGTAGTCACGGAGGGAACGGTCTTTGCGGAAGGCGGAAAGGGGTGGGGAGGGAAATATATCCCTGGTGGTGGGGTCTGTTTGGAGGTGGCGGAAATGTCGGCGGATGATTTGGTTTATGTGGAGGTTTGTAGGGTGGAAGGTGAGCACCAGGGGCGTTCTGTCCTTGTTACGGTTGGAGGGGTGGGGTCTGAGGGTGGAGGTGCAGGATGTGGACGAGATGTGTTGGAGGGCATTTTTAACCACGTGGGAAGGGAAATTGCAGTCTCTAAAGAAGGAGGCCATCTGGTGTGTTCTGTGGTGGAACTGGTCCTCCTGGGAGCAGATACGGCAGAGGCGGAGTAATTGGGAATACGGGATGGCATTTTTGCAAGAGATAGGATGGGAAGAGGTGTAATCCAGGTAGCTGTGGGAGTCGGTGGGTTTGTAAAAAATGTCAGTGTCAAGTCGGTCGTCACTAATGGAGATGGAGAGGTCCAGGAAGGGGAGGGAGGTGTCAGAGATGGTCCAGGTAAATTTAAGGTCAGGGTGGAATGTGTTGGTGAAGTTGATGAATTGCTCAACCTCCTCGCGGGAGCACGAGGTGGCGCCAATGCAGTCATCAATGTAGCGGAGGAAGAGGTGGGGAGTGGTGCCGGTGTAATTACGGAAGATCAACTGTTCTACGTAGCCAACAAAGAGACAGGCATAGCTGGAGCCCATACGTGTGCCCACGGTTTTACCTCTCAGTACATGTGACACAGTAAACCAAACTCAAAAGGACAGCACTGGTCTGAAAAGTCTTGTGTCTATCCATGTGAAAATGTTTTTCAAAAATTAGCATGTGTCACATTTCAAACTGTCATGGACTGAAATGGGCGAAAATTGCTCTGATTAATGAAACATGCAGGAAAGAAAAACTCAAAGCTGTTGGTGAGTAACACTGAGGAGAAAGGAAGCAGCTGAAAATTATAATAATCACTGATAAGTTATGCAGGTAAAGCAAGTAATCAGGAAAACTAATAGAATGTTATGGGAGAAAGTGAGGACTGCAGATGCTGGAGATCAGAGTCAAGAGTGTGGTGCTGGAAAAGCACAGCAGGTCTGGCAACATTTGAGGAGCAGGAGAATCGACGTTTTGGGCATAAGCCCTTTATCATTCCTGATGAAGGGCTTATACCCGAAATGTCGATTCTCCTGCTCCTTGGATGCTGCCTGATCTAATCGAATGTCATATTTTATTCTGGGGGGAGTTGAGCGCAAGAGTATGAAGATTATAATTCAATCATACAAGACATTGGCACGGAAGCACCTGGAATATTGTGTAGAGTAACGATCACCCTACTTCTAAAAGGAGGTTAATATGTTAGGAGCAGTTCAGTTTACTGATTAATACCTTGAATGAGCAGGTTAGTTTATAAAGAAAGGCAAGAGTGGCCAGGTCTGTGTCATCTGGAGTTTAGAAGTGTCAGATGTGACTTAATTGAAACATAAGATTCTGACTATTTGGATGTTGGAAGGTTGTTTCCACTTGTGGCAGAATATGAGGTCATAGTTTAAAAGTAAAGGGCACCCAATTAAACCACATAAGAGGAAATATATTTCTCTCAGGGGGCTGTGAGTCTTTGGAATTATCTTCTTCAAAAGGCAGGAGATGCATAACCTTTAAATATACTTTTGGCAGAGGTAGGTAGATTCTTGATGACAAGTTATGTGAACCTTGGATGACGAGGGATTTTGTAACCTTGGTCAAAAATGACAAAGTTAAAAATCACACAACACCAAGTTATGGTCCAACAGGTTTATTTGAACTATAACCTGGTGCTGTGTGATTTTTAATTTTGTCCACCCTACACAAAAAAGTAAAACGAAGCATGCATAAGGCCTCAGAAGATGGGAACTGACAAAGCTCTTGAAGTACATAAGGAAAGTAAGAATGGATTTAAACATGGAATTAGAAGGGTTAAAGGGAATCATTGAAAGTCTTTACCAGCAGGATTAAGGAGAATCCGAAGGCTTTTTATATATGTACAAAAAGCAAAAGGATAGCAAGCGAAAGGGTTGGCCCACTCAAGGACAAAGGAGAGAATCTGTGTGTGAAGCCAGAAAAGTTAGGTGAGGTCTCAAACGAATACTTTGTGTCAGGAATTGGTGGAGGATGATCTCAGGGAAGAGAACGTTGAATTTCTAAGCCAAGTTGCTATTAAAAATGAAGAGGCGCTGTGCATCTTAAAAAGTATTAAGGTAGATAAGTCCCCCAGTCCAGATGAGAGGCAAGAGAACAAATTGCTGGATCATTAACAGACATCTTTGTATCCACTTTGGCCACAGTTGATGTCCCAGTGGACTGGAGAATAGCCAATGTTGTCCCATTGTTTAAGAGGGGTAGCAGGGGATAATCCTGGAAATTACTGGCCTGAGAGTCTCACATCAGTGACAGGGAAATTATTGGATAAGATCCTCAGGGAACAAGATCCATATGCAATAGACAGCATGGTTTTGTGTAGGAGGGGGCGTGCCTCACTAACTTAATTTAGTTTTTTGAGGAGGTGACAAAGATGATTAAGGGAAAAGTGGTTGTTGATGTCTACATTGACTTCAGTAAAGCCTTTGACAAGGTCCCTCATGTCAGACTTGTACAAAAGGCGAAGTCATATGCTATTAGGGTGAGTTGGCAAGGTGGAAACAGAGCTGGTTGAGTCATAGGAGATAGAGGGTAGGGGTGAAATGGAGGGCTGTTCCACAGGGATCAGTGTCGGGACCTCTGCTGTTCATGATCTCATAAATGATTTGAAGGAAAATGTAGCTGGTCTAATTAGTAAGTTTGTGAATGTTACAAAGATTGGTGGAGTTGCAGATAGTGAGGAGATTTGTCAGAAGATACAGCAGGATATAGATCAGTTGGAGGCAGGGGCAGAAAAATGGCAGACGGAGTTTAATCTGGACAAATGTGAGGTGATGCATTTTGGAAGGTCAAGGACAGGTGGAAATTATACAGTGAATGGCAGAACCCTTAGGAGTATTGATATGCAGAGGGATCTGCGTGTGCAGGTCCACAGATCACTGAAGGTGGCAGCGCAGGTAGATAAGGCAGTAAGAAAGGTCTATGGCATAGTTGGCTTCATTGAAAGAGACATTGAGTATAAGGATAGACAAGCTGTAGCTTTATAGATATTTAGTTAGGCCACACTTAGAGTATTGTGTGCAGTTCTGGTCACCATACTACTAGAAGGATGTGGATGCTTTGGAGAGGGTACAGAAAAGGTTTACAAGGATATTGGCTGGTATCGGGGAGTTTAACTATGAAGAAAGGTTAGATAAACTGGGTTTGATTTCACTGCAAACCCAGGTTGAGGGGTGATCTGATAGCAGTTCATAAGATTGTGAATAGCATGGACAGAGTGGAAAGTATGGTGGAGGGGTCAATTACAAGGGACACAGGTTCAAGGTGAGGGGGGGGGGGGTGATGTTTAAAAGAGATGTGTGAGGCACATTTTTCACACAAAGGGTGGTGAGTGCCTGGAACACGCTGCCAGAGGAGGTGGTGGAAGCAAACACACTGCAGCATTCAAGAGGCACCTGGACGAATACATGATTGGAAAAGGAGCAGAGGGATCTGTTTTTTGTAAATGATGGGAACTTTAGTATGGAAGGGCAAAATGTGTCAGCGCAGGCTTGGAGAGCCTGTTCCTGTGCTGTATTGTTCTTTGTTCTTTGACCAAAGGAATTAAAGATTATCAGGGATTTGCAGAAATGAAGAGTTGAGATTAAAATTAGATCAGCCGTGATCTCATTGAATGGTGAAACAGGATCAAAGGGCTAAGTGGGTGAGGGATCTCCAAAACGGGCTTTGAGTGCGAGCAGCAGCTAAGGTAAGACAGTTTGTTTTAAAATTACTTACCGGTAGCGGGCAGCGGTGTTTTTTTTTCTCTTCACAGAAAGAGCGGGAGCAGCAGGGGGAAGTGACGAAGACCAGAGGGGCAGCCGGGTAGGTTTTTTTCCCCTTTAAAAGCGCGTTAGAACGAACAGAGTTGTTGTCTCTGGTTTGTTACCCGTGCCACGTGATAGAGAGTCGAGGAATAGGGAGAGAGAACAGTTAAATGCGTGGCTACAGGGATGGTGCAGGAGGGAGGGATTCCGGTATTTGGATAACTGGGGTTCTTTCTGGGGAAGGTGGGACCTCTATAAACAGGATGGTCTACACCTGAACCTGAGGGGCACCAGTATCCTTGGCGGGAGGTTTGCTAGTGCTCTTGGGGGCGGGGTTTAAACTAACTCTGCAGGGGGATGGGAACCCAGACTGTAGCTTTAGGGTGCAAGACCTGGAGTGTAGGGAGGTTAGGAACATGGCCTCAATTTCAAAGGAGGGTGTCTGTAAACAGGAAAGTGGCTTGAAGTGTGTATATTTCAATGCAAGAAGTATACGAAATAAGGTAGGTGAACTTGCAGCGTGGGTTGGTACCTGGGACTTCGATGTTGTGGCTATTATGGAGACATGGGTAGAACAGGGACAGGATTGGCTGTTGCAGGTCCCAGGGTTTAAATGTTTTAGTAGGGTCAGAGGTGGAGGTAAAAGAGGGGGAGGTGTGGCATTGCTTGTCAAAGATAGTATTACAGCTGTGGAAAGGACGATGGATGAAGACTCGCCATCTGAGGTAGTTTGGGCTGAGGTTAGGAATAGGAAAGGTGAGCTCACCCTGTTAGGAGTTTTTTATAGGCCTCCTAATAGTCCTAGAAACGTAGAAGAAAGGATTGCGAGGATGATTCAAGAGAAGAGTGAAAGTAATAGGGTGGTTGTTATGGGGGACTTTAACTTTCCTGATATTGATTGGGAAAGCTATAGCTCAAATTCGTTAGATGGGTCAGTGTTTGTCCAATGTGTGCAGGAGGGTTTCCTGACACAATATGTAGATAGGCCAACAAGAGGTGAGGCCATACTGGATTTGGTTCTGGGTAATGAACCAGGCCAGGTGTTAGAATTAGAGGTAGGTGAGCACTTTGGGGACAGTGACCACAATTCGGTGAGTTTTACTCTAGTGATGGAGAGGGATAAGTGTGCACTACAGGGCAAGAGTTATAGCTGGGGGCAGGGAAATTATGATGCAGTGAGGCATGGCTTAGGATGTGTGGCTTGGAAAAGTAAGCTTCAAGGCAAGGGCGTAATTGATATGTGGAGCTTGTTCAAGGAGCAACTATTGAGTGTCCTTGATAAGTATGTACCCGTCAGGCAGGGAGGAAAGGGTTGTGTGAGGGAGCCGTGGTTTAATAAGGAATTGGAATCCCTTGTTAAATGGAAGAGGGCGGCCTATGTAAAGATGAGGCGTGAAGGTTCAATTGGGGCGATTGAGAGTTATAAGGTAGCCAGGAAGGACCTGAAGAGAGAGCTAAGAGCAGCAAGGAGGGGACGTGAAAGGTCCTTAGTTGGTAGGATTAGGGAAAACCCTAAGGCTTTCTATAGGTATGTCAGGAATAAAAGAATGACTAGGGTAGGAATAGATCCAGTCAAGGATAGTAGTGGGAAGTTGCGTGTGGAGGCTGAAGAGATTGGGGAGACACTGAATGAATACTTTTCGTCAGTATTCAATCAGGAACAGGACATTGTAGTCAATGTGAATACTGAGTCACAATTAAGTAGAATGGATGGCTTTGAGGTATGTAGAGAAGAGGTGTTGGAAATTCTGGAAAGGGTGAAAATAGATAAGTCCCCTGGGCCTGATGGCATTTATCCTAGGATTCTCTGGGAAGCAAAGGAGGAGATTGCAGAGCCATTGGCCTTGATTTTTATGTCCTCGTTGTCTACAGGAGTAGTGCCAGAAGATTGGAGGCTAGCAAATGTGGTTCCCTTCTTCAAGAAGGGGAGTAGGGATAACCCTAGTAACTATAGGCCGGTGAGTCTCACTTCTGTTGTGGGCAAAATCTTAGAGAGAATTGTAAGGGATAGGATTTATGAACATCTGGATAGGAATAATGTGATCAAGGATAGTCAGCATGGTTTTGTGAAGGGCAGGTCGTGCCTCACAAACCTTATTGAATTATTTGAGAAGGTGACTAAGGAGGTGGACGAGGGGAAAGCGGTAGATGTGGTGTATATGGATTTTAGTAAGGCGTTTGATAAGGTTCCCCATGGTAGACTACTGCAAAAAATACGGAGGTATGGCATTGAGGGTGAGTTGGAGGTTTGGATTAGGAATTGGCTGGCTGGAAGAAGACAGAGGGTAGTAGTTGATGGCAAAGGTTCATCTTGGAGTGCCGTCACTAGCGGTGTTCCGCAAGGATCTGTTTTGGGACCATTGCTGTTTGTCATTTTTATAAATGACCTGGAGGAGGGGTTAGAAGGTTGGGTGAGCAAGTTTGCTGATGATACGAAAGTCGGAGGAGTTGTAGACAGTGAGGAAGGATGTGGCAGGTTACAGCGGGATATAGAAAGCTGCAGAACTGGGCAGAAAGGTGGCAAATGGAGTTCAATGTAGGTAAGTGTGAGGTGATTCACTTTGGTAAGAGTAACAAAAAGATGGGGTACTGGGCTAATGGTCGGATACTTGGTAGTGTGGATGAGCAGAGGGATCTTGGTGTCCATGTACACAGATCTTTGAAAGTTGCCACCCAGGTAAATAGTGCGGTGAAGAAGGCATATGGCGTACTGGCTTTTATTGGTAGAGGAATTGAGTTCCGGAGTACTGAGGTCATGTTGCAGTTGTATAAGGCTCTGGTGCGGCCGCATCTGGAGTATTGTGTGCAGTTTTGGTCGCCATACTATAGGAAGGATGTGGAGGCACTGGAACGGGTGCAGAGGAGGTTTACCAGGATGTTGCCTGGTATGGTAGAAAGATCGTATGAGGAAAGGCTGAAGCACTTGGGGTTGTTTTCATTGGAGAAAAGAAGGTTTAGGGGTGACTTGATAGAGGTGTACAAGATGATTAGGGGTTTAGATAGGGTCGACAGTGAGAATCTTTTTCCACATATAGAGTCAGCTATTACAAGGGGGCATAGCTTTAAATTAAGGGGTGGTAGGTATAGGACAGATGTTAGGGGTAGGTTCTTTACTCAGCGAGTCATGAGTTCATGGAATGCCCTGCCAGTAGCAGTGGTGGACTCTCCCTTATTATGGGCATTTAAGCGGGCATTGGATAGGCATATGGAGGATAGTGGGCTAGTGTAGGTTAGGTGGGCTTGGATCGGCGCAACATCGAGGGCCGAAGGGCCTGTACTGCGCTGTATTCTTCTATGTCTATGTCTATGTCTATGCCCACCATCATTTCCAGGAGCCCTGCTCCACGTCTACCACCACCATCACCACCACCAGCGCAAGGAGCACATCGGGTGTACCATGCTGCTGTTAGTGCAAATGCCCCTCCTGCCGATCCACCAGGAGTATCCATTTGATCCCCGCCACATCACTGCCGCTGTATCCTAACATCCCTGTTCCAACGCTGACCCCAGATGCAGCCTTCTCTGCTGACCTCAGAGGCCACCCTGCCATTACCGCCACCTTGTAAATTCGGTCCTGCCGCTGGCCCGATCAAGTCCTGCGCTGGGCTTGCCAATGCCATGCTTGCCACATACTCCAGTGCCGTTTCTCACCTCTGCATCCACACCACTATGCCTTTGCAAGCTCTCCGAGGGGTTCGCTCTGCCTAAGGATACAACTCCTGCCACCCGAAGGCCTCCGAAGAGATTGATAAAGAAAAAGCAAAAAGCAAAAAGCAAAAAAAAGAAAGCAGATGGAAGTGAATGAGCCCAATGCCTGGAGCTCGGATCAGTGCCACAACTCTGCTGCCATCTTGGAGATCAGTTATCCTCTGGCTGAGCAGTGTTTGAGCAACACAAATCCATGTAAGGTTCAGTAAATCCCTTTTGTTTTGTTAGAATCACTCTGAACTTTGGGGCACAGACAGCCTCACACAGGGCACCTCACACCTTCAATACATTATCTGGGCCGACAAATGCACCTATTGTTAAAGTTCACCTGAGAATGTAACTTTAAAAATGTTTTCATATGAAAGAACTGAAACCAACATGGTCATTCTAAAAGATGAGAGACTTAACAAACAATCCAGGTCTTTTTCAATATATAATTTCAGTTACATCACACTGGAAACATTTGCTATAAATTCTGTGTCTTACAATCTTATACTCCACAACCACTCGATGAAGGAGCAGCGCTCAAAGCTAATGCTTCCAAATAAACCTGTTGGTCTATAACCTGGTGTTGTGTGATTTTTAACTTTTAACCAGTCCAACACCAACACCTCCAAACCATCAAATACAGACAGTCCTCAGCGGCTCCTCATATGACACACCCTTCATCCCCAGGTTCATTCTTGTAAACCTCCTCTGGACCCCCTCCAGAACCAACACATTCTTCCATATGTACAGGGGCCCAAAACTGTTCATGATATTCCAAATACGGACTGACCAGACCCTTATACAGCCTCAGCAGTACATCCCTGCTCTTGTATTCCACGCCTCTTGAATGCTAACATTGTACTTGCCTTCTGACTGCCAAATGAACCTGCATGTTAACCTGAAGAGAATCCTGAATTAGGACTCCTAAGTCCTTTTGTGCTTCAGATTTCCAATCTTTCCCTACTTAGAAAATAATTTATGTCTCTATTCTCCCTAGCAAAGTGCATAAAATCACACTTATATACACTGTATTCCATCTGCCACTTCTTTTCCCACTCTTCTAGTCTGTCCAAGTCCTTCTGCAGCCTCTCCACCTCCTCAACATACCTACCCCTCTGCCTTTGTGCTATCTGAAAACTTAGCAAAAATGGCCTCAGTTCCTTTGTACGGATTGTTAACTTAAAATGTGAATAGTTGTGGTTACAACACTGACTCTTGCAGAACTCCACGGGGCACCAGTTGACATCCTACTTTATCCGAACTCTCTAACTTCTGCCAGTCAGCCAGTCCTCTATCCATGCCAGTACCTTGCTCCCAGCACACTGGACTCATTTAGCAGCCTCGTGTCAGCACCTTGTCAAAGGACTTCCAGAATTCTAAATATATGAAGCCCACCGACTGTTCTTTGTCTAAGTTGCTGGTTACTTCCTCAAAGAATTTGAACAGATTCGTCAAGCATGATCGCCACTTGCTCAATCCATGCTGACTAAGCCCTACTTTACCATGCATTGCCAAGTGCTCTGCAATCTCATTCTTAATGATGAACTCCAAAATGTTACCAATGACTAGGCTCAGGATAAATGGGCTATTCTGAAGAAAGGTCACTGGATCCGAAGTGTTAACTTTGTTTTCTCTCCACAGATACTGCCTGACCTGCTGAGATTTTCCAGCAATTTCTGATTTTGTAACTCTCCTATAATTTCCTCTCTTTTGCTTCCCTCCTTTCTTCAACATTTTCCAGTCCTCTGGGTCCTTCCCTGAATCCAGTGATCCCTGAAAGATCACTCTCAATGTATCCATAATCTCCTCAGCTATTTCGTTCAAAATCTGGGATGTAGTCTACCTGGTCCGGGTGATTTAGATTAGATTAGATTACTTATAGTGTGGAAACAGGCCCTTTGGCCCAACAAGTCCACACCGACCCGCCGAAGAGCAACCCACCCAGACCCATTTCCCTCTGACTAATGCACCTAACACTACGGGCAATTTAGCATGACCAATTCACCTAACCTGTGGGAGGAAACTGGAGCACACCCACGCAGACACGGAGAGAATGTGCAAACTCCACACAGACAGTCGCCTGAGGCGGGAATTGAACCCGGGTCTCTGGCGCTGTGAGGCAGCAGTGCTAACCACTCTGCCACCGTGCCGCCCACACCTTCGGATCTTCCATCTTTTCTAGCACATTTTCCTTAGTGATGGCCACTGCACTTACCTCTGCCCCCAACACTTTTGAGGGTCTGCTGTGCTGCTGGTGTCTTCCGCCATGAAGACTGATGGAAAGTACCTATTCAGTTCCTCTGCTATTTCTTTGTTTCTCCCTTGCTACTTCTCTAGCCTCACTTTTCAGTGGTCCAATGTTCACTCTTGACTTTTCCTTCTCTTGTATCTTCCCTTATATCTCAAATACTCCTGCAATTTTCTTTTATATTACAAACTAACTTACCCTCATAATTCATCTTCTTCAGCATTATTTCATTTTTAGTTATCCTCTGCTGGTTTTTAAGGATTTCCCAATCTTTTGGCTTCCCAGTAATTCTCACCACATTGTATGTGCTGTCCCTAACATCCGTTGTCAGCCATGGTTGCCTTACCCCTCACTTAGTATGTTTCTTCTTCCTTGTGTTGTATTCCTGCTGAGCCTCCCAAATTACCCACAGAAACTTTTGCAGTTGCTGCTCCACTGTTTCCCCCACGAGGCTCCCCTTCCAATCAACTGTGTCTGTTGCTCACCATGTGGTTTTCTCTACTTTGGGGAGACAGGATGCCAACTTGCGGAGCGTTTCAGAGAACATCTCTGGGGCACACACACCAAACTCTGGGGCTGATCATTTCAACTTCCCCTCCCACTCTGCCAAGGACATGCAAGTCCCAGGCCTACTCCACAGCCAAATCCGAGTCACCAACGCCGGGAATAAGAAAGCCTCGTCTTCCACCATGGGACCCTCCAACCACACAACATTAAGATTGGGCGGCACGGTGGCTCAATGGTTAGCACTGCTGCCTCACAGCACCGGGGTCCGATTCCAGCCTCAGGTGACTGTCCGTTTGGAGTTTGCACATTCTCCCCGTGTCTGCGTGGGTTTCCTCTGGGTGCTCCAGTTTCCTCCCACAATCAAACGATGTGCAGGTCAGGTGAATTGGTCATGCTAAATTGTCCATAATGTTAGGTGCATTAATCAGAGGGAAATGGGGCTGGGTGGGTTACTCTTCGGTGTGGACTTGTTGGGCCACAGGGCCTGTTTCCACACTGTGAGAATCTAATCTAATCTATTGATTTCACCAGTTTCTTCATCTTCCCTTTCCCCACCCTCATCCCATATTCAATCCTCCAACTTGGCACTGCCCTTTTGAACAGTCCTACCTGTCCATCTTCCTTCCCACCTATCTGCTTTACCCTCCTCTCCAACCTATCACCATCCCCCCCCACCTGCATCTACCTATCGCATTCCCAGCCCCACCCTCCCTCCTATTTATCTCTTAGTCCCCTTCCCCCATCGTCCAACATTCCTGATGAAGGACTTATGCCTGAAACATCAATTCTCCTGCTCCTCAGATGCTGCCTAACCTTCTGTGCTTTTCTAGCGCCACACTTTTCGACTCTGATCTCTAGCATCTGCAGTCCTCACTTTCTCCCCTTCCAATCAACTCTGGCCAGCTCCTCCCTCATGTCTTTCTAGCTACCTTTACTCAACTGTAATACCATTACATTTAATTCCAGTTTCTTCCCTCAAACTGCAGGGTGAATTCTATCATATTATGGTCACTGCCCCTTGGAGTTCCTTCACCTTAAGCTCCCTAATTAATTCTGCTTCACTGCATATCACCAAAACCAGAATTGCCTGTTTCCCAGTGAACTGTACTACAAATTGCTCCAACAACCATCTTGTAAGCATTCCATGAATTCCTTCTCTTTGGATCTTTGGCAACAAGCACTCTCTTTGCTTGGTCCTAGTCTTTGTCTTTACAGGATTAGCCTTGCACATCATCTGTTTGCTCCTGTTATCTCCAAATGCTGACACAGTTTTATATGCAAGTCGTAGAGACGTACAGCACAGAAACAGACCCTTCGGTCCAACTCATCCATGCCGATCACCTATCCCGACCTCATCTAGTCCCATTTGCCAGCACCGGGCCCATATCCCTCCAAACCCTTCCTATTCATATACCCATTCAGATGCCCTTTAGATGTTGTACCAGCTTCCACCTCTTCATCTGGCAACTTATTTCATACACGCACCTCCCCCTGCGTGAAAATGTTGCCCCTTAGGTCCCTTTTATATCTTTCCCCTCTCACCCTAAACCTATGCCCTCTAGTTATGGACTTTCTCACCCCAGGGAAAAGAGTTTGTTTATTTACCCTATCCATACCCCTCATGATTTTATAAACTGCATACAGATTACCCCTCAGGTTTCAACACTCCAGAGAAAACCACCACAGCCTATTCAGCCTCTCCTTAAATCTCAAATCCTCCAACCCCGGCAACTTTCTTGAAACCTTTTCTGAAGCCTTTCAAGTATCTGCTGCTGGTCCACATGGAACAACTTGTACCTCATACTAACAAAATTAGCCTTTCCTCAATTTCAAACTTCAATCCCTGGCCCATCATGTCCTTTTCCACAATTATCCTAAATCAGACTAATACTTGTAATTTCCAAAATTCTCCATGACTAATGCACCTTCCTCCTCTCTGGGTTGATTTCTAACTATTAAGTCTAAGATAGTATCAAATTGAAAGAAAAAAATAAACATTATAACAAAAATAGTGGTGAATCAGAATATTGGGAACTTTGTAAAAGTAATAGAAAATAAATAAATAAGTAGAAAGTAAACCAAGAGCACAACTTAACAAGTAACACAAAAATGGATAGTAAGAGCTTTTTTACATGTACAAGTCTCTGATTTACAAATATTCAACTTACAAATGCAATCCTCGCATCGTTTTAAAATTCAAAGACCCGACCTCTGAACATTTCCTGACTTTATGAAGGTCTGCTTTCTATTGTTCCAACTTGTGATTTTGACTTGCAAACTGACTCCAGAACAAAACCCACTTTGCAGCCCAAAGTCTGCCTTCGTAAGGAGGCAGAGAGCAGTCACTGTGAACATTGGCCTCTTAGAGACTGAGGTTATGGAAATAATAATGAGGAGCTGGCAGATGAGTTGAATTTGTGGCAGTCTTCATTGTAGAGGGCACTAATAGCATTTCAACAATCCTTCAAAATCAAAAGGGTCAAAAGGGTGAGGAAATAGTCACAGCACTTAGTTATTTTGGGGATTGTATTAAAGCATTTATATCAAATAATGTTTTGGAAGTGGCCACTGGTGGTGTAGTCTGCCTTTTATTTATGTGTTTAGCTTTCCTTGGGTGATGTCATTCCTGTGGTGATGTCATTTCAGGTTCTTTTTCAATGTGTTTGTTGATAGAGTTCTGGTTGGAATGCCATGCTTCTAGGAATTCTCACATGTGATTCTGTTTGACTTGTCCTAGGATGGATGTGCTGTCCCAGTTGAAGTGGTGTCCTTCCTCATCTGTATGTAGAGATACTAGTGGGAGTGGGTGAATGTCCTTTTGTAGCTAGTTGTGATTACTTGCCATACCACCAGTGTTTCATCCGGAGGCTCACTGATGATGTTACCTAGTAGGGTGCCGAAACATCTGAAACCAAACCTTCCAGCTCAGCGAGCAAACTTACATCCAGAACCTCAACCTGAACTGTAAATCTTCTCAAAACTTGCTAATACCAATAAAGTGCCTCATGAAGGGGTTAGGCTTTATATGCACAATTCTCCTATCGGAATGATAACACATGGCACAGTTTGAAACAGGGTAAAGTGTTCTCTGACCATTACACGACCAACTCTCTTCTCTTCACCAACACCTGATGGCCATTCACCTTTTGTGCTTTGTGGGATGTTGCTGATATTTGTTGACACAACAATGACTACACTTAAAAAGGAATTAATTGCCAGTGAAGGACTTTTGAATATCCTGAGAGCATAAAAGGGATTAAATAAATTAGACATCCTTACTTCTCTAAAAGCAAAGTGTACCAACAGAAACAATTGTTTAATTCAACAACCAAGGCTAGCATTTTTTATCATAAGTACAATTGGTTTAAGCCCATGGCATGAATAACTGTTATTGACATCAGACTCAGTGTCTTAAGAGTGGATACATTCCAAGTGCCATACATATAAAAATTTGATGTGGTTAACATTTTGACACTTCAGTTTGCCAACTCTTGCAGCAGTATAAGAGATTGCTCTGGACGTATACCCAAACATATCCTGCAAAGATTTATTGAATCCATTGCGGAAAAAAAAGAGGCAACTATTTCACTCGAACGATATTTGTTGCTCTCAAGTTCGATAATAAAGTTTTTGAAGGATCTGATGGTTTTTTTCCACTTGAATCTTTGAGCAATCGCAAGATTTGTGTATTTCCACCAGTTGAAGTGCTTAACCTCCTCATGTTTTCCCCACATTATATTCCATCCATCGTGTTTTAGTCCATTCATGTAACCTGTGCATATCCCTCTGTAGGCTCTTCGTGTCATCCTCACTACTTGCCTTCCCACCTATTTTTGTGTCATCTGCACGTTTAGTACAGTCTCTTCTGTTAACCAAGTCATTAACATTTATTGAAAACAATTGTGGCCCCGGCACTTATCCCTGTGGAACTCCACCAGTTACAGGTTGCCATCCTTAAAATGACCTTCTTGTCATGACTCTGTCATCTACCAGTTAGCCAATCCCCTATCTGTGTTAATATACTATCTCCAACATATAACAATCTCATATTTCATTAAGCCTGATGTGTTGTTGCTTACCAAATGCTTTTTGAAAATCCAACATATTCCATCTACTGGTTTTTCCTTATCAATCTTCCTTGTTACGTATCCAAAGAACTGTAATCTTTCTTTTTATGAACTTAGATTTATGAGGATAATCACATACATTTCCCCTTTGATGAATGAAATGCCTGTAACATGCGTACACAGAGTATTGTCATCTTTAAAGACATGAGGTAAATAAACTTCTCATTTTCCTGAAAGCCCTTTCCACATTTAGGGTGTGATCATGTAAGAATTACTGATAGTCGAGATAAGTGGGTAAGTAATCTGCACTCAGCATAGAACAGATTGGGGATGTTTAAGGATAATTTTGTTTGTGCGCTATAGTGCAGAACATGTGACGTTTCTGAGTACTCTCATAACAGAGCATTATTCAGTCACTGTGTAGACAGCATCACAAGCAGCAGATTCGCTGTTGTCTGTTTTTCACTCCTCTTAGTGAGTCATAGTCATACAGAATGGATACAGACACTTTAGTCCAACCAGTCCATGCCGAACATAATCCCAAACTAAACTAGTCCCACTTGCCTGCTTCTAGCCTATATCCCTCCAAATCTTTCCTATCCATGTATCTAACTAAGTGTCTTTGAAACATTGTAATTGTGCTCACATCCATCACTTTCTCGGTAAGTTCATTTAACCACCTCCTGCGTAAAGAATTTGCCCCTCATGTCTTTTATAAATCTCTTTCCTCTCACCTTAAAAAGCCACCTAGTCTTGAAATCCACCATGCTAGGGAAAAGACACCTACCATTTATTCTATCTAGAACATAGAACATAGAACATAGAAGAATACAGCGCAGTACAGGCCCTTTGGCCCTCGATGTTGCGCCGATCCAAGCCCACCTAACCTATACTAACCCACTATCCTCCATATACCTATCCAATGCCCGCTTAAATGCCCATAAAGAGGGAGAGTCCACCACTGCTGCTGGCAGGGCATTCCATGAACTTACGACTCGCTGAGTGAAGAACCTACCCCTAACTTCAGTCCTATATCTACCCCCCCTTAATTTAAAGCTATGCCCCCTTGTAATACCCGACTCCATACGCGGGAAAAGGTTCACACTGTCAACCCTATCTAACCCCCTAATCATCTTGTACACCTCAATCAAGTCACCCCTAAACCTTCTTTTCTCTAATGAAAACAGCCCCAAGTGTCTCAGTCTATCCTCATACGATCTTCCTTCCATACCAGGCAACATCCTGGTAAACCTCCTCTGCACCCGTTCCAGTGCCTCCACATCCTTCCTATAGTATGGCGACCAAAACTGCACACAATATTCCAGATGCGGCCGTACCAGAGTCTTATACAACTGCATCATGACCTCAGGACTCCGGAACTCAATTCCTCTACCAACAAAAGCCAGTACGCCATACGCCTTCCTCACCGCACTATTTACCTGGGTGGCAACTTTCAGAGATCTGTGTACATGGACACCAAGATCCCTCTGCTCATCCACACTACCAAGTATCCGACCATTAGCCCAGTACCCCATCTTTTTGTTATTCTTCCCAAAGTGAATCACCTCACATTTAGCTACATTGAATTCCATTTGCCACCTTTCTGCCCAGCTCTGCAGCTTCTCTATATCCTGCTGTAACCTGCCACATCCTTCCTCACTGTCAACAACTCCTCCGACTTTCGTATCATCCGCAAACTTGCTCACCCAACCTTCTAACCCCTCTTCCAGGTCATTTATAAAAATGACAAACAGCAATGGTCCCAAAACAGATCCTTGCGGAACACCGCTAGTGACGGCACTCCATGAAGAAACTTTGCCATCAACTACTACCCTCTGTCTTCTTCCATCCAGCCAATTCCTAATCCAAACCTCCAACTCACCCTCAATGCCATATCTCCGTATTTTCTGCAGTAGCCTACCATGGGGAACCTTATCAAACGCCTTACTAAAATCCATATATACCACATCTACCGCTTTCCCCTCATCAACCTCCTTCGTCACCTTTTCAAAGAATTCAATAAGGTTTGTGAGGCACGACCTGCCCTTCACAAAACCATGCTGACTATCCTTGATCACATTATTCCTATCCAGATGTGCATAAATCCTATCCCTTACAATTCTCTCTAAGACTTTGCCCACAACAGAAGTGAGACTCACCGGCCTATAGTTACTAGGGTTATCCCTACTCCCCTTTTTGAACAAGGGAACCACATTTGCTATCCTCCAGTCTTCTGGCACTACTCCTGTAGACAAAGAGGACATAAAAATCAAGGCCAATGGCTCTGCAATCTCCTCCCTTGCTTCCCAGAGAATCCTAGGATAAATGCCATCAGGCCCAGGGGACTTATCTATTTTCACCTTTTGCAGGATTTCCAACACCTCTTCTCTACATACCTCAAAGCCATCCATTCTACTTATTTGTGACTCAGTATTCACATCGACGACAATGCCCTGATCCTGAGTAAATACTGAAGAAAAGTATTCATTCAGTGTCTCCCCAATCTCTTCCGCCTCCACACGCAACTTCCCACTACTATCCTTGACTGGACCTATTCCTACCCTAGTCATTCTTTTATTCCTAACATACCTATAGAAAGCCTTAGGGTTTTCCCTAATCCTACCGACTAAGGACCTTTCATGTCCCCTCCTTGCTGCTCTTAGCTCTCTCTTCAGGTCCTTCCTGGCTACCCTATAACAATCTATACCATCATTGTTTATAAACTTCTAACAGATCACCTCTCAAACTCCTGCACCCCAGTGAGAAAAGTCTCAGCCTATCCAACCTTTCTTTTAACTCAAACCTTCAAACCAAACAATATCCTGGTAAATCTCTTCTGAACCCTCTCCACCTTAATAATGATTCGGAGATGCCGATGTTGGACTGGGGTGTTCAAAGTTAAAAATCACACAACACCAGGTTATAGTCCAGTAGGTTTATTTGAAGCACTAGCTTTCAGAGCCACAACCACCTGATAAAGGAGCAGCGCTCCGAAAGCTACTGCTTCCAAATAAATCTGTTGGGCTATAACCTGTTGTTGTGTGATTTTCAGTTTAATAATATCCTTCTTGCATTTTAACATCAATCCTATCCCAACATCATTTTGATTTGATATTCTGTTTCTCAGCAATGTATCTTTGACACACAACTTACCAATTGAGGTCACTGTTAAGGACCAGACCAAACCCGTTTAGGTTAATATGTTAATAAGATAGTCTAGACCCTAAGTTTTTTCTTAATTTAAAGGTAAGTACAAGGCATTGTGTTCTGGATGCAATTCAATTGTTCAACTAGCAGGCTTGAAACACACACTTTATTCATACACTATAATTAAAACACAGACAAAATAAAAAGAAAATAATTGACTTGATTGTGACTCTATGGAATGCTTAACAAATTAATATATATGTATTAACTATCACTAATTAACTGTTCCAATATAGTAACATCCCATAACACGCTCTTGGCAAAGGCAAATTCAGTAAAATAGATTGTGTCCAACAGCAAGAAGAGAACCCTGGCTTTTAGCTGTAACAGAGGGAGGAATAAGAGCTTCCACATCCAGTCTCAAGACGCCAACAACTGCTGAAAGGTAAAACTATAAATCCTGGATCAGTGGGAGTTTGACCCCACCCATTCAGGCTGCTTCTATTGTTTCAACTTAAAATAACACTCCACAAGCTTATTGGCTTGAGCAGATTACCCTGCACCTCTGTCTTAAACTTTCTTTGTAAAATAAAACTCAGGACAAAATACATCTCTTAAAGCTTTAAGTCTTCTTAGATCACAGAATGTATAAATATTAACTCCTGGAAGGTGTGGGTTCTGGCCTTCTCATGGTAAACCATGCAATTGAATTTAATGAATCTCATACCTTGTGGGATTCACCGCTGTAGTTGATACTTAGTTCCCTTTTAAAGCTTCCCAGTTGTTCAGAGGCAGCTGGGGATTGGTAATACATGCTTGATGTTGGGACAAAAACAACCTACTTTTGTGGAGTAGTCAACATTTGATTACAAGCTCAAACCTCACTTAATCTTTTTGTTATTGCCATGTCTCCTGTCTGCATTCCCTCTTGTAATTTCACTGTTTAATCAATATCATCAGCCAAATTAGACATTTTACTTGGCATCAAAATGCAATGACATGCCTTAAAGAAATGAACAAAGTGGAATGTACACATTATAACAGCTGGTCTAATGTGTTTCTACAGAACGTTGGTTCTAATGCTGACCTGTTCTGAGTTCCAAGCATTTCTTATTCAAATAAAGCCACAAAATACAATTCATGCCCCCAGCCGTTGTGAATCATTGTCATCTTGCATCATGAGGGAATTGCACGTGGCAGTGAATTATGGTGTGATATGCTTTATCAGACAACTTACAAGAAAGTTCCATTTTATTGCATTGTTTGAACCAGCTACAAATTGCTTTTAAAGGTCAAGGATCCAGGGAAGCCAAGTGGTAAGTGTTGATTATTCATAATAAACAAGGTGACAAGTGTCAAATAACAGGTCAAGTTGTATTTCTAAGGATGAACATCGATTTGTGGGGCTAGAGTTTTGCTTCAACACTGTAGGACTCTCATGCTTTCCATAATGCACTATTCTGTACTGCTGAAATGACACAAACTTCAACTACCATTGACAAGGATAGAAAGCGCTTGCATGAATATAACATCTTGCATGGTCACTGGAGTCTTGAAACACAGCTAAGTGCGAATTAATTAAGAAATGTAGCCACTGTCTTGGAATCATCGCAGCCAATTTGCACAGAACAACGTCGTTTTAAAAGGACAGTGATGTTAGGTTGATGATGATTTAACTTTGATGTTGATAGTCACATGCTATTAAGACTCTGAGAGAAATTGATGTACTGAAACAGAGAGCTGCAATTGGTAACAAAAACAGAAATTGCTGGAGAATCTCAACAGGCAGCATGTGCAGAGAGAGAAACAGAGTGAATATTTCCATCGAATTATCCTTCTTCAGATTAGTCCATGTTCTTTGTTTTCTTTTGAGGCTGTGATCAGCATGCTGCATGTTGATACGTTCAGAGGAAGAATTCATTGGAATCCCTGAGAACCAGGGAATCGTCACCCTTAGTTAAAGTAAGGATGCAATATACTCAGAATAGGGACAGTCTAAGCAGTTCAGTACAGACATCCATTGTCCAGAGTTCATGGTAGGAAGAATCTGCAAATGTAGAGGGTTGAATTCAGAGAAACAACTCAAATCAACCAAGTTGCTGAGGCCAGTGAGGTGATAATGAAAAGATCTTCCCTTCACAGCGGTATTTTGGTTTGAGGGTTAGACTTTGTTCAGGATACTGGAGAGAACAGCAAAAGACCTTCTGCAAATAGTGTAGTTACATGTCTGATAGAGTCACATGTCACAAAGCAGGTCCCTTTTTTCTACAAGCCATTCCTTTCCTCAAGGATGCGGTGTCCTTGGTTTTTTTCAGAGGGGTCATAAATTCCTCTTGGTTCCGATTCGACTAGTTTGGCACAGAGATTAAAGGAGGCCTTTTTATTTTTATGTAAACAGATGAGACTTCAGGTCAAAGTGGTCATGTTTTAGAGGTGTTGAGAATGTGGTGCTGGAAAAGCACAGCAGTTCAGGCAGCATCTGAGGAGCAGTAAAATCGACATTTCGGGCATACGCCCTTCATCAGCACCATTCCTGCTGAAGGGCTTATGCCCAAAACGTTGAATCTCCTGCTCCTCAGATGTTACCTGATCTGCTGTGCTTTTCCAGCACTACACTCTCGACTCTGATCTCCAGCACCTGCAGTCCTCATTATCTCCTAGTTAGAGGTGACCTGTATAATGAAAGAAGAGTGGTCTGCTTTTCTAGCTGAGCAGTTCTGTCCAGAAATAGTCAGGAGTCCAGCAGCGAGCTGTGTGGAAACAAATTTGCTCTGTCCTTCTGCCCTTCTAACTTCAACCTGTAAGTATTTGCTCCATTTTTACAGTTTTTTAAAAATGGTTTGTTTATTGGGACTGTTGTGTATATTCGGAACAGCATAATTAAGTCTAGTTTGGATAGACTGAGTTCTGTAGAAGTTCTTTATTCTGTTCTTTGTGTTTCATTGTGTAATTTTGTGAATAAATTTCTGTCTGTTTTAAAACCTAGTAGGCGAAAGGGGGTACTACAGATGCTGGAGATTAGAGTCAAGATTAGAGTGGTGCTGGAAAAGCACAGCAGGTCAGGCAGCATCCGAGGAGCAGGAAAATCGACATTTTGGACATGAGCCCTTCCCGATGAAGGGCTTTGGCCCATAACATTGGTTTTCTTGCTTCTTGGAAGCTGCCTGACCTGCTGTGCTTTTCCAGCACCACTTTAATCTTGACTTTAAAAACTAGTGGTCAACCTAGCTATCTTACTCCGGGTCATTGCACTTACCAAAACTAATTGCAAAGTTATGGTCTGGGTTGCCTGCTTAAGTGTGTTTTGAGTGGTCAGGCCTAGTCCATAACACACACAGTAATACAGTGCAGAAAAAGTTCTTTGGCTCATTGAGTCTACACCAAAATGAAAGGCCACATCTCTTATCTACAATAATCTCGCGTTCTAGCACTTGCCTCATAGCCTTGAATGTTATGTGCTTTTTAAGGGTTGTGAAGTTTCCAGCTCCCACTCCCTGCCCTCCTCCCAGGCAGTGTAAAACAGATTCTCACCAATCCCGCATTGAAATATTTTTCCTCATTCTCTAAGACTCTTGCCCCTCACCTTAAAATTATGCTCACTTATTAGTCACCCTTCAACTATGGGAAAAAGCTGTTTTCTAGCCATATCCTTCATAATTGTATACATTTTAATCAGGTTCTTCCTCAGCCTTCTCTCATCTAAAGAAAAGAACGCCAACTTATCCACTCTCTCTTCATCCCTGGAATACTCCATCCCAGGCACCATCCTGGTGAATCTCCTCTGCACTCCCTCCAGTGCAATCACATCCTTCCTATAGTGTGGTGTCCAGAACTGCACACAGTATTCCAGCTGTGGCCTAATCAAAGTCATTTACTACATTAACTGAACCTCTGTGCTCTTATAATCTTTGCCTCAACTGATGATGGGAAGGGTCCTGCATGGCTTATCAATGACCTTTTTAACTTGTTCCGCCTTCAGGGATTTGTGGACAAGTATCCCAAGATCCCTCTCTTCCTGCCATTCATTGAGTTCTGAAGCAGGGTCAGTGGATTTGAAATGCTAACTATGCTTTCTCTCCAAAGACGCTGTCTGAATTGCTGAGTTTTTCCAGCAATTTCTGATTTTGTTTCTGATTACCAGCCTCCGCGGTTCCCTGGATTTTTTTTTATTCATTGAATTCCCCCTTCTCCAGTCACTTCTTCCAATGTGCGTCAGCTCACACTTTGCAGGATTAAGTCCTTCACCCTGAGAAGACAGAAGAAGTTTCAGTTTAACAGCTAAAAGGCAGCTCTACCAAGCAATGTTTCGGCAGTACTACAATGGAGAGTAATGATTGGCTTTAGCAGAGAGTGCAGTGAATCCTCTGTGCCCAAGACTCTGAGACATTAGTTCAAGTTTATCTAAAAACTAAGCTCTGTTTGAGGTCTGGCTTTTTTACAGTGCTGTTGCCTGAGAACAAAAATGACCTTTTCTTCGTTGTCATCCCTGGAGGATGAACTTTACTGCAAAAGTCAAAAATCACATAACACCAGGTTATAGTCCAACAGGTTTATTTGGAAGCACTAGCTTTTGGAGTGCTGCTCCTTCATCAGGTGGTTGTCTACTGCAAAAGAGCTTCCAGCAGCAGCCAATTCGTTATGGAAATTACTTGATTTCTTTACACTAGCAATTACTGAGCAACTTTAATAAAAGGTCCCAAGGCTCTTCAAAGGAATGTAACCAGATAAACATTGACACTGAATTAAAGAAGACTTCAGGACAGTTGGCCAAATGCTTGGGTCAAAAGCATGTAAACAATTTGACAACAGAAGAGAGAGAGAGAGTGAGTAAGAGAGAGAGAGAGAGAGACAGAGAGGGTTGGGGGCTGAGGGTGAAAGAGGGAGAGAGAGAGAGAGAGAGATGGCAAGGCAAAAGGGATGGATTCCAGGGGTCAGGCCCCAAGCAACTGACGGCATGGCCAGAGGACAGGAAGTGAGGGAAATCCATTAAAAACAATTTCATGAGAGAACATCCTGGCTGGTGTTCCATGCTGATCTTGTTGATGTTCAAGATATGGAGATATGCTATATTGTGCTTACATCACAACCAGGCTATGAAGCCAAGGTCAAGGTTTTGACAACTTGCTTCTTTTTTTCTCCTAGTAATTTAATTGGATGAATTCCCCTGCTGTTTTGCAGTAAACTTGCAATATTTTCCCTTTCAAATATTTAGCCAATTCCCTTTTGTAAGGTATTATTGAAGTTTCATTCATTACCTTGTAATGCCTTCCACATCATAACAACTTGCTTTGTAGAAATATTCTTTAGATCTCATTTTTGTTTCATTGGCAAATCATCTTAAAATCTGAATTGTCTGGCATTCCACTCATCTTGCAGTGGAAACAGTTTCCTCTTAATTTTTCTGTCGAAATTGTTGTCTTCTCTACTCTTTTAATTGAAATTAAGGGTCCCTCAAAATTGTCCCCTTAAATATTCTCAGGAAAGTGACAGCATGGGGTTAGATACTGGGTAAAGCTCCCTCCACATTGTCTCCATCAAACACTCCCAGGACAGAAACAGAACAGGGTTAGTTACAGAATAAAGATCCAACTAGATCCAACTTGTCCTCATCAAACAATACAGATACAGGGTAAAGATTCTTTGACACTATCCCAATCTTAGGAACAGCATGGGAATAGACACAGAGTAGAAATTCCTTCACTCTTTTAAATTGAAAGTAAAATGTAGCACGGTGGCTCAGTGGATGGCACTGCTGCTTTGCAGCACCAGGGACCTAGGTTCAATTCCAGCCTCGGGCGACTATCTGTGTGGAGTTTGCACATTCTCCCCGTGTCTGTGTGGGTTTCCTCCGGGTGCTCTGGTTTCCTCCCACAGTCCAAAGATGTGCGGGTCAGGTGGATTGGCCACACTAAATTGCCCATAGTGATAGGTGCATTAGTCAGAGGGAAATGGGTCAGGGTGGGTCAATCTTCAGAGGGCCAGTATGGACTTATTGGGCCGAAGGGCCTGTTTGCACACTGTAGGGAATCTAATCTTGACTCTGTCCCCATCAAATACTCTCAGACTGGGCAAAACATTTTTAAAAATTCATTTGTGGGATGTGGGTGTCGCTGGCTGGGCCCAGAATTTATTACCCGCCCCTAGTTGCCCCTTGGGAAGGTTGTGGTGAGCTATCTTCTTGAATTGTTGCAGTCCACCTGCTGTGGGTTGACCCACAATGCTCTGAGGGAGGGAATTCCAGGATTTTGGCCCAGTGACAGTGAAGGCGAGGTGATATTTTTCCAAGTTAATATGGTGAGTGGCTTGGAGGGGTACTTGAAGGTGATGGTGCTCCCACGTATCTGCTGACCTTGTCCTTTGAGATACAAGTGATCATGCATTTGGAAGGTGCTGTCTGAGGATCTTTGGTGAGTTTCTGTGCTGCATCGTGCAGATAGTGCACATTGCTGCAACTGAGCGATAGAACATAGAAAAGTACAGCACAGAACAGGCCCTTAGGCCCACGATGTTGTGTCGAGACTTAATCCTATTGTAAAATATAGTAACTTAACCTACTCACCCCTCAACTCACTGCTATCCATGTGGATGTCCAGCAGTCACTTAAATGTCCCCAATGAGTTTGCTTTCACCACCACAGCTGGTAACGCATTCCATGCATTCACAACTCTCTGCGTAAAGAATGTTATGTGCTTTGACATCTTTGACCTCTGACATCTCCTTTATACCTTCGTCCTAATGTCTTCAAACTATGACTTCTCGTACCAGTCAATCCTGCCATAGGGAAAAGTCTCTGGCTATTAGTGATGGTGATGGAGGGAGGGGGGGCTTGAGGATGTGGAACCAATCAAGCGGGCTGCATTGTCCTGGATGGTGTCAAGCTTCTTGAGTGTTGTTGGAGCTGCACCCATCCAGGCAAGTGGGGAGTATTCCATCACACTCCTGACTTAGATACAGAAGAAAGCTCCCTCTACTCTATTAAACAGGAAGTCACAAAGCTCTGAAACAAAATAGTTGAACAGCCCCTGTTGGGACACTGTCGCAATAAAATACACAAATTAACAGTTTAACAGAATCTGATCTAATGGTACCCTATGTGGGGAGGTGCAGATAGGTTAGACGGCCTTCTGGTTGACATTAACAGCTCCAGACCGTAGGTATTGAAGCGGTTCATTGTTCCTGACTGTCTGCCCCTCTTTTGCTTATCCATACGTGCTCAGAGAAGGAGCATGCAGTGTTCATTGACATGATCGAGGCATTTAGGTGGGCGCTGCTGGGGCTTACCCCAGAAAATTATTTTAATTTAGTAATTTCCATTTCATTATGTAAGATTCCAGTAAACTGTTAATTTGCGTTTTTTTTTTGTTGCCTTTTCCAGTCGAAGGTGATCAACCACAGAGTTCTCAATTCGCTGCACAGCACACCTGACATTCCTCCCCACTACATTCATTCTGGTAAATCTCCTCTGTTCCCTCTCGAATGGTCAGAGAGCACAGATCTAGGACAAACAAAGTGCAAGAACTGAGTAAAAATGAATGAATGATAGTAATATAGCAGCGGAGAAAGTGAGGTCTGCAGATGCTGGAGATCAGAGATGGAAATGTGTTGCTGGAAAAGCGCAGCAGGTCAGGCAGCATCTAGGGAACAGGAGAATCGATGTTTCGGGCATTCCTGAAGAAGGGCTAATGCCGGTAATATAGCAGTGACCTGTCATGCGAAAGAGGCTAGGAGACAGAAAGGGATAGCTACATTAAGTACGAAGACAAAAAGGCATGAGAAGAAAATAAATAAAAACAAAGAATTCTGTAAATCCTCAGTAGGTCTGGCAGCATCTGTGAAGTGAGAGACTGAACTAAATTTTGAGTCTGGTAATGTCTATTCAGCTCTGAAGAAGTTGGACTCAGTGTGTTAAATTTGTTTCTCTCCAGAGTTGTTTGTAGACCTGGTGAATTTCTCCAGCACTCTTGGCTTTTATTTCAGATCTCTGGCATCTTTAATTCTTAAAGAGGTTAAAGAACTGTATTTGTATATCCCCTTTCACAACCTCAGGATGCCTCAAACTCTGTACAGGAAAATATATGTTCAAAGTGCTGTCACCTGTCAACTGTTGGAAACGTGAATGCCAATTTTCACACAGCAAAGTCTCATGAACATCGATGAAATGATCTACCTTAGAATCATGTAAATGTACTGCAAAAATGAATGAAAAAAGGTGAATTTCAGAGATGAAGTGAGAATAGCTTCTTTAACATTTTGGGCATATTTGAACGAATATGATTAAGTGCAGCCTCAGCAACTAGAATCAATGAAAATCAGGGAATACTCTCTGCTGCTTATACTCATACCTAAGGAAGTGCCAAGCCAATAGCATCAAGGAAGATGGTTTTGGTTATTGGAGGTCAATCTTCTCAGCTTCTGAAGATCCACAGGATAGTGTCCCAGGTGCAACCATTTTCAGCAATGACCTTCATCAATGACCTTCCCTCCATGATAAGGTCAGAAGTGAGGATGTTCGTCAATGATTGCACAATTGAGACTTTGTTGTATGGAAATTGATCCTCATATATTCAATGTCCATGTGGTGTGCAGTGCAAAACCTGTACAACACTCAGAGATGGAAATGTGTTGCTGGAGAAGCGCAGCAGGTCAGGCAGCATCTAGGGAACAGGAGAATCGACGTTTCGGGCATTAGCCCTTCTTCAGGAATGAGGAAAGTTTGTCCAGCAGGCTAAGATAAAAGATAGGGAGGAGGGACTTGGGGGAGGGGCGTCGGAAATGTGATAGGTGGAAAAAGGTCAAGGTGAGGGTGATAGGACAGATTGGGGTGGGGGCGGAGAGGTCGGGAAGAAGATTGCAGGTTAGGGAGGCGGTGCTGAATTTGATGGATTTGACTGAGACAGGCTGGGGGGAGGGGAAATGAGGAAACTGGTGAAATCCGAGTTCATCCCTTGTGGTTGGAGGGTTCCTAGCCGGAAGATGAGGCGTTCTTCCTCCAACCGTCGTTTCGCTGTGGTCTGACGATGGAGGAGTCCAAAGACCTGCATATCCTTGGTGGAGTGGGAGGGGGAATTGAAATGTTGAGCTACAGGGTGGTTGGGTTGGTTGGTCCGGGTGTCCCAGAGGTGTTCTCTGAAACGCTCTGCAAGTAGGCGGCCTGTCTCCCCAATATAGAGGAGGCCACATCGGGTACAGAGGATGCAATAGATGATATGTGTGGAGGTACAGGTGAATCTGTGGCGGATATGGAAGTTTCCTTTGGGGCCTTGGAGGGAGGTGAGAGGGGAGGTGTGGGCGCAAGTCTTGCACCTCCTGCGGTTGCAGGGGAAGGTGCCAGGAGTGGAGGTTGGGTTGGTGGGGGGTGTGGATCTGACGAGGGAGTCACGGAGGGAGTGGTCTTTACGGAATGCTGATAGGGGAGGGGAGGGAAATATATCTTTGGTGGTGGGGTCCGTTTGGAGGTGGCGGAAATGACGGCGGATGATGCGCTGTACATGGAGGTTAGTGGGGTGGTAGGTGAGGACCAGTGGGGTTCTGTCCTGGCCTGTCCTGTACAACACTCAGTCTTGGGCTAACAAGTGGCAAGTTACATTCACCCCACAAAAGTGCCAGGAAATGACCATTTCCAACAAGATAGAAGTGAATAATCATTTCTTTATCTTCAGTGTCATTACCACCCCTGAATCCCCCACTATCAATATTCTGGGGGGTGATCATTGACTAGAAACTCAACAAGGCAAACCATATCAATATTGTAGCTACAAGAGCAGGTCAGAGACTAGGAATTCTGCATCAAGTAATTCTCCTCCTGTTTCCCCAAAGCCTGACCATCATTTACACAGCGAAAGTAAGGACTGCAGATGCTGGAGATCAGAGTCGAGAGTGTGGTGTTGGCAAAGCACAGCAGGTCAGGCCGCATTTGATGTCGAGAGTGTGGTGCTGGATTCTCCTGCTCCTCAGATGCTGTCTGACCTGCTATGCTTTTCCAGCACCACACTCTCATCATTTACAAGGCACAAGTCAAGAATGTCCCCACCTGCCAATATGAATGTGACTCTAACAACACTCAAGAAATTAGACATCATTCAGGATGGTTGGCTGAGCTTCTCATCCATCATCTTCAAGACTCACTCCTTTCACTGTCAAAGGATACTGGCAGCAGTGTCTGCCACCTACGAGATGCACTGCAATGACTCACCAAAGCTCCCCTGACAGCACTTTTCAAACCCACAACCTCTGCATCTAGAAAGACAATGTTAGCACATGAATAGGATTGCCCCCTCCAACAGCAAATTCCCCTCTAAGCCACACAACACCCTGACATTAATATCAATGGGTCAATATTCTTGAAGCGACTCTCGAATAGCGCTTTGGGAGCTCCTTTACTTCAAGGATTATAATCGTTCAAGAATGCAGCAGCCCACCCCACCTTCTGCAAGGCAATAAGGGATGGCCAATAAATGTTGGCTTAACCAGTGACACTGCCATCCTCTGAATTAATAACATTAATAAAAGAAAAAAGACCTGAAAAGATGAAGAGCAAGTTCACTGAAGAGGTGCATTAAAATCATTCCGGGAAGAAACGAGGAGCTACTTGAGATAAATGAGGGTGGACCATGATCAAGGTTTCAAAAGGGTTGTAGGCACTGTAGTGCTATAGAATGTTCGTTTCCTGCTGGGAAAGGACATATACTTCGAAGAGAAAAGAAATAATCATATTTCCAATCACATCCATGATATGAAGTGAATCATTAAAAATGCCTACATAATATATTTAATCTTGGAAGATATTACAGCCTGCATTTTTTTTCCGCAATATTTAAAGGTGACAAAATGGTTTTAATTAGAGTGAATTGACTGGAGGTTAAATCATTCTTTTTTGTGTCGCTGTTTCACTGGTGATGCCACTCGAATCTAACAGATGCTTTTATGTGAGCTATTTACACTTCTCCAACACCACCTCCCTCTTCACCCTGCACTTTCCCCCCACCCCCTCACTGTATTACTTTAAAAGGCAGGTTAATAATATACGCCCTGGGTGAATTATTAATCAGCAGGAAGACTTTGCAGCTGTCTCCCACCACTGACATAGCTGATCAAAGATGATCACAGGAATTTGACACAGATTAAAATTTCAAAATGAGTTCTTGGAATAAGTTAAAAGGAGATCATTAACACTAGGGAACATCAATGCAATGTGCTGTAAGTAATTTGTGTGTTCTGACCTTTAGGAATTGGTGTTAGATCCCTTTGTGTATCCATTGTGTCACCTTGCATTAGAAACAGAACATCGCATTTGATGATGGATCCAAATTTCTAGCTGTAAGTCTAGCTAAAGTGAGCTTCTTTTTCAGTCAAATTCAGTTGGTTGCTACACTGTGAAATTCAGGTTAAACTGTTGTCTTTGTTTTAACAATTTAATTATCTTGTGGATAATTCCATTACAATCCCACGCTTTACTTTTGAACCCTGTTTTTCTTTTAAATGTAGATACTTTTTATTAAAAATGCACAGCTGGGATGGTTTATCTCCACTCTCCCTGAAGGACTCTTAATGATGAGTTCAGGATGAGTTGATAATGGTGATTTAGCAACTACTATACCTGCATTTAACCATCACTGCTAAATCTGACAGAATCAATATGACTTAGGACAGAAAATAGTCCACGGGCTGATTATGGTGTTTCTTCTTGGTTCACATAGCAACGAGCCTGCTGCAGTCTCTGGAGAGACTCCACGGGGAATTGTAGGAAAATCAAGAGTCAGTTGGCAATCAATCAGTCAGTCAGTCAGCGAGTCAGTAGCAGCAGACAGAAAGTACAAACCCCATCTGCACTGCTTGTGTGTTTTCCATCGATGTTTCACATCAAATCTGTGTTTTCCTTCTGCAGTCCGTTAAACTCATGAGAATTTATGTCAAGGCAACATTAATTTATAGATAAAAGTGTAAGAGACAACTCAATATTATTGCTGTGTTTTTGCTCTGTTTGTTCTTCTAGGACTTCCTTCAAACTAAAAGGAAAGATGGTCATCCAGTCCACTTGATATCAACATTGCAGATCAAATCTTCACAATAAACATTACACTGTTTGCTTAAATGTGAAATCAGATGATGGAGATTAGAGTTGAGAGTGTGGCGCTGGAAAAGCACAGAGGTCAGGCAGCATCTGAGGAGCAGGAGAATCGACGTTTTGGGCAAAAGCCCTTCATCAGGAATCATCAGGACCATTCCTGATGAAAGACTTTTGCCTGAAATGTCAATTCTCCTGCTCCTCGGATGCTGTCTGACCTAAATGTGCAATCAGCTGAGCGTAATTGGTTTCACATTTAGAGTCTGTGAACCATTACTGAATGGTGTCATGAAAGTTTTCCAAACACAATTTCATAGCCAGTCTCTCGATCAGTTCCAATTTTCACTACTCACCATTGGCAATATTATGCTCAGCAGCATCATTCCTATCCTCTGGGATTCCCTCCCAAAATCTCTCTGGCTCTCTACCGTAAGTTGTCACCTTCTGTCTCTGACTTCATTCTAATACTTGAACATGAAGATACTCAAAGCTCAACTTAATGTCATAGAATCCCTACATTGCAGAAAGAGCCCATTGAGTCTGCACTGATCTTCTAAAGGGTATCCCACATAAACTGTTATAACACAGGGTAAACCCTTCTGCGTAATTTAAACCAGCAACACAGAAACTATTTATCCCGTGCAATAATCTGTGAAAATCCAAGAGGCCAAGAACTATTTAAAGTAAAAATTAACAACTTTTATTTCTTAAAGTATAACAGAGAATAATTAACTAACAACTATTTACAACTCCTTCCTCTAACCTATCTTTTACTATCCCTTCTATAATACTAGTCCGATAAAACCCACGATTAAGATTTGCCAAGAATTCAAATTTCAAAACCAGCCAGCGGTCGAATCTTCTTTTTAGATCTTCCTCTGTAGATTTGCTCTCCAGGTCAGTATTGATATTTGGTCTGAGCAAATTCCTTCTCTAGGCAAGTACCTCTTTGACTAGAAGCCTACATCTGTTAGGCTTTTGGCAGTTCTCCCTCAACAGTTCAATTTTCCCCGGTCTTATACCCCCAAAGCATCAGATTGTGTTATTGGCTTTTAATATTGTCAATATACTCAATTCAAACTTGATTGGAGTTTGGTTTTTTTGGGGGTGTAATTTAAACTGATTAGCCTAATTCAAACTTGTTTTTGTTTGTGTCTCCAGGTATCTAGCTGCTGTACCACATGTTACATTATATCTTATTCAGAACACTTGGTGCTGTCAGGTAGTTCTGCAAGCCGTTAACTCTCTTAAAGGTACAGTACACCCACATTTTCATAACAACATCCAGCCTCCCACAAACCTGCATTTAGCATGGTGAGCCTCCATAGTCTGTAAGCTTTGGATTATGGGCCAGAGTACCATGCAGCCACAGGGAAAATGTGGACGGATAGGCACCCAAGGATGAGGATGGAACCCAGATCCCTGGTGCTAGCCACTGTGCCACCCACTGTGCTGTTGTCACTGGGTTTTATGCACACAGTAATAATTTAACTTTTACAATACATACATGACAAACATACAAACATTTGAACTGCACTGCCAATCGATAAGATCATGGCTGATCGGATTTTAACTTCAAGCCAACATTCCTACATATTCACAACGATCCTTCATCCCTTGGTCATCAGGAATCTATCTACTTCTGCGTTAAAAATGAAATGAAATGAAATTTATAGAAATTCATAGAGCAGTACAGCACAGGAATGGGCCCCTCAGCCCACGATGTTGTGCCGAACATGAGGCCAAATTAAACTAATCCCTTCTGCCTGCCCTTGGTCCATATCCCTCCATTCCTTGCATGTTCATGTGCTTATCTAAAAGTCCCTTAATTGCCCTTGTTGTGTCTGCCTCCACCATCACCCCTGGCAGCACATTCCAGACTCCTACCACTCTGTGTAAAAACTTGGCCCTCATGTCTCCTTTGAACTTTCCCCTATCACCTTAAATGCATGCCCCCTAGTTTTAGACAGTCCAACTCTGGGAAAAAGATTCTGACTGTCAGCCCTATCTGTGTATCTCATAATTTTATAGACTTCTATCAAGTCTCCCCTCGGTCTCCTTTTTCTAGAGAAAACAACCTGAGTTTTTCTAGCCTCTCCTTGTAGCTCATGCCCTCTAATCCAGGCAGCATCCTAGTTAACATCTTCTGCATATTTGAAAATATTTAAACATTCTGCATCCATTGCCTTTTGAGTAAGGGAATTCTAAAGATTCACAATCCTTCGAGAGATAAAATGTTTCCTCATCTCTGTTTTAAATGAGAGCCCTCTTATTTTTAAACCATGACCCCAGAGTTCCAAATTCTCCCACAAGAGGAAACATCATTTCTACATCCACCTGGTCAAGCTCCCTCAGGATCTTACATTATGTCACCTCTGACTCATCTAAACTATACAAAGCCTAGCCTTTCTTCAATCGGCTTATTCTAGGTATTCATTTAATAAACCTTCTCTGAACTGCTTTCAATGCATTAACTCCTTCCATCACTACGGTAACCAGTACTGCACATAGTTTACCAGATCTCACCTAGTCATGGATATCTAAAGCCTAACCTCCCAACTCTTGCACTCAAATCCACTCCCAATGAATCATAGCTTTCCTGACTAGAGCTGACATTCCAATATAACTGTTAATAATACACCTATCGATATCAAATATGTTACAAGAAATCATGTATATGATCACCTGGTGAATGGTAACTATACTGGCAGCTCTATCAGCTGACTGAGCAGCACTGATTAAAAGATTAAATCACATTTTATAATGAGTTTTAATATTTTCATTTTCAAGACAACAATGTTTAAGAGGCATTTAGATAAACACATGAACAGACAGGGAATAGAGGGATATGGCCCATGTACAGGCAGGTGTTGTATGATCAGCACAGACATGGTGGGCCGAAGGGCCTGTTCCTGTCCTCTACTATTCTATGTTCTATGTTCTAAAACAGGCAGGATGTAACTTTGAAAAGATTGTACCATCCTATCCAAATCTACTTTGAATTACCAATGAGCCATTTACAGTGGCTCAGTGGTTAGCACTGCTGCCTCACATCATTTCTACATCCACCTGGTCAAGCTCCCTCAGGATCTTACATTATGTCACCTCTGACTCATCTAAACTATACAAAGCCTAGCCTTTCTTCAATCGGCTTATTCTAGGTATTCATTTAATAAACCTTCTCTGAACTGCTTTCAATGCATTAACTCCTTCCATCACTCAGGTTTGATTCCACCCTCGAGCAACTGTCTGTGTAGTGTTTGCACATTCTCCATTTGTCTGCATGGGTTTCCTCTGGATGCACGGTTTCCCTCCTGCAATCCAGGGATGTGTGGATTGGACATGGTAAATTGCTCATAATGTGCGCTAGGTGGATTTTCCCTGGGAAATGCAGGGTTACAGGGATTAGATGGGGTGGGTTGGTGTGGACCTGATGGGCTGAATGCAACATATCATTTTCCACCATTTCCACCACCTACAGTCAGACCCCATCACCAGAGACATATTTCCCTCCTCACCCTTATCAGCATTCCGGTGAGACCATTTCCTCTGTGAATCCCTCATTAGGTTCACACCCCCCACCCTCCACTTCCAGCACCTTGCCTTGCCACTGCAAGAGGTGTACAACCTGTGCTCACACTGCCCACCCCCCACCTCCATCCCGCCCCAAAGGATCTTTCCACATCCGGCAGAGATTTCCCTGTACATCCAAACACCTTCGTTCTCTGTGTCCGTTGCTGTTGATGTGGTCTCCTCTCCATTGGAGAGACAGGATGCCAACTTCTGGACATTTCAGAGAACATCTCTGGGACACATGCACTAAGCAACCCCACTGCTCCATGTCTGAACACTTTAACTCCCCCTCCCACTCTGCCAAGGACATGCAAGCGGGCCTCCTCCAGCACCAAACTCTAGCCACCTGACGCCTGGAAGAAGAACGCCTCATCTTCCGCCTTGGGACTCTTCAACTACACAGGATCATTGTCAATTTCACCAATTTCCTCATTTCCCCTCGCCCCATCTTATCCTGGATCCAAACCTTCCAACTTGGCACCACCCTCTTGAACTGTCCGACCTATCCATCTTCCTTCCCACCTATCTGCTCCACCCTCTGCTCTGACCTATCACCATCGCCATCACACTCCCACCTGCATCTACCTATCACCTTCCCAGCTGGAAGTATTCCCCCCCCCCGCCCCACCACCCTCCGATATATCTCTCAGCCTCGCTTCCACCACCACCATATTCCTGATGAAGGGCTTATGCCTGAAATGTCGACTCTCCTGCTTCTCGGATGCTGCCTGACCTGCTGTACTTTTCCAGCGCCACACTTTTCAACTCTGATCTGCAGCTTCTGCGGTCCTCTCTTGCTCCATGATGGGCTGAATGGCTTGCTTCTGCACTGTAGGGAATTTATCAACCCACCATTCCATCCTTTCTTCAAACTATGATATCAAAAACTCCTTGATAATGTCCACATATTTTTAACCACCCCCACGTCAGCAGTTTTTTATTCCTCATGGATGTTGTATCTAGTTTCTAAATCCTCAACAGGTATAACAGCTTCCTTTTCTTTGCCTTACATGAATGCAGCAGTGCTTTTTGCTGAGTTGATTGACCTGGCGTTTTGTAATGCCAGCAACATGGGTTCAATTCCTGCAGTGGCTGTGGATATGAGGAAGCATTCTGGTGACCCTCAGGTTAAGTCACCAACACTTGTCTCTCCCTTATGAGAGAGCAACATTATGGTCTGGTTAGGCTATTGTGACTTTACCCTTGACACATCTTACTATCACAAAATAATTAACTGATTGTGTACAAACTTTTGCTTGGAGAATTAAAGACAGAGTTTCCTTGATAAAACTATATTCTGAAAATAATGGTCTCTCTGCATGTCCTCAGATGCAAGCACTGGTATCATCCATTACTACTATTATAGGACAAGCCAAACAGAGAACAGCCAGGGAATTCCTAGAGGCATGGCACTCATCCACAGATTCTATCAATAAGCACATCGACCTGGACCCAATATACCGGCCACTGCAGCGGACAGCTGGAACTGACAACCGGAAGCGGCAGGTACAAATCACTATGAATGCCGTAGGAAACATCACAGAAGCGCTTCACAGGAGGCTCCCAAGCACGGAGGATGTCACCTAGACAGGGGACGAAACGTCTGCAACACAAATTCCCAGCTCGGCGAACAGAACCACAACAACAAGCACCCGAGCTACAAATCTTCTCCCAAACTTTGATTGGTATCATCCGTCAAAGACAGTGGGTGCCACTCTTTTGCAATTTTAAAAGCAATTGAATTAGCCAAGGACATGTTTAACTACCTGTCATTCATCCATGTAAAGCTTAACTGAAGTTCTCAGTCAACATGAAAGCAAAATATCGTTGTTTATTGATTACGAACCATTTTAACGAATTGTATTAAACATTCTGCAAGATTCTATTTGTCTGCTGATGCTTTCGCTCAGTTTCTGCAATCTCCACAACAGATTTTGATTACAAGTACGATTAAGAAGATCAAAAATAATATAGTCACTTGCATTTTGTCTCTTTCTTTCTTGAAGCTGCTAATTAAAAGCCAAAGCTTTGATTAAGCTTTTCATCACCGGGCCTAATATCTCCCTCCAGGGCTCAGTGCCAAACATTGTTTGATAATAAATGTGTGATGCATTTAACTTCATTGTTCCATTTTGGATTTTCAATTTTTATCTTTAAAGAGCCACAATTGAACCATCCATTCACAAAGATGATTTAGTGCCCATCAATAGATGCTCTGAGAAGGTGGGATTCTGTATTGTCCTTGAAACTCTCCTGTCCATGGAGTAGTGATGTAATGGAGCGAGAGTTCAGACATGTTAGATTAGATTAGATTAGCTACAGTATGGAAACAGGCCCTTCGGCCCAACAAGTCCACACCAACCCTCTGAAGAGCAACCCACTCAGACCCACTTCCCGACCCTACATTCATTCCTGACTAATGCACCCCACACCATGGGCAATTCCGCGTGGCCAACTCACCTAACCTGCACATCTTTGGATTGTGGGAGGAAACCGGAGCATCCGGAGGAAACCCATACAGGAACGGGGAGAATGTGCAAACTCCACACAGACAGTTGCCCAATTGAACCCGGGTCCCTGGCGCTGTGAGGCAGCAGTGCTAACCACTGAGCCACTGTGCCACCCAAGTTGATGAAGCAGTTTTAGTACTTTCCTAAATCTGGATGCAATAAGCCTTGAAAGGGGAAATCTGAGGTGACTTATCTGCCTGAGCTGTTACTGGAGAAAGTGAGGTCTGCAGATGCTGGAGATCAGAGCTGAAAATGTGTTGCTGGAAAAGCGCAGCAAGTCAGGCAGCATCCAAGGAACAGGAGAATCGACGTTTTGGGCATAAGCCCTTCTTCAGGAATGAGGAAAGTGTAGCCTGCTGGACACACTTTCCTCATTCCTGAAGAAGGGCTTATGCCCGAAACGTCGATTCTCCTGTTCCTTGAATGCTGCCTGACCTGCTGCGCTTTTCCAGCAACACATTTTCAGCTGAGATGTTACTGGCCATGTCACTGTTGGTGGCACAGGTCATGAGTCTGGGAGGAGGTCGCTGCTTCAATTGCCGATGATCCAAGTTTCTGGATTCCCTTCCTACAACTTTGCTCCACTACATCATTTTCCTCCTTTATGACACTTCTTAAAACCTACCTCTTTGACCAAGCTTTTGGTCATGCCAGTTAATATCTTGTTATGTGGCTCAATGCCATATTTTATTTGATAATGTTCCTGTGAAGTGCCTTGGGATCTTTCATTATGTTAAAGGTACAATGTTAAATGGAAGGGGGTTGGTTAGCTGAGATTTTTTTAATTTCAAAACTATGCTTTATTCAGAACAAATATATATATATTTATATATATGTATATACATAGTCACAAATGCAGCTCGGTTCTGCAGAGTAGCGTACAAAGGAAACAAACAAACTTTGGAGTTTGACTCTATCCCCAACAAACAAGACTATATTAACATGCATTTGAGGCACCAATAACTGAACAGACCCCCATTTAACTTCAACAGGAAGATCTCAGTCAGTGGTCTCTCCCCACTGAACCTTGGTAGTAGCAGACCCAAGCTGGTTTCTGATGCTAACAGTGTGGGTTCAATTCCCAGTCGAGGTGAGGTTACAATGAAGGTCTTACCTTCTTGACTTTACCTTTTGTTTTAGGTGTGCTGGCCCTCAGATTAAACTCACCACCAGCTATCTTTGAGAAGATTTGTAGCTCAGATTGAGGTTCTGAATATAGGTTTGCTCGCTGAGCTGGAAGGTTCATTTTCAGACGTTTTGTCACCCTACTAGGTAACATCTTCAGTGAGCCTCCGGACAAAGCATTCCTGATGATTCTTGCTTTCTATTTGTATGTTTGGGTTTCTTTAGGTTGATGTCATTTCCTATGGTAATGTCATTTCCCGTTCTTTTTCTCTGTGGGGTGGTAAATCGGGTCCAAGTCAATGTGTTTGTTGATAGAGTTCTGGTTAGAATGCCATCTCCCTCCAATAGAAAAGTGGGAGACAAAATTATTGGATGCAAATATAAATTGTTGTCATTGAGGTCTTGCTAAAGTATGCCTTGTGGGCAACCCAATGACAAACATCCAACGGGTGGATACTAAGAATGAATCCTGTTGCTTTATGTCTAATAGCAGTATGCAAGCAACACAGCAACATTCTGCTACAAGGTTAGGGAAAAAAAAACATTAAAAGACTTCCCACCAGCTGCCTTGTGGTATTTTGCCATTCTTTTGATCTGGCCCCTGATTGATATCTTTAAGGCATGATGAGCATCACTGAAGATACAGATCCAAATTCCCTGCTTTTGAATAGGGTAACATGGACTGAGGTTTACCAAGCTTAGAAAATATGACAATCACCTGGTACAACCCAAAGTCTGGAGCACCATTTATTGTTATGGTTAGGCAATGTCTTTTGAGACAATCACATTTGGTTCTTCTTGTTTAGAGACAGCTAGACTTAGAATGACTGGGAAGCTGATCAATTTCATACCCAACAGCAGTGGAAACCCCTTACTGGTTTGCAATTCCAATTTCCATAGCGTTGGCACCAAGTTTGAACTGGAGGAGCACCTTTGAGGAAACTCTGAGTTGACCTTGTTGCTTCTCAAAACTTCATCCTGCTGGCAGGTTTTCTTCGAACCCTTTGACCTCCCCGAGGACCCCTCATAATGAACAGGTTCGATAGTCAGTGAGGGGCATATGCATCTTGGGACAGGAGACCAGCACAAATGTGCTGAAAAAGAAGAAAGCGTTTGAGGAGGAAATCAGCCACCAAGAGTTAAATTCCAAACATCCTCAAAACGTGCAGAGAGCACTGGTCACACTCGGGTTTTATTGTGAGGTTAAATAGAATAAGAATATACTTCATCAAAGAGGTTATAGGACAGCTACTGAACGATGAACTCTAATAGATACTAACTTGGATAAGAGCAAATTATTGCGGATGCTGGAATATGAAACCAAAAGAGAAAATGTTGGAAAATCTCAGCAGGTCTGGTAGCATCTGTAAGGAGAGAAAAGAGCTGACATTTCGAGCTTTGACAAAGGGTCAGTTAGACTTGAAATGTCAGCTCTTTTCTCTCCTTACAGATGCTGCCAGACCTGCTAGATACTAACTTGCCTGGTTTGCTCTTTTGGTAGCTACTATGTTCGCTGCTTTCCCGTTATACAGTACACGATTGATTCTGGTTGCCACTAAGGAACATCTGCAGTATCATGCAGTCTTCCGTGTGGTGTATTGATCAGATAACCAATGCCATTTACTATAGAGCTGGTGAATTAATCTCTGATAGCCTTACAGCAAGACAGCAGGAAAGGGGCACTGGAGTAGAAGCAAAATACGGGAAATCTGATGGAGTGCTGGAGAATCTCAGCATGTGTGGAGAGAGAAAAACATTAGCTCTGTTTGGCTCTCCACAGCTGCTGCCAGACCTGCTGAGTTTCTCCAGAATTCTGTGTTTTTGAAGCAGAGAGGGACATTCACTCTCAATACCCCAACGGACAACGTGTGGCATCTTTAACGGAAGTGCATCATGAAGGGTTAGAACCGCAAATGTTGCTACAAAAGTCGGAGGAGGCTGCCAGGGAGAAAAAGAGAGTGGCTTGCTTGGGTAAAGGTAATTGAATTGAATCCATTGCTGGTTTAGAATTCAAGGGTAAGATGCTCAATGCTAGTGCCATCCACAGTGACCCTCAGCCCCTGATGGCCTGAGTGAAGTTCCATAGTTTGATGTTACAATTTCACAGGGGTTCCATACTTTAACTTTCTGTGCTCTCGAGAAGGGTACAGAGGCCATTGTCAGACATGCGTTGGGGCTTTCCTTTCCTATCCCCTGCTGTATTCTCTGCCCATTTGGCCGTACTGCAGAGTAATATAATAAAAAGATTGTGCAAAGTATTTGAGGGAAGAAGAAATAGAAGGACATCCTGATAGGAGCTGATGGAAAGAGGGATGAGAAGGTTCATGTGAAGCACAAGTCCCAGCATAGATTTGTTGAGCTGAATGGTCTGTTCCCGCACTGTCAATTCCATGGAGCTGATGAGATTTACATGCAAGACTCGAGGAAGTTAAACAAGCACTGTCCCTTACTTTGCTGCTTCCACCCCTTTCAACCCCCATTCAGTTGCTGAGGTGTGAACTGTGCTGTTAAAGGTTAGAATTGCAGAAGACTACAGAAGTGGTTCTTCGGCCCATTGGGTCTGGATCTACAAAATAAATTACTCTAAATCTACACTAGTCCCACTTTCTAGCCTGGAATGATGTTTTTGCATCAAAATAAACTATGGCACAAGGCACCCTATGGAAATTCAAGGCCATTGAGTTCAGTGGCAAGGATTACGATCACGTTTCTTATTCTGGTTAGTGTTAAACCTATTGTGATCCAGGTAAATTGTCGAGTATCCTATCAGAGTCCTGACTCGAACTTTTCAAAGGTGACAAGGTGGTGGTGGTGACAAGACTATGATGATTCAGATTGTAGAACAGCCAGTCTTCAAAGTCATGTTCCTGACCTGACTCGTCATGTTGGGCTTCTGTTCAATGGTCACGCCAAAGCTGACAATGCCATTTGTGACAGGACTCTCCTCAATATGTTGAAATACGTTACAATAATATTTGGTCTTTGGTTTTTTGGGAGCCAGAGGATTTCCTGTTGAACTCCTCCATGATTCTGAGCTTAGTTTAGTTGCAGGTCCTGATGCAAGACATTGCTACAGAATGAATCTATACCAGGGATGTAACTGTAGCGTATTAATAGCCTGGTCCAACAAAACCAAATACAAATGAGTTATACAGCAGGCTACAGGCAGATAGCACATTGGACAGGTCTATTCTTCCTTTATATTTCAATCAATGTCTCTTCAACCTTTAGAAGAAAATCAGAAGCATTAGCTCATTTTCTTCATAATTGAAAGATTTTCAAGATGATGATTTCCTTCACTTTGCATCATTTTAATATTGATCTCAACTCTTGAAGCTGAAACTATTTTTTACATTTTACATTTTGCCCTTGGATCTGCAGTCAATATATATGAGAAATTTCTGCTCAGTGTTTCTCAGTGTTTACTCATCATGAAGACCGATTCACTGAACCCATCTCCCATGGGCATGTGAGCTAGGCACAGGAGTAAGCAATTCAGTCCCTCGAGCCTGTTCCACCATTTAATAAGATCATGGTTGATCTGATTGCAAACTCAACTCCGCATTGATGCCTACCCTCAATAACCTTCGACCCCCTTTGCTTACCTACTTCTGACTTAAAAATATCCAAAGTCTCTGCTTCCACAAGGTTTTGAAGGGAAGACGTACAAAGACTCACAACTCTCTGTGAGAGAAAGAAAATCTTGTCCTCCCTCTCTGTCTAAAATGGCAACTCATTATGTTTAAATAGTGATTCCCCCATCCTTGATTCTCCACAAGAGGACACATTTTTTTGGATCTTCTCCCATTCCCAATCCATTAAAATCAGTGGATTGCAAATTCCGATGGGATACGTTCAGGGTGGATAATTACCTCAGTCAGATTTCCACAAGGGCAGCTCTCAATGCTGCAGACAGAAAGTAGACTCATTCTGAGTCAGACTAAAGAACTCGCAACTCAATCACTGTTCCATTTTTATTGTGCCACGGTGTTGGACAAAGAAATAACATTCTATCATTGAATACACCTGATCGAATACGACTCTAACTTTGAGCTCACGTAGTATTCAGAGGGTGTTGCAACATTTAAAAATAAAAATCCATTCTGTGGATGTGCACCTTGCTGGCAAGACCAACATGTATTGTCCATCCCTAACCGTATGTGGTTGGTAGTGGTGTAGAGCTGGCTCCTTACGCCAGTGTAGTGACGTTACTCCCACAGTGAGGTTAGGGAGGGAGTTTACTCGACAATGGTGAATGAGTAGTATACATGCAAATCTGGATAGTGTGTGAGCTGGAGGGAGCTTGGAAATGGCAATGACTAAATTCCATCCCTGATACTTTTCGGATTCTAATTCAGGCTGTTCAATAGAATTTTCTCCCTCCCCCATAGGGCTGTTGTGGTGGCTCAGTGGTTAACATTGCTGCCTCGCAGCGTCAAGGGCCCGGGTTCGATTCCAGCCTCAGGGGACTGTCTGTGTGGAATTTGAGCATTCTCCCTGTGTCTGTGTGGGTTCCCTCCAGGTGCTCCTGTTTCCTCCCACAGTCCAAAGATATGCAGGTTAGGTGAATTGGCCATGCTAAATTGCCCGTAGTGGTCAGAGATGTATAGGTTTAGTGCATTAGTCATGGGAAATGTAGAGTAACAGGGTAGGGGATTGGGTCTAGGTGGGATACTCTGAGGGTTAGTGTAGACCTGTTGGGCCAAATGGCCTGTTTCTACACTGTAGGGATTCTATGATTTTATGAATAGTGGTTGCAGTGTCTAGGCTATAAAGAAAACTGTCAGCAGATCATCAGATAGTCCCACAGATATTGTAATCTAATAACTGGCAGCAGTTACAAAGATAGGACCTAGTGGTATGTCAATGGATTTAGCCCCATTACCACCCAGCTTGAGGTATACTCAGACAGATTTTTTTTAACCTGCTGCTTCATGGTTCTTAATGCTTGGGTGGAAACAAATGGCTCATTATGGCATAGCTGCAAATTTGCAATCTATTCACTAACTAAATTTGCTGCTGGTGTATTTGTTGCTGTAGCAGGAAGGGATTGGTAAAAAGTGTTAATTACACTACCCAGGAAGTGGAGCTTGTCATAGCTAATCCAGTAGGATTCTGATTTCAGTGGGAATGAAAAGTAAGGGAGTTCTTTAATAGCTGGGCCACCCAAAAAACATTGGAATACTGCAAACAATTCTGGCCTACCTGCAATAGCAAGGATGTTATTAAACTGGAAAGGACACAAAAAATGATTTACAAGGATGTTACCAAGACCGGAAAGTTTGAGTTATAAGGAGAGGCTGGATAGTCTGGGACCTTTCCCCTCCAGCATCGGAGGCTGAGGGGTGACCTTATAGAGGTTTATAAAACCGTGAGGGGTATCGATAAGGTGAATAGCAGAGGCCTTTTTCCCCAAGGTAGGGGAGTCCCAAACTAGAGGGCTTAGGTTTAAGGCGAGAGGGGTAAGATTTAAAAGGGGCAACTTTTTCACAGAGGATGGCCCATGTGTGAAACAAGCTGCCAGAGGGAGTGATAGGGACAAGTACAAATAAACATTTAAAAGATATTTGGACAGGCACATGTCTAGGGAAGGTTGAGAGAGATAAGGGGGCAAACACAGGCAAATGGGACTACTTTAGTACAGGAAACCTGGTCAGCATGGAGAGGTTGGGCTGAAGGATCTGTTTCTGTGCTGTATGACTCTATGACACTGTGTCAGACCATGATGGTGAATATTGCCCACCACTGGTCTTGGACCTTGCCAATAACTCAGTAAGACTCTATTTTACTCTCGATAAACATTGTGGCCACCTAGAATCTTCAACAATGTTATTTTCCAATTATTCTGTAAGAGCATACGATTGAATTGAGAGCAAATAGCTAAAGCTCCACTCCCTGTGAAGCAAAGACCTATGAAAAAGTGATGTGTTATTAAAATAATCAATTTGGTTTTTCCGACACGTTGAATGGGTCACAAAGGAGGCTTGCATCTGTATACTGTGCTTCCACTGAAAACAATGAGAGCATCGGATGACATGTGCAACTCATTCTGCTGAGCACGAGATGTCATTTTCCTGCCCTTTCCTGCCCCCATTGTCTTCAGGGACTCTTTTCATGGACGTGTCACAAAGGCAGATGGTGCCAACACCTGCAGTGTGATGAACTCCTGTCACAGCGCCGGCATCTCTTGTAGCATTGAAACACGCAGGACAGATGAGAAAGGAGAGTTCAATATGACCCCCAGAAGCCATTTAAAGCCACCGTGACGATTGTCAGGTCAGATAAGCAGCACAAGCCAAATTGTCACAACTAATAATAGGTGAGGGGCTCATGATGTGAAGATGGGACCAAGGACAAATCCCTTTGAGTGTGGGGTCCTGGACAATCATCAGAATACAAGTTGTGAGTTGATGTATACCATGAGGCTTTGACCACAATTGAAGGTTTCAATTAAACTTATAATTCAGGCCAAGATGCAAAGTCTCAGGGGAGCAATTTTAACCTCATGTGCTCATATTGGGACCGAGAGGAATTAATTACAACTCTGCTTTTACACCTTGTCATTGGAGAATCACATTTAGTGGGGCAGAAGACTGGCATTGCACCTAATCCCAGCAGTTTAGCAGTGGGCAAGCTTAGCTCAATAGCGGTCCTCAGACTGGTGCTTGTGAACTCTGGGCTGGTATTTGGGAGCAGGCTTTACCAAGACTGGGATTTGCCACGTGAGTTCAGTCTTCTTCGAGTGAACCTTTTATTAAAATTCATAGAATGTACTGCACTGTATATTGAGGAAGTTGCCCACCCATCTCATTGTGATGTTTGGTTGGTATTCTATCTATGAACTTAATCCTTGGAGTAATTCCTAAAAAACACCAGAATGGCTGCCAGTGCATAGGCAGACTGAGCTATCCTTATTTCATTGCAATTAGTTTCAAAAATAGATCAGAGATGCCCTACCCCTGAGCCAGAGGTGTTTCAGGCACTTCCACCCGGCTTCTGCACTGATTCAGTCCGAGGTCGGATGGGGGTGGGGGAAGGGTGGGGGTGGGATTGGGGTTTGAGGAAGAAAGGGAAGCCTTCATTATCCATAACCCCTCAGCAGTGCGGACAACCTCTAAGTGATTATATCAACAGCACTACATGTATGGTGGTCTGTTGGTGCTGCCTCCTCACTGGGTAGTTCCATTGCAATGCAGCACTCTTATAACCATAGAATTCCTGCAGTGTGGAAGCAGGCCATTCAGCCCATCAGGTCCAGAGCAACCCATCAGACCTACCTCCCATGCTGCATTTCCCATGGCTAATTCACTTAACCTTTGGACTGTGGGAGGAAACCAGAGCACTCGAAGGAAATTCACACAGACACGCGAAGAATGTGAAAACTCCACACAGACAAAGTCACGTGAAGGTGGAATTGAACCCAGGTCCTTGGCACTGTAGGGCAGCAGTACTAACCACTGAGCCACCATACCACCCAGTTGGTGGGAGAGTAAATGTCATTCTGAAACATTCACTCCTTCCACTACTACAATCGGTGACTCCGGAAGCTCCATCAAGTCTCCTTGGATAATGCCTTCCAAAACTACAACACGGTGAATAACAAATTCAGAAGATGCATGAGAGCTCCAAACCTCCAGCTCCCCTCCAAGACATACAGTCTTCTGACTTGGAAGCATATTGCCAACCTTTCACCTGTGCTAGGTTCACATCTCAACCTAACCTCACTATGGGTATTTCTACAGCACGTGGACTGAATTGTTTCATAACAGCTACGAGGTGTTGTTGAGCTCACGTTTGGATTACTGTGCAGTTCTGGTCAACCTGCTGTAGGAAGGATATGATTCTATAGGTATGTCAGGAATAAAAGAATGACTAGAGTAAGATTAGGGCCAATCAAGGACAGTAGTGGGACATTGTGCATGGAGTATGAGAAGATAGGGGAAGCGCTGAATGAATATTTTTCACTGGCATTCACATTGAAAAAAAGACAATGTTGATGAGGAAACACTGAACTACAGGGTATTACATGAGACGGGATTGAAGTTTTCAAGGAGGAGGTGCTAGCAATTATGGAAAGTGTGAAAATAGATACGTCCCTTGGGCTGGATGGGATTTATCCTAGGATTCTTTGGAAAGCCAGGGAGGAGATTGCAGAGCCTTTGGTTTTGATCTTTATGGCATCATTGTCTACAGGAATAGTGCCAGAAGACTGGAGGATAGCAAATGTTGTTCCCTTGTTCAAAAAGGGGAGTAGAGACAGCTATGGTAATTATAGACCAGTGAGTCTTACTTCTGTTGTGGGTAAAGTGTTGGAACGGGCTATAAGAGACAGGATTTATAATCATCTAGAAAGGAGTAAGTTCATGAGGGATAGTCAACACGGTTTTTTGAAGGGTAGGTCTTGCCTCACAATACTTATTGAGTTGTTTGAGATGGTGACCAAACAGGTGGATGAGGATAAAGAAGTTGATGTGGTGTATATGGATTTCAGTAGGGTGTTTGATAAGGTTCCCCATGGTAAGCTATTGCTGAAAGTAAGGAAGCATGGGATTGAGGGGGAACTTAGCAATTTGGATCAGAAATTGGCTAGCTGAAATAAGATAGAGGGTGGTGGTGGATGGGAAATGTTCATCCTGGAATTCAGTTACTAGTGGTACACTGCAAGGATCTGTTTTAGGGCCACTGCTGTTTGTCATTTTTATAAATCAGCTGGATGAGGGCGTAGAAGGATGGGTTAGTAAAATTTGCAGATGACACATAGGTCAGTGGAGTTGTGGATAATGCCGAAGGATGTTGTAGGTGACAGAGGGACATGGATAAGCTGCAGAGCTCAGCTGAGAGGTGGAAAATAGAGTTTAATGCAGAAAGGTGTGAGGTAATTCACTTTGAAAGGAGCAACAGGAATACACTGAGTACTGGGCTAATGGTAAGATTCTTGGTAGTGTAGCTGAGCAGCGAGATCTCAGTGTCATGTATATAGATCCTTGAAAGTTGCCACCCAGATTGATAGGGTTGTTAAGAAGGCTTACGGTGTGGTAGCCTTTCTTAGTAGAGAGATTGAATTTCGGAGCCATGAAGTCAAGTTGCAGCTGTGCAAAACTCTGGTGTGGCCGCACTTGGAGAATTGCGTACAGTTTTGGTCACCACATTATAGGAAGAAAGAAAGCAGAGGAGATTTACTAGGATGTTGCCTGGTATGAGGGAAGGACTTATGAGGAAAGGCTGAGGGACTTGAGATTGTTTTCGTTAGAGAGAAGAAGGTTGAGAGGTGACTTAATTGAGACATATAAGATAATCAGAGGTTTAGATATGGTGGAGAGACTGTTTCCTTGGAGAGTGATGGTTAACATGAGGGGACTTAGCTTTAGATTGAGGGGTGATAGATATAGGTCAGATGGCAGAGGTAGTTTCTTTATTCAGAGAGTAGTAGGGGTATGGAACGCACTGCTTGCAACAGTAGTAGAATAGCCAACATTAATGGCATTGAAATGGTCATTGGATAAACATACGGATGAAAATGAAATAGTGTAAGTTAGATGGGCTTCAGATTGGTTCCACAGGTTAGCATAACATTGAGGGCCGAAGGGTCTGTACTGCACGGTAATGTTCTATGTTCTCAATAGGAAAGGGTGCGGAAAATATTTGCCAGGATGTTACTGGGTCTGGAAGGTTTGAGTTTTGTGGAGAGGCTGGATCCTTTTTCAATGGAGCGTAGCAGCTTGAGAGGGTGACCTTATAGAGGTTTATAAAATCATGAGAGGCACAGATAATGAATGAATGAGTCAATGATTTTTATTATCATGTGCATTTTACTGTGAGAAAAACAGTATAATTCAATGAAAAGCTCTTCTGCTGTCGTCACGATCTGGCACCATTTTGAATAGTTTCAGAGTAAGAAAGCAAATAGAAAGATATGCTACTTAAAAAGTAGCATCAATCCTGAGCCAGCTCATCTTCAACAACACCTTCCCTGTCAGATAAGGTGAATAGCAAAGGTCTTTTCCCTCGGGTTGGGGAGTTCAAAACTAAAGGGCATAATTTTAAGGTGAGAAGAGAAAGATTTAAAAGGGACCTGAGTGGCAACTTTTTCATGCAGAGGGTGATTCATATATAGAATGAGGTGCCAGAGGAAGTTGTAGATGCAGATTCAGTTCCAACATTTGAAAGACATTTGAACAGGTACATGAATAGGAAAGGTTTAGAGGGATATGGGCTGAACATAGGCAAATGGGGCTACATGGTCAGCATGGATGTGTTAGACTGAAGGGTTTGTTTCCATGCTGTATGAGAAAGTGAGGGCTGCAGATGCTGGAGATCAGAGCTGAAAATGTGTTGCTGGAAAAGCACAGCAGGTCAGGCAGCATCCAAGGAGCAGGAGAATCGACGTTTCGGGCATGAGCCCTTCTACAGCTCCATGCTGTAGACCGACTCTACCACTTTCTCAAGATCAGGTAGGCATGAGCAATGAGTTCTGGTCTGGCCAGTGACAAATAAATAAAAATCTCTGTGTTTTCTTTCAAACGTCTTTTTCATGTTTTTCAAAAGTACACTTCTGTTAAACTGAGGTAATGTATAAATGTCACAATAAGGATCAAAGACAATTCAGTAAATCCCATGGTAAAGACATAATCTTCAAAATACCAACAATGATAGAGATTATGAATAATGGCAGTAATGTCTAAATCAAAATGTATCAATAATTCTGATAAATTCTGAGAGGAAGAACATTCATGGAATAAATTATGCAGCTTTGATGTTTTCAGAACAAGATTTTACATACTGCTTTTTCAACATCTACAATAAGATGTTTAAATTGGAGAACTTTATGCAATATGAACAAGAATGGACTTTTACTCCTCTTATGAGTCAACAAAAGTCCAACAAATCAAAATAACCTAATTTTCTTCTTTTTTTCAATGTGTTGTTGTGCTCAGACTGTGTCTTTTAAATATATTTATTTTCTCCCCATCATTTATTTCTCAATAGCTGGGCTCAATTGTAGAGAATATAAAATAAAAATACAAATTGTTCTCATGCACACAACTCAAGTTCATTTTTATCAGTGTTACATAAACACCATTCATTGTACATCACTTCATGGTTACTGTGTTAATAGGAAGGCTGGCTTTAGAACACACAATTTGCTCAGGCATAGATTGATTCCCAGTAGATCTTGTTTTGTTTGCTTAACGAGAATGATTGGAAAAAAAGGGATGTTTATCTTGCCATCAAAGTCCCAGAGGCTTACCTTGTATCAACTGATTCCATTTCTACCACATCAGCTAGTGAACACACCCAAGGTGCAGATTTCAGGTACGTTCCCTTCCCCTTTTCTGCCACGTACTACCCAGACCAGGAGTCAAAAACTTGCCACTTTGGAGCCAAGTGTGATTCATTAAAAATTGATATGTCAGCTCTCGACCTTGACCACTCAGAAATTATAATGGATTTCTCATTACTAATATTTAGAAAATAGTTTCCTCATTTGCAAAGAATATCAGATATTGAAAAAAAGTCTTCTTGGCAATGAGTACTTTGACAGATAACAGCTCAAACTTGGGAAATGGTTAATCATAAATTATGAAATTCTATTGAAACTATGCTTGGATCACAATTCATAACAAGCCAACCAAAACAGTATCATGCATCATCATATTAATGGCTTATATATTGTCTGCTAGTTGATCACCTGAGTCTCTCATATACATCAATAAAACAATAACTGAGACCCTTATTTAGTCTGATTTGCTACAAAAAATTATATGGAAGTTTGTGATATTCGTCAGTGTGGATTATGAAGGTCAATGTTTTTAAGGAAAACTGCTCAACACTTGAATTTAAGTTGAAAATTTGACACGAATGGAGGGGTTGAAGTGATTCAAAATCAGTAGCCAGCCATTTATGAATATGGATTCAGCTCTAGACTTCTGTGTTGCTTGTGGTGAACATGTGATGTTCATGATAATAGACAGATTGCCCTTCTCTGGAAGCAGGTGAATCTACATCAGTGAATAGGGTGTTGCATAAAGATCCAGAGTGTGTTGGTTTTAGTTTTTATTACCATTTGTGTAACAGCATTGTGACACTTGAGAGATTGCATTTTTTGCCCAAGTTTTAAAAACTGTTCTTTTTGTTACTAAGATTGGTGACTACCTGCTCTTCTCCCTGCATCAGTAAGTACCTGTTTCCATTTCCCAGATCTTGGCCTATCTTCAGTTTGCTTTGCAAATGGTTTATAAAAATAAGCTCAATTATAATCTATCTCCGAACTTCATAATCTTTCCTTTATTTTGCCCTTGAGGTGTAGACTTCATAAGTATTTGCCTCTCGAGATATCTGTGGGTCATTTTAAATGTTAACAACATGGAACGCCCATGCAGTTGCTCCCAGTCCACCATCAAAAGTTGCCTGCAAGCATGATAGAGCAGGGAGCTGATGTTGAACTTGTACAAGATAATTGGGTGGCAGGATGGCTCAGTGGTTAGCACTGTAGTTTCATAGCACCAGGGACCCGGGTTTGATTTCACTCTCAGGAGACTGTCTGTGTGGAGTTTATACGTTTTCTCTGGTGCTCTGGTTTCCTCCCGCAGTCCAAAGATGTTCAGGTTAGGTGGATTGGCCATGATCCGTTACCCATAGAGTCCAGGGATGTGTGGATTAGCTGTGGGAAATGCAGGATTTCAGGGATGGGGTGGGTCTGGGTGGGTTGTTCTTCAGAGGGTCAGTGTGGACTTGATGGGACGAATGGCTTGCTTCCACACTGTAGAGATTCCATGATTTGTTAATAGTTGGAGTATTATTGACAATGTGGATACCACGTTGCAGGAAGGATACATTGGAGAGAGTGAAGAAATGCTGCATATGTGTGGCTCCAGGAATGAGAAAGTTGCATTGTGAGGATAGATTGAAGAAGTTGAGACTCTTCTCCTTGGAGAGTCAAAGGCTGAGAGGAAATTTGATTGAGGATTTTAAAAATCAGGAGTGGCCCAGGTAGAGTAGATAAGGAAAAACTGTTTGCAAAAGAGAATAAGAATGAGAGGGCATGGCTTAAATGTGATATGCAAACGAAGCAAGGGTGATGTGAGAAAAAAGCTTGTTCACATCGCGAGTAGTTGGGGGTGGAATGCATTGCCTGGAAATTTGGTGGAGGCAGCCTTCAACTGTGGCATTCGAGAGGGGCAGTGGATAGTTATTTGGCTGGAAATGGTAATAGATTGTCACTAGGTAACTGTACCAGAGTAGACACGATTGGCAAAATGGCTTCTTTCATTGACATGGCGATTGTGAGGAACCCCATTTCAGAGTTGCCCCATGCTCTTGACGGCTTTACTGGATTTATATGAGGAGGTGGCAGACGTGGTAGATACAGGAATAACAGCGAAAGGCATTCTTCACAAGACAGGCAATTCACAACGGCCAAGATCCTGGGATCATTAGGAATTGACTAAAGTGGATTGGCAAATGATTGGCTGCTCGACAAGCAACAACAAGCTGGAATGCGTGGGCCTATACTTGGTTAGTAGCCAGTTACCATTGAAGTTCCACAGGGTTCATTATTGGACTGTTGCTGTTTTTAATTTTTAGGACATGTTTAGAGAAATGCATTCTGGACAAAGTGCCCTAAGTTGAAGCCGGCACAAAATTTAAGCTAGTGAATATTAATGCGCAGATTCAAAAGGTGCCTGGCAAACTGAACTTGTCATCAGAGAAATGACAAGTACAATAAAACGCAGGGAAATGTTCACTTGTGGAGGAAATATTGATGCGGATTATGGGCTAAATGAGGATGTACTTCAGATATTGGAACAGGAGAAAGCGAGAAAGAGAAAGAGAGGGTGTTTTAGTGGACAGATTATCAGCATAAAGCTCCCAAGCTTTTCAAAAGCAAGTGGAGATTCATTGCAGGGAGTGTATATAAATATATATATAATTCAGAGAGGTAATTTTAAACTTTAATTGGCTGTGAATAAGCAGCAGCCGCAGTACCCCTCTGTAGTTTTGACTTTCCTGTTTAAAAAGGTTATTCCCTGTTATTGAAAGGGATATACAAAAAGCTAAATGGTGATCCCTGTACTTCAGGCAATGAGGCATGAGCAATAATAATGTACCCTGGATTTCTTTTGCTCTTGAAAGGAGAAGACTAAGAGGCTGTGAAAGAACTATTAACAATTACAAAAGCTTTGAACAAATTGGAACCAAGTAAATTTCTCTGTCGTTGACAGAATCTAAGTTCAAAGTGTAATGTTTAGATTGGATCAGTAATAGAACACAATGGGAAATGCATTAGGATCTTTTTACTGGCAATTATAGGAAAAAGATTCCCAGCATGGTTGGAAGAATGAAAAAGCTCAATAGGTTTAAAAAAAATTGTACAAAATGTGTGGAAGGAAAGACTGGTTACGTAAATGAAGTTACTTCAATATTCATTAACCGTTCTTCCTGAATGTGAACTGAAATCAGGAAAAGGCAGTCCACGGTGTGAACCTTCCTGCAGGAAGGATGGCTGCTGCTGAATTCTGGCCATTCATGTCATGGTGAATATCTCACCTCCTGACAGCTCCGAGCCCATCCACAAGGCCCAAGGCAGGAATGTGATGGAGTACTTGCCTGGATGGGTGCAGCTCCAACAACACTCAGGAAGCTTGACACCATTCAGCATCCCATTAAATCCCATGGTCACAGCACCAACTTTAAAATCATTTTGTGGCTATTCACCTGGGACAGCAACATCCAAACACGTGACTTCTGTCATTTACAAGGACAAGGGCAGGAGACACGTCACCATCCACAAGTTGTCCTACCTGTTACACACACCTTCGTGACTTGGAAATATATCACTGTTCTCTCACTGTCACTGGGTCCATATCCTGGAACTTTGTCCCCAACAGCACTGTGGGTGTCCTACACCATATGTACAATGGGAAGTTAAGAAGCCAGATTACCATCACCATCTCAACTGAAGACTGCAGCATTGAGAAGTTGCAGAGTATTCATGACAATGATTTCTCAATTTCCATCTTTCACTGCACACTGTAGATGCTGGAAGCTGCGATCAAAATTATCTTGTGTTAACAACCTTATGATTGTTACTACACTGTGCTCCAGGCCATGGTATTCTCGTGATGCAGGCTGGGAAATAAATATCTCCCAGAATGCTGGGGAGAACACCACTCCTCCTCTTCAAAATAGTACTGTGGGTTTTCTCTGGTCAACTGATAGGCAAAATGAAGCTAGAAAAAAAAAATAAAACAAAGAAACATCAAAGTTGGAAATCAACAACAAAAACAGAAATCACTAGAGAAACTCAGCAGGTCTGGCAGCATCAGTAGAGAGAAAACAGAGTTAATGTTTCAAGTCCAGTGACCCTTCTTCAGGAAGGATCTTTCTGTTACACCAATGTTTAGGTTTTGCACCATTTGACCGTCTTCAATCCTCTCCTCACCTTCTTGTCCCATTTCGAGTAAGATGCTCATGCTGATCTTCTAAGATAATTATCATTCTGGTCATTATCACTTGGTCCTTGGCAGTAGTTTGCTATGTGCAAATTGGTTGCCCATTCCCTATAGTAATTGGTGCCTACAAATGTATTTGATGGAATCATCAAATCCCTACAGTGTAGTTAGAGGGCATTCAGTCCATAAAGTCTGCACCAACTCTCCAAACAACATTCCACCCATTCCTGTAATCCTACATTAACCATGGCTAATCCACCTAACCTGCACATCCTTGGACAATATAGGGCAGTTTAGCATGGCCAATACACCTAGCCTGCACATCCCTGGGTAATATAGGGCAGTTTAGCATGGCCAATCCACTTAGCCTGCACATCCTTGGCCAATATAAAGCAATTTAGTATGGCCAATAAACCTAGCCTGCCTTGGCCAATATAGAGCATTTTAACGGCGGTGCTCGGACCCGACGTAGTGCACCAGTTGGAGGACGCTCAGGTGTGCGGTGGGATCCCGTCCGCGCTCACCCCAGCCCGGACGGAATTTCACATTGGCCCCAAGGTCCCGTACTTCCCGCGGGAGCCTGTGCCCCACAACCTGAGCCGCCTCCAAAATTTTAACTTTGTTTTGTTTAGGGAAATAAAAAGAAGAACCCTGTACAGACTGCTGCTGCACACCGTCCACCTCTTCTCCCTCATCCACCGTCCGCACATGCCTTGGCGTGCCCATTTGCCACCGGGCGGTGGGGATCCCCAGAGGAGGGCTCTCTACGCGGGAGTCCTCCCCCTTTCTCTCGGGGATCTGGGGTGGAGGGTGCTGCACGCAGCAGTCCCCTGCAATCGCAGATTGCGGTGGTTCACGGACTCCCAGCCCAACTGCTTGTTCTGTGGCGCTGTGGAGTCCGTGGACCATGTATATATTGGGTGTGGGCGTTTGCACTCCCTTTTTGATTTCCTTAAAAACCTTCTCCTCTGTTTCTGGCTGCACTTCAGTCCCACGCTCCTGATCTTTGGGCACCCGGTACGGAGGAAGGAGGGCAGGTCTGAAGACCTCCTCGTGGGTCTGCTCCTGGGCCTGGCCAAACTGGCCATCAACAGGTCGAGGCAGCGGGCCGTGGAGGGGGTCGTTAGGGCCGACTGCCTGCCCCTCTTCCGCGGTTATGTTAGAGCCCGGGTGTCCTTGGAGAAGGAGCACGCAGTGTCGACCAACACCCTGGAGTTGTTCAGGGAGAGGTGGGCGCCGCAGGGAGTGGAGTGCATTATTTCTCCCTCCAACTCTATTTTGATTTAGTCCCTACCCTCCCCTTCACTGTTTTGATCATACAGCACTGCCCTTTGATGTGAAGGGCAGTGTTTGTCACTGGCCACCCGGGTATTTTCCTATCTTCCTGGTGGTGGAATTTGAATAAAGATTCGTGCACTTTGTGTCTTTCACTGTGTCTTACACCTGCACACACACACCATGGGTGGTGGGGAAAAAAATAATAAAAAAGAAATAAATAAGAGATTCAGAAAAAGGAAAAAAAAAATATATAGAGCATTTTAACATGGCCATCCACTTAGCCTGCACATCTTGGACAGTGTAGGGCAGTTTAGCATGGACAATCCACTTAACCTGCACTTCTTTGACCTATTGGATGCAAAGCTGTTTGAGGTTCTGCAGGTCTTGAGTTCACGACAGACATTTATATGAATACAAATCTTGCATTTCCTTTCTTCAGATTCCTGTCAAAGTGTTGTTAATACTTAGACTCTATTTGTTGACAGGTGACATGCTTGAACAAGGCAGGGACAAGCTGAAGCTGACTTGGGTGGGATACAGCATAAAGAATCTGCCTTTCTCACCATGAGCATGCAGTTGGAGTGAGGAGAAAGTGAAGACTGCAGTTGGTGATCAGAGTCGAGAGAGTGGTGCTGGAAAAGCACAGCCGGGCAGGCAGCATCCGAGGAGCAGGAAAATCAACATTTTGGACATAAGCTCTTCACCAGGAATGCCTGACGAAGGGCTTATGGCCGAAACATCGATTCTCCTGCTCCTCAGATGCTGCCTGACCGGCTGTGCTCTTCGAGCACCACACTCTTTGACTATATATTTGGAGCTGAAGAACAGTTTATGCTGTATGTTTAGAAATGGACCACCTGAAGATGGTCTGTTATTTCTTTGCTGTTTTCTGTGAGGGCCACTAGAATTTTATACTATTTATCATGCAAAGAATGGATGGAGTACAGTTCTTCCATTATTACAAGGCTTACATTCAATCAAGGGATGTAGATAATGTCAAATCACAAATGTGAGTTGAGAATTTTACAAATATAACTAACTTCAAAATCAAATCAGTTAATCTTTTTCTATTCATTCATGGGATGTAGGCATTACCTGTCCCTAATGTCCTTGAGAAGATGGTGGTGACGTGCCTTCTTAAATCGCTGCAGCCTACATTCTGAAAATTGACCCACATTGCCAATAGGGAGGGAATTCCAGGATTTTGACCCAGTGACAGTGAAGAAAGGCAATAGATGTCTAAGTCAGGATAGTGAGTGGCTTGGAGGGGAACTTGAAGGTGATAGTGTTCCCATGTATCTACTGCTTTCGCCCTTCTAGGTGGAAGTGGTCGTGGGTTTAGAAGGTGCTGTCTGAGAATCTTCTGCAGTGTACCTTGCAGATAGTACACACTGCTGCTACTGAGTCTCAGTGGAGAAGGGAATGGATGTTTGTAGATGTAGTGCCAGTCCTGAATGCTGGAAAGCTTTTTTAATGTTGTGGAGCTTCACCCATCCAGGCAAAGAGGAATATTCCATCGCGCTCCGGACTTGTGCCTTGACGATGGTGGAAAGGATTTGGGAATCAGGTAGTCACTTATTCACTGCAATGTTCCTCACCTCTGACTTGCACTTGCAGCCACTATGTTTATACAGTGGGTCCAGTTGAGATTCTGGTCAATGGTAATTCCCCAGGTTGTGAGGAATAAAAACAGGAATTACCGGAAAACTCAACAGACCTGGCAGCATCTGTGGAGAGAAAGCAGAGTTAATTTCTTGGGGGCAGTCCTTCTTCAAAACTAACTGTTGCTAGGAAGAGGTTACCGTATATGCTGAAGATGGGGTTGGGGGAGGCAGTTAGGGAGGAGATTGATGGAGATGAAGCCCAATTGGGTAGACAAAGGAATCGATAAACATCACTCTGGGAGAATCAATGGCTGCTGGTGGGGATTATTAGGGGACTTTCTCTCCACAGATGCTGCCAGATCTGCTGAGCTTTTCCAAAAATTTCTGTTTTGCTTCTGGTTTCCAGCATTGGCAGTTTTTTTTGTTAGATAATGAACATGACTTTCATTTATATTGTATCAAATGTGATCTCAAGTTGCCCCAAACCATTTCACAGTCAGTGGAGTACTTTTGAAGTGTAGTCAGTCCTGTAGAGTAGGCAACTTAAGGGAGGCCTAGTGGTATTATCGCTAAACTATTAAACCATAACTCAGCTAACATTCTACGGAGATTGGTTTGAATCCTACCATAGCAGATGGCACTACCATAACAGATGGTAGGAAAGTAGATGGCCTAATGGTATTATTGCTGGACTGTTAATCCAAAGATCCACATAACACTCCAGGGACGTGAGTGTGGATCCTGCTGCAGCAGAAGGTAGAATTTGAATTCTGTCTCATGGTGACCAGAAATCCATTCCTGGGGAGAAACCTACCTCAATCACTGAAGGACTAGTACCCTTTAGGGACGGAAATCTGCCATCCTTACCTGGTCTGGCCTACATGTGACTCTAGACCCACAGCAATGTGGTTGACTCTTAACTACCCTCTGAGCAATTAGGGGCAGGGAGTAACTGCTGGACTAGCCAGAGATGCCCTCCTCCATTGAGTGATTACAAGGAAATGTCAGCGAGTTTCCACAAACAGCCCTGACTTAAGCATGTCATTAGATGTTTTTAAAGGGATAAATGGTGGCCATGACATAGAGGGAGTTTCCTTTTTCTTCTTTGTATAGAGTTCTGGGAGATTTTCTTGTGGCATAGTGGCTCAGTGGTTGGCACTGCTGTCTCACTGTGCCAGGGACACAGGTTCAATTCCAGCCTTGGGTGACTGTCCACGTGGAGTTTGCATGTTCTCCCCATTTCTGCATGGGTTTCCTCCCACAGTTCAAAGATGAGCATGGTAGGTAGATTAGCCATGCTAAATTGTCCAGGGATGTCTAGGTTAGGTGCATTAGTCAGGGAAAATGTAGAGTAATAAGGTAGGGGAATAGGGATTGACTTACTCTTCAGAAGATCAGTGTGGACTTGTTGGGCCAAATGGCCTATTTTCACACAGTAGGGTTTCTGAACTTTTTCACCTGAGAGAGCAGATTGGTGCTTTGTTCAATATTCCATCTGAAGGGTGGCATTTCAGGAATCGTAACACTCTCCCAGTATTGTCCTGTAACTTGGTGCTCGGGTCTCTGACATAGATCTTGAACCCATGGCCTTATTTCTTGGAAGCCTTACTACTGTACAATGGCCACACCCAAACATGCAATCCTACACTGGATCACTGAATGTAAAAACGCAAAGCACACAAAATGAACCTTTCCCTACAAATACACTATAAATGTGTCTGATAGACACAAGAGTAATACAATTTTTGTTTTATGCGATCACTCATTGCTCCCCCTTCTTGACAGTGTCTGCATAGATATCATTTGCGTGCTAATCAATTATTTTGAAATGCAGCCTATTTCCTCTAATTAACAAAAAAGCACAATGATCAGCAATGAGCATGCAGCTTAATGCAGAGGAGGTGCTGTCTTTCAAATCAGACAGGAAACTGAGGCCAAGACTACATGTTTTGATGAATAATGATGGAAGGCACAACTTGCAATAAAGAAGATAGACATTACTAAAAGAAAGAAAAATAGTGCATTCATGCACCATCTTTCAGAATCTCACCATGTCCCAAAGCAACAGCCAATGAAACTATGTTGATAGACTCCTGATTGTTCGAGTACATCTAAACTGTAAGTGATTTTATTATCTTTTGTAGGTCTTCTCATGATGGAAGCCTTTGGTGTAGGATTGGCATCGGCATCCAATGGAACTGGTACTTCATGTTGTTGTTGTTCGTCCTTTGGGGAACTTCTCCAATCAGGTGTTGTTTTGTTGGAAATTGAGGCAGTTGATTCCCACACATCGAAGTGATAATGATCAGGCAATTTGTTTTTTGCAATGTTGCTTGAGGAATAAAGGTTGCCTGGAAGGACCGAGAATAACTCCCTTGCTCTTCAGAATAGTGCAATGGGATTGTTTGCATCCTCGGAGAGCGTGGAGGGTATCAGATTAACACCTCATCCAAAAGGTTCCTGAAGTCATGACCAACAGCGCCACTAAAACAGATTGACTGGTTGTCTACTTAATTATTATTTGTGGTGATTTTCTTAATATGTAGGTTTCCTCCGGGTGCTCCGGTTTCCTCCCACAGTCCAAAGACACGCAGGTTAGGTGGATTAGCCATGCTAAATTGTACCATAGTGTCCGGGGATATGTTGGCTAGGTGGGTTAGCCATGGGAAATGTAGGGTTACAGTGATAGGATGGATTTGGGTGGGATTCTGTTTGGGAGGGGGGTAAGTGTGAATCCAATGGGCTGAGTGGCCTTCTTCCACACTGTAGGGTTTCTATGATTCTATGATTGTTGATGGCTTACAAAACAACAATGGCTACATTTCAAAAAGCAATTAATTGGCTTTGAAGCATTTTGGGTCATGTTGAGAATACGAAAGGTGCTACATAAATGCACTTTTCTCTACTGTCTAAAGGCATAAGTTGGGTTGCGTGGAGCAGAAGGTAACTTTATATATTTGGTCTAAAGACAGCGGAAGAATTTAAAACAATGGGGAAGTGCAAATGTGAAGACCATCATATTAAATAATTGACTAGCTTTTTACAATGTTAAATTATAAATGTTTTAAATTGTGAATTCAGTACTTTCAGAAGAGAAACACTCAATTGTAATCTGAGCTCAGCTTTAAGTTTTGAATGCCATTGCACTACACTGAATGAAAGTGAGTGTTCCTCTGAGTGAGACAGATGAACAGCTCTGTGCACTTCCTCCAATGCAGATGTGCAAGGTGACTTTTACTTTGAGGCTGAAGAGTTGTTTTATGACTCCAGTTGCCACGTAATATAGCTCGAGGCAGTACTGCTGGTTTCATGCCAGGGCATGTTCTTTGGTCTCTGATGCCAATCACAGGGGTGCACCTGTTTCTGACAGAGGGCAGGACACGTCTAATATCTATTACACATCCACTAAATGTTAAAACAGCACCAGAGTGTGAGGTGGATGCACTTCTATGGCAATGCATTTGAAACAAAAAAGAAAATTTTTGAGATGTGCAGTCAGAAGTTGAAAGCTAAACAAGACAGTCATTATGAAATATTTATTACCTTTTGGCAGCCCTGGTTATCTCTTTGTGGAATGTTGCACTCTGTTTACATGATGTTAAGGTTTATTCAGGGCATTAACTTGCATCTATCAGGCTGGGGGATTACTTCAGTTGTGCTTTCACGTTAGGTGTTGTGTGAAATAAATCTGATCCCCAAAGTCTTTAAAAGGATGTTTTAAGTACATTCTTTGGAATACCTGGTTCATCCAAATAGTAATAATCTTTTTCTCTATTCGGTGCTCGAAAATGATAAGCCATTGGCAAGAGTTGCGATACCTGACAGGGAGATTCGAGTTAAGATTAGAGTGGTTCTGGAAAAGCACAGCAGGTAAGGCAGCATCCGAGGAGCAGGAAAATCGACATTTCGGGGAGGAGCCCTTCATCAGGAATGATGAAGCTCATTACTGATGAAGGGCTTTTGCCCGAAACATCGATTTTCCGGTTCCTCAGATACTGCCTGACCTGCTGTGCTTTTCCAGCACCACTCTAATCTTGATTCTGATCTTCAGCATCTGCAGTCCTCACTTTCACCATACCTGACAGGAAGCCAATTAAAACCCTCCAATTGTTAATAGTCAAAAGGAAAGGCTGAAGGTGAAAGGTCGAGGGGTAGATGTAGGATTTTGGCGGAACGGGGAGTGTGTGGGAAGAACGACTGAGCTGAAAGGTGAAAATTTCAGACCAAAGAAAAGGCTCAAATGCAAACTGAGTAGCACAGTGACTCAGTGATTAACACTGCCACCACACAGCACCAGGGACCCAGGTTCAATTCCACCATTGGGTGACTGCTTATGTGGAGTTTGCATGTTCTCCCCATGTCTCTGTGGGTTTGCACTGGTTTCTTCCCACAGCACAAAGATGTGCAGGTTAGGTAGATTGACCATAGGCAATTGTCCCACAGCGTCCGGGGATGTGCAGGCTAGATGGGTTAGCCATGAGAAATCCAGGGATAGGCTATGGGTGGTATGGTGTTCACAGGGCTGGTGTGAACTCAATGGGCCAAATGGCCTGCTTTTACACTGTGAGGATTCTGTTCAAATAAAAGGCTTTCATTTACTTGCCTTACTACACGTCATGGGGATCGGGAGTGTGGTGCTGGAAAAGCACAGCAGGTCAGGCAGCATCCAAGGAGCAGGAGATTCGACGTTTCGGGCATAAACCCTTCATCAGGCCACGTCATGGGGCAAGCCGAGTACGTGGGATTAACAAATTCTGGACGGTCTCTGGAACGAGGGTTATTGCAACCTGGGACTGGCAGTAAGCCTGACATTGCCCTTATCCTGAAGCCCAGAACCAGTGTCATCCTCTTAAAAAGACAGTTATCCAATTAATTTGCAGCATTCAATTGACATCATGAGGCTGCACTGTCTGGAAGATCCAGTTGAAGATGGAAGCTTTTTGGAAGAAGTATTAAGACCATAAGACATGAGAGCAGAAGGAATTCATTCAGCCCATTAATTCCCCTCTGCCATTCAATGAGATCATGGCTGATCTGTTACTCCTCAACTCCATGTTCCTGTCTTTTCCCTATAAGCCTCGATTCCCCTTCCTGATTAAAGGGCTGTTTAGCTCAGCCTTGAATATATTTAATAAACCAGCCTCAGGAACCCCCTGTGCTAAATAATTCCAGAGATGTACGACTCCCTGAATTCCTTGTCATCTCTGTTTTAAATGTGTAACTTTATTCGGAGATTATTTCCTCTGCTCTTAGACTCTTACAGGAGGGGAAACAAATTTCCACACGTACCCTGTCAAATCCTCTAAGAATCTCTTACATTTCAATAAGAATCTCTTCTATATTCCAATGAGGACAGGCACAATCTACTCAGAAGACAATTCCTCCATACCTCATTATCAGCCTTTTGCTTGACTGTCCCCGTTGCCAATATATCTCTGTATAAATAAGGGGCACAAAACTGCTCACAGCATTCCAACTGTGGTCCAACTTGTAATTAAAATAGTTTTCATAACATGCCCTTGCCTTTCTACTCCATTCCCTTAGAAATAAAGGCTAACATTCCACTTGCCTTTCCCTTTCAGAGTTTCTGTTTGTGTAGCAGAACCGTTGGAAGTGTCTATCTTAGCATTGTTGCCTCGTTGGTGGACAACTCTGAAACCAGGACACAAAGACTCATTGATCTCTGTAACTCGAAAGATATGCACATGAATAATATCATGGCTTTCCTCTAAAATATGGGAGTACTTATTCTTGGAGATCCCCCCCCAAAGTCAATGAGGAATTATGGGAGCACACCATTATGTTGCCAGTCATTCAGGATATCCCGACCCTCAGACTCTTTGCCAGTCATTCTTTCCATGCCCATTAACTAAAAATGACCTGCAGCAGATTTCTTCATCAACAATGTTCCCCACTTACCATCGCTTTCAAAGGTCATGTAACGAAAAGTGGTAGTAATCCTTGGAATTAACAGTAAAGGCTTCCAGTCATTTTAACATAACTCCATCGTCCCCTCACCATACCTCCATACCACTCTCATTGAACTGCTCAGTGGATGCAGGCGTTTTTCCACCTGACCCCTAGTAAAAGGCTTGAAACCATTGTGTTGTGGGATGCCTGTTCCTGTGTTTACTTCATCACTCTCTGCCTCATGCTGGTGGGTTCAGCCTTGTCTATGGAAAAAAAAACACACCAGGAGCCATGTGATTATGTAACTAGTAATGGAGAGACTTGGCCTGACAATTCAGAGAAATTCATTCAAACCTCACTATGGAGGCTTGTGAAATATAATTAAAGACCTAGCCTTAATAGCCATCTGTGGTAAAGAATTCCATAGATTTACGACCCTCTGAGAGAAGAAATTCCTCCCCATCTCTGTCTTAAATGTGTAACTTCATTCTGAGATTATGTCCCTAGTCTTAGACTTTCTCACAAGGGGGACCAACCTTTCCACACCAATCCTGTCAAGTCCTCTAAGAATCTAATAGTTTTCAATGAGGTCACCTCTCATTGTTCTAAATGCTAATGAGTAAAGGCCTAATCCACGCGACTTCTCCTCATAAGATAGTCCCTTTGCACCTCATATTTGGTGAATAAATCAAAACTGGTAGTCTCAGTAATGGTGACTATAACATGATTGACAAAAAAAAACTACCTGGCTCACTGACGTCCTTCAGAAAAAGAAAGCTGTCTGCCTTAAGGGGTGGCATAGTGGCTCAATGACTCAGGGGTTAGCACTGCTGCCTCACAGCACCAGGGATCCAGGTTCACTTCCAGCCTTGGGCAACTGCCTGGGTGGAGTTTGTACATTCTCCCCATATCTGAGTGGATTTCCTCCAGGTGTTTCAGTTTCCTCCCAAAGATGTGCAGGGTGGGTGAATTGGCCATGCTGAATTGCCCATAGCGTTAGGTGCATTAGTCAGGGGCAAATATAGGGTAGGGGAATGGGTCTGGGTGGATTACTCTTCGGAGAGTTGGTGTGGACTTGTTGGGCCAAAGTTTCTATACTGTAGGGAATCTAATCTTAACTGGTCTGGCTTATATACGTGGGTCCAGATCTGTAACAATACAGTCGATTCTTAATTGTCCCTGAATTCATCCAGCAAGAGCAATAAGGGATGGGCAAATAATGCTGGCTTGACATTCTATGAATGAATGATTTTAAGAAAGCCAACCATCTAAGGTCAATTAGGAAAAGGCAAAATATTGGCTGTGGACATTCCATGAATAAATGCAGCCCAATTCAGAAACTGGCTTGGCTTGAGACGAGACAGACGGAAATCCTTTGTCAAAAAGTACGGTGCTGGAAAAGCACAGCAGGTCAGGCAGCATCCGAGGAACAGTAGAATTGACGTTTTGGGCATAAGCCCTTCATCAGGAATGTCCTTATGAAGGGCTTATGCCAGAAATGTCAATTTTCCTGCTCCTCGGATACTGCCTGACCTGCTGTGCTTTTCAAGCACCACACTGCTTGACTCTGATCTTCAGCATCTGCAGTCCTCACTTTCTCCTAGACAGGGAGAATTCAACTCCAGTGTGAGGCTTTTGAAGGCTTTTACCACTCACCCACAAAGACTAAGGCATGGACACTTTTTGGGACAGTTTTTACTCTGTTCTGAGCTGCCTTACAATGATTGTTACATGAACCGTAGGTGGTTGAGGTCCATTAATATATGAATAAGTAAGAAAGCTGTATCATAGCCAGCAAAGAACCAGAGATGAAAACAAATTGGAATAAAAGAGGAACTGGCTTAATATTCATACAAATGGTAGCAGCCTCATTTCGTTCTGTTAAATGGCCATCTAGCTAAATTTTAGAGAGCAAAGGACAATGAAGTAATACAGAGAAAGATCAAGAAAAGAAAGATGAGCTTAGAAAAAGGAGGCCATCTAGATCGGAGCGTGAAATCTGCAGTAACCACACAATAGATACAGTTTGTTAATTTTAATGGTGATTCTGATCTTGACATGAGTGGGCACCTCACATTTGAATTAGAGATCTAAGCACCCTTCCTACTTCTCTGATGTTGACAGCTCTGCTCAAATAACATCATTCTCAACACCAGCCTCTCCACATTCAGAATTAAATTGTACATAAAGTTCATTTAAATAAAGAATCAAGATTCATGTATTAGCAGCTGTGTGTGAGGTAGCTAAGCAGCATTTAAAAAGGGTCAAATTGGCCAAATCCTACTGTAATTTGTTAACAGCTTCTCGAAAATACTTTTTAAATTGATTACCTGATGTTGAAGAGCAGATATTAAAATTGATCATGGGACAGAGTGGCACAGTGGCTCAGTGGTTAGCACTGCTGCCTCACAGCATCAGGGACCCAAGTTTGATTCCAGCCTCGGGCGACTGTCTGTGTGGAGTTGGCACATCCTCCCCGTGTCTGCGTGGGTTTCTTCCGGGTGCTCCGGTTTCCTCCCACAGTCCCAAGATGTGCAGGTTAGGTGAATTGGCCATGCTAAATTGCCCATAGTGTTATGTGCATTAGTCAGAGGGAAATGGGTCTGGGTGGGTTACTCTTCGGAGGGTCGGTGTGGACATGTTGGGCCGAAGGGCATGTTCCACACTGTAGGGAATCTAATATTCTGGAGCTTCTCTCTTCAATCCAGGAATCAAAATCCTTACAGTTTGGAAGCAGGCCGTTAAGCCATCAGAGCAGCGAAATCGACGTTTCGGGCAAGAGCCCTTCATCAGGAATAAGGGCTTTTGCCCAAAACATCGATTTCGCTGCTCCTTGGATGCTGCCTGAACTGCTGTGCTCTTCCAGCACCACTAATCCAGAATCTGGTTTCCAGCATCTGCAGTCATTGTTTTTACCTCGTTAAGCCATCAGACCCACCCTCTACTTTATCTCTGCAACTCCACATTTATCATGACTAAACCACCTAGCCTGCACATCCCTAGACACTATGGTGTGGCCAATCCACCTAACCTACACACCTTTGGTCTGTGAGAGGAAGCCAGAGCATCTGAAGGAAACCCACACAGACTCGGGGAGAATGTGCAAACTCCAGGCAGTCACCTGAGAGTGGAATTGAATCCAGGATCCTGGCACTGTGAAGCAGTAGTGCCAACTACTGAGCCATCCAATGATGGCATATGTCGTCGAAATAGATAGTGAACACTTATTTTCTAAATTTTATCTAGAATGATCACTATTTGAGAACGGATTGATCTTGATTATTCAGAGTTAACGTTTCGAGTCGAGTGACCCTTCCTCAGAACAGGTCCTCACCCAACCCGAAACGTTAACTCTGATTTCTCTCCACAGACACTGCTAGACCTGCTGAGCTTTTCCAGCAATTTCTATTTTTGTTTCTGATTTACAGCACCCGCAGTTCTTTTGATTTTTATTTTGACCTTGATTATTTTTTGCCTTTTTTAATTTGACAGACCACATCAGCACTGAACAGTGTTCTTTCTACTTGGGCTGATGAAGAAGAGGTCAGCTGATTGAGGGAAATGAAAAAATACCCTGTAAGATTTTTGCACTGAGCAGATATCTAGTACATTGTAATAGATAAATTAGATGGGATTTATTGAGCACAGAAGTGATAGTTCTTACCAAGAATTCATTAGCCTGCATCTCTTCTTTCATCTAATATCGAAATGTCAAGGAATCACTGCAATTCATAAACAGCAAAAGAAAGATAAAAAATACGAGCAATTTTGTATTGTCTTTTATATCCCCAGGAAATCCTTAAATACTTAGCAGTATATTAGTACTTCTGAAGTGTAGATGTCTTGTTAATGTTGAAAGTGTGCCAACCAGTTTGAGCAGAGCAAACTCTCTCAAATTGCAATGAGATAACAGTCAGATCTAAGTGATGCAGACTGAGGAAGAAATTGCTGAAAGATGATAATCACCAATGACTTTCAGTTCTGAAGCTGTCCTATTTTTCAGACTTTGTGAGCAACCCTTTTTTTTCTTTGCCATCCAATATCAAATTGTTGAAGTATTTATGCACTCTCTTATAATATTGATGGGCTGATGGACAAGCTGTAAGGCATGTGAACAATCACCAGTGTTATACTGTCTGGTTGCCCTATACTTGCAGCGAAGGATGGCTTCCCTTAAGGAGAGGTCTTCCATGTCAACGTGGAGTGAGGAATATTGGATCCTATTGAATGACAGAGCAGTCCTGATGAACGGAATGGCCTGGTCATGTTCCTATTTCTTATGATCTTACCTTGTGTATCTACATGGATACTCAAAATTCTAAACTGGAGACACAAAGCCCTCTTGCCAACTTGGGTAGACGTTGGATTCTGTAACTCATTGACTTTGAAGGCTCATTCAAAGGCATGCTCCATGAATCCAATTAATTTATTATTGGTTTTTATATCCCTATAACAGCAAAAGAGAGAGAAAAAATACAGTGATTGAAAGGGTTGGAGAGAGTACTGATTGCATATGTGTCATCACTCATCAAGGATTCAGCCAAACAACAATGAGTCATGGCATATAGATGAGAGAAAATATACGAGGATAGGCCTGAGTTGAAACGTAGTGATAGAACACAACAAACAGATTAATGAGAAGATGCTTGGAGATGTGGGTAAAAGGGAACAGAACTTGGAAGGAAAAGGTGAGAGACAATTTTTAAAACAAAATGGCTTGGTTCAGGAAATGAGAAGCTAAAGAGAGTGGGCGAAGAGAACTAAAATAAGGAATAAAGGATGACTAGAGAAATGATATGGTAGCAATGACATAAAGCAAAGCATACAGAGTAAAGGTGGGATTATTGGCCCATTGTGACTGGCTGGGCTCTATGCTAGAGTAATCAAAAGTAATTCTGCTTTTATCTCCCCTTGGCATTGTCTCTTCCACCAATTCAATGTCTGTCTAATTTTCCTTTACGACACAAAGGATTCTGTTCCAGTCATTCATTATGGACATGTATACCAAGCTCTTCAAATGAAGACAGTTCCCCTCTCCTCATCCATTCTGATGAATACTAATTACCCTCGATACATTAACTCTGTTTTCTCTCTGCACAGATGCTGCTAGACTGGTGAGTTTCTCCAGCACTTTCCAGGTTTGTTTCTCATCACCTCTCTGATGATGGAGACTATAAATTGGTGAAGCCCAGGCTGACAGTTTGGAGACTGGTTCTCCTGAAAACCATCCTAGAATCTGTGAGGAAGAAGAGAGGTTAAACTGTGCAAGCCACGGTGAAAGAAACACAGAAGTGTGTGTCCAGTCATTGGTTCCTGAGGAATTTTGAATGATTAGCCAATCTGTTTGTGTTGAGTGTGTGTCCTCACCTCTCCCTATCTCTGGAACCACCTTCAGCCTTGAACCCTCATTGATCTCTGAGCTTCTCCTCTTCTTGTGCGTCCATAAGTTTCTTTGATATACTTTGGAAAGCTGTGCCTTCAGCGACTTGGCCCCAAAGCTCTGCAATGCTCTTCCAAATCCTTTCCACCACTCTACTCCTTTCTCCATCGACGATTCTTTTTTTGACCCTCTCTGACATATCTTTACGCAACTCAATGCTGAACAAATTTAGTGAAGTCATCGAGTCATAGAGTCATACAGCACAGAAACAACTCACCTGTGCTGACCAGACATCCCAATCTGACCTCATCCTATTTACCAGCATTTGGTCCATATCCATCTAAACGCTTCATATTTACATATACATCCAGATGCCTTTTAAATGTTGTAATTATATCAGCATCCACCACTTACTCTGGCAAATCATCCCAGACACACACCACCCTCTGTGTGAAAAAGTTACCCCTCAAGTCCCTTTTAAATCTTTCCCCTCTCATCTTAAAGTTATGCCCTCCAGTTTTGGACTCCCCCACCACTACAAAAAAAGTCCTTGGTTATTCACCATGTCCATGCCCCTCATTGATTTTATAAACCTCCATAAGGTCATGCCTCAGTCTCCAACACTACAGGGGAGAAAAGCCCCAGCTTATTCAGCCTCTCCCCATAGCTCAAAGCTCCAATTACAGCAACACCCTTGTAAATCTTTTCTGCACCTTCTCAAGTTTAACAATGTCTTTCCTGTAGAAGAGCAGCCAGAATTATACACAGTATCCTAAAAGTAGCCTCAGCAATGTCCTCTACTTCCGCAACATGACATTCCAACTCCTGTACTCAATGTTCTGACCAACGAAGGCAAGGGTACCAAATGCCTTCTTCATTATTCTATCTACGTGTAACTCCACTTTCAAGGAGCTATGAGCCTGCACTCCAAGGTCTCTTTGTTCAGCAACCCTCCCCAGGCCTTTATTATTAAGTGCATAAGTCCTGCCCTGCTTTGCCTTTCCAAAATGCAGCAGCTCACATTTATGCAAATTAAACTCCATATGACACTCTTTGGCCCATTGACACGTTGCATTCATTTTATCATGTCAAGATCACTCAGACCTGGGAATTAAATGTATGAATGAAGTCCATCAATCAGTCATAATTATTTGAAAATTTCCCTTTCTTTGCTCCTGTCTCTGCTTCAGTCTTCAAAATGGACGGACCCCGTGCACAAACATTCTGGAATTTATTACAAAAGGCAATTTGCATATTCAAACCTTTCAGCTCAGGTGCTGTTTCCATCGCATTAGTGCCCCCGCTAATTGCAATTATCATTTTTTTTTAACTGCCTGCCTGGCTAATATGGAACAAACAGGGAAGGAGAGATGTAAATGTTTTCATCCAATACAGCATCCACACCAAAATCATTTTATTTTGGGGCGGGCATATTAAATGTGCTTTGAGGTGATGCCAAAACAAAATGTCGGTAACTGTGCACAATCTTAGGATTGAACATGAAAGGCTTCCGACCCACACATTAGAGAGCTCTGGTTGCACATCGTTGATATTATAAACAGCAGGGGTAGTGATCAAAGAATCTGCACTTGTTGTGGTTTAACATGTATACACATTGCTAGCAGCAGTGTTTAAACCTGGTTAGATTAAGAGAACAATACTGTGGTAAATCATGAAATGATGCTTGAAGTTTCAGAGCTAAGCACAACTCTCATTTTCTGATTGGATGTCAGAAATGTAGTCAGTGATGCAGAAGAATAATTCACCATTGTCGGATTTATATTTAAAAGCAAGGAAATGTTCAATAAGCTGTGAGTAAATCAGGTCTCAGGAAAAAGAGGAACAAGGCAGGTGACTGAGGTGTCAATGGGGGAGCACTTTGGGGCCAGCGACCGTAATTCCATTAGAGTTAAAATAGTGATGGAAAAGGATAGATCAGATCTAAAAGTTGAAGTTCTAAATTGGAGAAAGGCTAATTTTGACGGTACTAGGCAAGAACTTTCAAAAGCTGATTGGGGACAGATGTTCGCAGGTAAAGGGACGGCTGGAAAATGGGAAGCTTTCAGAAATGAGATAACAAGAATCCAGAGAAAGTATATTCCTGTCAGGGTGAAAGGGAAGGCTGGTAGGTATAGGGAATGCTGGATGACTATAGAAATTGAGGGTTTGGTTAAGAATAAGAAGGAAGCATATGTCAGGTATAGACAGGATAGATCAAGTGAATCCTTAGAAGAGTATAAAGGAAGTAGGAGTATACTTAAGAGGGAAATCAGGAGGGCAAAAAGGGGACATGAGATAGCTTTGGCAAATAGAATTAAGGAGAATCCAAAGGGTTTTTACAAATGCGTTAAGGACAAAAGGATAACTAAGGAGAAAATAGGGCCCCTCAAAGATCAGCAAGGCAGCCTTTGTGTGGAGCTGCAAAAAATGGGGGAGATACTAAACGAGTATTTTGCATCAGTATTTACTGTGGAGAAGGATATGGAAAATATAGACTGTAGGGAAATAGACGGTGACATCTTGCAAAATGTCCAGATTACAGAGGAGGAAGTGCTGGATGTCTTGAAATGCATAAAGGTGGATAAATCCCCAGGACCTGATCAGGTGTACCCTAGAACTCTGTGGGAAGCTAGAGAAGTGATTGCTGGGCCTCTTGCTGAGGTATTTGTATCATCGATAGTCACAGGTGTGGTGCCGGAAGACTGGAGGTTGGCAAACGTGGTGCCATTGTTTAAGAAGAGTGGTAAGGACAAGCTAGGGAACTCTAGACTGGTGAGCCTGACGTCGGTGGTGGGCAAGTTGTTGGAAGGATTCCTGAGGGACAGGAAGTACATGTATTTGGAAAGGCAAGGACTGATTCGGGATAGTCAACATGGCTTTGTGTGTGGCAAATCATGTCTCACAAACTTGATTGAGTTTTTTGAAGAAGTAACAAAGAGGATTGATGAGGGTAGAGCAGTAGATGTGATCCAGATGGACTTCAGTAAGGTGTTCAATAAGTTTCCCCATGGGAGACTGGTTAGCAAGGTTAGATCTCATGTAATACAGGGAGAACTAGCCATTTGGATACAGAACTGACTCAAAGGTAGACAGACGGTGATGGTGGAGGGTTGTTTTTCAGACTGGAGGCCTGTGACCAGTGGAGTGCCACAAGGATTGGTGCTGGGTCCTCTACGTTTTGTCATTTACATAAATGATTTGGATGCGAGCATAAGAAGTACAGTTGGTAAGTTTGCAGATGACACCAAAATTGGAGGTGTAGTGGACAGCGAAGAAGGTTACCTCAGATTACAACAGGATCTTGACCAGATGGGCCAATGGGCTGAGAAGTGTCAGATGGAGTTTAATTCAGATAAATGCGAGATGCTGCATTTTGGGAAAGCAAATCTTAGCAGGACGCATACACTTAATGGTATGGTCCTAGGGAGTGTTGCTGAACAAAGAGACCTTGGAGTGCAGGTTCATAGCTCCTTGAAAGTGGAGTTGCAGGTAGATAGGATAGTGAGGAAGGCGTTTGGGATGCTTTCTTTTATTGGTACAGGAGTTGAGAGGCCATGTTGCTGTACAGGACATTGGTTAGGCCACTGTTGGAATATTGAGTGCATTTCTGGTCTCCTTCCTATCGGAAAGATGTTGTGAAACTTGGAAGGGTTCAGAAAAGATTAACAAGGATGTGGCCAGGGTTGGAGGATTTGAGCTATAGGGAGAGGCTGAACAGGCTGGGGCTGTTTTCCCTGGCTGAGGGGTGACCTTATAGAAGTTTACAAAATCATGAGGGGCATGGATAGGATAAATAGACAAAGTCTTTTCCCTGGGGTCGGCGAGTCCAGAACTAGAAGGCATATGTTTAAGGTGAGAGGGGAAAGATATAAAAGAGACCTAAGGGGCAATTATTTCATGCAGAGGGTGGTACGTGTATGGAATGAGCTGCCAGAGGAAGTGATGGAAGCTGATACAATTGCAACATTTAAAAGGTATTTGGATGGGTATATGAATAGGAAGGATTTGGAGGGTTATGGGCTGGGTGCTGGCAAGTGGGATTAGATTGGATTGGGATATCTGGTTGGCATGGATGGATTGGACCGCAGGGTCTGTTTCCATGCTGTACATCTCTATGACTCTGTAATTACAATTATTCCATTTGCGTAGCAAATTTGAACAGGACTACCATTTATCATTTACGAAGATGGTAGGATATTGGTGACTGAAAGCGTTAAAAAAATGATGATTTTGAAAGCCTTGTGGACAGAAGGTTGGAGAGGGGCCCATAGTTAGTCCAAGGCAGCTGAAGGCATTGTCATCAATGGCGGAATGACGAAAAATCAGGGGACATATAGGAAACCAGAAACTCATCCATGCCGACCAGATATCCCAACCCAATCTAGTCCCACCTGCTAGCACCCGGCCCATATCCCTCTAAACTCTTCCTATTCATATACCCACCCAGATGCCTTTTAAATGCTGCAATTGTACCAGCCTCCACCATATCCTCTGGCAGCTCATTCCATACCCTCAGCGTGAAAAGATTGCCCTTTCGGTCCCTCTTATATCTTTCCTCTCTCACCCTAAACCTATGCCCTCTAATTCTAGACTCCCCCACCCCAGGGAAAAGACTTTGTCTATTTACCTTATCCATGCCTCTCATGATTTTATAAACCTTCAAAAAGGTCACCCCTCAGCCTCCGACGCAACACAGAAAACAGCCCCAGCCTATTCAACCTCTCCCTATAGCTCAAATCCTCCAACCCTGGCCACAGCCTTGTAAATCTTTTCTGAACCCTTTCAAGTTTCACAATGTCTTTCCAATCGGAAGGAGACCAGAATTGCATGCAAATATTCCAACAGTGGCCTAACCAATGTCCTGTACAACCACAACATGGCCTCCCAACTCCTGTACTCAATACTCTGATCAATAAAGGAGAGCATACCAATGCCTTCTTCACTATCCTTTTTTTCACGAGGTCTGCAAAGACACAGGCTCCGAAATGCTTGGGGTAGATCTACTTGAGAACGCTTTCAAGTTTTTTTAAAAAAAACACTTGCGCAATGAAAGGGGTGTGGCCAGTTCTCCGAACTCAGCTTTTCTCTGGTTTGGGAGAAAGTGAGGACTGCAGATGCTGGAGACCAGAGTTGAAAAATGTGGTGCTGGAAAAACACAGCAGGCCAGGCAGCATCCGAGGAGCAGGAGAATCGATGTTTCGGACATAAGCCCTTCTTCAGGAATGAGGCTGATGTGCCAAGCGGGCTGAGATAAAAGGTAGGGGGGAAGGAATTTGGGGGAGGGGCGCTGGGAATACGATAGGTGGAAGGAGGTGAGGGTGAGGGTGATAGGCCGGAGATGGGGTAGGGGCGGAGAGGAGGGGAAGAAGATTGCAGGTCAAGAGGGCAGTGCTGAATACGGGTGTTGGGACTGAGATAAGGTGGGGGGAGGGGAAATGAGGAAGCTGGAGAAATCTACATTCATCCCGTGTGGTTGGAGGGTTCCTAGGCGGAAGATGAGGCGCTCTTCCTCCAGGTATCGTGTGGTCAGGGTCTGGAGATGGAGGAGGCCAAGGACCTGCATGTCCTTGGCGGATTGGGAGGGGGAGTTAAAGTGTTCAGCCACAGGATGGTTGGGTTGGTTGGTGCGGGTGTCCCAGAGGTGTTCCCTGAAACGGTTCGCAAGTAGGCGGCCTCTCTCCCCAATGTATAGGAGGCCACATCGGGTGCAACGGATGCGGTAAATGGTGTGTGTGGAGGTGCAGGTGAATTTCCGTCACAAATTCACCTGAACCTCCACACACATCATTTACTGCATCTGTTGCACCTGATGTGGTCGTCTCTACATTGGGGAGACAGGCCGCCTACTTGCAGAACGTTTCAGAGAACACCTCTGTGACACCCGCACCAACCAACCAAACCGCCCCGTGGCTGAACACTTTAACTCCTCCTCCCACTCCGCCAAGGGCATGCAGGTCCTTGGCCTCCTCCATTGCCAGACCCTGACCACATGATGCCTGGAGGAAGAGTGCGTCATCTTCCGCCTAGGAACCCTCCAACCACACGGGATGAATGTAGATTTCTCCAGCTTCCTCATTTCCCCTCCCCCCACCTTATCTCAGTCCCGACCCCCGGATTCAGCACTGCCCACTTGACCTGCAATCTTCTTCCCACCTCTCCGCCCCCACCCCCTGTCCGGCCTATCACCCTCACCCTCACCTCCTTCCACCTATTGTATTCCCAGCGCCCCTCCCCCAAATTCCCTCCTCCCTACCTTTTATCTCAGCCCGCCTGGCACATCAGCCTCATTCCTGAAGAAGGGCTTATGCCCGAAACGTTGATTCTCCTGCTCCTCGGATGCTGCCTGGCCTGCTGTGTTTTTCCAGCACCACATTTTTCAACTCTTTTCTCTGGTTTGGTTTGGAGCAGTGTGGCTGTTCACTGAAAGCAATCAGTTAGTTGGAGGCTGCTGGCCCTGGAAACAGCTACATGGAAGAGGGTGTTCCATGCTGAATCGCTCTGCCATCTCTCTCTCTCTCTCTGACCTCCCCCTCTCTCCTGTAAGACCCTGTGTTTCATTTTACCTTTTGTGCCAAGGGACATTCCTAGGGATTGTTGCAAGTATTTGGAACAGCATCATTACGTTGGGATAATCTTTTGGATTTTTGGTAGGTTAAGTTATTCAATATTCTGTTCTCTTTTGTTTGTCCTTCATTTGGTAATGATTAGATTAGATTAGATTCCCTTCCGCCCAACAAGTCCATACCAGCCCAACAAGTCAACACCGACCCTCCAAAGAGTAACTCACCCAGACCCATTTCCCTCTGACTAATGCATCCAACACTATGAGCAATTTAGCATGGCCAATTCACCTGACCTGCACATCTTTGGACTGTGGGAGGAAACCAGAGCACCCAGAGGAAACCCACGCAGACACGGGGAGGATGTGCAAACTCCACACAGTCAGTCGCACAAGGCTGGAATCGAACCTGGGACCCTGGTGCTGTGAGGCAGCAGTGCTAACCACTGAGCCACCGTGCCGCCCCATGGTGTAAGTAAATTCTGTTTTGTTTAAAACTAAGTGGTTTGATCAGCTGCATCCCTCCTGCTTACACTTGCTTAAAACAACGAGCAATGTTAGGGTCTGGGCTACTTTCTTGAAATGTTTTGAGGGGGTCTGGCCTGGTTCATAACACTCAGTGCAAAGGATGATGGATAAATGGGATTTGTTGTGAGTTGGGAATGGGCAGCAGAGCTTCAGTCAACAAATAACAGAGCTCAAAGAGGGAAAAGAACAGTGAAACTTCTAACTTATACATGCCAGTCCAATTTAACTTATGTACTTCAGATGGTGCTCAATTGTGTTCATTTCCAAACATTACTGTGTTTTTTCTGGCTTTGAGAGAGGCATTTTGCCACAAAAGAAAAGGGAAAAAAACACAATTTAATGGGAATCAACAATTGATTGTTAGCCCTTAACTCATGGGGCTCTGCTGGGGAAACAGGCACTGCCTCTGAATATCTCTCAGCATCTCCACTTTCAAATAGTGTTGGGCCCCTCACCATGTCGAATCCTGGGCTTCCTATGCTGTCACCAGGCATTGTTCTGACCACACTCCTTGGCATTAATGCCACAGTTTCTGAATTGCCTGAGTTGTGTCAATTCTCAATGCACACATCCTGGGTTATACCTTAGAATTAAATAGGAGAAAGTGAGGACTGCAGATGCTGGAGATCAGAGCTGAAAATGTGTTGCTGGAAAAGTGCAGCAGGTCAGGCAGCATCCAAGGAGCAGGAGATTCTCGTGCGCCTTGGATGCTGCCTGACCTGCTGCGCTTTTCCAGCAACACATTTTCAGCTTAGAATTAAATACCTTACTCTGCACCTTAGGCCTTTTTAAAATATAGACGTGGAAGATGATTATGCCAGAAGAAACACTAAGAGATTGCAGGGGGAAGGAGAGACCTGAGCCAGTGAGGAAACAACAAGGATGTTGGATAATAGAATGAGAAAAGTGTATGACCTCCTTATGAAGAGAGCTAAAGACCAGAAGACAAAAGAGCAGAAATTAGGCCATTCAGCCCATCAAGTCTGCTCCACCATGCAATCATGGCTGATAAGTTTCCCAACTTCATTTTCCTGTATTCTCCCTGTAACCCTTGATCCCTTTGGTACACAAGAACCTATCTATCTCAGGCTTAAATATACTCAATGGCCTGGCCTCCACAGCCTTCTATGGCAGTGAATTCCATAGATTCACCACTCTCTGACTGAAGATGTTTCTCCTTCTCTCTGTACTAAAAGGTCTTCTCTTTATTCAAAAGCTGTGCCCTTGGGCCCTAGTGTCTCCTACAAATGGAAACATCTTCTCAGCACTTATTCTGTAAGAGTTACCTATAATTTACAGGAAGGGAATTAACCAATCATCCCAACTGATTTTTGCCTGTGTTTACACTGCACATGAACCTCCCTTGACCTGTCTTCCTGTAAACCTGTCAGCATACCCCTCCATTCCTTTCTCCATCATGTACGTACACAATATCTTCTTAAATAAATCCAAGCTGTTCACTGCAAACTACTCAATTATATCAAGAATTCTGCTGCAAAACTATTCACCAGTTAACGATTTCTTTCCCTGAAATCTTTTATTGGATTTATTGGGAATGAAATTATATTTATGGTGCCTGGTATGAGATTCCCAGTAATTGGAAACACCTCTGAAATTTGACACTTTCACCTTCTCATAACAGACAACGCAATTACATTTCAAAAGAGGAATTTCAGAGAAATGAATTGTAGGGAAAAGGTTATAGAAAGGAAAGCAACTTTTTTTTTCTGTGAACAATGCTCTGATAAATTAAATTAATATTGTATGTAAATTACCTGGTATTTGCAGAATGACTAATATAATAGTGACCTATCAATGCACCATCCTTAGAGTAATTCAGGAAGAAACTGCTATGTCTCTATACACCTGGTAATATTCCTGAAAAATGAAAATGTGTTCCATTTGTGATCATTTTCCATCATTTCCCAATAAATCACTTAAACCTCAAGACCATAAGCCATAGAAGCACAATTAGGCCATTAGGCCCATTCAATCATGGCTGACATACGTCTCAACCCCATTCTCCTGCCTTCACCCCATAACCCTTGATCCCCTTACTAATCAAGAACCTACCTATCCTTGTCTTCAATGCACTCAATGACCTGGCCTCCACAGCCATCTGTGGCAATGAGTTCCCTAGATTCATCACCTTCTGGCTGAAGAAGTTTCTCCTCATCTGAGTTCTACCGGGTCATCCCTTCACTCTGGGGCTGTGTCCTAGTCTCTCCTGCGAGTGGAAACATCATCTCCATGTCCCCTCTATCCAGGCCTCTCGCTATTCTGTAAGTTTCAAATAGACCCCCCCATATCCTCCTAAGTTTCATTGAGTCCTCAACTGATCCTCATATGACAAACGCTTCATCCCTGGGATGATTCTTGTGAACCTTCTCTGGTCCCCTCCAACACAGGGCATCCTTCTTTAGATACAGGGTCCATTACTGCTCACAATATTTGAAATATAATCTGACCACAGACTTTGATAACCTGAGCTGTACATCCATGCTGTTGTATTCTCGCCCTCTTGAAATGAATGCTAATATTGCATTTGCCTTCCGAACTACCTGCTGAACCTTATTCTTAAACTTAAGAGAATCCTGAACTCGGACTGACCAATCCCTTTATGTTTCAGACTTCAGAAGCCTTTCCCCATTTAGAAAATAGTCCATGTTTCTATCCATTCTACCAAAGTGCATAACCTCAAACTTTCCCACGTGTAGCACATCTGCCACTTATTTGCCCACTCTCCGAATCTGTCTAATTCCTTTCTGCAACCTTCCTACCTCTTCAACACTATCTGTCCCTCCAACTATCTCTGTGTCACCTGCAAACTTAGCAACAATGTCCTCAGTTGCTTCGTTCAGATTGCTAACGTACAATACGAATAGTTGTGATCACAATACTGCTCCCCTGAGGAATTCCACTAGTCACCGGATACCACCCTGAAAAAGACCCCTTTATCCCCACTCTCTGTCTTCTGCCAGTCAACCAATCCTCTATCCAGGCCAATACCTTGCTCCTAACACCATGGGCTCTTGCTTTATTTAGCAGTCTCCTGAGCAACACTTTTTCAAAGGCCTTCAGGAAATCCAAATAGATCATGTCCACTGGCTCTCCTTTGTCTAACTTGCTTGTTCCATCCTCAAAGAATTCTAGCAGATTTGTCAGGCATGATATGCTCTGACGAAGTCGTGCTGACTCAATTTATTATACCATGTACTCCCAAATACTCCACAATCTCAGCCTTAATAAGGAACTCTAAAACTTTACGAACAACAGAAATCAGGCTAACCTGTCTTCTGCATCCCTCCTTCCCTTTAAAAGGGATGTTACATTAACCATTCTCCAGTCCTTTGGCACCCTCCCTAACTCCCCTGATTCCTAAAAGATCACCACTTTTACAATCTCCTTCAGATCTTGCGATGTAGTCCATCTGGTCTAGGTGATTTATTCACCTTCAGACCTTTCAGCTTCCCCAGCATGTTCTCCACAATGGTCACTACCCTCACCTCTATTCCCCGACTCTCTTGTCGTTGTGGTATGGTGCTGATGTCTTCTACTGTGAAGACTGATTTAAAAAAAACTGAAAGAACTGTGGATTCTGTAAATCAAAGACAAAAATAGAAATTGCTGGAAAACCTAAGTACCTACTCAGTTTCTCTGCCATATCTAAGTTACCCATTACTAGGTCTCCAGCCTCATTTTCCAGTGGCCCAATGTCCACTCTTCCTGCTCTCTTACCTTATATATTATATATTATATATATATTGTATCTAAACAAAGATTCTTGCAATCTTCTTTTAAAAATCACACAAAACCAGGTTATCCTCCGACAGGTTTATTTGGAAGCACTAGCTTTCGGAGCGCTGTTCCTTCATCAGGTGATTTTTAACTTTGTACGCCCCAGTCCAACACCGGCATCTCCAAATCTTCTTTTATATTGCTAGCTAGCTTACCCTTACATTTCAACTTCTCCCTCCTCATTTTTTTTAGTTATCCTCTGCTGCTTTTTAAAGGCTTCCCAATCCTCTAGCTTCTATGTTTACAGGGGAAACTCGAGTATCTGAATGTGATGGGTGGGCACTATTTCGTTCGGATAATCGATTATTTGGTTAATTGATTAAATGTCTTTCCTCTGACGCGCAGAGTTTTTAAAGTCTGCTCTTCGTTCACGCACACACACACGCGCACACACACGCGCACACACACACACACGCACATGCACACATACACGCGCACACACACACGCACATGCGCACACATGCATGTACACACACGCATGCGCACACACAGGCATGAACACGCGCGCACACACACACGTACACAATGCATGGGTGCACACAGGCACAAACACACGCACACACGCACGCATGCGCACACACAGACACAAACACGCGTGCACACGCACATACACACGCGCATGCTGACACAAGCACACACACACACTCACAGACACGCACACATGCACGCACACACACGCGCACACCCGCACACACGCACACACCCGCACACACGCACACAGACATGTACCCGCACACATACGCACGCACGTGCACACACACACGCATGCACACACATGCATGCACATACACATACGCACGCACATACAGACGCGCGTGCGCACACCCACACACACGCATGCACACACACACAAACATGCGCACACACACACGCATTCACACACACACGCAGGCGCGCACACACATACGCACGCACACAGCCACAGCTATACACACACACAGACACACCTATACATACGCACAAATACACACAGCCACAGCCATACACACACACACACACGCACGCACACACTCAGAGCCACAGCTATACACACACACAGCCACACCTATACACACACACAGCCACACCTATACATACACACAGCCACACCTATACATACACACAGCCACACCTATACATACACACAGCCACACCTATACATACACACAAATGCACACAGCCACAGCCATACACACACACCTACACACACAACTTTTTACTGCAACTGTTTGACACGTTCCACCTCTGCCCTGTACAGGACAATGCTAGAGAGATTACGTCGGGAAGGGGGATTTAGGGAAAACTCCTGTGTAGAACTTCAGGGAAAGTGTGGATAGAGAGAGAGAGGAGAGGAAGTCAGTCATTTGGAGACGGTGCCTGTTTAATCACTGTAAACAAAAGATGTGATCATTGTTGGAAACACATTTTTGATATAATGTTTCTATCGGGACCTTGAGATCTCCTTAGGATAATCTGATTTTTGGATAATTGGTATTTGGATAATCGAGGTCCCCTGTATCATGTTCCTCTCTCTGCAGATGCTGCCAGATTTGCTGAGGTTCTGCAGCATTCTCTTTGATTGGCTCAGTTTTCCAACTTCCACTGTAATTTGCTTTCGTGGTGCTTATAGATGGTTGTCAATGAGCCACATTTAAAGCAGAAATTAATATTAAATGGAACAGCAATTGGTGGCTGTGATATGTAAACTCAGAAAGCGAAAAGGTTATGCTGTGTGGCACATGCCACCCATGTGGTTGGACATGATTGTTTGAACTTTTACAAACCTTTGTTGCTCTTTCACACCATGGCTTCATAAATATCCCGGTGGTAAATTAATTAAGGTAATCGTGCGAATTCTTTTCATGTTGATACAGCGACTGTGATGTCAATAATATGCCCTAAATGTATGCAAAGTACATTCCACACTTGTCAGTTATACAGCCATTATTTAGTTTAATCGTCAGACATTTAATGAACTGTCTTCCGTGCAATATCAAGAAAGAAAATGATGTTTCCAGCAGCTCAGCTGTTTGGTTTGATTAATTTGACAGAACCAACCACTATTGTGGAGATTTAAATGGCTTAAATATTCACATTGGATGTCAGGGTATGACTGTAGAGCTACTGTATAGGTGCCTTCACATTATATTAGCCTTTCAGCCTAGACTCTCAAAAGATGAAAATGTCACCATCTCCTGGCAGTTAACACGTGCATATGACAGTCATAAGGTGAAGTTTCTATCCCACTATTCAAATCATTCCAAGGCTCCATAAAAACAAAATTGGCACAGTTTAGAAGGATAGGTGATTGGTGGAGAATTGAGGGGCAACATGCCTCAGTGAGGGGTGAGGTTGAGAAACAGGAGCTTAATTAGTGACATTAGCCAATGCAGGAATTGGACGTTCAGATTTGGCATCTATCCGCATCACATCCTGCCAACTGAGGCTTCTTCGCTTTCCATTGCTCTGACTTCCCCATGGACTCCAATTTCACTCTGATGAGCATTCCCAATTTTCTCTCTCTGCCTGAGGCCTCCATGCCTTCAGCAGCCTGGGCCCTTTATCTCTGGAAGTCCCTCCTCCAACATTGTTGCCCTCCCACCTCTTTCTCCTATTTTTAGCTGCTCCTGAAACACGACCATTTTGACCTGTACTCATCACTCATTGTGACTTACCGGCAAATGTTGTTAAATAACCCTCTGGGGTGCGTGTCCTGTTTTAAAGACATGATAATTTGTGTTGCTATTTTAATTTAGCTCTAATTAACACTCTTGATGAAAGGTGTGAGGCAAACAGAGAAAAGCAAAATCATATTGGCTGACCCGCTGATGTTGAGATTGAGAATTATTAAGAAGTTAATGTAAATGGAGCTTTATATCTGCTGAGTGATTGCAATGAGGTCAGAGTTCATTGAATATGAGTTCCTTGATTGGGCTGTTAACCTGGTTCAATCAGGGAGCCCTGGCTGACAGATATAAACAGGAGTGTCAGAGATTCTGCTCACTCTGAGAGCCTGGCTCTGAGGGAGCTGGATCAGTGTCAAGGTCTCTCCATGTGTAATTAAAGGGTGACCTGGTGAGGGGATACTGGCCTCTGTGGAGTTATTTCATCTGCAGCTGATGAGGTGCTGGAAATGAATGGAGACCATTGTCCTTGATGACGACCACAAGCTCGCTTTGAAAACACTGCATCATAAGTGCTTCCGATGGTAACCAAGTGCACGGAACCTTACACAGGATCTAACTGCTGGTATGACAGCCTTGTCATGATTTGGAGGTGCCGGTTTTGGACTGGCATGTACAAAGTTAAAAATCACACAACGCCAGGTTACTGTAACTGTTTGCTATAAATTCTGTGTCTTACAATCTTATACTCCGCAACCACCTGATGAAGGAGCAGCGCTACGAAAGCTAGTGCTTCCAAATAATCCTGTTGGACTACAACCTGGTTCTGTGTGATTTTTAGCTTTGTCGCAAGGAGAAAGCTATGTGCAATTATCCCAGAGCCAATGAAGAAGGCAGCATCAACGAGAAATGTCATCACCTTCATTTAAGTGGTGGACTGTCGAATTGTAGAAAATTGGAACAGGAGTAGGTCAGACAGTCCCTCGAGCCTGCTCAGTCTTTCAATTAGATCATGGTTGATCTTGACTCCATCTATAAACCTTGGTGTTGTAACCTTTAATGTACTCCTGTAATAAAAACTATCAATCTCAATTTTTAAATTTTCTGTTGACCTAACCTTAACACTTTGTTTTATCAGGGGAGAGAGAGTTCCAGATTTCCACTATCCTTTAAATGGAGGAGTGCATCTTGGCATGAAGGTTTAGATATAATTTTATGGTTATGCCCTCTGATCTGGACTCCTCCACCTGGGGAAATTGCTTCTCTCTTAAGAGCTGTCAAATTGTCTTAAACGTTTCAATTAGATCAAGGGCATATAAAGCGTGTTTGTGAAAACTGTTCTCTGAACATAACCATTTTAGTCCTACGAATGGTAATTCAGCTAAACATGAGATTATAGAACTCTTGATTGGCAAAAGGCTGAATGCTCAGTTATGGACTGGATGAGCGTAAATCTTTAAAAGTCATTGATTTTAACTTAGAAACAAAATACTATGGATGCTGGAAATCTGAAACACAGAGAATGCTGGAAAAACTCAGCAGGCCTGCAGCATCTGTGAACAGAGAGACAGAGTAACGTTCTGAATCTGCTATGATGAACCCAGTTGTGAAGCAGAGTCATACAGGACTCAAGACATCAACTCTATTTCTTTCTCCACAGGTTTTACCAGACCTTCCAGTCCCTTCAGCATTCTCTGCACTTGCTATTGACTTTATATCGATCTTTTGTTGCAGTTAGATCCTGTAAGTGCCATTCCTAACAGATATATCTGCCACCTCACTGATTGTCATGGATTAAAAAGACACCTTCCCAAAGTCAGTGAGGAATGAGTAATAAATTCTATCCCAATTGGTGATACCCACATACTGTGTAAGACCAAAGCTAAACTTGAGGACCTCTAGCTGATACCTGGACAGGCTGAAGTTGTTTGACCTTGCTGCCCCTTCACAATCTGCTATGCCCCCATTCCTTTGACACAAGCAGTGGATAGGTTGTGCTGTGGATGTTGTATATTTGAACTTTCAAAAACAGTTGATCTGGTGCCACATGGCAGACTGGTTAGCAAGTTAGAAATGTTTGGAAGTGCCATTTGCAGCATGGATTAGAAGTTAGCAAAAAGATAGGAAACAGAGGATAGGTATAGATGAGCATTTCTCAGGCTGGAGACAAGTTGAAAGTAATGTTCCCCAAGGATCAATGTCGGGACCCTTGCTTTTTCTGATTTAGATAAACAATTTGGAGATGGGTATTGAGGGTAAAATCTCTACATATGTAGATGATACTAAATTGGGAGAATAGTGATTTGTGAGGATGACACTGAGAGACTTCAGAGGGACATTGACAAGTTGGCCAAATAGGCTGTCACCTGGCAGATGAAATTCAACGCAGAGAAATGTATGTTTTGGTATACGAAGTCTGTAGAGACTACAATCCTCCAGTCCCCCAGGACTAATCCTGTGTTCAGAGAGGGCTGGAAAGCTTCTGTCAAAGGCTTTACGAGTTAGTCTGTTACCTCTCTCAGCAATCAATGGCACTACTTAAGGGATGTACAGGAGCACTGGGACCTCTGGGTTTGCGTACATGATTCCCTGAAGCTGGCCAGGCAAATTAAAACAGTTGTCAAGAAGGCTCCTTGCATTTATAAATAGAGGCATTGAGTTTAACAGTTGAAAAAAAAGACCTTTCACCTCAACAAATCATCAGTCAGACCACATTTGGAGTATTGTGTTTAGTTCTGGGCACCTTATTTAAGGAAGGATGTTAAAGCCCTGAGGAGAGTGCAAAGGAGATTTATTGCAATGATACCAGGTATGAGGAATGCTAGGTACAAGGAAAGATTGGAGAAATTGGCTTTTTCTCTTTGGACCAGGGAAGATTAAGAGGTGACCTTATTGAGGTGTTCAAAATTATGAACAATTTTGACAGGGTAAAGAAGGAAATTCTGTTTCTATGAGTTGGTATGTCAGTAACTAAGGGACATAATTTCTAGATTACCAGCAAGAGAACTAGGATTCGATGAGGAGAGTTACTTGGCTTTAGAATGCGCTGCCTGGGAGAGTGGTGGAGGCAAATTCCACACAAGGTTCGAAAAGATCTGGATAAGTATTTGGAAATGGTGAAGTTAGAGGGCTACAGAGATAGGGCTGGAGAAGGAGACCAGCCGGATAGCTCTTTAAGATCCAGTGCTCCTTCTGTACTGTAAGTTCTATGACTCTACTTCTGCTCCTAAACAGTACAGTCTCGTAGCCATTAAATATGACCAATGTTGCCATTGATATCACACGGGAATAGATTTGGCTGGTGCCTTGACTGATTGATTGGTCCCCTCCAATACTCTCCTCTTGCTCGATATGGTGATCTGCTCCATTCTCTGTCACACTTCAGAGAAGTGAGGGTGTTGAAGACAATAGAGTTCTGATGAGTGAACGAAACAAGAGTGAAGTGTGGAAAAAAATCTTTTTTACACAGTAAGTAGTTAGAATGTGGATGGCACTGCCTGCCTATGTGGTAGAGGCAGGTTCAATTGAGGCATTCAAAAGAGCATTATGAGCAAATTGATAGGGATAATGTGTAGGGATATGGGGAATAGCTAGGAGATTGGCACTGGGTGATAGAACCAGTGCAGGCACAATGTGCTGAATGGCCTCATGTGAACTCTAACAGTTTTGTGATTCTATGTGAGGAGCTGAGGAGGAACTTCTACACCCAAAGAGTTGTAAATCTGTGGAATTTCCTACCCAGTGAAGTGGTTGGGGTTACCTTGTTGAATGATTTGAAAGATAGATAGATTTTTGAATAGTAAAGGAATTAAAGGTTGTGGTGAGCTGGGAGGTAAGTGGCACTGAGTCCATGAAAAAGATCAATGATGATCTTATTGAATGGCGGAACAGGCTCAATGGGTCAGATGGCCTACACTGCTCCTGGTTCATATGTTCTTATGCCAGTCCTACCATGGCTCTCTATTCACTAACATTCCTCTAATATTTTGTTTGCTTCTCTAGCAATGGAAGTCTTTGCTACAGTCAGTAGATTTCTTGCTCAGAAATGGCCTCAGTGTTGGTAGCTGATGGGATGTTGAAAATCTGAACTTCAATTTCCTGAGAGAGACAAGTTTCTAATCCAAAAGCAGCATTGTTGCCACAGCCACCATGATAATTCAGCCCAATGACACGACCAATGAATTTTGACAAGAGTCAATAATAGATAATAAGGCCCTTTGGAATTCATGTAAGTAGCTTCCTGAATCAACATATAATGCTGCTAGGGTAAGACAATAAAAATTGTTCTTCCACATGTGCTGGGAATTGTCTGCCTTGGGACGCCTCAAGATTTTCTTTTAGTTTCTGGGACAAGGATGCAGCTGATGGAGTTTCAGATTGGGTAATATATGTGTCACTGTTTTATGGAGGCGAATGTTAAAAGATAATGAGGAGTTGGAACATGTGTCATAAAATTCTGAAGGAAAGCAAAATAAATGAAGAGCAAGGTGGGTGGGGGGGGGGGAGGGGGAATGGAGGGGAGCAATTGGATACCTCATTGGGAAGAGCCAGCCGATGGGTTGAGTGGTCTTCTTTGTTGCTATCAAACAAACCACAAAACTGAACCCAAGGAATACAGGCGCAGTAAATAACCAAATGCTCCACCATTTAGCATGGAATTCAGCAATTACTGGTTTAACTGTGGCCTTCAGCGCACTTCCATCCACCCCCCCCCCCCAAACCCCAGCCCATCATCCTCATTTACTTCCCCATCAAAGCCAAGTCTACGAGAAGCAGAGCACCTAGGTCAACAAGTGGTTTCTGCCTTATTTGCTGCAGGAAACAAACAGGCAAATCCATTCACATGTCAATGTAAGGCCTTACTTCTGAAGGGTTTTGTATTCCTCATTTCAGTCTACTTGGATGGATTTGTTTTGTGATTGAATCTCTGCAGCATGGGAGCAGATCATTTGGCCCACTGAATTTCTTCCAACCCTCCAAAGAGCAGCCTACCCAAACCCACCCTCTCACCCATAGCTAATCCACCTAGCTTGGACACTATGGGGCAATTTAACCTGGCCAATCCCCTAACTTGCAAGTCTTTGTACTGTGGGAGGAAACCGGAGCACTCGGTTGTAACCCACGCAGACACGGGGAGAATGTGCAAACTCCACACAGACAGTCACCCATGGGTGTAATCGAACCCAGGTCCTTGGCACTGTAAGGCAGTAGTGATAACCATTGAGCCACCATGCCACCAATAATTTAACCTCTGGGCTTTTTGAACAGATTTGTAGTGACCTATCAATATTACTTGGAAGGGGAGGACGATTGTGGCACCTTGGTGAACTCTGGGAGGAGATTGTGGAATAAGTTAATAATTGCTGAATGTGGAATTGGAACAATCTATCCTTATTCTAACAATTACAGTACTATACCTGTTATTGGAAGTACCAGTATCATTAATCTCCAAAAATGACAGCTGGGGCCTGCAATTGAGCGTCATCAAAAATCCAGTCAGGGTTTTTTCTTCAGTAAATGAACAAAGGCACAAAATATGCAGTTTCTCGAGGGGAGGAGTGACCTGGAGAAGTTTAAAGTCAAGCATCAAAAGGAACATGCACATATCAAAATTAATCGAGAGTTGGAGTGGGCTAACTCCCTGAAAGAGACTGCATAACTAAAAACATCACAGTCTGAGATAGGAAAGATTCCAGAAGATGGCAGCAAGTTCAGTACAGGGGCAGGCCAAATGTTCTTACCCAATTGACACAACAAGGAGACACCCTGAAGGGGGAGGATTGCCTCTAGTTTACTGAAAATTGCAGAGCGTGAAGATCACTGTGAATTATTAGCTGAGGAGACCATTCTGCTACAATCAGTGAGTGATGATTATACATTTGACAAATAAACCGATGAGGGAGACAGAAGACAAATCTTTGTTTAAGTTGAAAAAGACTATCATGAAAAAGCAAGGTCTTGTTAATGACAGGGATCACGTGCAGACAATGATGAACCTTTTAGATTAGATTAGATTAGATTACTTACAGTGTGGAAACAGGCCCTTCGGCCCAACAAGTCCACACCGACCCGCCGAAGCGTAACCCACCCATACCCCTACATTTACCCCTTACCTAACACTATGGGCAATTTAGCATGGCCAATTCACCTGACCTGCACATCTTTGGACTGTGGGAGGAAACCGGAGCACCCGGAGGAAACCTCTGCAGACACGGGGGGAACATGCAAACTCCACACAGTCAGTCGCCTGAGGCGGGAATTGAACCCGGGTCTCTGACGCTACGAGACAGCAGTGCTAACCACTGTGTCACTGTGCCGCCCACTAATCTCATCTCTTTTGAAGAAAGGATTAGAAATTATTGGAAATGGCAATGTAGAAACTTGAGCCCTCAATATTGGACAGTCTGTACGTTCGGTAATATTCACTTTAGTTGGCAGGTTTTTGTAAATGAATGACTTGCTATCATTTAATTTTCAATCTAACCTGCATATCACAGGGCTATGCTGGAATTTCTTATAGACCCTCATCCAGAAGTTTATTGATTTGTCGATAATGATACACTTCTACATTTCAGGAGGAATTCCAGAAATATTCTTGTCTGTAGAGCAGTAGTCTTGCTCTAAAGTAAGTGTGGATATTACAACTGACAGAAAGTACAAATCTCCCACTAGGGAGACTAGGGAAGCAGGTCACACCCTCACCTTCAGAATTGTCTTCAGATTCTTCCTTTGATTCATGAGATTTATTGATAACTCAGAGTGAACGCAGACAGACAGAGAGGAAAAGAATGGTTTTGTCATCTCCCTCTTTGAGGAATTGTGATTGTGTGACCATTAGAGGCTGATATCTTTGATGATCTTGAACTGATTGGTTGTCAGTGCTGTAGAGCAGTCAGGAGAAGCTGCCATTCCACGCTATCAATATGATCATCTGCTTAAACAATGATAAGGGATCACAATTATCCCACACATTCTCCCAAGAGAGCCAGGAATACTGTCAGAGATTAATGCCTCAGGTGGAAGAGATTTGGAGAGGTGATGGGGGGCAAAGTAGGAGTAAGCAGTTAAATGTTAATTGCTGCATTTTAAAGGTTGAATGTAAAGGGTAAAAGGTGCACGGTGAACAAGCCTGGGGGAGGGGGGAGGTGGTGAAAAATACCATTTCTACTATTACTCTAATAGTTATGTAACCTATGCTGAAGAAGTTGCGTCACAGGTGACATCTGACTACATACAACTGAGCTGTGTGCACAAGATTCCAGGTGAAATTCTAAAGAAGAATCATACCTGACCCGAAACATTAACTCTGTTTTCTCTCTCTTCCAATGCTGCCAGACCGACTGTGTTTCTCCAGCCCTTTCTGTTTATGGGTCAGGTTTCCAAGATCCCCTGCATTCCAGATGATGTCCTCTCTCATTGTTCTTGAGTAGAGTTACATAGATCTTGTTAAAGATCGCTCATCTTTGAATGGAGCCGCAGGAGATGGTGGAGATCCTAAATGAGTATTTTGCATCAGTGTTTACCGTGGAGAAGGGCATGGAAGACATAGAATGTAGGGAAATAGATGGGGACATCTTGAAAAATGGTAATATTACACAGGTGGAAGTGCTGGATATCTTGAAATGCATAAAGGTGCATAAATCCCGAGGACCTGATCAGGTGTACCCTAGAACTCTGTGGGAAGCTAGGGAAGTGATTGCTGGGCCCCTTGCTGAGATATGTGTACCATCGATAGTCACAGGTGAGGTGCCAGAAGACCAGAGGTTGGCTAATGTGGTACCTCTATTTAGGAAAGGTGGTAAGGACAAGCCAGGGAATTATAGACTGGTGGGTTTGACGTCGGTGGTGGGCAAGTTGTTGGAGGAATTGTGAGGGAGAGGATTTACACATATTTGGAAAGACAAAGACTGATTAGGGATAGTCAACATGGCTTTATGCATGGTAAATCATGCCTCACGAACTTGATTGAATTTTTGAAGAAGTAACAAAGAGGATTGATGAGGGCAGAGCGGTGGATGTGGTCACTATGGACTTCAGTAAGGTATTTGACAAGGTTCCCCATGGGAGACTGGTTAACAAGGTTAGATCTCATGGAATACAGGGACAACTAGCCATTTGGATGCAGAACTGGCTCAAAGGTAGGAGACAGAGGGTGGTGGTGGAGGGTTGTTTTTCAGACTGGTGGCCTGTGACCAGTGGAGTGCCACAAGGATTGGTGCTGGGTCCACTACTTTTCATCATTTACATAAATGATTTGTTACCTAGTATGGTGACGAAACGTCTGAAAGTGAATCTTCCAGCTCAGCGAGCAAACCTACATCTTGAACCTCAACTTGAGCTACAAATCTTCTCAAAACCCAATAAATGATTTGGGTGTGAACATAAGAGGTATAGTTAGAAAGTTTGCAGATGACACCAAAATTGGAAGAGGGTTACCTCATATTACAATGGGATCTTGATCAGATGGGCCAATGGGCTGAGGAGTGGCAGATGGAGTTTAATTTCGATAAATGCGGGTGTTGCATTGTGGGAAAGCAAATCTTAGAAAGCTTATACACTTAACACTTAGCGAGTGTTGCTGAACAAAGAGACCTTGGAGTGCAGGTTCATAGCTTCTTGAAAGTAGAGTCGCAGGTAGATAGGATAGTGAAGAAGGCAGTTGGTATACTTTCCTTTATTGGTCAAAGTATTGAGTACAGGAGTTGGGAGGTCATATTGTGGCTGCACAGGACTTTTGGAATATTGTGTGCAATTCTGGTCTCCTTCCTATTGGAAGGATGTTGTGAAAATTGAAAGGGTTCAGAAAAGATTTACAAGGATGTTATCTGGTTTGGACAATTAGAGCTATAGGGACAGATTGAAAAGGCTGGGGCTGTTTCCCTGGAACATTGGAGGCTGAGGGGTGACCTTATAGAGGTTTATAAAATCATGAAGGGCATGGATAGAGTAAATAGACAAGGTCTTTTCCCTGGGGTGGGGGAGTCCAGAACTAGAGGGAAAAGGTTAAGGGTGAGAGGGGAAGGATATAAAAGGGACATTAGGGGCATTTTTTTGACGCAGAGGGTGGTGTGTGTATGAAATGAGCTGCCAGAGGAAGTGGTGGAGGCTGGTACAATTGCAGCATTTAAAAGGCATCTGGATGGCTATATGAATAGGGCAAGTGCTGGCAAGTGGAACTAGATTGGGTTGGGATATCTGGTTGGCATGGATGAGTTGGACCAAAGGGTCTGTTTCCGTGCCGTACACCTCTATGACTCTATGATTCTTTGACCTGAATGTAAGGCTGGCATTACTCCTGAGATCTCCTGGGAGAAGGTTTTGTTTTCTGTCACTCCCATGATGGAGTGTACGGGGAGGGGCTGAATGCATCCCTCCATGATGTGTCAGGGTCAGCAAATATTGCCAATCACAGCCGGCCTCTTCATTAAAGTTTCCTTAAGTGAACAATTCACTGACTTTATTAGAAGAAAGCAAGAAACATCAATGAAATACAAAGCTGTTGTCTTGAAAATAAGAGTGGAGGAGGCCATTTGGCCCTTCAAGTCTGTTCTATCACTCAATATGATCATTCAACTCAAGGGCCTTTTCTACTTTTCCCCCATTTCCTTTGATCCCTTTAGCCCCAAGTGGATCCATCCTGCAGGATGATGATGAACTTTTGAACTGTATACCCCAATCATACAATGTTTTAGCCTTGACAGCTTTCTGTGGCTGTGAGTTCCACAGGCTCAGAGTTCTCTGGGTGAAGATATTTCTACTCATCTCAATCCTAAATGACTTATCCCATATCCTTAGACTGTGGTGCCTGGTTCTGGACTCCTTGATCATTGGGAACATCCTTCCTGCCTTTAATCTGTCTCGTCCTGTTAGAAGTTTACAGGTTTCTATGAGATTCCCCCTTGTCCTTCATAACTCCAGCAAATATAGTCCTTACCAATTCAACCTCTCCTCATTCGGCTGTCCTGGATCAGTCTGTTGAGATTACAAGCTTGTACTTTTCCATTCAACTGCATACAGTAATGTGGAGGCTGCACCGTGTTTTGCTGCTTATGGAATATGTCAAGGAAAATGTTCCTTTTCGAGGTCACGAATCCAAGACCTCCCGTTCTGTTACATGGCACACATTTTATCAAATGCAGACAAAATTGGCACTGTGTCATCGTTTTCACTGCAAACGTTTGATGGATAATATAGTTGTCAAGGATATTGCCTTTCAGTAAGTGAAATAACATCATCTTGTGCACTTTCATCATTTCAGGTGTCAGGTAGGTGTAATTTTCCAGTTGATCATCTGAACCCACACTTCCCCTCTGCCTGTTGGAAATGACAGGTTTAGACTTTACAGTTGGAGTTCCAACTGACCTTAAAAATGGTACAGTCAATAAGACAATGGGTAGATGCCCTAGTTGCTGTGTCATTTTTCACAGCAGTGCCTTGTTAAATAATTTCTTCCTGGGAAAGAAGCCTGATTTTCTATTTTGTCCGTTAACATTTCTGCACTGCTTTATCCTAGTGATGCACCTCGGTCTCAGAAGGCAGGGCAATGTAGGCAGTCTAAACGATTATGTTGCATCTGTCACACAAGCAATAAGCTCATACATTGTCATGCATTTTCAGTCCTGCCCGTACACATCTAATACTCTCGTTCAAGACAAATGCAGGTTAGAGACAGATGCATGAAGGGTCCAATGGAAATTGCAGTTTTGACGGTTTGTAATCTGTCATATCCTGACTCATTTCTCTTCTGCATCTGGGAGCTACCTGCTAGGTGGAATCATTTTACTAAAAGGTCAGAACACTTAAGTAACGTGGATGTGCAAAAGATTGGTGCTGCACTACCCTGCTTTTATTTGCCGACGGCAATGTGTTTTCAGGGAGTCAGAGTGAAATTGATTGTGAAGCCTCACAGGAATGTGGTTTGGGTTTCTCACTATTTGTGGTATAGTTAAGGTGCTAGATTTCACTGTCATCTCCATAATTGGTGCATTATCTTGTCTTTAAATGAAGAAAGAATTGCATTTATTTAGCACTTTCTGTTACCTCAGAAAACCTCACATTCAGTGGAGTATTTTTGCAGCATAGTCATTGTTTCCATGTTAGAAACACGTCAGCTAATTTGCACACAACACAGTTTCACAAAGCAGTGATGTGATAATAAGTAGAAGCTCCACTTTGCTGATGTTGTTTGAGGAATAGGTATTGGCTGGGACACCGTGGGTAACTCCCCCACTCTTCTGCAAAGTCATACTTGCAATGTTTATGTACAATTGGTTGGGGCCTGCACTGAAGACAGAACCACCTGGTGCATATAGTAAAACAGGGCGAATGGACACATCCCCCTTCAGCTCATTCAACCTGCAGATGGAAACAATTTGAGCTGAAATGGAAAGTAGTGTTGTGGAGCAAAGGAAGCTTCAACACAAGATTGAAAATTACTCCAGGCGTCCCCCTCACTGATTGTATGTTCTCTTTGGATGGACAGTGTCTCCAATGCTGAAATTGCTCAGGACAACTGAGTAGGAGAAAGTGAGGACTACAGATGCTGGAGATCAGAGCTGAAACTATGTTGCTGGAAAAGCGCAGCAGGTCAGGCAGCACCCAAGGAGCAGGAGAATCGACGTTTCGGGCATGAGCCCGAAGAAGGGCTCATGCCCGAAACGTCGATTCTCCTGCTCCTTGGATGCTGCCTGAGCTGCTGCGCTTTTCCAGCAACACATTTTCAGGACAACTGAGAGCCAGTTTAGTCCTGTGACAGTTTCAAGGAGGTTACCATTATCGTTTCGAGTCTAGATGGCTCTTCATCCAGCTCTGGCAAAGAGTCATCTAGCCTTGAAACGTTAGCTTGCTCTATCTCCATGGAAGCTGCTTGATCTGCTGTAGATCTCCAGCATTTTCTGTTTTCAGCACAGATTCCTGCATCTGCAGTAATTTGTTCCTACTACTTTCATATTTGTTTGTTTCATTTCTTTTCTCCTCTTTTGTATGTTGCTTGATGATTGATTTGAAATAGCTGCAGCATTTGGCTTTATTCACTTGCATGGTAATATGTAAATAATCGCAAGCAGTATGGTGAAGTTTCAAGTAACATTATAATGTCATGGGAAGATAATGAACTGCATTTTCCAATGGCAGGTGGTACTTATTCCAGCCTGTTTGGGAGTTATCCACGGGACCCTGCAAACTTCCCATTCCTGTAGAATTCTGAAGGAATTGTGAAACTGAATTCTCTCTCTGGGCCATTCCCCCAAACCTGGAATTTAAAGTAAATTAAATCTCGATTTAAATCGAAGACTTCAGAAGATTCTAATGAAATGATGTGTAATAATTACTCAGGAAAAGTTAGACTATTAAAAACATAGTCTAACTCCTGAGTAAATAGAGTCAAAAATTCTGGTGCTGTAAAACCAAAGCCAGTCAGGCAGATTCCGAGGAGCAGGACAGTCGATGTTTTGGGCATCATCTATAATCAGGGATAATGAAGAGCTTATTGCTATGAAGGTGTAGAACTGTATTGCTCCTTTAAGAGAGCGAAGGACTTGGCAAGCACACTGAGTGCTGGAGACTTTACAAAGTAACATTTGGTTCAGAACAGATAGCATTGGCTGAGTTGCTATGAGACAAAAACAAATTCAAATTTGGCCAATCAGTCTATTATACTCTGAAAATACCAATTCCAATCAATTTTGAATTGAACATATTGACAATTTTAAAAGCCAATGACACAATCAAATGCTTTGTGGGTATAAGAGCAGGGAAAAATGAACAGTTGAGAGGAGAACTGTCAAGCCAACAACATTTGCTAACTGCCCAGAGAATAGCTCTCTTAAAGATACCTTTATCGATCAGTAACCTGTGAAGTAGACTCTCCAAGAAGAAGAAAAGAAGACAGGAATCCAGAGAAGAACTGAAAACTGCCTTGTTTTGAGATAAGAATTTTTTTTTGTAAATCTTAATCGGGGATTTTACTGGATTGATATTGTAGAAGGGGAATTTAAAAGATATGTTAGAGGAAGGAGTTGTACATGGTTGTCAGTTAATCATTCTCTGTTACAATTTAAGAAATAAAGTTGTTAATTTTTATTTTAAATATTCTTGGCCTCTCATATTTTCACAGGTTACTGCACGGGATAAATCATTTCTGTGTTGTCAGTTTACATTAAGCAGGAGAGTTCACCCTGCATCGTAACAGTTTGGGGGCTCAGGTCCATGATTTGAACTGGTTTAGACAGATTTGAATAGATTTGAGGTTCGGAACTTCCCATCAGATTTAAACACTTGCCGGTTAGCGTCCTAGATCTTTAAATAAAACGTAGGTGAGACAATTTGTTTCATTTCAGTGACGTGTGGTTGATTGAATTAAAAGAGAGAGAAATGGCTTTTAAAATTGTTAAAGAGGTTATAGACATTAGTCAATAGATAATAGGTGCAGGAGTAGGCCATTCGACCCTTTGAACCAGCAGCACCATTCATTATGATCATAGCTGATCATCTATAATCAGTATTCTGTCCTGCCTTATCCCTATAACCCTTGATTCCACTATCTTTACGAGCTCTATCCATCTCTTTCTTGAATGTATCCAGAGACTTGGCCCCCACTGCCTTCTGAATCAGAGCATTCCATGTATCCACCACTCTCTGGGTGAAGAAGTCTCTCCTCAACTCTGTTCTAAATGGTCTACCCCTTATTTTTCAACTGTGTCCTCTGGCTCTAGACTCACTCATCAGCAGAAACATGCTTCCTGCCTCCAGAGTGTCCAATCCTTTAATAATCTTATACATCTCAATCAGATCCCCTCTCATTCTTCTAAACTCAAGTGTATACAAGCCCAGTTGCTCCAATCTTCCAACATATGATAGTCCAGCCATTCCGGGAGTTGACCTTGTGAACCTATCCTGCACTCCCTCAATAGTCAGAATGTCCTTCCTCAAATTTGGAGACCAAAACTGCACACAATACTCCAGATGCGATCTCATCAGGGCCCTGTGCAGTTACAGAGAGACCTCTTTGTTTCTATACTCAATTCCTCTTGTTATGAAGGGCAGCATGCCATTAGCTTTCTTCACTGCCTGCTGTACCTACATGCTTGCTTTCATTGGCTGATGTACAAGAACACCTAGATCTCGTTGTACTTCCCCTTTACCTAATTTGACTCCATTTAGATAGTAATCTGCCTTCCTGTTCTTGCCACCAAAGTGGATAACCACACATTTATCCACATTAAACTGCATCTTCCATGCATCTGCCCACTCACCTAGCCTGTCCAAATCACCTTGTATTCTCATAACATCCTCCTCACATTTCACCCTGCCACCCAGCTTCGTGTCATCAGCAAATTTGCTAATATTACTTTTAATACCTTCATCTATATCATTAATGTATATTGTAAGCAGCTGCGGTCCGAGCATCGAACCCTATGGTACTCCACTGGTCACTGCCTGCCATTCTGAAAGGGACCCATTTATCACTACTCTTTGCTTCCTGTCAGCCAGCCAATTTTCAATCCAAGTCAGTATTTTGCCCCCAATACCATGTGCCCTAATTTTGCTCATTAACCTCCTATGTGGGACTTTATCAAAGGCTTTCTGAAAGTACAGGTACACTATGTCCACTGGCTCTCCCTTGTTCATCTTCATAGTTACATCCGCAAAAAATTCCAGAAGATTAGACAAGCATGATTTCTCCTTCGTAGATCCATGCTGACTCTGACCTATCCTGTTACTGCTATCCAAATAAGTCATGATTTCATCTTTTATAATTGACTCCAGCATCTTTCCCACCACTGACGTCAGGCTAACCAGTCTATAATTCCCTGTTTTCTCTCCCCCTCTCTCCTTTCTTGAAAGGTGGGACAACATTAGCCACTCTCCAATCCACAGGAACTGATCCTGAATCTATAGAACATTGGGAAATGATCACCAATGCATCCACGATTTCTAGAGCCACTTCCCTAAGTACCCTGGGACGCAGACCAGGTTCTGGGATTTGAAGAAGGAAAGAAAAATGCCATACTTTTAGAATTAGCACTTAGAATTGATTTGGGTTTAACCAATGACAAAAGTAAAGCTGAAATTGTAAGGGAGTTGCTCAAACACTTAGATGTGTCAGAGAAACAGACAAATGCTGTGGAGGCAGAACAACTTAAATTAGAATTGAGGAAAATGGAGTTAGAAGATAAACAAAGAAAGAGAGAAAAAGAGAGAGAGAGAGAAGGTTCTTGGCTGAGCAAAGAGAGAGAGAAGAAAGGGAGAAAGGAAGAGAGAGAGAAAGAGAGGAAAAAGAGAAAGAAAGTTCTTAGCTGAGCAAAAAGAGAGAGAATTTGAACTTGAGAAGTTGCGACTTAGTCAGCAAAGTCAAGTTAACAGGATAGAGATTAAAAGAGAAGGTAGTAATATCGATAAATATGTCAAAACTCTGCCACATTTTGATGAGAAAGATGTTGACACCGCCTTTATTTCTTTTGAAACATTGGCTGGGCAGATGGAGTGGTCTGAGGATTTATGGGTAATGCTTGTTCAGACTAAACTGGTAGGCGCAGCTAGTAAGATATTTACTGTGTTGTCAGATGAGGTGTCAAGAGATTATTAAGAGGTTAAACAGGGTATTTTAAGTGCTTATGAATTGGTACCAGGAGCATATAGACAACGATTCAGAAACAATGAAAGAATGAAACATAGCCACTTTGATCGATGGGTGCATGCTTTGAAAATAGATAGGGCCTTTGAGGCTCTAAGAGAGATTATTTCTGCTGGAGGAGTTTAAACACTCACTTCCAGGGATGGTAAGAATTCACATGGATGAACAGAAAGTTCAGGAAGTGAGAAGGGCAGCAGAATTAGCAAATGAGCACATCTTGGTGCATAAGACAAGCTTCCGGCCAGAATTTTGTCCTGCAGGGGATAGAAGGGGAGATCTTACACTACGAAATCATGAGTAGAGAGCACTGATAAGAATTTACCACAGGATAAAAAAGAAGCCCAAGAGGGTGGAAAGGAGGTGAAAGGCCACAGAGCGGGACACAGAAAATTACAGTTCTGGTGGTTTCAAAGGGGCACTGGGAAAAGGTGTTTTCACTGCCAGAAAGTGGGACATGTGCAAACACAATGCTGGCCGTTAAAGAAAGGCACTGTGGGAAAAGATATGGTAAAAGAAGCTAAGTCAGTGGCATTAGTGAAGGTAGCTGAAAATGTGTTCCTGAAGAAGGGCTTATGCCCGAAACATCGATTCTCCTGTTCCTTGGATGCTGCCTGACCTGCTGCGCTTTTCCAGCAACACATTTTCAGCTCTGATCTCCAGCATCTGCAGACCTCACTTTCTCCTCGAAGATTAGTGAAGGTAGTAAAGGAAACCCCAATAAGAGCCGAGGACTGCAGGAGAGTGCACAGCCTCGGCAGGGGCTGGGTATGGAGTTAGTACCTGATCTCCATGAAGAATCCGCCTCTGTGGGTAAAGTTTACTCAGAAGGAACAGGGGGAGAAGACAAGAAGTTATAATTTTGATAGATAAGGATCGAACCAGTTGCTGATAGTAAGGGATGAATGAATATGCAGTCTTTCTGATCTGAGAGTGTGGTAATTTGTGGGATAGATGGACAGAAATTTAGCGTTCCCCTATGTAAGATCAGATTGGAGTGCCAACTTAAGACTGGGGAAGTAACAGTGGGAGTGATTGACAGAGTGTCAGTTCCAGGAATTCAGTTTGTTCTTAGGAATGATTGGCAAGGATCCAACCCTTGTTATGGAGAAGCCCAAGGAAGACCAAGAAACTGAGGAGTTAAAATAGAAATAACCTGGTATTTTCCTAGACTGTGTTGTAACCAGATCACACTATCATAAGTCACAGCATGAAGAGGAAAGTAAAGAGAAACATGAGGGAGTTGAGGTTCAATTAGTGGATCCCCTGTTTGAAGTAATGGTGCAGGAAAAACCTGAACAGGCAGAGGGTCAGACAGAAGTGTTTAGTCCTGAAAGGCTAAGAGACTTGCAACAGCAAGACAAGACAACAAAAGATATATATGTGGATATGTACTCTGAAAAGGTGGTAGAGAATATTCCGGAGGGTTATTATCTGAAAGATAGAATCCTAAGGCAGAATTGGAGACCCTGACAGGTTAGTGCAGAGGGGAAATGGTTCAAAGCGCACCAGATTGAATTGCTGGTAGCATACAGACAGGAGGTGTTACATGTAGCACATGAACTAGGGGTACAAAAGACTCAGGCTAAGGTACAAAAACATTTTTATTGGCCTGGAATGCACAGGGGTGTGGTTAGATTTTGGTATATGTGTCATACACATAGACTTGCCAAGTTTAAGGGCATTTAAATAGTCATTGGATAGGCATATGGATGAAAATGGAATAGTGTAGGTTAGATGGACTTCAGATTGGTTCCACAGGTTGGCGCAACATCGGGGGCAGAAGGGCCTGTACTGAGCTGTAATGTTCTATGTTCTATGTTTGAAACATGCTAAATGTTAGGTAAGCCACAGGCGGTAATAAAACCAGCCCCTTTGTTGTAAGTTCCCACATTTGAAGAACCTTTCATGTGGGTTATAATTGATTGTGTAGGTCCCCTCCCGAGAACTAAAGGTGGGAACCATTACTTGTTAACCATAATGGATGTGTCTTCCAGATTTCCAGAGTCAATTCCATTATGGAGTATCAAGGCAAAAAGGGTAATAGAGGAGTTAGTAGCTTTCTTCACACGGTATGGGCTACCCAGAGAGATTCAGGCAGACCAATCTTCAAATTTTATTGCTAGGCTGTTTAAGGAGGTTATGGATAGCTTAGATATACAGTACTTTAAATCCAGTGCTTATCATCCTGAATCCCAGGGAATGTTCTCATCGAGAACATTCTGTCTGGATGTATCACTACCTGGTATGGCAACTGTACCATTCAAGATCAGAGACGGTTACAGAGAGTGGTGAACTCGGCCCAGACAGTCACAAAGGCCAAACTCCCATCTATAGAATCCATCTACCAGGCCCGCTGTCAAGGAAAGGCCGCCAGCATTCTCAAAGATCCATCCCATCCTGGCAATTCTTTTCTAGAAACTCTACCATCGGGGAGAAGGTACAGAAGCCTGAACACACGCACCAGCCGGTTTTGAAACAGTTTCTACCCGAGTGTTGTTAGGATACTGAATGGACTCACAAACCCTGAATATTCACCTGTACCTTTGTTTTTGTTTTTGTCACTGTTTACCTATTATTTACTATTTATGCTGCTTAACTCTGTGATCTGCCTGTATTGCTTTTCACTGTGCCTTGTTACACGTGACAATAAATTCAAGTCAAATTCAAATTCAATTCAATTCTTTAGAAAAGTGGTATCAAACCTTCAAGACCATGTTGAGAACATACTGTTAGGATTACCTGAATGATTGGGATAAAGGCATCCCATTCGTATTGTTTGCCATTAGAGATGCCCCAAATGAATCTACTCAGTTTACTCCCTTTGAGCTAATATTCAGTCATGAAGTGAGAGGCCCTTTGAAATTAATTAAAGAAAAATTGACAGGACCAAAGTTGGAGATCTCACACTTACATTATGTATCTGAGGTGAGGGAGTGATTAAATTGTGTAGGTGAGTTGACTAAACAGCACCTACAGTGGGGACAGTACAGAATGAAGGAGGTGGCAGATAAAAGCTCTGAGACTTGGACATTTTCCTGAGGGGATGACATGTTAGTGCTGTTACCAGTGATAGGAGATCACTTTGAAGCTAGGTTTAGTGGTCCTATCAAATTGAGAAGAAGTTGAGTCAGGTGAACAATCTCGTAAAAATGCCAGATAGAGAAAAAAAGGTATCAAGTATGTCATGTGAACATGTTGAAACTGTGTTAAACGAGAGAGAAAGAACTGGAGAAGCTGGCGTTAGTTACTACAGAGTGAGGAATCAAATCCTGATGATGTGGATTTTGATGTGTCTAAAAATAGATTTAAAAATTAAGAAGTCCTTGCAGAGTGGGATAGGTTAGTAAGCTATCTGTCTCAGGAGCATAGAATGCAATTGAAAGATTTGTTACTGCAGTGTAAGGACATTTGCAAGAATGAGATGGGGAGGACTAATGCTATTATACATGAAGTAGACGTAGGGAATACTGCTCTGATAAAACAAAACCCCTATCAGCTAAATTCTGTCAAAGCCAGACAGGTCCAGATGGAGGTGAAAGCCACGCTCGATGAGGACAGCATCAAACCAAGCGAGAGCGAGTGGAGTTCACCAATCATCTTAGTTCCCAAACCTGATGGGATTCAACAATTCTGCGTGGATTATCGGAAGGTCAACGCCGTTACAGAATCAGACTCATATCCAATTCCTAGACTGGAGAACTGTATCAAGAAAGTTGGACAAGCCAGTTACATCACCAAATTGGATTTAATGTGTGGTTACCAATAGGTACCTTTATCAGAGTTGGTGAAAGAAATGTCTGCGTTTGTAACCCCAAATGAGCTATATCAGTTCAAAGTGATGTCCTTTGGAATGAAAAACGCACCTGCCACATTCCAAAGGCTCAAGAACAGAGTTGTGGCTGGGTTAACAAACTGTGCAGTATATTTGGATGATGTAGTGATGTTTAACAAGTCCTGGAAAGATCACATGGTATGGTTGGGCAGAGCTCTTTGAACGACTACGAGAAGCAAAACTGATGATAAACTGAAATAAAACTGAATTTGCAATAGCAGAGGTGACGTTCTTGGGACATAACATCGATCATGGAAGGTTAACCCCACGGAACCCAAAGACGAAGGCCATCGAGGAATTTCCAAGAACAACCTCAAAGAAAAAGGTGCTTTGATTCTTTGAACTAAGCGAATTCTATTGGAAGTTTGTTTCAAACGTCAGCCGTGTCATGGCACTGTTAACCAATTTGCTGAAAAAGAACATACAGTTTCGGTGGACAGAACCGTACCAGGAGGCATTCGACCATTTGAAAGCCATATTAACCACAAAACCAATTTTAGCTATCGAAAACTTTTCAAAACCTTTTAAAGTCACCATTGATGCTAGTGACATAGGAGTTGGAGCTGTACTCATACAGAAAGATGAGGATGGGATTGAACTGTCAGTTGGTGACTTTTCGAAGAAGGTCAATATCCACCAGAGGAAATACTCCACAATCGAAAAGGAACTATTGACGTTGGTACTGGCTTTACAACATTTTAATGTGAATGCAGGCACAAAGCTAATCCTTTTTTTTTTAAAAGCTGTTCCTTGGCTCAAGCAGACTCTGCCCTTAATTTTTTTCCAAGAGGAATAAACCGGGCCAGACTCTGATCAGTCTGGTTTGATACAGAGATGAAAAGGATTTTGAGAGGCCTTTTGTTTATATGTAAACAGATGAGATTTCAGGCCAAAGTGGTCATGCTTTAGAAATGACCTATATAAAGAGACGGAAGTGGTCAGCTCTCTGGCTGAGCTGAGCTGAGCACTTTTAGTTCAGTCTTGAACTGAGAAGTTCAACAGGGAGCTGTGTGGAAACTCTCTCTCTCTCTTTTCTGCCCTTCCACTTCAACCTGTAAACATGTGTTCCATTTATACTGGGTTTTAAAGGGAGCTTGCTTATTGGGACTGTTGTGTATATTCGGAACAGCATAATTAAGTCCAGTTGGATAGGCTGAGTTCTGTAGGGGTTCTTTATTCTGTCCTTGTGTTTCATAATTTTGTGAATACATTTTTTTGTCTGTTTTAAAATGTAGTAGTCAACCTAGCTATCTTACTCCGGGTAATTTTCACTGTACACTTACCAAAACACTTAGATCTGGGGCTGCCTGCTTTAGAATGTTTTGAGTGGTCAGGCCCAGTCCATAACAGATTGGGGGCTCTTTGTGGGATTTTAAACAGTGAGTGGTAGGTGCTAGTGTCTGTATTTCGGGCGTTGGTTTGGTTGTGTAGACAAAGCTTGGGATAGGAATGGCTCTTTCAGTCGCCAAACGTTTTCTGGATGTGGATGCAGTGACTTTAGATGTTTTGCAAAAAGTGAATAAGACCAAGTTGCAAGAGTTAGCAGAGAAGCTGGAACTGGAACTATCTGCTTCTGTGAGGAAAGGAGAGATAATTACAGCAGTATCTCAGCATTTAAACTTGCTGGAGAAACCATCAGAATCTATAGAGATGGCAAGTTTTCAATTGCAAATGAAGCAGGTTGAGTTAGAGGCAAGAGATAAGGAAAGGGCAGCAGAAATGAAACAGTTTAAGATACGATTAGAAGCAGAAGAGAGAGAAAAAGAGTGAGCAGGGAAAGAAAAAGAGAGCTTTGGAACTTCAAAAATTGACCATAAAAGGCTGGAGATAAAGGCTGAGTGAGGAAGAGACTGAGGATGAGCTGGTGGTCAAAAGCCTAGTGAGAATAAGTATATTCAAGCATTGCCTAAATTTGATGAGAAGGACGTGGAAGCCTTTTTTATCTCATTTGAAAAGCTGGCTAAACAAATGCAGTGGCCAATGGCAATGTAGGTTTTGTTGATCCAACCAAAACTTGCAGGTAGAGCTAGTGAGGTATTCGCATCCCTATCAGAGGAGGTATCTGGGGAGTATGAGGAGGTGAAAAAAAGTCTTTTTAAGTGCATATGAGTTTGTACCAGAAGCCCATAGACAATGTTTCAGGAATCTGAGGAGGGACCCTGGTCAATCCCTGATTGTGTGATCACAAGATCACAGAGGCACAAGTTGAAGCAGGAGAGATCAAAAGGCTCAGATAAGGAAGCTGATATAGTGTAATCTGAAACTTCCTTTGATCAGATAAGTGGAACAGAGAAGGAGAAAGGATCAAACAGAGTAATTTCGATAGATGGATAAGAGCTTAAAAAATTGAGCAAACCTATAATGCCCTGAGAGAGGTAATTATTTTGAAGGAATTCAAAAAATCACTGCCTGAAGTAGTGCAAACTCATGTGGAAGAGCAGAGAGTTAAAACAGCAAGATTAGCAGCTGAAGTGGCTGATGATGATGAGCTGCTCCATAAAACTCGGTTGGACTTTCTGAATCAATTTCAGTAAATCCTCACATGGAAAGGGAAAGGTAGATCTCAGTGAAGAGCTTAAGGATAATTTACCACAGGGTAAAAATGAAACCCTTACGGGGGACAAAGAAATTAAAATGCTCCCGTGTTTTCATTGTAATAAAGTGGGCCACGCGAAATCACAGCGTTGGTGGGCTAGGAGAAAGCCAGATGTAGGAAAACCAGGCAAGCCTGGGAGTTTTGTTGGACTATTAACAAAAAGCAGAAGGGAAGTTAGACGACTGCCTCAGAGTGTACAAGATGATCAGAGGTTGGTTAAGGAGGAAGTGCCAGATCTGCTTAAAAAATATACCTGCAAGGGTAAAGTTTATTCACATCGGGTCAGGAGTAATAGGTAAGGAGGTTACAATATTAAGGAAAACAGGATCTTCTTGTCTGTAATGCTGAGGGATTCGGCAATATGTACTCCTGAGAGACTATTGCCAGAAAAGGTACTGGTAACAGCAATTCATGGTAAGACAAAAAGTGCTCAATTCTGTAAAGTGAGGCTAGAGAGACCAAAGAAGAGTGGAGAATTTGGGTTAGGAGTACTGGACAAACACTCAGCTCCAGGAATACAACTTGTCCTCGCAAATGGTACAGCTGATGCACTGGTAGGTGTGCTGCCTACTCTAGTTGAAAAGCCAGTGGAGATGCAGGCAGCTGAAGACCTGAAGAATATTTATCCAGGAAATTTCCCTGATTGTGTGATCACAAGATCACAGAGGCACAAGTTGAAGCAGGAGAGATCAAAATGCACCGATAAGGAAGCTGACATAGTGTTATCTGAAGTTTCCTTTGATCAGATAAGTGGAACAGAGAAGGAGAAAATGGGTAAACATGCCAGTATTTTTAGCTCTACTAAGCTGATTGAATTACAGCAGAAAGATGAGGAGTTAAAACAGTTATATCAAAAGGCATTTACAAAGAAAGAAAGTGAATGCATTCTTGAGTATTACTACTTAACAAATGATGCCTTAATGAGGAAATGGAGACCATCACACATTTAAGCATGAGAAATTGGCAAAGATTCATTAAATTGTTTTGCTAGTAGGGTATAGAAAGGAGGTGCTGCGAGTGGTGCATGAGCTACCACTTGGAGGTCATTTAGGAATGAGGAAAACATAGGCTAAAATACAAAAACATTTTACTGGCCTGGACTACACAACGATGTGGTTGAATTTTGCCAGACATGTCATACACGTCAGCTAATCGAAAAACCACAGGCAGTCTTAAAACTTGCACTTTTAATACCTATTCCAGCATTTGAGGAACCTTTCACAAAAGTCTTGATTGATTGCGTAAGTCCCCAACCTCAAACAATAAGTAGGAATAAGTATTTATTAACAATAATGGATGTATTGACTAGATTCCCAGAGGCAATCCCATTACACAACATCACAGCTGAAAGGGATGTAGAAGAATTAATTATATTTTTTACTAGATATGGACTACCAATAGAGATCCAGTCAGGTCAAGAATCAAACTTCACATCCAAACTATTCAAGGTGGTTATGGATAACTTGGGAATAAAGCAATTCAAATCTACTGCATACCATCTGGAATCACAGGGAGCACTAGAGAGATGGCATCAACCATTAAAGACCATATTGAGGGCTTATGGTCAGGATTATCCAGATAATTGGGTTAAGGGAGTTCTGTTTGTACTTTTTGCGATCAGAGATGCATCGAATGTATCAACCAAATTCAGTCCATTTGAATAAATTTTTGGGCATGAAGTAAGAAAAACTGTTAAAACTGATTAAGGAGAAGTTAATAAGTCAGAATGCAGAGACTACCCATTTGGACGATGTGTCAAATTTTAGAGAACGATTAAATAGAATTGGCTCGACCACATTTAAAACTATCACAGCATACAGTGAAACTAGAAATGGATGGAAAATGGCAAATTTGCAATTTTGCAATTGGGGATAAGGTATTGGTGTTACTTCCAATGACAGGTGAGCCTTTAAGAGCAAGGGTTAGTGGACTGTAACAAATTGCGAGGAAATTGAGTGAGGTAAGCTACTTGATAAGGATTCCAGACAGGAAAAAGTCTCACAGAGTGTATCATGTGAATATGTTCAAAAGGTATTTTGATCGGGAAGGAAAGCAAGAGGAGAAGTTAATGATTACAGCACGGAAGGAAGACCCAGGTTCAGAGGATTCTGAATTGGACATTCCTCAAATCAAATTGGACACTGAGGAAGTTGTCAAAAATTGAGATTAATTATAGAGTTACCTTCCACAAGAAAATCAAAATGACCAGAAATAGTTATTACTATCACATGGGAAGATATGCAGAAATAAACTGGGAAGTACTAACCTAATTGTGCATGATGTAGATATAGGAGATGCTGTTCCGATTAAGCAACATCTTATAGGCTTAACCCTCTAAAGTTGGCACAGGTTCAGAAGGAGATAGAGCGCATACTCCAAAATGACATAATCAAAGTGAGTTACAGTGACTGGAGCTCACTTATAGTCATAGTGCCAAAGCCAGATGATACCCAATGGTTGTGTGTGGACTATCGCAAAATCAATGGCATTACAAAGACTGATGCATATCCAATTCCACAGTTGGAGGACTGTGTTGGAAAAGTTGTACAAGCAACTTACATTTCTAAGTTGGACTTGCTCAGAGGCTATTGGCAAGTGCCTCTGTCAGAGAGAGCAAAGGCAATTTCAGCTTTCGTAATGCCAAATGGACTATATCAGTTCAAAACATGCCATTTGGTATGAAAAACGCTCCGACCACATTTCAGAGAGTGACTAATAAGGTCATTGCTGGATTACCCAACTGTGTGGTGTACATTGATGACCTGGTGATTTTTAGTCACTTGTGGAAGGAACATTTACAGCATTTATCGGACTTGTTCGATTGACTTCGGAAGGCAGGCTTGGTGGTAAACCTGGCTAAAAGTGAATTTGCGAAGGCCCAAGTCACCTCCTGGGCCATGTTATTGGACATGGACAAATGGCCCCATGAGATGCAAAAGCAAAACTAATTCGGGAATTTCCCACACCATCAACAAAAATAAAAGCAGTACTACAGTTCCTAGGGTTGAATGGAATTTACCGAAAGTTTGTGCCGAACTTTAGCAGTGTGGCTGCTCCCCTCACTGAATTCTTAAAAAAGGGCAACACATTTTAGTGGACAGAGGACTGTCAGAAGGCATTTGTCAGCCTAAAAACTGTGTTAACCGCTGCCTCAGTATTAGCCACACCGGATTACATGAAGCCTTTCAAGGTGGCTATCAATGCCATCGATGTGGGTGTCGGTGTGGTTTTCCTGCAGGAGGATGATGAAGGAATAGAGAGACCCATCGGGTATTTTTCCAAGGAGTTGAACATTCGTTAACAGAAATATTCAATGGTGGAGGAAGAGACTTTAAACTTGTTGTTGGCACTACAACATTTCAATGTTTATATTACCAGCAATGCATCTGAGACAATCGTACACACTGATCATTACCCACTGACACTTGTGGAAAAATTTAAGGACGAAAATGCCAGACTGTTTGGATGGAGCTTGTTGGTGCAGCCATTCAGTTTGACAGTTGGGCATGTGGCAGGTGGCGACAACATGATTGCCGATGCATCATCGAGACTCAGATGAGATACAGAGGTGCTCGCTAGTGTGTGTGCCGTGGCCTGAATTTGCATGTGGTTGTGCATGTTTGCATGTTTATAGTTAGTATAGTGTACAGACTACTAACTGGGTTTTGAAGGGTTAAAAATGAAGCCATCTTTTGGTATTAATGGTTCTTTTTTTTAAAGGGGGGAGGTGTCACAAAGCTAGTCCCTTTTCTTTCGAAAAACTGTTCCTTGGCTCGAGGAGACTCTGTCCTTGATTTTTTTCAGAGGGGAATAAACTAGGCCGGGCTCCGATCAGTCTGGTTTGGTACAGAGATGAAAAGGATTTTGAGAGGCTTTTTGTTTCTATGTAAACAGATGAGATTTCAGGCCCAAGTGGTCATGTTTTAGAAGTGACCTGTATAATGAAAGGGGAGTGGTCAGCTCTCTAGCTGAGCTGAGCTCAGTTGTTTTAGTTCGGTCTTGAGCTGAGACATTCCACAGGGAGCTGTGTGGAAGCTCTCTCTCCTTTTTCTGTCCTTCAACTTCAACCTGTAAGCATGTGTTCCGTTTATACTGGGTTTTAAAGGGAGTTTGTTTATTGGGACTGTTGTGTATATTCGGAACAGAGTAATTAAGTCGAGCTGGAGAGGCTGAATTCTGTAGGGGTTCTTTATTCTGTTCTTTGTGTTTCATTGTGTAATTTTGTGAATAAAGCTTTTGTCTGTTTTAAAATCTAGTAGTCAACCTAATTATCTTATTCCAGGTAATTTTCATTGTCCACATACTGAAACAAATTGCAAAGGTAGGCCTTGGGCTGCCTGTTTAAGAATGTTTTGAGTGGTGTCGCCAGGTCCATAACAATATCACAAACAATGTGTCGGAGATGGTTGAGTACACGGATCACAATCCGCTTACATTCTTAGAATGATTTAAAGACAAAAATATGAGACTATTTCTTTGGAGTCTTATGTTAGAGACTTTTAATTTAAAAATCATACAAGTTGTGGGTTGTAAGAATATAATTGCAGATGAGTTATCGTGGATTTAACTGAAAGAGTTTAGATGAGATTTGTATTTATTTACTGTTTTATATATATATATGTACAGTATATGGGAAGAAGTTAAGGTGAACTTACATTAAACTTATCTATATGTTAAGGTAATGTGTTTAAAAATAGAAAAAAAAATGAAGCTATCTTTTTATTATGATGGTTCCTTGTTTTCTTAAGTGGTTAGGTGTTATGAAGGTGTAGAAGTGTACTGTACCTTTAAGAAAGTGAAGGACGTGGCACACCAAGTGCTGGAGATTTTACAAAGTAACATTTGGTTCAGAACACAAAGCATTGGCTGGGTTGCTATGAGACAAAAACAAATTCAAATTCGGCCGATCAGTTTAACTTATACCCCAAAAATACCAAATTCCAATCAAGTTGAATTGAGCATATTGACAATCTTAAAAGCCAATGACACAATTAGATGTTTTGGGGGTATATGATCAGGGAAAATTGACCAGTTGAGAGGAGAACTGCTAAGACAATGACATCTGCTAACTGCCCAGAGAATAGCTCTCTTAAAGATACCTTTATCGATCAGTAACCTGTAAAGCAGACCCTCCAAGAAGAAGAAAAGAAGACAGGAATACAGAGAAGAACTGAAAACTGCCTGGTTTCGAGATACGTTTTGTTTTGTAAATCTTAATTGGGGATTTTATCAGACTAGTGTTGTAGAAGGGGAAGGAGTGTAAATAGTTGTTAGTTAATCATTCTCTGTTATACTTTAATTGGTGCTCTAGTTTCCTCCCACAGTCCAAAGATGTGGAGGTTAGGTGGCTTCGCCATGCTAAACTGACTTAGGAGAGTTGGAAAGGGGTATGAAAACCTTTTAGTGGTTCGGATTTTTGAAAACCCGAAGGCATTCACACTAATGTGAGGAACAAGGGGATGACCAGAATGAGGGTAGGGCCGATCAGGGATAGTGGAGGGAACTTGTGCCTGGGGAGGAGGTAGGGGAAGTCCTTAATGAATATTTTGCTTCAGTATTCACCACTTAGAGGGACCTTGTCATTTGTGAGGACAGTGTGATACAGGCTGATATGCTCAAACATGCTGATGTTAAGAAGGAACAAATACTGAAAATTTTGAGAAACATAAAGATAGAGAGGTCCACTGGGCCAGATGGGATATACCCAAGGTTGCTATAGGAAGTGAAGGAAGAGGTTGCTGCACCTTTGACAATGATCTTTGCATTCTCACTGTCCACTGAAATAGTATCAGATGATTGGAGGGTGGCAAATGTTATTCCTTTGTTCAAGAATAGGAATAAGGATAGTCCTGTGAATTACAGATCAGTCAGTCTTACATTGTGGTGGGCAAATTATTGGAGAGGAATCTGAAAGAAAGGATTCATGATTACTAGGAAAACCATAGTTTGATTATAGATAGTCTGCATGGCTTTGTGAGGGGCAGGTCATGCCTCACAAACCTTACTGAATGCTTTGAGGATGTGACAAAACACATTGATGAAGGTAGAGTAGTAGATGTGGTGTACATGGATTTTAGCAAGGTGCTTGGTAAGATTCCAACTGTAGGCTCATTCAGAAGGTAAGAAGGCATGAGAAGCCTGGCTGTTTGGACACAGAATTAGCTGGCCCATAGAAGACAGAGGGTGGTAGTGGACTAAGAATAAAGTTTCTGAAGAAGGACTCAATACAATACCTCTGTTTCTTTTGTCTACGATGCTGATTTTCTCCAGCAATTTCTGCATTTGTTCCGTTCAGATTTCCAGCATCCACAGTTCTTTGTTTGGAGATAGGAGTGGGGCTTGGGGGCTGGTGCGGATGAAGTGACATTGGACACAGGCTTCAACATTGCATTTCTTTCCATTTCATTTCCAATGGACACCTCTTTATCACCCACACCTAGGGCTGGCAAAGCGTGGTCAAAGTTTTAAAGCCATTTTGATTTCCTTGAAGCTTCTGTCGTGCCTTTGCAGCAGCATGCTTGGTCCGGTACGGCCTCGGAGCCACTTTCGGTGGCTTCGGTGGCTGTATTCAGTAGTATCCAGTTAGGGTCTCCTTACGGCAGCCTCAATCTGTGGCTCCATGTGGCATTTTGTTTGGCATTGTGGTGGGTCCAGCCCTGGATTCCAATGGACAGGATGTCCGGAGCCGTGAAATGGACTTTGTCTTAAATTCTCGCTTTTTAAAATTTCTTTTTTAAAATTATTATATTATTGTGGAAGGACTGTTGCTCTGAACTTTTTATTTCTCTCCTTTTCTAATTTGTTACCATGATTTTATACTTTTGAAGGTCTGTAATGCTGGGCTTTTTATTTCATTATTTTTCTGTTTTTTCCCCTCAGAATTTGTATTCAAGAATCTGTACCTAGGTATCTGTATACCCAACATGGTGACATGTAAAATTTTCACAGGATTATATTAGATTCCCAACAATATGGAAGAAGGCTCTTCAGCCCAGCAAGTCCACACCGACCCTCCGAACAGTAACCCACCCAGACCCATTCCCTTACACTATATATACCACTCATGTGACATTAAAGTTCACTCAATTTAATTCAATTATAAAAGTTGAAACAAATTCGTTCCCAAAGGCAGCCACTTTGTATTTGCATTTTATTTACTCTGAGTCATTCTTGGTTAGTTTGTGTGCATCAAAGTATTCTTGACTCCCCACTAGTTTTGCCCCTACGGTGATGTCAAGGCATTGTTTTGATGGAGGGTCCAGGATAGTGAATTGAAAGTCTTTTGAAATATTGCTTTACATAGAATCCTTACAGTTGGAAACAGGACAATTTGGCTCAACAAGCACACACCGACCCAAGTAAGCCACCCAGACCCATTCCCTTACCCTATCACTCTTAACATTGCCCCTGGCAAATGCACCTAACTGAACACAATTTCCCATGGCCAACTCACTTATCCTGCACATCTGTGGATTATGGGAAGAAACCCACTTAGACAACAGGGAGAAAATGCAAACTCCACACAAACAGTCACCTGAGGCTGGAACCAAACCTGGGTCCCTGGCGCTGTGGGGTAGCAGTGCTAACCACTGAGCCACCATGCCACCCTTTACTTGAGCTACCTACTGATTTAATCTCATACCTCCTGAGGATCCTTCCTGGAGAATGACCTAATGTTGGTGCTTGTGTTTTTTTTTAAGCTTTAATTGAATTTGATAAACAATAATTCACAAATAGAAAGATGTGTCCCCTAGTCATTGATCCATCATCGTGGGGAAAAGTTCCTTCCTGTCTACCCTGTCTATGCTCCTCACAATTTTATACATCTCATTCAACTCAGAAAATTATTTCCAAAACCATACACGAAAGATTTCTAGAGAATTCAAGACCAAGAGAAAGTTTACAAAACGCAACAATTTCACAATTATATTAAAGAAGGTTTTGTGTTAAGAATCTGTCAAAGCTGTATAAAGATTAAACTGCGTAGATACATGATCAAAACAGAGAAAATATGATTATCCCAAATGACAAAAATTAACAAAGGTTTTACATAATTAATCAGACAGGAAGTCCTTTCAGATAAAATAGAAAGACTCTCGTGCTCTACATTAGTGGCATCAACCACTTACACATTAGAACTAGCCAAATATTGAATCTGATTCTGAAAAGTCAAAGAGTCCTCAGATCTACAGGAAAATGTGGGTGACTGACGCCAGCTGAATGGATTGTTGATTTGTTTCATCAGTATTAAGTCAGTGTCTAGCACTAAGACAGCACAAGACCTGAAATGGAAAAGATCAATGTCTCAGCCCCTAAAGCAGCTTGACTGAAGAGGAGAATTCCACAATCAAACTGGAAGCTCTGCATACATCCAATTTCAGAACAGTAGGATCAGGTAAAGTCAGCTGTACTATCCTCTGGTGCCCAGACAATTGGGTTCAAGATTCATCGAGGAGAAAGTGAGGTCTGCAGATGCTGGAGATCAAAGTTGAAACTTTATTGCTGGAACAGCACAGCAGGTCAGGCAGCATCCAGGGAACAGGAGATTCGACGTTTCGGGCACAGGCCCTCCTGAAGAAGGGCCTGTGCCCGAAACGTCGAATCTCCTGTTCCCTGGATGCTGCCTGACCTGCTGTGCTGTTCCAGCAATAAAGTTTCAACTTCAAGATTCATCACCTGGACTGGTTTGACAAAGGCAATGCTGAAATATGTGAAGTTCTGGAACAGCCTCTGTTACTAGACAAAATAATTCAAAGCAGTGAGCAACAAAGGCAGCATTCCACCAACTCAGTGCTGACACCCAAAGATAATTTAGATGATAAAGGACAGGTATTAAGAATAGAAATCCCAAGATATCCAACAATATGCTGACCATCATAACACACAAAGCCTTTTTGAAGTCCTTCAATGGATAACATCCCCTTTGCTCACAGGAAGGTTTACAACATCATCCTTCAACACAGGAAAAAAGGTTTTCAACAATTCCTCAATCCATGGATCCAAAGTAGTCACTGACCCACTGCAACCAATTAACTATTTAGCACCTGAAGCCACTGTTTGTGATGGTACCCAGATTGCCATTACTGCCACCTTGTGGTGTTCACTACCACTGCCTGTATGTGTTTCAGAGTAAGGACAGTCTGAGGTAGTTCACTTACAGCAATGCTCCTTTGTCTATACTGTGTCTACGGCCAATTTAACGATCATTGATAGAGGCTTCACTACTGTACAGTCTTTACAGGAAAGGCAGTGCTCTTAGTTAGCAAGATAGTTTCTTATGCAATAGCAATAAGTGCAACTACATATGAGTCAGGAATAGTTACAAAGATTTTTGGAAGGGTATTGAATAAATATGATCCTCACAAACAGCACGGTAGAACCCACGTCTCTATCCACAGATTGTGTCACAGCAACAGAATGGGTGGAGTTCAATGTAACTCTTTCAGAATTATTACCTAATGTTGTCAGGTGGGAAATGTGACAGCCCTGTTTGGCACAGGACAACTCCTACATCTGTTACTTGTCCTTCTGTGAGCCATTCCCATGGACTTGTGATGTTTGATCCATTCTTCTCCTGTGCTCTGTGTCTTGTTATGGAGCTGGAGGCATTAGCTGCGTAGACAGCAACCAAACAGCCTTCAACATCACCAGAATCAGCAGGGAGGGTGAGCATCACAAAAGAAGCATCATTCAGCTTGCTCTCAATGACCCTTCCCAGCTGTTCAAGCGGCCAAGTCCAAGATGTGATGAAATGTGGTTTTCTTTTCCAGGGATGTTAAAACTAATTGGAAAGCAGTGAAGGGTTGAGGGGGGGGTAGTTCAGAGTCCTTAGAGGAAAATTGTCCCTGTTCACTTAACTCTAATTAAGCGAGGGCTTGACCTGCTACAATGGTGAGGAACAGGAGCATACAAATATCTCCCAAGTCATTTTCCTCTGGACAAGGAACAGGTGAACACACTTTGGATGTCTCCTGGATGGTAAATCAACCTTAATATTGCTGCAATAAACCACCCTGGGGGCTTTATTTATAAACGGTTTAGGCTAAGTATGAGACACTTGAGGGTTCAAATTATTTGCTTGTGAGTGTGCTGCTGATTTTCGAGAGATGATGCTGAGCTTCAGATTGAATATTTTTACAGAGCAATTAGTAGCAGCTTTCTTGCAAATTGGAATATGTAACAGTGAGAGCTAAAGCAGACTGATTTTCCATATTTTGCTTAAAAAAAATCCAGCCAATGTAGGCCAACAGAGGTGATATTGCCTCGTTACAGACACTGATGGCCCATAAAATTACGCATCTAAAACTGCCAGAATGAATCGCATTTGCAAATAGGCTGATGCATGTTGACACACACTGAACACAAGCAGACAGCTTTGCCTGTGATTAAGGACTTATTGAGTGTCTGACTCTGACTACTTTTGCATTTCAAGTAGACAGTACAAAGATTCACAAGGAATGAAGCTTTTCGGTTCAATCTACAAGCCTCCCACTAGGCCTATATTGCAACTCATTCATTTAAACAGGCTCCCTTTGCATAAGCTCACTCTTCTAAGTGCACATTAATCTTAGCTCTGCACTGATCCATTATTTCTCGACATATGTTAATGGATTAATATTTCTTTTAATGTTTGTCTTTCCACAAGGATAAATGGGTCCAGGAAATTTCGATTTTACTAGTTGAGAGAATATCACAGATATTATGTAATTCTAATTACTCTCTGTTTTTAACTAATGAACAATGGATGTAAATTAGGATTAAGTGGACTTGTTCACCTAGATGAGTGCTTTTGAAAATAAATAAAGGTGCTATAGGTCTAGCTGGACAAGATAAATAGTGTCCAGAGGCAGAAAGGTGCATAATGAAGAGCTGAAAAGTCAGTTATAATTTTTAATACAGAATATTAGTTCCAAACCCATTGGAGTTGTCTGTAATTTGCACATTTTGAATCAATCTATGTCCTTTATTCGTGACTAGCAGATGCATCATCAAATTTTCAGAATCCTCCTTACAAAGTTAGATATTTGATTTCCCAATTTCAAAGTCTTTTCCCCAGTTTAGGAGAGTCCAGAGCTATAGGGCATAGATTTAGGGTGAAAAGGGAAAGATTTAAAAGGGACCTAAGGGGAAACTTTTTCGCTCACAAGGTGGTGCCCGTATGGAATGAACCACCAGAGGAAGTGGTGGAGGCTGGTACAATTACACACAATTAAAAAGGCATCTGGATGGGTATATGAATAGGAAGGGTTTAGAGGAATATGGGCCAAGTGCTGACAAATGGGACCAGATTAATATAGGATATCCGGTCAGCATGGACGAGTTGGACCTAAGGGTTTGTTTCCGTGTTGTACAATTCTATAACTCGAATTCCCTTGGTCTTTCACACACCAATGTATCTTTATTTTTGTCATCCCTGCTTAAGGAAAGCATCAAATCTTAGATACTAATCTTGTCTAGCAATGCGGGTAATTGTGGAGGTCAACCAGGCACTTACCAGATGCAATCCAACCTTGGTCCTTGGTAATAGATGGACTTTTGTTCGAGCGATAAGTGCATGAGAGCAAGAGGTGTGTAAAGGGTGACGTGGGAGTAGGGAAAAAGGGGGTAAGGAGGGAAGAAGTTCAAGTGTGGAGCATAGCAACCAACATAGAAAGTTGCCTTGACTTCTTGGGATAAGGGAGTTATCTTATGAAGCAAGGTTGGACAAGCTGGAGTTTAGAAGAGTGAAAGATGATTTTATTGAAAGATCCTGAGGAGATTTGACTGGATTGACAATAAATGAATGTCTCCTGTAAAGGAAGAGAAGAGAACTTGGGGATATAGTTTAAAACAAAGAGGTTTGTTAAGTTGGAGATTCTTCTTCTCTTAGCAGGTTAGTCTGTGGAATTCTCTTCTCCACAGTGTAGGATGCTGTATCATTAGATTCATTTCAGGCAGAGTTAGGCTTTTGCTGGATGAGGGATAGGTTACTGAAAACAAATATAAAAATGGAGTTGAGACTGCAAGCTGATTAGCTATGTTCCCTTTAATTACTTTTTCTGCTGCATGGACGTTTGAGATTCACGTGTGGCAGAAGCTTCCGGAATTGGAAACCATTATATCGGCGTGTCAGTTGGTGAATATGGCGCCTCTGACCAGTGGCTAAGGAAACCTTGCTAATTAGCCATGATCTTATTGGATAACGACCAGAAGGGCCAAATAGCTTAATCCTACTCCTCAGTCACATATTCCTATGTTTTATAGATTTGATGGGCAGAATGAACTATAAACTGTAGCAAACCCATTCGAAGTGAAGGGAATTATGAAAGCTTTTCAGAAGTACTCACTAATATGATATTAATTTTGTGCAAGTTGTTCATGATATTTTAATGAATCTACGTTGTGCCACACTATGGTTAAATAATTGTTAGTTATTTTGAGAACCCGGTTATACTCTGTGCAATGCAAAAAGAAAACATTGAATGAATTGAAGCGATCGTGTTAGGTTCAGAAGTTATAATTATCCACAACACTAAAGATGTCACACTGTTTAATGCAAATTTCTGTCAAATTTAAAATACATAAGAAACAAATGTTCCTATTTTACTTCAGTATGGGATATTGCTGCATGGTGGTTATGCCACTGAATGAATAATCCTGGATTAATGATCTAGAAACATGAGTTCAAATCCCACCACTGGGTCTGGGAATTTTAAATTCAGTTTGTTAAATGATTCTGGAACAGCAACGCTAGTGTCAACAATGATGACCATTATGTTACTTGGTTGCTCCACTGTGAAGAGAACATTCCTGATGAAGAGATTTTCCCTGAAACGTCAATTTTCCTGCTCCTCGGATGCTGCCTGACTGGCTGTGCTTTTCCAGCACCACTCTAACCTTGACTCTAATCTCCAGCACCTGTAGTACCCACCTCTGTCCTGCTCCACTGTGACAGTCACATGAAGTGGGCAGCCATTGCAATGCATCAAATGCCAGCACAAGCCAGTGCTCGCGGTGTCTTCTGTCTTCTGTGTCTTGTAGGTGCACCATCCTCCCAAGGACAACAGCATGGTGGGGTGGCATGATGGCTCAGTGGTTGGCACTACTGCCTCATAGTGTTGGGGACCTGGGTTTAATTCTACCCTCGGATGACTGTCTGTGTGGGGTTTGCTCATTCTCCATATATCTGCGTGGGTTTTCTCCGAGTGCTCCGGTTTCCTCCCACTGTCCAAAAATGTGGACCTTAGGCGGATTGGCCATGGGAAATTGCCCACTGTGTCCAGGAATATGCAGGCTAAGTGGGTTAGCCATGGGAGATGCAAGGTGATAAAGGTAGGGTAGGGGTTTCATTTCAGGTTGCATGCTCTTTGGAGGGTTAGTGCAGACTTGCTGGACTGAATGGGTCTACTTGGCCACTAACAGGAGATGGCTCAGTGATCTTGGCAAAGAGGGAACTCTGTGCTGATGCACCTGGATGAGCAGGAGCACGATAGTGGAGATTCTGGCCCTCAGGGGTAAGTGTAAATCTGAGGGAGCCCCTCAGCAATGACAATGACAGGAAGGTGCCCAAAGCCACAAGATGGCCAGGGAGTAGGAATCTCCCTGTCCGTGTGACCAATATACATGTGATGGCAGCCAATGTTATTCCCATGTAAATGCCCAGTGGGTGGTTGCAGGTGCAGCTCCCTCCCTCACGCGTGGGTTCACTTATGCGAGACTTGATTGAAACACCTGGAATGTGTTAGACCGGGACAATGTGGAGAAGGCGATTCTTCATATTGGAGAATCACTTAAAAATCAAGGGTCGCCCACTTAAAACAGAAATGAGGTGACTTTTTTTCTCTTCAGAGGGTCATGAACTGTCTTTCTGAGAAGACGAATGAATGATTGATTTGTTGTCACTTGCATTTTCACAGACAGTGTAAGCAGAGCCCTTGAATATTTTTGAGGCAGAGGTGGGTAGATTCTGTTAAGCAAGGGGGGTGAAAGGTTGTCAGAGGGAGGCAGGAATGTGGATTTGACGTTCCAGTCAGCCTACCCATGATCACGTAGAATAGTTGAGATGGCTTGATTGTTCTGCTCCTAATTTGTATATTTGTATTAAACGAATGTCTGATTGTTTACCATCAGGCAACATTCTCAGAATACAGGAGAACTGGAAAGCTCACATGACCTGCCGAACAACAACACAGGAGGTTGGGGATGTGTCTGTACCTCATGCATGTCACACGATCATTCTCACACAATGGTCTCGATGCTATTTCAGGGTTTCTGGACCCCGGAGCGACCTGGCAATGGTGTCATAAAGCTGCACATAACTGAGCATAAATAGCACAGTGTGGGCAGAGTAAACAACACCGAGTTACATTAGATTTTACCACACTACTCTCTAGAATGAGAGAAGTCTTCGGAACCCTTGGACATAGAAACACAACATTTTCTCACACTCACTCAAAAAACTCCAAATAGTTAATCAAACATAGAGTCATAGAAATATACAGCACCGAAACAGACCCTTTGGTCCAACTCGTCCATGTCGACCCAGATATCCATAATCAATCTCATCCCATTTGCCAGCATTTGGCTCATATCCCTCTGAACCCTCCTTATTCATGTACCCATACAGGTGTCTTTTATATTTTGTCATTGTACCAGCCTCCACCACTTCCTCTGTCAGCTCATTCCATACACGCACCACCCTCTGTGTGAAAAAAGTTGCCCTTTATGTCCCTTTTAAATCTTTCCCCTCTCACCTTAAACTAATGCCCTCTAGTTTTGGATCCTCTAGCCTAAGGAAAAAACCTTGTCTATTTACCCTATCCATGCCCCTTATGATTTTATAAACACCTATAAGGTTCCCCTCAGCCTCTGATGCTCCAGGGAAAACAGCCCCGGCCTTTTCAGCCTCTCCCTATAGCTCAAACCCTGCAACCCCAGCAACATCCTTGTAACTCCTTTCTGAACCTTTTCAAGTTTCACATCTTTCCTTTAACAGGGAGACCAGAATTGAATTCAGTGTTCCAAAAATGACCTAACCAATGTTCTGCACAGCCATAACATGACCTCCCAAGTCCTATAATCGATGCACTGACATCCTGACGATGCCTAATCAGACCATAATCAAGCAAATGTCCATTTAGTTCACCTTTCATTATATGTTCCAGCATTTTCCATTCTACTAATGTGAGGCTAACAACATCCCTGCTTTCTCTCTTACTCCTTTCCTAAATAGTGGGAGGCTATTCTCTATTTTCCAATCTCTGGGAATCATTCCAGAACATATTACATTGTGGAAGATAGTCACCAATTCATCAACTATCTCTTAGGTGACTTCTTTGAAGACTCTGAGATGTAGACCTCCAAGTGTGGAGGATTTATCAAATTTCAGCCCCATTAATTCCTCAAGTACACACTTGTGATTAATGCTAACTTTCTTCATTCTACCTAACAACTTGGAACTCTAGTTCTGGGAGACTTCTGGCATCTTCCTCAGTGAAAACAGTCACAATATAATCATTTAGCTTCTCTGCTATTTTTGCATTCACCTATAAATTCTCTTAACTCTGTAATGGACCCATATTCGTTTCAGCCAAACCTTTTCTATTTTTCATAGAATAGAATTTCATAGACTCCCTAGAGTGTGGAAAACAGGCCCTTCAGCCAACAAGTCCACACCGACCCTCCGAAGAGTAACTCATCCAGATCCATTCCCCTCCCCTATTACCCTATATTTACCCCTGACAAATGCACCTGACCTACACATTCCTGAACACTATGGCCAATTTAGCCTGGCCAATT